>NC_069376.1:65845000-66470000 GCF_021730395.1 Mercenaria mercenaria | reverse complement strand
CAACAGATTGGTTTCCAGCTTGAGGACCCTTGGTCTCAACAGATTTTGACATCAACTCAGTCTGAGGACCATTTGTCTCAACAGGCTGGGATTTTGCATCAGACTGTGCATGCGGATTACCAATAGATTGTTCAACTGAACTTGTTTTGGTATCCGACTTATTGCCTGACTGAGGATCATTCCTGGACAAATTTACATCAGTATTGTCTTGGTTAACAATATCTGAATCCAAGTGTTCTTGGTAATGCTTAATTCTCTGGGCATTTACATGACCTTTTAATATCTTGTTTGTTTTGCAGTTCCTAAGTTTGTAAGTGAATTTGGAACTAACAGACACAATAATGTAAGGCCCATCCCATTTGTGGGAAAGCTTTGAGGAAAGACCTGGTTTTGTTGCATTGCACCTTAACAAAACCTTGTCATTAACCTTGAAATCTGGAGCCTTGGCCTTTGTGTCAAACCTTTCCTTAGCCTTTTCTTTTGCTAGCTCCATGTTTTGTTTAGCTACATCCTTAGCTATCGTAAGGTGGCTCAAAAGATCCTCAAGATACTGTTTAGCTTGAGTCGGCATTGTTTGTTTTGGAAGTAACCCAACATCAACTGGCAGGGTCATTTCTTTTCCAAAAACTAAATGATATGGAGAATAACCTGAGGACTCAGTGGCAGGGGTTGACCTGAATGCCATCATAATGCTAGGGAGGAGATTTGACCAATTCATTTGATTTTCATCTACATAAGCTGTGAGCACTTTAGCAAGTGTGCTATTAGCACGCTCTACTGTGGAATTTGACTGGGGATGGTAGGAGCTAGTGTGATACCGTTTAATTTGAAACAACTCACACAAGGCACTTACCAGCTTCGACATGAAGTTTTTGCCACGATCAGAGACCAGAGATTGAGGTGCTCCATACCTACAGATATATTCATTGTACAAAACAGAGGCGATTTCTTTAGCATTTTGAGTGACCAATGGGAAAGCCTCGGACCATTTTGAAAAACTGTCAATAATAAGGAGTATGTATTGGTGACCTTGTTTTGTTTTTGGCAAAGGTCCTAGAATGTCAATGTGGACCCTACTCATGGTGTCTTCAACTGGCAAGGGGTGTAGCGGTGGAGGTTTTTGACGCCTGTCTGTTTTTGAGCGTTGGCAGGAGTCACAAGAACTTACGTAATTTTTAACTTCCTGATACATGCTTGGGAACCAGTACTTCTGCCTAAGTTTCATGTAAGTTCGCGTTATACCAAAATGACCACCCCCTGACAAACAATCATGATAGTAAAACAACAATTCTTTCCTTTTGCACTGAGGAATAGCAAGTTGGAAAATGTAATGTTCAGCAAGGTCAACTTTGCCTTTGAATTTTGGCTGATAAAAGTGATAAAGCAGCCCATCTTTCATTACAAATTGATCTTCTGCCCTAAGACACATTCTTTGTTTCTTTTCATCAGTTGGCATCATTCTAGTCTCCAAATATTCAATTAAAAAGTCCAAATCAGGGCATTTTCTTTGGAGAGCAGACATTTCTGAGTCACAAATTGTATCAACCTTGTCAATGGCATTGATATTAACAGTATTTCCATATTCTAAGACTGTCTCAGTATAGCAAACATCCTTAACATTTGAACTATACTCTGGATTTATCAGTTCATCACTATGACAAGGTACATATGGATACAGCAACTGAAGAAATGGACTAAGCCAAACAACAAATTTCAGAAACATGGTGTACCATCTTGAAATGTCAAAATAATGCTTGAAAGAAACACTGGATGTATGTTTAAAAGATGATGTAGCATTAACACATTTAACAGACTTTTCTTGCTCAATATTAAGTATCTGAATTTGATCATTATCAGATTCATCAGAGGAGCTTTTCTGGTCAGATGAGTTATGTTCTGTGACATTATGATCTATGTCATTTTTGTCAACATCAGTTACAGATTGTCTTGATTCAGTGTGTTTGGCACGGTTAGTCACAGTGTCGTCAGACTGATCGGAGTAGGGAATCCTAGATATTGCATCTGCATTTGCATTTTGCTTACCGGGTCTATGTATAATTTCATAATTATAACCTTCAAGAAACATACACCATCTTCCAAGTCTACCCCTAGGATCTTTCAGGCCATGTAAATAAGACAATGCTTTATGGTCACTAAACACTGTAAATTTCCTATGAGACAAATAATGCCGGTAAGCCTTAATGCCTTCAATTACACCTAAACATTCTTGATCAAAGACAGACCATTTTCTTTCATCTTTTGATAGAGCCCTACCACCATATGCGACAACATGCTCTTTACCTTGTTCATCTTTTTGCCCTAAGATATAAGAAATGGCAGTGCCAGATGCATCCGTGGACAGAAAGAAGTCTTTGTTCATGTCCGGAAAGCAAAGAATTGGAGCTGAAGTTAACGCATCTTTCAGTCTTTGGAAAGCTGTTTGGCATTCATCAGTCCAATCACCCTTTTTGAATTTTCCCTTTTTGTTCCCTTTTAATAAATTATTTAGCGGAGCTGCAATTTTGGCAAAGCCATTAACAAAGCGTCTATAAAAATTGCACAAACCGAGAAAACTTTTTAATTCAGTTTGTGATTTGGGAACTGGGAATTTTCTTACTTTATCAGTTTTTGCAGGATCTACAGAAATCCCATCTTTTGACAAAATATGCCCCAAAAACATCACTTTATCAACTCCAAAACAACATTTATCTGGTTTCAGTGTCAAATTTGCTTCTCTTAATTTTGCAAAAACTTCCTCTAAATGTTTAAGATGTTCATCAAAATTTTTGCTAAATATCAACAAGTCATCAATGTAACAAAGTACAAATTTCCAGTGCAGACCCCTGAGAACTTGAGACATAAGCATTTGGAACGACATAGGCGCGTTTTTTAATCCGAAAGGCATCCGATTAAAAACGTACACACCCTCATGCGTGATAAAGGCTGAATTATGCTTTGTTTCAGGGTCTAATTCCATCTGAAAGTATGCAGAATTTAGATCTAGTGTCGAAAAAATTGTAGCTGAAGATTCTCCTAGACAGTCAAAAACATCTTCTAACCGAGGGAGAGGGTGTGAAATTGATTTAGTAATTTTATTTAAATTTCTATAATCAATAGCGAACCTGTATGTGTTATTTTTCTTTTTGACAATCACAACCGGGCTGTTCCAAACAGAATCAGATGGACTGACTATACCCTGATCAAGCATATCCTTTACTTGTCTCTCAATTTCGGCCTTTTGAGTCGGACCTTGTCTATAGTAGTTCATGTGAACTGGTTTAGCACCTGGTTCAGTCTCAATTCTATGAGTGAAAACACTTGTCCTACCAATAGTTTTTAATGAATTTGAAAAAACATCAGAATTTAGCTTCAAAAATTGTGCAAGTTTTGAACACTGCTCAGATGTCAAATTGGAGTTGGAGATATTGAATTCTATGTCATTAGTTTCTTCAGTTTTAGCACTGTCAGATTCAGAAATAAGTTCTATATTAGCACTTTTGTCACTTTCAGAGTTGTCTGTATTAACATTTGTTTTAGCATCATTTGGCTCAGCACCACTTTCATCAAAAGTAAACACTTGGTCCTTCTCAATTCTACTAACCGAAGCAACTGTAAAATTTATAGGCAGATATATATCATCGTCAGTTGGATTTATAACTCTTACAACAGCACTAAAGTTCTTTGATTTGGAGTGTTTTGATCGCCTAGCTTTTACCAAACATCTCGCAGCTCTGATACCTTTATCAGTGGGAACCGGTTCTAACAGAACTATTTCATTTTTGAATGTCCTTGAAATTGACACAGGGAGTTGAGCTTCACCCCGCGCAGGGATGCAAAAAGGATGAGTAGTTTTAGCACAACCGGACTGGACTGTCATTCTAGCACAAGTCAAACCTTCTTGAAGGAACAGTCTTCCATGACCTAAGTCAACAAAGCACTTATTGTCAAAGAGAAAATCAATACCTATGATAAGTTTATGTTTGAAGCCATCTAATACATGAAATTTGTATGGAAAACATGCACCACCTACTACTAAGGGTATTTCAATTTGACCTAGCACAGAAACCCTATTTCCACTAATACCTTCAACATTTGTCAACACACAAGGCTCAACAGCACTAATTTTTAAGCCACATTTTTCAAGAAAATCTTTTGAAATGCAAGATATTTTAGCACCAGTGTCAATCAAAGCGTTTGTTTTTTTCATTTAAAATTTTGGCTTGCACAGTGTTTTTGTTAAGAGGGGCAATTACAAGAACATCTGCAGTCTTTCCATCATTAAGTGAGGTATTTTCATCATTATTGCACTTATGAAAATTTGAAGCTTGTTCAGCTTTTGATTTAAAACCTTTGGGAGATGATTTTTCATTGTTTTGCGAAGTATTTTGATTAGAATGCTTCCCTTTGTGCCCATTCACAGACGGCTGCCTATGAACAGGCGCGATTTCCTATTTATTTTCAGAATTTGGAACCCCAGTAGGAAATAGCTGATACAAATTTTCCCATTTCTTACAAGAATTAGTTTCATGGCCACTTGTTCTGCATAGTTTACAATAAGTATTTTGTTCCCCACTAGAAGATTGAAAATTATTCCTACCTTGCCCTCGATTGAAATTGTTGCGGCGATTGTTCTGTCTCCTGTGCCACGGCTGCTGATGACGAGGCTGGAACTGTTGCTGTTGCTGCTGTGGTAGTTGCTGTTGGACGGGTTGTTGTGGTAGGGGTTGGTAGTGTTGCTGTGGCACTGGCTGTTGTGGTAGCGGTTGGTACTGTTGCTGCTGCTGTTGCTGCTGATAATTTTGTGTGTTTTTATCTAGTAGCAAATGAGTCATCATGTCATACAATTGATTAAGTTTAGAGTCCACTACAGAATCAGTTACGGCTGCAACCTCAACTGTATCGACAGATTGTTCAGCGCGATTGGCTGCTTTTCTTGAGGCGTCAAGTGATGAAAGTTCTTGTGGCTTTACGATTTTCCTAATCACACTCGTTAGTCCATCAATGAATGTTGCGACAAGCCACTGCTCTGGCATGCCACGGTCATTTGTTATTTCCAAAAACCTCGTGTAATAGTCACTAACACTTTCATTGACACGCTGCCTTATCGAACCTAACCCAAAACCGGCATCACTTCCATCAAATCTTGCAAGGAATTGAGTTAGCACTGTGTCTTTATCACTGCGTACATCTCTAGGCAAAGAGTTCAACCAAGCCAATGCCTGGCCAGTTAAATAGAATGTGAATGTAGATTTCACCTTTTCCTCTGTGTAATTATATAAGTTTGTACAAATGTCTGTATACCTTTGAAACCATGCATCAGCTTTTTCTCCAGGCTGCCCCGAAAATGGTTGAATCTTGACCTGTGGTCCAGAGGTTGCCATGATAAGGTTGACAGCTGGATCTTCAGAGGCTGATGCGGGCGGATGCTCCTCAGTGGTTGTTGGTGCTGGAGCTGGTGCAGTAACAGGAGATACAGGCACAAATTCTTCGACGGATGCGTTTAAGTCAGAAGATGATGCTGCTGGAGCAGTGCTGTCTTCCTGTTCCTCGATGTTGAACTCAAGCAGAGGAGTTGTAGATATTTGTGTTGTCAAGCCACTTGCTCTTGTTCTTGGACGGCCCAGGCCCCTTGAAGTCAGACGCTTCAGTGATGCGAGAGGGGTTTTTCGTCCAGATTTACCACTTTGGCCTCTCAGGAATGTCCCGATAGCTGCGTTCTGCGGTGTTGACATGTAGGTTCGAGATCTTCTACTCCACCAGACTTTTATAGAGCGTTTGTCGCGCACCAACGAACAGACGGCGTTCGGAACTGGGCGTCTCCTATATCTCGAGACCGAGTGGGGTTTTTTGATTATTTGAGAAATCTGTAAAAAAGCAGGCTTGTTGGTTTAACACTTATTTATTACATGTAATTCCAATGTCCAAAATATGAATGATGATATAACAAGTATATACTAAGTAATGATTCTGTTTAACAATTATTATAGTTGTACATATCAAATGAATTGGGGAATTTCGCTTGGCATGAGAGGTACATAAATAAAGTACAACCTAAAAATTATTCTACTAGAAAATAGTTGCCTTTAAGCAGTTGTTACATTTAACTGGAATTACAACAGTATTTATTCAAAACAAAACTAACTAAAATCTGCATTAGGAACCTGAGCTATTAAGTATTTAAAAATGAAAGTATTTAATTTCTAACAATGAAGCATTGAAAAAATATGTACTCACTTAAAATCTTATAAATCACAAATTTAGAAATAACTAGAAATGAGCAGGAGCTGTGACAATCTCATTTGAACAAATTCTTAATTAATATTTACAAGCAATTCTCAAAATTACATACAATAAAATTAACTTTAATTTTATGCAACTTAGCAAATACAGTAGGAGTCAAAATTATTTATTATTTAAGGACTTTAAATATTACACATGACAAGATATACTTTAATAAAGAAAATAAGTAAAATCACATACCTGTAAAAAAGCAGGCTTGTTGGTTTAACACTTATTTATTACATGTAATTCCAATGTCCAAAATATGAATGATGTCTGGACACTGGACCCTTTGCATTATATAAGTCATTTCCAAACAAGCTGGAAGAGCTTAATTAAAGGTGTCAGATTGATTTCCTTTTACACATACATTTTTTACATGATAAGTTGTCAACTTAAGCTGATGTTAAAACAGGTTTTTAAGACTTGCAAAGGATGTTGAACAATAAGTGCTAAAAACAAGCCATAAGGCATTTACTTAAGTCAGCTTGGGTTGATTTAGAATTTTGAGAAATTCCTGCTATAGAAAAATATTAGAATTATTACAGAATCCCTGAATATTGAAAATAAATTAAAGATGTCCATTGAAAAACATTATATTCAAAATCTTCATTTTAAGACAAGAATTTTGATACCAAATATGTGTATGTTATTGAAAAAAAAATGAAAAGGAGGATTTTTAAGACTAATGATCCTTATATAACATTACATCATATTATGCAAAAATGCATAAGAAAAAGAAGGATCATAATATCTACACAAAGTATGGCAAAAAGATGTGATTTATTATGTTGTTAAACATAGTATGTTTCAAGAGAAAAAGCATATGACCAGAGACCAACTGTGAGAAAAGAAAGCAAAGGACTAGGGACCAACTGTGAGCAGAGACAACATATGACCAGAGACCAACCGTGAGCAGAGTCAGCATATGACCAGAGACCAACTGTGAGCAGAGGCAGCATATGACTATTGACCAACTATGAGAAGAGACAGCATATGGCCAGAGACAAACTGTGAGCAGAGACAGCATATGACCAGAGATCAACTGTGAGCAGAGTCAACATATGACCAGAGACCACCCGTCAGCAGAATCAGCATATGACCAGAGATCAACTGTGAACAGAATCAGCATATGACCAGAAACCAACTATGAGCAGAGACAGCATATGACCAGAGACCAACTGTGAGCAGAGAAAGCATATGACTGGAGACGAACTGTAAGCAGAGTCAACATTTGACCAGAAACCAACTATGAGGAGAGACAGCATATGACCAGAGACCAATTGTGAGCAGAGTCAACATATGACCAGCTATTAGCAGAGACATCATATGACTAGTGACCATGTATGAGAAGAGACAGTATATGACCAAAGACCAACTGTGGGCAGAGACAGAATATGACCAGAGACCAGCTGTGAGCAGAGTCAACATATGCCCAGAAACTAACTGTGAGCAAAGACAGTATATGACCAGAGACCAATTATGAGCAGAGTCAGCATATGACCGGATACCAACTGTGAGCAGAGACATCATATGACCAGAGACTAACTGTGAGCAGAGACATCATATGACCAGAGACCAACTTAGAGAAGAGACAGCATATGACCAGAGACCAACTGTGAGCAGAGTAAACATATGACAAGAGACCAACTGTGAGCAGAGACAACATATGACTGGAGACCAACTGTAAGCAAAGACCAACAGTGATCTGAATAAGCATATGACCAGAGACCAAATGTGAGCAGAGACAGCATATGTCCAGAGACCAATTATGAGCAGAGACACCATATGGCCAGAGACCAACTGTGAGCAGAGACATCATATGACCAGAGACCAACTTAGAGCAGAGACAGCATATGACTGGAGAACGACTCTGAGCAGAGACAGCATATGACTACAGACCAACTGTGAGCAGAGACAGCATATGACAAGAGACCACCTGTGAGCAGAAACAGCATATGACTGGAGACCAACTCTGAGCAGAGACAGCATACGAACAGAGACCAACTATGAGTTGGAACAGCATATGCCCAGAGAACATCTGTGAGCAGAGACAGCATGTGACCAAAGACCAACTGTTAGCAGAGACAGCATATGACAAGAGATCAACTGTGAGCAGAGTCAACATATGACCAGAGACCAGCCGTCAGCAGAATCAGCATATGACCAGAGATCAACTGTGAACAGAATCAGAATATGACTAGAAACCAACTATGAGCAGAGACAGCAAGTTGCCAGAGACCAACTATGAGCAGAGTCAACATTTGACCAGAGACCAACTGTGAGCCGAGACAGCATATGACTAGAGACCAACTGTGAGCAATGTCAGCATATGACCAGAGACCAACTGGGAGCAGAGACAGCATATGACTGGATACGAACTGTGAAGAGAGACAGAATTTGACCAGAGACCACCTGTAAGCTGAGTCAGCATATGACCAGAAACCAACTATAAGCAGAGACAGCATATGACCAAAGACCAACTGTGAGCAGAGTCAAAATATGACCAGCTGTTAGCAGAGACATCATATGACTAGTGACCAACTATGAGAAGAGACAGCATATGACCAAAGACCAACTGCGAGCAGAGACAGAATATGACCAGAGACCAACTGTGAGCAGAGTCAGCATATGACCAGAGACCAACTTAGAGCAGAGACAGCATATGAGTAGAGACCAACTGTGAGCTGAGACATTATATGACCACAGACAAACTAAGAGCAGAGACAGCATATGACTGGAGACCAACTGTAAGCAGAGACAGCATATGACCAGAGACCAACAGTGAGCTGAATAAGCATATGACCAGAGACCAACTGTGAGCAGAGGCAGCATATGACCAGACACCAAATATGAGCAGAGACATCATATGACCAGAGACCAACTGTGAGCAGAGACATCATATAACCAAAGGCCAACTTAGAGCAGAGACAGCATATGACTGGAGACCGACGCATATGACCAGAGACCAACTGTGGGCAGAGACAGCATATGACTGGAGACAGACTCTGAGCAGAGACAGCATATGACCAGAGACCATCTGTGAGCAGAGACAGTGTATGATCAGAGACCAACTGTCAGCTGAGACAGCATATGACCAGAGACCAACTGCGAGAAGAGACAGAATATGACCAGAGATCAACTGTGAGAAGAGACAGCATATAACCAGAGACCAACTGTGAGCAGAGCCACATATGAATGGAAACCAACTGTGAGCAGAGTCAGCATATGACCAAAGACAAACTGTGAGTAGCGACATCATATGACCAGATACCAACTTTGAGCAGCGACAGCATATGACTGGAGACCAGCTGTGTGCAGAGACAGCATATGACCAGAGACCAACTGTGAGCTGAGACAGCATATCACCAGACACCAACTATGAGCAGAGGCAGCATATAACCAGAGACTAACTGTGAGCAGAGTCAACATAGAACCAGAGACCAACTGTGAGCGGAGACAGCATATGACTAGAGACCAACTGTGAGCAATGCCATCATATGACCAGAGACGAACTGTGAGCAGAGACAGCATTTGACCAGAGACAAACTGTGAGGAGAGTCAGCATATGAGTGGAGACCAATTGTGAGCAGAGACAGCATATGACCAGAGACCATCTGTGAGCTGAATAAGCATATGACCAGATACCTCCTATGAGCAGAGACAGCATACGACTAGAGATCAACTGTGAGGAGAGACATCATATGATCAGAGACCAACTTAGAGCAGAGACAGCATATGAGCAGAGACCAACTGTGAGCAGAGACAGCATATGACTGGAGACTGACTCTGAGCAGAGACAGCATATGAACAGAGACCAACTGTGAATAGAGACTGTATATGAACAGAGACCAACTGTGAATAGAGACTGCATATGAACAGAGACCAACTGTGAGTTGAGACAGCATATGACCAGAGACCATCTGTGTGCAGAGACAGTGTATGATCAGAGACCAACTGTCAGCAGAGACAGCATATGACCAGAGACCAGCTGCGACAAAAGACAGCATATGACCAGAGATCAACTGTGAGAAGAGACAGCATATAACCAGAGACTAACTGTGAGCAGAGACAGCATATGAGTAGAGACCAACTGTTAGCAGAGACATCATATGACTTGTGACCAACTATGAGAAGAGACAGCATATGACCAAAGACCAACTGTGAGCAGAGACAGAATATGACCAGAGACCAACTGTGAGCAGAGACAGCATATGACTAGAGACCAACTGTGAGCAAAGTCAGCATATGACCAGAGACCAACTGTGAGCAAAGGCAGCATATAACCAGAGACAATCTGTGAGCTGAATAAGCATATGACCAGAGACCAACTATGAGCAGAGAGAGCATATGACCAGAGACCAACTGTGAGCAGATACATCATATGATCAGAGACCAACTTAGAGCAGACACAGCATATGACCAGAGACCAACTGTGAGCAGAGACAGCATATGACTGGGGACCGATACTGAGCAGAGACAGGATATGAACAGAGACCAACTGTGAGTTGAGACAGCATATGACTAGAGACCATCTGTGCTCAGAGACAGCGTATGATCAGAGACCAACTGTCAGGAGAGACAGCATATGACAAGAGACCAACTGCGAGAAGAGACACCATATGACCAGAGATCAACTGTGAGAAGTGACAGCATATAACCAGAGACCAGCCGTGAGCAAAGACAACATATGAATGGAGACCAACTGTGAGCATAGTCAGCATATGTCCATAGACCAACTGTGAGCTGAGACAGCATATAACCAGAGACCAACTGTGAACTGAGTCAACATATGACCAGAGACCAACTGTCAGCACAGACAGCATATGACTAGTGACTAACTATGAGAAGAAACAGCACATGACAAGAGACCAACTGTCAGCAGATAAAGCATATGACTAGAGACCAACTGTTAGCAGAGACATCATAGGACTAGTGACCAACTATGAAAAGAGACAGCGTATAATTAAATACCAACTGTGAGCAGAGACAGAATATGACCAGAGACCAACTGTGAGCAGAGTCAACATATGACCAGAGACCAACTGTGAGCAGAGACACCATATGACCAGAGACCAACTGTGAGCAAAGACAGCATAATACTAGAGACCAACTGTTAGCAGAGACATCATATGACTAGTTACCAACCATGAGAAGAGACACGATATGACCAAAGACCAACTGTGAGCAGAGACAGAATATGACCAGAGACCAACTGTGAGCAGAGACATTATATGACCAGAGACCAACTATGAGCTGAATAAACATAAGACCAGAGACCCACTATGAGCAGAGACAGCATATGACCAGAAACCAACTGTGAGCTGAATAAACATATGACCAGAGACCAACTTAGAGCAGAGAGAGCATATGACTAATGACCGACTCTGAGCAGAGACAGCATATGAACAGAGACCAACTGTGAGTTGAGACAGCATATTACCAGAGACCATCTGTGAACAGAGACAGCGTATGATCAGAGACCAACTGTCAGGAGAGACAGCATATGATCAGAGACCAACTTCGAGAAGAGACAGCATATGACTGGAGACGAACTGTGAGCAAAGACAGCATATGACAAGGGACCAACTGTGAGCAGCGACAGCATATGACTGGAGACCAGCTGTGTGCAGAGACAGCGTATGACCAGAGACCAACTGTGAGCTGAGACATCATATGACCAGAAACCATCTGTGAGCAGAGACAGCATATGATCAGAGACCAACTGTGAGCAGAGACAACATATGACTGGAGACCAACTGTGAGCTGAGACAGCATATGACCAGACACCAACTATGAGTAGAGACAGCATATGACCAGAGACAAACTGTGAGCAGAGTCAACATATGATAAGAGACCAACTATGAACAGGTATATATTAAAAAGTAACAAAGGGCCATAACTCCCGAACAGGTGGAGCAAATCCATTTTTTTCTTCCTGCACAACTAGGCATCGATAGTAGTAATCCCTAAAAGTTTGATTCAATTCCGTACAATAATGAATGAAGAGTTGCGGTCACAAAAATGTTGCTCGGACGCACGCACGGACGGGTGTAACTACCATATTCTCCTCCTATGCCTATCGGCGGGGGATAATTATGTTGTAAGTGTCCCTTAGATGGGTTAGGGTTAGTGTTTGGGTTAAGAGTAGTTATTCTATAGGGGGTCACTATTTTACGTGAGGGTCATTTTTCTACGTGTGGGAGAGACATAGTATTATGACCCCCGGTCATGATATTATGACCGGGGAGTCACTATTCTATATAAAATAATGACCGGGGGTCATATCAAGACCGGGGGGTCTTTATTCTATGGGGGTCAATTTACAACGTTACACCGGCAGTTTCTGTAATAATGTCCCTGATGCAAAACCTAGGTGAGGGGAACACCCTAAAATCAGGCCTAAACCTTTTCGGAAGAAAAGTATCGATTTTACGTTAAATTTGAAAATTACTTACCATGCTTTCCTTAAAATTGTGTTCATAATAAAATTCTGATAAGAAAATACCAGTTTTACCTGAATTGAAGCAATTTTCACAAAATGCAAGTTTTTCTTTTTAGGTTAGAATGTACTGAATGTCTCCGCTACTATTTCCATGTATAAAAAGAAAATGCATAGCAATTTCTTATTAGCATTTTCAGCCTTTCACTTCTTGCGTGATAGTCTTTTTCCTGAGGATCTGTCTATAGACAATCAATAAATAACAAAAATATTGCGCCTTCCATAATGCAGTGAAACCATGGTCACGTGACTGAGATACATAATAAAAACAATAATATTGCGTTGGAAGACATTAGCAGGTACCTACATTCACTTTCATTCTACACAAACTTGGAACAATATAATATAGTATAATGTGTAAGATTTCTGTAAATCATAAATTGACGCGTTTTTAATTTCCATTACAAATGTCATTTTTGGCGCTAAAGTATTGACGTTATTTGGCGCGACGTCATATTTACGTAACTTATTTATATTTGACGGCATTCAAATAAAGTAAATGTTTGAAACAACATTTTAACTAGAAGTTATTTAACAAATAATCAAGGCCTTCGAGTTTTTATCGTCTGATTTACCACGGTTCAGAGTTCAGATGCGTAGGAATTGAACGCCCGAGTGGTTAGATACTGAAGCATCTGAACGATGAACCTTGGTAAATTAGACGATAGATCACAAGAAGGCCTTGATTGTTTTCATTCAGACATGCTCATTGATATATTTTAATAAATATTATACTGGACTTCATTTACGCGAGGAGTAATGTATCGGGCGTCATGCGGCAATTTGACGTCATAATTGACGTCATAATGCTCTCTTACCGGTCCGTGCGTCAACCGTTGTTTATTGTAAAATATACAGAGCTTGATTTTCTTCTTTCTTTAACTGGAAATCAAATCGAGCCATGTTAGAATTAAGAAATAATAAATTTGTTCCTATATTTTATCAGTTAATAAAATATGGACAGGAGTTTGGATGCGTAATAATTAAATCACGAGTGCGTAGCACGAGTGATTTTATCATTCGCATCCAAACGACTGCCCATGTTTTATTAACTGATAAAATTATTGGAACATATTTATTATTTCGATTCTAACAACGCAAATAATTCGCATTTTGCAGTACTACATTTTCAGCGTAATACGTCATTCGGGTCATATGCTGTTACAATTTACCCCCTATGGTTAGAAAGAGTTGCATAGCCAATGGAACGTATAGATATTTGTTTCTTTTTATCAGAATTTTGAGAAGTATTTATAATTTCGTAATCTAACAGCTCGCAAACTAATTATGACGAAAATCATCAAATTATGCGAGTTGACCCTGTGTTACAAGTTACGAGCTTAAGGTGGAATGCGCCCCAAATTTGTTTGCCGAATATTGTCCTGAAATTTATACTGTACAAAATTCAGGATATATGCGATTGAGTTACGGTTGTTTTTTTTTTCGCCATATTGTTCGTGTTTTTACTATTGTGTCACAAACATGGCCCCAGACGTCAGTTTTCGTGCAACGGAGAGTTCCGAGTCTTTTCGGCATGTTTCCTTTCCTGCGCTCTGAATGTCATATAAATGAAAAAAGAAAAAATAATTGTCATTTTGCATTCAGAAAATGCTACTCAATGGTATAAAATTCAGATAATTGAAATTGACGCTTAGGACGTCAGTGACGATTTTGTGACGTCAGAACGGAAAAAATCAGATCAAGTTTTGCTAAAAATTTTGCCTTAAAATTCAGTTTATTAAAAATCGGCTCGATAAAAAAACGTATAATTTTGGTAGGTTGTTTGGCAATGTGTGTATGTCTAGTAGACACATAAATACTCAAGGGTCACCGACTTCACTTTTTCGCAATATAACGTAACTTTACCCTCATCCCCAAATGGTTAGTGGCTATAAGATAACGTTAGAGTAAAAAAGAATTTGTTTCAATTTACACAACTCACGTTCGTGTTAAAACGAGATGTATTTATTATAAGAAATTTTCACGATATATTCGATCTCAACTTCAGATGCCATGTACTAGTGAAAGAAAACACATTTGACAAAATATATATCTTGTACAATTGTTCTTAAGTATTTGACCTGGCACTCATTAATCTTCGCTAATATTTTCGGACGTTTCCGTTACTTTACGCAATATTGTATCCTGAAAAGATCTATAATTACACAAATAACCTTTATAGTTAACCGTCTGACTTCCAAGCACGTTACCACGGATACGAAATTATCGCAGACCAATTTCTAAATTCAATTTATCGCATAGTGCGGCAGTTTTCCTTTGATCTTTGCAGTATGTTAAACATGGTAACACACATTAATACTACAAAATCTGTGCTGATATTTTACAAAACTGTTACGATATATATCAACACAGAAATCTCTATAGAGTTTCATTAGAAAAAAAAAACTGTTGCGATATATATCAGCACAGTAAAACTGTTCCGATATATATCGCAACACTTTTTCTCTATTGATGTCCTATCAAGGGAGTATAATTTTTCCTTTCAAAGAAAAGATGATTTTAGCTCCAATTTACAGTTCAAAGAGAAAGAATTGTCACAAACACCTACATTTATAAAGTAAAAGAATAAATAAACTAGAATATTTCAAAAACTTGATAGTTATTTCCAAATTCAGAAATACATGAAATATATGAAAGATTTCTCAAATGTTTCTTTTTCTTTGATTTTTTTTACAAACAAAACAACAAGTTTTACAATATGTCCGGCAAATGAGGCTGAAATGCAAAGATTTAAAACCAATGCAGAAATCTGTTGGGTACTTTTATCTGGGGAACAATTTTTCCTAAAACAGAAGTTTTAGTGTTTCAGTCAGCCTGGCGCAGAAAGGGAATCAAAAGAGTAAAAATAATAATAAACAAATTTAAATGAAAATAATATATAAATTTTAATGATAAACTATGCGATAAAACAGTTATAATATGTAATGCTCGTGTGTTACCAGGATATATCAGAGGTAGGGGTACATCTCGGTATTTTTCTCTTCACATATCTGTCTCAGCCTACCGGCCTCGACGATATGTGCAGAGAAAAATACCCTCGATATACCCCTAGCTCTGATATATCCTGGTAACACACTCTCACACATGCTATAACTATTACATAATGTAGTGTACCGTATTTGCTTTTATTCTTACAAGGTATTTTGCAACGATTTTCGCGAATCTTAACTGTTTTCTCTTGTAGTATATATTTTCGGGAGTAATTTGCCTTTTTATCTAAGATACCTTTAAAGATTTTTATTCGACACTTTCTACAAAATATCTTGAAAACAAGTAAATGAACCATAAAAAATAAATAAATAAGTGTATTAATATTCCGTCCTGAGGGCCAGGTCAATACTTATGGGCAATATATCCACTTTTTATTTTACTATCCATTTGTTATTCCTATTGATGGTGTCAAAATGCAGATTCAAAGCTTGAAAAATAGATGTCTTTTCTGTTACTTATCTTCTCAGTCTAATGCAAAATGCTAACTTAGCTTTGTAAAAAAGCTAGTATGCGGTCAGTTGACGATTTAATTTCGTGAAAATAGGTACTTAAACATGTTTTAAACATTTAGAAATCTCGTTCATATGTAATTTTATGATATGAGCGTTTGCCTGATTTTACCAGAAATATTTATCGACGCATGTCGGACTGTTGCTCCATTTCACATGTATATATAATCAGCATGAAAACAGTATACCAGATCCTATATCTGATATGAAATTATTATTTTTTACACTGATTAATTT
The DNA here is from genome assembly GCF_021730395.1 of Mercenaria mercenaria. NCBI lineage: Eukaryota > Metazoa > Mollusca > Bivalvia > Venerida > Veneridae > Mercenaria > Mercenaria mercenaria. The sequence continues at coordinate 66,453,461 of NC_069376.1, read as the reverse complement.
ATTGTGAATCATGAAACAAATTCTACCAATTTAGACATCAATCTCCACATCTCATTCGTGCGAGATTACGAGTTGAGAGAAGAGTCTGTTCTATACGCATATTTCCGAGCAACTGATATTTAAATAATTATAAGTCATATCTAGGAATCAACACACATAATACATGTTGATTAACCAATGATCAAAAGTCTTTTTCGATAATATCCTTAGATGCGAACTGTCGTTTACATAATTTACACCCTTTATCAAATATCTCATTAAGATATTTCATATCTACAATTCTTCTTTTCGGAACAGGTCCGTAATCACCTGAATGTTATTACATACATGTTTAAAAAAAATCGACTTTTTCTTTAACACACTTTCTTAGCAAATCTCGCCATATGTCTCTCAATACTTTCATGTCGATTCATTTCATCAATTCATTCCGAATTTACCGTTAATAGCAGAGCTACCGGCGTCGCATTACGGTTAGACGTGTGAAAAAGAAAATGAATATAGAGAATCCATCATTGGTCTTCGGTTAAGATCAGAAAATCCCAACCCGAGGGCGCACCGCTCAAGTCTTAAACGAGGCTGAGCCGAGTTTAAGACTTGAGCGGTGCGCCCGAGGGTTGGGATTTCCGATCTTCACCGAACACCAATGATGGATTCTATTTCTCACTTACCACAACAGAAACAATAAAAACAAGAATAAAAATATGAAACTACTTAAAACGCGGGAAATTGGCGTCCGTAAGCAGAAGTGACGTCGTGATATTTCAGTGACGCACAATAACAAAGTTCCGCTTTAGTTTTATCGTTTGTAACGTAATGGTACGTTCTTATCATAAAGTAATGAATTTTGAATCGAGAAATACACTATAAGGAACGGAGAGAAAAGATAAAGGTACCTGATTTTTAATTATTTTACATAAAAAATATGTATATTCAGCGCATGAAGGAGTCAGTCAAAGGAGTGTGGGATAACCCATGTGAGATAAGATTTTCCAGCACTTCTAAAAATAGAGATTTTTCTGTCCGATAAGTGAGAAAAAACTGTGTATAGAATTACTATCGAGTTGAAAATTCGTGGTAAGTTCTTGGAATCGGTGTTGTTCGGGTTTCTTCCAATACACAATGTTCAGGAATAAGGTCAGTAATTCGGTCGAAAATGTGCTTCCGTGGTGTATCGAAAGAAGTCCATAATAAATAGATCCTAATTTTCCCATTTTCTGCGCAAATTCGTGTAGAACGAGTGCTTTAATCACACTTTTTCGCTACTAGAATACATTTTGCATGAAATGAGACGGTTTTCATGTTCATACAACCTACATGGCAAGTGTTGCAGATCGAAACCGGAAGTAGGTGTTTATTGCGCGGAGGAGAGCAAATATGCGCCATTTTTAGGGTAGCAGACCACAACTAACTGGCATTTCACTAGGAACTATTCAACCCCCTATTTTCTTTTCATTTTTTCGTTAATTTGTGATAGAACTTTCATAAAAAATTGGTGCAGGAAAAAGTGATGTTCTCTAAATATACGTAAAGACGACATGAAGTTGTCGTTTTTTATATGAAACAAAGAAGGATTTGAATTACTGACCTTTAACCTTCATAGTAAATAATCAGTAAGACGTCAGTAGACGCTTGCTGTTTACGGTTGACAAAAGCGCTTCGCTTACCGCTTTGAACGTTGAATAAAAATGTAAATGAGCGCCTGATAATAAGAATTTAGTACTAAATACATTTTCGGTCGGGTCTAAACACAGAAGTCGGACGAAACGGAAACGGTCATCCATTCATCTAGATTAAAATTTGCGACAAAAGTAAGCAAATATGAGACATTTTTCTTACCACCATTATTTTCGTCTGGTCACATGCTTTAACAATATACATATGTTTTAGGTCAAACATTTGCAGATAATACGGTACAGGTCATGCAAGGTGTGCATATTGGGTCAGTTTTGCATCAAAATTTAGTGTTCTGAAACCGGAGTTTTACTTCTGTTTGTCATAGAAACAATGAAATTAGTAAGCTGAAAATGTCACAAGTGCTAAGTATAATCAATACGACGACATTTTTCAAAACTGGAGTTTTCGTGATGTTTTTCGCACTGGTATCAACGCAAATTTGTGTAATTTTCAAATTTACTGTCCCTTTCCTCCATAATTTGCGTGAGGTGTGTCATATATCACAGAAGTTGTTTCAGATATCAGTATCTGGCACAGAGGTCAAATTTAGATGGCAGGGTTTTGGAATCAGTTTCACTTAGCTAATGAAACAGGGTAATGTGAGAAGGTGTTCGACTGTTAATCAATTTCTCTATAATTACCACAGCCTCTGTTTTAGGGAACTGAAGTAAAATAAAGTTTGTTTTTTTTACTTCTATGTGAAATAAGTCTCATAAGAGTGGACTGTGGAAAGAGAGGAAATAGAAAGGAGGTGCGTGCGTATAAAAAAGAACAAACGCATTTCTTTCCTACGTCATTCTCCAAAGTAAACACATAGAACAAATAAAATCGATTAGACATGTACATGTACAATGCAATAGACTGGCTAGTGTTTTGTGTATTGTGGCGGGAAACTTCGACAGTATCCGCCACAGCCGTACTTTCACATGTACCGGCGATTTTATACCAGAAGACAAATACTAAGGTTAAAATCAAAACATCCGATTAAAAATATTTCTGAAGGTTAACCGTGAACAACTACGGAATAAAACCACAATAAATATTCGAACTGTGATACCAGTAAAAACCAGGAAAACGCGTCGTCTGCCTGTCCCGCAGATCATATAGGTTAGTTTTCGTGTGCACGAGATAAGATGTCCACGAGATAAGATGTCGTGCGCATGAAATAAGATGCCGTGCGCTCGAAATAAGATGTCGTGCGCTGGAGATAAGATGTCAAGCGCACGAAATAAGATGTCAAGCGCACGAGATAAGTTGTCGAGTGCACGAGATAAGATATCGTGCGCTAGAGATAAGATGCCGTGCGCACGAGATAATTCAATCTTAAAAAACTATGCTTGTCCTAAATACCACCGTATGATACTGTCTATTGCAATTGTATAAAAAGAAAATTGGTCAATTTCAATTGCCGCCAGATCAATATAGACAATCATGGGTTATTATTCTAAGATGTTGTACTAGTTTCGAGCCTGGCAAAATCCGCGACAGTCGAGTAAACATACTGTTATAAAGATCCTTTCATTATATACCTCCTTGTTAACTGTTTTATTTTTGACCAATGGACATCGATTAAAATCTGCTAGGTCTATCAATATCAAAATAGAACTGATTAAGTTTTTTGTGTCCGCTATTCTAGGTCAGGTATATATTTATTAGTTAATTTCTAGGTGCAACAAGCAATGAAATGAAATACAAGCTGTATTTTTTACAGAATTTATACATCTGATCGAATGTTTTTACAGTAACTTGTTAAAGTAAAGTAGAAATTTGACTATACATGTACCTTGCTAAAAAGGCAATAGTTTGGATTCTACTTTGAAAAACCAAAGCGAGATTTTTCAAAATGTAAACTTCTTAAACATTAATTAGTTTCATTTGGAAAGTAGGTCACAGACATTCTTTAAACACAAGTGAATCTAGCACAGAGTTATATTAAGATGCATTTTTTTCACCATGGGAAAGTCTGGTTAATAATTTCAAAAAGTCGTTTGGTTATTGGTTTAAAGTAATCAGTAAGCATTTGTACGACTTCGGCGGATATCTCCGGATGCGGTCGACCTTTACCTTTAGGCAAACATAGGACTGTTTTATTAGCTCTCCGAAAACAGTATTTGCCTTTTGTAAAATTATATACGAATTGTTCCATGTTAAAGAAATGTTTCACATCTAAGAACTGTTCTACTTTCATAAGACTTCCTAAAGGATGTTTATCAAATGAATTTCCGTCAAGAATCAGTAATTGGGTTCTGTTAAAAAGATTAATCCATCGTTGCATAGGTACCACGTACGAGCACATCTGTATAATTCTTGAAAAAGGATTTATTTGCAAAGTGGTTCCTTCGAACATTGTTACCATTCTTTCAAACAAATATTCATTTGCCTTGTAATGTTTGTGTTCCCTCCACATTGCATACAGCGATGCTGCAACTGTTACTGGATCTTTAAGTATAATTATAATTTTTGGCTTCGGGTTCATGTCATGAATACGAAGACCTGCTTTAGGATGTAAAAAATAGTGCGCTGTTTTTTCAATGGTTATTTGGGTTTTAAACGTGCAGGGCATAATATTTCTGTACCAACGGAATCCTCTTGAAATATAAAATTTATTAAAGAATTGTATATCTCCACTTTCCAGGCATGCGAAAATTTGCGGATGCTCATTCAAAAACTTTGTTAATGCCCCAGTACCAGATTTGTAGTGTCCAGCGATTATTACCTGTGGTAGTCGTTTATGACACTTTTCTTTTGTTGCTAATCCGACATTTTCGGCCAAGTGTAGTTCTTTACTACCTTTGTTGCTAGAACGTACTTCTTCTGTGACATTCTTCAGACCTTCTACCATGAAATCAGAAATGTATTGATACTTTTCCTTTGTCGTCTTGTCTGAAAAATATAGTAGTTAACGTAATTAGTACATGAGTAAGCATTTTCATACTTAGCGCCGATGGCGTTTGTTTTTGTCTGACACATGTTCGTCCTTTTTTCAAAAAGACAATGCTGACATGTTCCTTAGTAGACCGACCGCGGATGATCATTGCAGAAATTGTACGGTTGTACTGCACTGTTTTTGTTATGAGTTGCTGATGTTAACCTAACTCAAAAATAAACGTTGACATTGAGAAATGATCTAAATGAATATTCTACCTGAGGGATTCTATGTGAACAGTGTGATATGCGGATTATATTTGTGTCCTACCCTTTTCGTTTTCCTCAAGTACCGGATCGTATTTGAGGAACTTCGATCATTTTGAAAATATTGAATTTCAAGGTGCATATTTATATTTTTATCACCGGTCATATCAATGTCATTATTGTAATTTTACATTTATTTTTATTATCCGCTTTGTTAAAGTAAAACAGGAAACTTCAACATTGTCTATATTGACGTCTGAATTTCATATCGCGTGCAAGACGTCATTTTAATATGTGTTTAATTACGCTAGTAGTGTCAGTTCGATTCAGACTTTCGCACAAGGACAGTATTAATTTGTGTAAATACGTATGTAGTATGCAGTCGTTCTTTCGTGAAAAAATACTGCTATTGCTCCTTAACTCGCGCAATATTTCCGCTCCAAGCATTAATATAATATGTAAAGTGTATTTGCTCAATTGATATAGAAAAATCTGATGAAGTATAATTCCTTTCACTACTTAGAAATTTTGATATACCAATACTTACTTAAAATATATAGTTGTATCAAACGGTCTCCAAACATTGATTCCTCCTTTGATGGTCAGTACAAAATAAGATACAGTGATAGTAACACTCATTACCAAAACAGCCGCCAGTGACCTTGACCTCAGTATCGAAAAAACTTCCATCATCCTGATATTAATCAATTTTCACTGCAAGCAATATACCTGAAAAGCATATGCTCGTCTTTAAATGCACGTACTCGTCGTCAAATATACATGCAGGCACTCCAATCAAGTAGAAATTCTGACCCTTTCGAATATTATTGTAATTAAACATTTTAAACTTTATTATTTAGATCTGTAAAAAACAATATGCACATATAACTGAACGCAGTGATCGCGGACGTGGAAGTCGTTCAGCCATCTTAATAACGTCATTCTGAGCAGCAGTAATGACAAAATGACTTTGATCAAATATCACTAGTTTTGAAAACTTACTATGTGTTTAAGATATAATATGATGAATCTTTTTTTTTTTTTCATATGAGCGTAGCTCAGCAATATGTCTGTTTTCATAATAATATTTTTTTTTCAAAGATAAGTTGTGCTATTTAACGATTTTGTGATACTAGTAGTGTAGAAGTGTGGTAATTTTCGTATAAATTGAAAATAGAAATAATATTATTTTGATACGATACCTGTCCACTTATTCTATGAATTTATTTCGATTGCCGCACAAAATATAGATTTTACTTTTAAGCAGGCCATCTGCAGTATATTTATCCCAGAATAAATGTAAAGTTTATCAAAGCATTGAAATATAATATATATTTGTTCCGTGTCGATATTTGCGGTAAAACTACTAATAAACTTTGATAATGTGGCAGTTGAGTCCAATAAGTCCAGGGGTGTTCAAAGATAATCCGTCATAGATCTTATGCAAAGCCATTATTAGATTTACATGTATTGGAAAATAATTGTGGTTATTCCTCGTGAATAACCATATTTATTTTAGCGAAATAATGTTATATTACAGTCACTTCTTGACGCTTAATTGAGTTCAATTTAAACTGACGACTCCACATGACAGGTCGGGTATTCTCGGTGCTAACGGAAAGTGCCGATGTTTGTTTTTCATCACATGCACGCGGAATGACGTCACAGCTGCCTCTTTCCGCAAGGTCATAAATGGCCGAACAAGAAAAATCTAACATCAACAAAATATCCTAATTAATCAACGAAATGAGGGGTAGAGGTAGCAAAAAAAGATCGCAGACCCAAAACTCGACAACTCAGAATACTACAGCGAAAAGAAAAACGATGGATGAGAGCAGTCAGACCGAAAATGATGTTGAACATGTCAGGCTATGTGACGCCGAGGATTCAGAAAACCCGGGTAATGATATAGATAACATTGTTAACTTTAGATCCCTTCTTTACAATCCAAATAATAGTATGGAAAGCTCTGGGTGTGGTGGTGATTTAAGTCCCAATAGGGAACCGGATGTTGCTAATTTAAGCCGGCTCTTGCAACCGGGTCTCGAACCAATGAAGTCTAATTCAGATGACATTGCGATGCACATCCCGCAGTCTATAAAAGACCAAATCTGGCGGGGTGAGTACGTTAATCTGGCGCTTCTGCTAAAAGGCGCTTTAGAATTGTCTGAACTGTCGAACGGCCACAGTCTGTACATATCACCAAGTGGCCTCATTGAATCTAGACCTAAAGAGTTCAAAGGTAAAATAACATCCATTGAAAAGTGGACGGATGCCTTTTTAATATATATGAGTATCCTTTTGAAAAAGTCACCCACATTAACCCAAGATTTAATTAAATATATGTCAATTATAAGGGAGGCTTCAGTACAATTACAGGGCTTTGCATGGGTAACATACGATGAGCAGTTTCGACTGCGACAGGCACATTGTCCAGCATCTTGGGCGTCTATAAATCAAGAGTTATGGCTTCGTTGTATGTCGTTGGCTGGAAATGTATCTAGCACGCAAAAGGTAAACACGTGCAATGCATATAACAGGGGACATTGTACTTATAACAATTGTTGCTTTGCACACTCTTGTTCGTCGTGTGGCGCCCAGCATCCAAAATATTTGTGTTGGAAACCATCAAGTAATCCTCCTCCAGTAGCAGGTAATTCCAATATCTCAGCCCCTAGGGGAAAGGTGCCTAATTTTCGTGTCTCATTCAGTGCGCCCAGAGGCAAAGCCCCATACATCCGACCATTTCATAGGAATTTCCAGAATGAATACAAACGTGTCTGAAATCTGTAAATCACCAATCAACCTAACTGTATTGTACCGTGAGTTAAGCTTTTACACACATAGTGATAAACAAATATTGCAAAAAGGCTTTACCGACGGCTTTTCATTGAACTACAGTGGTCCTAGAGTTTTCATAGAATCGAAAAACTTGAAATCAGCCTTAGATCACGCTGAAATTACCAAAGAAAAAATTGAAAAAGAACTAAAAGAAGGTAGAGTGGCCGGTCCTTTTGATATCTCTACTTTACCAGTGCATAATTTAAGGGTGTCGCCAATTGGACTCGTCCACAAGAAAAATGGACAATTTAGAATGATCCATCACTTATCGCATCCAAAGGGCAACTCATTGAATGACTTTATAGACCCGAAGCTCTGTTCAGTTCAGTATACTAGCTTTGACGAAGCAATACACATGTTGCAAGATCTCGGTCGCGGATGCTATCTATTCAAATTGGATATAAAAAATGCTTTCAGGTTACTTCCGGTGCACCCGGACGACTTTGATCAGCTCGGTTTCAAGTTCTTCGATTCCTACTTTATAGATAAATGTTTACCTTTCGGTTGCAGTATATCATGTAATCTTTTCGAAAATTCGCAGTTTTTCTTGAGTTTTGCATAAAGCGGCGGCTGACAAATTCTGAAAAGATTCTTCACTATTTAGACGATTTTTTAGGAGGCCACAATTGTTTTAAAACATGCGCAGATTTGCTCAAACTTTGTAACAACGTATTAGCAGAACTTCAGGTGCCAGTTGCGTCTGAAAAGACAGTTGGTCCCGTTCAAGTGCTGACTTTCCTCGGTTTAGAGCTTGATTCACAGGAAATGGTTGTCCGTATGCCGCGAGACAAAATCATAGACTTAATAGGCAAAATATCCGCCATGCTATCAAAAGAAAAAACTACCTTAAAAGCTATGCAAAGCCTTATAGGCAGTCTCAATTTTGCTTGTAGGGTAATTCGCCCAGGTAGACCTTTTTGTCGTCGGCTTATAAACGCTACTTGTGGTTTAACAAAATCATATCATCACATTCGTGTGAATGGAGGCATAAAATTAGATTTGCAGATGTGGTTAAAATTCTTTAGTAGCTATAATGGCATATCAGTGTTCTACGACCGCCACTGGTCTTCCAACGAGGCTGTCCAGCTCTTCACTGACAGTGCAGGGGTGTTCGGTTTTGGTGCCTATTTTCAGGGTCATTGGTGTAGTGGCAAGTGGCCACAGGAATGGGAACAGGAAAACATTACAAGGGATATAACTGTGTTGGAGCTATTTCCCATCCTCGTCGCACTACATATTTGGGGCGATAAGTTAACCTGTAAAAAAAATGTTTTTAACTGTGACAACGCCGCAGTTGTCCAAATCCTAAATTCCTTTTCATCAAAATCTGAACGCGTTATGACCCTTGTACGATGTATTACAATGCGCTGCTTGAAGTATAACATCCTCGTAAAAGCCTCTCATGTCCCTGGCGCAAAAAATGACATATGTGACTCATTGTCTCGTTTTCAGTGGGAACGATTCCGAACTCTGGCCCCAGAAGCGGATTCCGAACAGTGTCCAATGCCAAGCCATCTTTGGGAAGTATTCAGGCAAGAGTCGCACTTTTACTAAAAGAAAGCCTCGCAAAGAACACCATTAAAACATACCAAACCGCTATTTCAGTCTTTCAAAAATTCTGTAAGCAGTACTCTTTAAGTTGCCAACTGCCATATGAAACCAAGCACGTGGCCTTATTCATTTCATATTGTTTCGAGCTCGGGTGCACGCCAGCCACTACTAAGACCTACGTTTCTGGGGTAGGCTTCTTTCACAAAGTCTTCGGTTTTCACGATCCAACTAACTCTTTTATAGTTGGAAAGCTGTTGGAAGGATGTCGCAGGTCAAAGGCTAACCCTGATTCGAGATCACTTATTACTCTTGGAATTCTTAAAAAAAATTTGGCAAGCATTCCGTACGTCTGTAGTACTGAATATGAAAACGTATTATTCTATACCAGTTTTGTACTGGCTTATTTTGGTTTGTTTAGGGTAGGGGAATTAGTTTATTCTACGGAAAGCTACAAACATCGTCCTTTGCGCTTGAGTGACGTCAGTTTCAGAGATTGCTATAAATCGGTAATAATAAGTGTTCGCCAGTCTAAAACAAACCAGTCTGGTCCACCAAATATCTTAATAATTCCAGCTGAAAATGGAGGTTATTGTCCAGTCCGGGCTTTACTTCGGTACAGCAAATTTCGTCCCTCTGTCGAAGGTCAACTTTTGGTGCACGAGAACGGCAAGCCCCTTACTAGATATCAATTTACCGCAGTCTTGAGTAAATGCATTAGGCACGCAGGCCTGTATAGCGGTCACTATACATCGCACTCATTTCGCATAGGCAGAGCAACTCAATTAGCTGTCGATGGTGAGAAAATGGCAACAATTCAGAAGCTGGGGCGTTGGAGGTCTTACGCATACAGATCTTACATAAGAATACAATAATAATAACAGAGATGGCAGCGTCAATAACGACTATAATGATAATGCCGTTGTTGTTGTTATTGATGATGATAATAATAATTGGGATAATGATTAGTAAGCCAGCAATCAAATAGTCGAATCAGATTTATGCAAATATCAAATTTTGGCCTAATTTAAAATAATAATTTAATAATAATAATAATAATAATTATAAACCCGGTCATACAATGATCTAACTGCAGCCGAAACGGTACCTCAGTAGGTCATGTAATCTTAAGCTTGATCAGTTTGCATATATGGGCTAAATCAGTACAATACTATTTTAATTCTAAATTTATATCGTCAACAGATATATGGATCCTGTCTGATTCGATTCTTTACTGGGCCGGCAAAAGAGCAAATGATATGGGCCAGCCGAACTTGAGCTTACCAAACAATACATCTATCGGATGGTTTGGGGTCAGGGGCCTTAAATGGATAGACTTTCACAGGCAGCTGCAACGGAGAATGTTACAAAACACAAGCCTGAGGGTAATAGTTATTCATCTCGGTGGCAACGATCTTACATCGATCAGTATTTGTAGCTTGATTAGAAAAGTGTCCGAAAGTATTCGGTATTTATTCCAGACATTTCCTGACGCTGTTATTGTTTGGCTAGATATTTTCCAAAGGATTTTATGGTCCGGTGCTGAATCTGTCAAAAGTGTCGAGGTTAAACGGAAACGTATAAACTACATCGGTCTTAAACTCGTAAGTGAAAATAGTCGAGGAAGACACTTCACAATAGACATAGACCACAAAAACAGCGCTTTATTTAGGCCGGTTGGTGTTCACCTTTCAGACACTGGTCTTGATTTAACTCTAGAGGCATTAAAAAGCTTTCTAATACAGTTTGCTCGCTAGAATTTGGCGGAAAAAGAAAAAAATGATTTCTAGAATTTGGCGGAAAAAGAAATAAAAATCTATTTTCTTTCTTTTTTGTGGCGGAAATTCTAGCTTCACACGTGCTTGTATAAAAAGTAACCCTTACTTTCTTTTCATTTTGAATATACTTGTGTATAACGTATGCTAAAGCCTCCCCCGTTATTACTGCACAGCAAAAATCGAAATTTTACTAGTTCATTGTGTTGCACATGGTATAAGCGCAGTTGTGCATGGTATAAGCACAGTATGGTGTAAGCGCAGTATGGTGTTGTGCATGGTATAAGCACAGTCTGGTGTTGCGCATGGTATAAGCGCAGTTGTGCATGGTATAAGCACAGTATAGTGTTGCGCACGGTATAAGCGCATTTGTGCATGGTATAAGCACAGTATGGTGTTGCGCATGGTGTAAGCGCAGTAGGGTGTTGTGCATGGTATAAGCACAGTCTGGTGTTGCGCATGGTATAAGCGCAGTTGTGCATGGTATAAGCACAGTCTGGTGTTGCGCACGGTATAAGCGCAGTTGTGCATGCTATAAGCACAGTTTGGTGTTGCGCATGGTATAAGCGCTGTTGTACATGGTATAAGTTTAGTTTATTGCTCGCGCATGGTATCTAAGCAGGTTTAGGTGTAATAATTTGTATCACTGTAGCGTCCGATCTAAGGCGCCTTTTAGTCACGCGGTAATTCGGGGGAGAGCTTTTATAAATTTAATTTTCCACGGTCTAGGCATTTAACGAGGAAGCACATTTGGAGCTAGAATTTTGCAAAGAAATTTTTGGCAGCATATTAGGTTTTTCACGTAGCGGCCACATTTCTCCACTCTATAGAAACTTTCAGCTGTTCAGGACAAGCGCAAGAACTTTGCTACTTTTTCCAGTGAATGAACTGTTTTTAGGACGTTGATCAGATCGAGCTGTAGCCTATATGGTACCTCAGTGGATCTGACTTTATTAAGACGATCTAACCGCAGCCTTAATGGTACCTCGGTAGATCTATATAAAAGTTTAATTATTGATGAATGGACATTGGTATAATATATGAAGTGAACTTAACATAGTGTTGTTTATTCATTTATAGCAGAATATTTTTACAGTTGGTTCAAAAGCAAAGTAGCAACCAATTATCTGTGTGATTATAGGGTAACTTGTGATCCCGCTGTGTCCGTATTTCCGAGGTAGCATCAGCAATTTGTGATCGCCCTGTGTCCGTATCTCCGCTTTTAAAATCAAATGAGTCTTAAAATAAACAGTGTCGGTTGTATTGAGGTCAGCTGCCACATTATCAAAGTTTATTAGTAAGTTAAATATTGTTGAATCAACAACGATATCCGCTATTTAGAATAGTTAGTTATCTGTTCTGAACGATGTTTGCCCGTTCGATCAAATAGCTTTCAAAATGTTTTAACGGAGGAAGTATGATTAAAGATAAAAAGTAAGAGTAGAATTCCCGGAAGCACGGAGCAGTCCCGAAACCTTGCACACAATGTAATGAAACTTCACACAAGTGATCAATACCAACCCTAGTTGTGCATGGTGCATGTTACGTTCTTTTATATAAATATTCTGCAGAGTTATGGGACTTTGTTTTTTGTTACTATGCTATATACATAGAGTCTGCATATGCAATTTTGTGCGCGCCTAAACTCAGAAACTCAGAGCATTTCAAGTCGTAAGGTCATTATTACTGTTTGTGGTAAAATGAAACGGACTGTCTGCTACAAATTTCCACCAAACTCGTTTAAGCATTATCTATAATCACCAGGGGCTATCAATAGCGCCTGTAACTATCCGGTTTTTTGTTGTTGTTTCTTTTAAAAACACTGTGAAACAGTGCATAGCACTTAACTTTAGCGGCACCAATCTCTAACGACTTTTTGAAATTGATTTATTGGAGCAGTTTTTGTTTGGCGCAATTTAAAATTTCAGCAAAATTTAGATTTAACGCACTTGGCACAATATGCTCTTTATCATGATCTATTATCTGTTTTTGTAGTAAATAACTAGAGCTATCACTAAGGTGATGAATGTACACCCCCCCCCCCACCCCCACCCACCCATATATAGACCCTATGTATATTGTATAGTAACAACGTCCCATAACTGCGCATAATTATTTTCTGAAAGAACCTAACATAAACCATGCACAACTAGGGTAACTACTGGTCACTTGTGTTAAGTTTCATTCAATTGTGTGCATTCAGGAGATTAGGCGCGCACAAGATTGCATAGTCTCGTAACTCTGCACAAAATGTCTGAAAGAACCTAACATGCACCATGCACAACTACTGTTGTTACTGATCACTTGTGTGAAGTTTCATTAAATTGTGTCAAGGGGATGAGGAAAGTTGGTGCGCACCAGATTGACAGACAGACAGACGGACAGACAGGCAACCTGAAACAAGTATAACCCCCTTACAACGTCGTTGTTCGGGGGTTGGAGGGGGGTGGGGTATTCACTAGGTACAACCTACTGTTTCATTTAACGATGACTTGGAACGACTTTTTAAGGTGAGCAATGTTAACTGGCGAAATAAAAATGTGTTCTAATTAGGACTTTGTTAAAATCTCATACTGGCGGCAACAAAATTAAGCGGTTGACTCAATGGCAGAGAGTTATTTTGGCGCAACAAACCTCAACCGACGATAGGGCTAAAATAAGTGTTATACAGCAAACTGGAGCTGCATAATTATTTTGTGTATAATCTAAACAGTGAAGCATTATTCGTTTAAGGCAACAAATGTTAGAAAGTTAAACGCCATCAAAGATAATCATCGTTTTTAGATTTGAAACCCGCACATTTTACCTACTGAGCTATCAATTCATTTTCCTAATACTAACTGCATACTAAACTCCAAATATCCAACAATCCCATCAAAAACAATTCTTCTAAAGATCAAGCTCAGAGATCTGTGACAAAGTATAATGCATACCATTTTGATCGAGTGTTCAAGATATGAAGTTGTTTACATACATGAAGTAATCATGAGAAAAGCGTTCATTCTTTGAACGTACGCGTTGTGGTACTACATTAGAACTACATTTTGCCATGTCAGAGATCTATGGGCTTTATCCATAGCCATGTCTCCACCAAAAGTTATTGAGAACAGACGAATTAATTGCCTAACTGTAACATTTTATTTAGGAAAGGAAAAGTCGTTCTAAATTCATGAAAAAGAGTCATATTCGAGTGTGTAAATATTGGGGAAGGTCATGTGGACATTTGAGTGTTTCTGAAATATTATAATGCAAGTATTTAAATGATGAATTAACAGTATTTGATTCATTTGAAGGTAAGGTAACAGTGTCATGTATATAATTGATGCGAACGTATACATTTAAGGTACTTTGAGGGGGAAAAAATGAATATGCACATTTAAAAAATTGTGTTGAGGAAGACATAATCACATGAAAGAAAACAAATTAACGGACTGTAAATTTATGCAAACATTTTGAGACTAAATATAGGCAAATAAGTATAGATATACAAAACCTAGCTTAACCGTGATCATCACTCATATTCAGAAACTCCTGTTAGTATATTTAAATTACTGAAATTTGTCTTTGTTTAAAGAAAAGACACGCATATTTAAATACTATCTTTCTATGATATTATGTCATGGTTTTCCTGTCATATTTTAAAGAATAAGAGATAAGTTTTATACATGTTATGACTGTCTTATACATGTACTTTACTTTGCCCGGTCGTAATTTCAGTACTAATTATTTCACAGATATATCCAATTTTACACGAAAATAAATTGGAAATCAAAGAAAAACCAAATTTACATAAAACAAGTAACGCAAAAATATAAAAAAAATATTTTCAAGGGATGAAAGACTCGAACCGTCGGAAAGATCACTACAAAATGATCTCATTTCTTTCCACTAATCCCCTGTGCCAACATGCCGTATATTATTTAAAGTATTAAATATATCTTTTGTCGTAAACTAGAACGCTACTGATCATTTATTTACACACTCTTAATTAATAATAAAAGCACCATAATAATGTGCGGTACTTATACTTGAGTTGTTCTTCCTATAGTTCAAAAATGACATCCGAACTTCACTCACACTCTTGCAATGTCCGCTCGAGGCCCACTTATATGATACATACTCAGTTTTGGGTTTGAGTAATGGCTATGAATATAGCCCTACGCCTTTAAAAGTATTCACTACTGATGTAAATGGTAATCATTCTCGCATGCCGTGATTCGCTGGCGACCTTGTCAAAGCTCAAGTGGTTTACTATTTATTGTTTTCGTAACCTTAGACTTGAAAAAAGACATCTTCAATGTTTTTTGTTGTTTTTTTTTGTTGTTTATAAGGAAAATATGGACTTTAACATGCGTGTCATATTTTTTCTTGTTTGTTATTTTGTTTTAAAAAATAAGATACAGTCTCTACCCTTTTGTTATATAAATACCGTGCATAGTATATTTATATGTTGGCTTTGTGGTGAAGTAAAGATAAAGCCAGATTCATTAGTCACGAGATGGAGGAAGAAGGACAAAAATTTCTACACTGAGCAAAAAAAAAAATGTTGAATTTAAAAGCTTATGCTGGTGAATACAGTCTTGTTATATTGCTGATTGTTCTGTACTCTATTATTGTATGTCTGACAATGAATTTATCTCCTCTCTTTGTGCACGTTCTCGTGCAACACATATTGCGTGTGCAAGTACTGCATGCGCAAGTTATTAGAAACACTCCTTTAAATTTAAGTAAGTTGTTTAGAATTTAGAATGAGTGTTTACATGTCTTAATTGTAATAAAAAGTACACTTCAGTGGCCTCTAGACATTATTCATATATTTAAAAAAAACGTATAGTTTGTTTGATGTAACAGTATTGAAAATTCTCACGAAGTGTATGTCACGCGGTATAAAACTGGTGTAATATAGTAGAAATCTAGATGTTCTCATAAGGTATAATATCAATAATATCGAGTTACGATTTTAAATACTGCTTAATAATAATATCATGGCATTATTATAGAAGTCAGACCTTATAAACTATTTTTCCGCTGAGTATACTAAAACATTTCTTTTCACGATAAAAACAAATATCATTAAAGGCACTTATAGCTCTACACGATTTGCACAACTATGCA
This sequence comes from Mercenaria mercenaria, assembly GCF_021730395.1. Lineage (NCBI taxonomy): Eukaryota > Metazoa > Mollusca > Bivalvia > Venerida > Veneridae > Mercenaria > Mercenaria mercenaria. The sequence continues at coordinate 66,437,376 of NC_069376.1, read as the reverse complement.
GTAATAATCACCGTTTAAATCATTATTCTTATGTACTACTTAAAGTGGAATTTCTGAGTAAAATGATTTGTTTTGAAATATGTTACCAATGTACTTCGAACTTCACAGCAAAACGTCTTCTGAAGTCAATGGCAAAAGTCTTAATAAAACAATTAAAAGTGTCAATTTTAAAGCAAGAAACATTCTGAAGCAAAACGAATATGGAATACACGTGTAATGTTATCACTAGCAGTCGAGAGGATCATAAAAAGCAAGGATAAATAGCAAACAGGTAATGAATGCTACGTGGCAAAACCACAGCCTCCACAAATAGCAACTCGAAGCACGTGGAAGTGCACACGACCAACACAGACACAAGGGACAAAATGAACAAATAAAGAAACACAACGAGGCACCGCCATGGAAAGCTCAGTAGCAAAAACATCACTAGAGAATTCGATTTTTGGTGCGCACCTATCCCCACCGTGTTGAAAAGTTACGAGACAGTGTAAATAAAAATAAAAGCAATCCCGCCAGATTAATCTCTAACACACGAAATGAAGACAAAAAGCATGGCACGTAAAACACAAAAATGTTTCTGTATAGTTATATATAAAGCAAACTTTAAGAATACTCAGTGCCTTTGCAGAAGATAAAGCATCAAGAGAAACACTCTAAAAGGCCCGACGAAACAGGCCAGAAGACAGAAATCGAGACAGTTCAGTCCTGGTGGGATTTAAAAACTGCTTATCACAGAGTCCTCCACCTCTTCTTCAGACACAATTAAAGAGGGAAGCGTAGTGTCCAAATGTAAACGGGCTGAACATTAAACATGCGGTGTGTCTCAAAACAGTTAGTTCGTAACCTCTTTTGAATAAACATTTTATAAATTTACCAAATACAGTTGCAAAATTACAATGACCCGAAGTCTTACGAAGTTTGTAAATCACATCCCCATAAAAATCGGGTTTTGAAATATCTTCTCGCAGAAGTGTGTTTAAATTACTACTGAAATTCAAAACCAAATCAGAATAACGATAGTAAAACTTAGCAAAATATTTACGCAATTTGAAATAACGGTAGCCCTGCTGAAGAAGTTTATTTGTAATATATTGATTACGTTCATTGAAATCCTTAACATGACAACACGCTCTGGCAAACCAAATTAATTGAGGTGCAGATGTGCTCACTACCAACACACACACTCATACAAAGCAAACGAACAAATAATTAAACACAACGGGCACCGCCTTGGAAGGGTCAGTGGCAAAAACACCACTGGGGAGCTTAAACCGATTTATGGTGCGCGCATAACCTCACTCTTACCCCTACCATGTTCAAAAGTCACGGGACAGTGTAAATAAAAGTAATCCATGTCGGGCGAATCCTCAACATACGCAATGGAAACAGAAGGCATGACATGTAAAAAAGCAAACCTTAAGAACCCAAAATGCATGTACCTAATGCCTTTGCAGAAAACATACCATCAAGAGAAACACCTTTAACGGACCGACGAAACAGGTCAGAAAACAGAAATCAAAACAGTTCAGTTCCGATAGGATTTAAAAGCTGCCTATCATAGAGTCCTCTCCCTCTTCCGTCAGACACAATCAAAGAGGAAAGCATAGCGTCCAGCTGTAAAAGGGTTGAACACTGAACATAAAGTCTAAAGACAAACATAAAGCAAATATGTAAATAACAACAGCCTTAACACGCAGTGTTCCATTACATATGCAACTTAATTTAATTTTCCTGTTCCAGTGTAATTGTGAAATGATTTTTTTTTCACTTATCGGTCAAATGTATTCCATATTCACCGAAGAGTAATTAAAATTCCTTAAAACATTAGGATTTTAACTGATTTGATGCCTTACATCCACAACCTGGATATAGTGGCCACATGTCTATGGTGTTCACTTCAAATAAGCATATGATTCTTGGGATTAAATTCAAACAAAACCTTTCGTTTATGAGATATGTTATTCTTGTGTTTACAGGATCTTTGTGTACAACTTGGCTATGTTTCTTAATAGCTTTAGCTGGCGACGTTCAACCGAATCCTGGCCCAATGTCAGTGAGTTCCAATAGTTCTTCCTCATCCGCCTTTTCTTCAATGTCAAACACCTTATCAGAAATAATAACTAGTACTAGATGCCTTTCAGTCTTACAATATAATGTACAAAGCCTTTTAAATAAGACTGACATTCTAGGCGCAGAGTTTGGTATCTTTGATGTCCTTGCATTTACAGAAACATGGTTAAATCCAAACATATCTTCTAACGATATTAAACTTCCTTGCTTTCACACTCCAGAAAGAAAAGACAGAACTGAGAATGGCTACGGCGGAGTAATAGTTTACTTAAAGGAGACCCTACACTACAAAAGAAGGTTAGATCTCGAACCCAGAGGTCTGGAGTGTATCTGGATTGAACTGAGCCCTTCTCATTCCAAGCATATCCTGTTTGCTGTTTTTTATCGTCCCCCCAATGCCGACGCCTATCATACAAATCTGATTGAAGATTCTCTCGGTTTAGCACTAGATACAGGTATATCAGACATAATTGTCACTGGCGACTTTAACTTTAATCAGTCGAACCCGCACATGACTCGCAAACTTAATTCTATTTGCCAGCAGTTTAATCTAGAGCAACTTATTAATGAACCGACCCACTTCACAGAGTCTTCTTCTGCTCTTCTAGACCTCTTTCTTGTATCTTGTAGTCATAAAGTTATAACCTCTGGCGTTGGGGATCCAATTCTAGACCAGAATCAACGGTTCCATTGTCCTGTTTATGCTCTATTTACATTTTCTACGCCCCGTGTCAAGCCCTTTAAACGTTTGATATGGCAATACGACCGCGGCGATTATACATCACTAAGACGTAAAATCAAGGATACCAACTGGGATCTTTTCAAAACTGAAGACATTAATAACTATACTACATCTGTTACTAATAAACTCCTCGAACTGTCTAAGGAATGTATTCCTTCAAGAAATATCACTGTGAAACCTAATGATAAACCTTGGATCACAGCACAAATTAAGAAAAAAATTCAGAAACGTAAATAATATTATCACAGAGCCAAACTTTCTCAGAACCCAGGGCACTGGAATAAATTCAGAAAGGTTCGTAATGAAATTGTATCATTAATTCGCACAGCTAAACAAAATCACTTCTCAAAACTTGCTGACATACTTAAATCTGACTCTACTACGGCTAAAGATTGGTGGAAAGTTATAAAAGGCTTCATCTCTACAACTGATAAACAAACTATACCACCACTCACAAACCCTGCCACTCGGGAACTTGTCTTTGATTCTAAATCAAAATCTGATCTATTGAATGAATTCTTTTGCAGCCAGGCTTCGCTAATCGACTCTAATAAGGACCTTCCTGACAATGATTATCAAGCGACTAGAAACAAACTTGACTTTATTTCCATTACCCCACAAGACGTCGAAGACGCCCTGAGGTCTTTAAATATCAACAAAGCATCAGGACCAGATGGAATTAGTAATCGGATACTGCGTGAAACTGCACCTGTGATTAAATTTCCTCTTTGTTCTCTTTTTAACTACTCACTTCAATGCAGTAAGGTACCTCAAATTTGGAAAGATGCTAATGTCTGTGCTGTCTTCAAAAAAGGTGACCCGTCTTTACCTAACAACTACCGACCGATTTCGCTGCTATGCTGCACTGAAAAGGTATTCGAGCGCATTTTATTTAAGCATCTTTTTAACTTTCTTCGTGATAATAACTTCCTATCTTCTCTACAATCTGGATTTACTCCAGGGGACTCGACCGTGAATCAGCTCACTTATTTGTACAATACCTTCTGTAAAGCTCTTGATGATGGACTTGAAGTAAGAACTGTCTTCTTTGATATTAGCAAGGCCTTTGATAAAGTTTGGCATAAAGGTCTTCTCTTCAAGTTGAAAAATGCCGGACTGGACGGACGGTTGTTGAATTGGTTTTCTGACTATCTCTCTAACAGACGTCAATGCGTTGTCTTACCTGGCACCCAATCCAACTGGTCATCAGTTGATGCAGGAGTCCCTCAGGGTTCTATTCTAGGCCCTCTTTTATTCTTAGTGTTTATTAATGATATTGTTGATGACTTAGGCTCTCATGTACATCTCTTTGCTGATGACACCAGTTTGCATATTATTGTTGACCATCCTTTTTCTGCTGCGGTAACTCTTCAATCTGACATCGACAAGATATGCATTTGGGCTGATAAATGGTTAGTTACATTTAATCCTTCCAAGACAGAAACGATGACCATCTCACGTAAATCATCTAAACCTTTTCACCCGCATCTTCTAATGCATGACCAACTCATTTCCTCGGTATCCTCTCACAAACATCTTGGTGTCTACTTTTCTGACGATGGTTCTTGGCATTCTCACATTAACTCTATCAAAGAACGGGCATGGAAAAGAATAAATATCATGAGAAAACTCAAGTTTCAACTTGACAGAAGATCCTTAGAAGTAATATACTTATCTTTCATCAGACCTCTTATTGAATATGCAGATGTAGTTTATATCAACTGCACGCAATACGAGAAACTCGAACTCAACAAAATTCAGGATGAAGCTTCCCGCATTGTTTCTGGGGCTACCAAACTTGTATCTCTTCATGAACTTCATAGAGAAGTTCCATGGGAATCTCTTGAAAGTCGACGACTTCACCATAAGCTTATTCTACTCTACAAAATGAAAAACGGCCTTACTCCTGACTATCTTTCTTCTCTTGTCCCACCATCTGTAGGGGAAACGTCTAGGTATAATTTACGTAACGCCACTGACATTCCGCCTATACGTACCAGAACTTCTCTTTACTACAATGCCTTCCTTCCATCGGCACTTAGAGATTGGAACACACTTTCAAGAGAATTGCAAAATTCAACTTCATTAGCTTCCTTCAAATCGCAGTTAAAAACTAGCGTCCCGAAATGCCCTGATTATTTTTACGTAGGCGACAGAAAATGGCAAGTATACCATGCTCGGCTCCGTACTGAATGCAGCTCCCTAAATCAGCATTTGTTCAGAAAAAACATTTCTCCAACACCTCTTTGTCAATGTGGTCTTCCAGAGAGTAACCATCATTTCTTCTTTGAGTGTCACCACTATGATAATATCAGAGTTCGTCTTCTTGAAACTACTTCCGACTATTGCACTATAACACTTCACACTCTACTGAATGGAGATCGAAATCTCAGCGATGAAATAAATGTTAAAATATTCCAAGCAGTCCAAAACTACATCCGGGAAAGCAGACGATTTTCATGAGCATCTGTTCACTGAATGCTATATGCTATACTGCTCCATTGGCGATCCGAATGAATATATTTTTATATTTTTCTATTCACTTTTTTCCGTTCATTTCCTCTTCTATGTTAACCTCATTTAATTTATCTATTAATTTAATATATATATATATATATATATATATATATATATATATATATATGATCATCACTCTTAAGTATATATATATATATATATATATGATCATCACTCTTAAGTACTTTAAAAACTTATGTTCGAATATTTCGTTCATAAGTTAATGCTCTACTACTCCTGTGTTTTTTGTTTTCCATATTAAAATGTGTTATTTCAGACAAGATAATAAGCACTGCCATAGCGTATTTATTATAGTACTTAGTTATAGGAGAAGACCTCTATAAGCTTTAGCTTTCGGATCTAATCCTTTTTCATACATTTATCTTTTGTACTGCGTAATGTAAATTTGTAAATGTTGTACCATTGTTTGAAATAAAATTATGTTTAAACTAAACTATGGTGTTCACTTTTAGTCAGTCCTTTCTGTTACCGCTATAAACATGTTAGACTGTACTTCAAATATGTTTTCTTGCACGACAGCGAAGCCAAAACACAATCAAAAACAGATACAGGTAAGCAAATATTTCGAAGGCATACTATGTCAAAATTACACGGCTTCTTGAAAATAATTCGTGCACCCTGTTGACTGGACTTGGCTAACTTGCTTCACCCTGAATAGACTTCGGTTTACTTGCTTCTCCCTGACTGGACTTCAGTTTACTTTCTTCTCTTTGACTTGACCTCGGATTTCTTGCTTTTCCATGACTTGGCTTTAATGGACTTGCTTCTGCTCGATTGGACATTGGTTTACTTGCTTCTCTCTGACTGGAATTTGGTCTAATGTCTACTCCCGGACTGGGCTTCGAATTACTTGCTTCTCCCTGACCTGACTTTGGTTTACTTGCTTCTTCCTGACTGAGCTTCGAATTGCTTGCTTCTGCCTGAATAAACTTCGGTTTACTTTATTCTCCATAATTCGGCTCCGATTAACTTACTTCTCCCTGATTGGAATTTGGTTTACTTACTTCTCCCTGACTGGACTTTGATTTACTTGCTTCTCCCTCACTGGACCTTGGTTTACTTGCTTTTCCCTGACTGGTCTTCGATTTACTTGCTTCTGTCCGACTTCGGTTTACTTGCTTCTCTCTAACTGGACTTTGGTTTACTAACTTCTCTTTGACTGGGCTTCGATTTATTTGTTCCTCTGAAGATACTAGTATGCCTAATTTCTGAATACTATGTTTTACAAAGCGAAATATATGTTAAAATCATATGATTAATTACTTTGAGGTATAAGATCTAATTACCGTGCATAATATCTATGTACAATTTAAAACATATTGTTTATCATTCACTAGGTAAAGTACTTTGTTATCTGTATATAGAACCATGTTAGTGGACCTTTAGGTTTCGTTTTAAATGAGGTATCTAACACAACATTTAGAACAGTTGCTAACTTTACTTTAAGAGCAGAGGCAGTAAAACGCCTTTTTAAAATACTAATATGATTTTCATCAGCGCGCTGATCTTCTTTGGATTTCTGTCTTGTACCATCGCAAAGGACTCATGTTACAACAAGACGGATTATGAGTTCTACATTGTGCAAAATCTCGTAGACGATGTTCAGAAAAGGATAAAATCTCTGAAAGAAAATGTGAACGGTGTGTCACTTTTACTATCTATTCTTAAATGAATTTGAAAGGAATAAATCAAAACTTAAATAGATTTTCAGATATAAGACATGCACTCTTGTAAAACACTTAAAATATTGTGCAGATATTTCAGTGTAAGATCGAAAATATCTCTCACCGAGTGAACACTAGATGCAATATTTTTCACAAATGGCAAACTTGATCCTTCATGTAACACAAACATATATTCTTTCAGTTTCGCGGTTTTAGTAACTTTAACCAAATTTTGTATATTTGATATTTTTCACCCGATAGGATTTTGCTGTAAGTCATCAGATATATTTCATTTTACTATTTCAGTTAATATAATACTGAACAATATGTAACACGGCTTGTATTATATTTAACAAAATCATAAAAATAGGTATGACAGTAATACGGTTGGTATAATATTTCACAATCTCATAAATATAGTTATGCCACTGGTATCTCCTGTACTCTATTTAGCGGCAGTTAATGCACAATGTCCAAATACGACGTGCCCAAACACAACTTGTCCGGACGGATGGGTGTCCTACAAAGGGTCATGTTATTTGTTCGAGAATGGCCAATCACGTAACTTTCAAGAAGCAAGTGTACGTACATATTTTATAGTAAACAATTTTTAAAAAAGCTCAAACGACTAAAAACTTGCAATAAAAATGCAAAAATATTATTTCTTAGATGATATTTTTCTGTCCTTTTTTGTCGATCAGGTGATACACTAATGATGTAAGCTTAATATTGTTAATAAACCATCTGTAGTAATTCGATGGGGGCATGGAGTGTAGTAACAAAGTTTCGCTTTAGCCAGTTCTATGGAGTGTGAGCGGTGTTGCATGGTTCATAACCTCTTATGAACAGATACAGTGAAACTGAGTCTGTTATTTATATTTTGCTTGGATGCATTCTACACTTCTAAAGAATCGTCTTATAGAAATTTGTTAATATAACTGTTTTATCTAACTTTAGGTAAACGTATTTTCTATCAAATCGTTGTCCATTTTTTCTAGTTTCGTTTGTTTAAAATTATTAAGTAAAATTTAATATTATGCTCTTTCCCATAGAACTTTTGTCAGAACTTTGGAGCTGTCTTGGCGTATGTGACTGATGAATCGGAGAACAATTTCATTCGAGGAATGCTTGGACGTATGAAGCGTAAGTACTCGAATGCTCGTCAGGCTTCCGTGATATTATTCCCGTACAGTAAAACTCACTTATAGCGAACTCGGATTTAAGGAAATATCTTTTATGAGGAGGTCATTTTTCTGGCCCGATTTTTCCCTATACATTTTATATGAAAACACACGGATATAACGAACTCAGATATAGCGAAAATTCTCGGTTATAAGGAATACATTTCTATATCCGAACATGATATTTCACTTGATTTTAACGAACTTCGTCCTTAATGTCAAGATTCCCTGACATTGGTGACACACTTAAGTATGCAAGTTAATAATGCGTTACTAAATTATGTTTGTCAAATGATCAATTCATGTATATTTTGAATTATTACAGTCTTTTATTTCAACGCCTTTAGGTGAGAAAAGTATGTTGTCACCTCGCAATGTTTGATAGAGTATAGAACAGAGCATTTATACTTTTTACCATATATTTTGACTTGACACATTTAATTTATTGTGAAAGAGCTTCTTGTCACACGAAAGTACATTGTTGTAATATGTCATTTGTTTTGATGACAAGAGATAATCTGAGTAAAAATTCCAAATTTATCGAGCAGTTAGTTCCCTTGACGGCTGATGTACTCATCACACGGAGAGAAACAATTAACCGTTCTATGTTTTTGGTTATTACCAATGCTGAAAATCTGAACTGAAAAAAATGAATCAATACCAAAGGCTACACATATTTAACTCTATTTTGCTGAAACAGCATTAAACACATCAGCAATGACCCAAATCACATTTTCCAAGACTTGTTCGCTATACGTTAGATTTTCGTTATAAAGTTCATTTATAGCAAACTTCGGATATAGCCAACACTTTTTGTGACCCCGGCGAGTTCCTTATTTCCGAGTTGTTCTGTATATTTCTTCCAGTTTACTTGTTTCTGGCCTTTTTTCCTCCGACATTCTTGTTAATTAAATACTACTTATTTTCTAGGGCGCTGGACTCGCCGGGTATATTCATTGTTATTTTGTAATAAATTTCCACTCATGCCCCTGTCTTTAAGAGTAAGTAATGTTGCAAATAGTATACCCTGCCACGGACAGATTTTACTGACATTTGTTCTAAATGATCTTGTTATACATTTTCATTAGCCTATGAACGGAAAAAATAGAAACCCATTTCAATATAAAACGCGCCAATGGCAAATGTGTGCTATGCATTTTGAACAGTTGATAATTCATCTTCTGTCGGGCACCAGTCACATTTTCTCAATATTTTTTGTCGCAGAGACACTCCGCGTACAAGTAATTTACGTTTTCAAAACTTGCACTAAACATCTATGTACAGTACCAGTGACAGTGCTCATTATTAAATAGAGAACGGGTAACAGCTTTCAAATTATATCCTGCTACGGTAAAACTCTCAAATCATATCGTTTCATAATTGTTTCATTTATTAGCAAGCAGCTGGTTTATAGGCTTGACAGATCAGGGCACCGAAGGTGTGTATAGATGGGTGGGCACAAACATCACCGCAGAATATACTGCGTGGTCTTCAAGTAAGTGGCATGTTTGATATTTTGTACGTCGTTTACATTTGTTTCATTCGGTCTTATCACATATTTCTATAATATTCTACCATATTTTACTAGTATGATATCAAATAGCTGTGTATTTTTACATAATGTTTAAACGAGTTTTATTACATTGTGCTCTACGTGACTTTCACAGTAGAGGACTTTTTACATACTTTAAACAGTAAGTTGATTGCCTTGACTGCATGATTTTATTTTACTTTTTATGTAACATAATCGTTATTAGAAATACAAATATCGACATGATAGTTATATGCTTTGATTACAAAGTCGACTAAAGTTTCCATGTTCCTTTAGGTGAACCTTCAGGTGTCACCCACGAGAACTGTGTTTTTTATCATGGCTCTGATTCTTTTCACTGGCACGACATTCCCTGTTCTTCAAAATCTTCTTCGATTTGCAAGAAAATGTAAGTCAGTCATATTTGTGTGATTTTTATTTGTTACTGAATGTATTTCCCCCATTTAACACATGTTTTAGCTTTCTCTGCTCAGGTAGTCGATCGAGAACTGGTCATATAAGCGTTTTCACCACCGGTTTAGGCAGGAAAAGTTGACTGCTTTTCCCGGTTACCAGCCAAGGCATAGCAATCAAACTGGATATTCTTCTGATAAGCTATCATAAAACAAATCAATGTTATTGCTTTGAGGCAGTTTTCTTACGAAATCTCCTCACACTGCTGTATTGAGTTGTAGTATATACAGTTATGTTTTAGTGCCTGTCTAATATTTGGATTAAAATTGAAAAAAAGAGATCCGCAAAGCGGGGCAATATTTGCCCGAAGTTTAAGGTCAGAAGAAGAGGAAGTAAAAATTAAAGAACACCTGTTGGGGTAGGGTGGGTATAATGTGGCGATGGTAGGGGTTAGGGTTTTGTGCGGCGGCAGTGACAGAAAACTAAGGCACATAAACTAAGAGATCAAAGTACTAGTATTTTAGAGGGAAGGGAGGAGGAGGCTAATATGCAGGGTCGGTTGGGCATAGGGGTTTGCAGATTGCCACATCACCATTTACCTGTTTTCTAAGTTTAATGTAAATAGCTTAAATAGTTATATATTTATACACGAAACTTGAAATAAGACAGATAAATTTGATGTGTGAGCTCATCTTTGGACCTTGATGTTTGACCGCCCGACCTGGTTCATGCGCAAGGCACATCCCCTCAACACAATTTTCCTATATTGTAAGTTTAAAGACAATATTTTAAATGGTAAAAACGTTTTGTTCCTGACTCGAAAATTAACAGATGGACGGACGCATGCACCAAATAAGATTTTCCGAAGCGGACGTATAAAAACGGTCATACCTACTATCATGGAAAGGCTAGTCATTGCATACACCAATTCCTAGCCATTTTAGTGATTTTCCTACGAATCCTAATATTCAATCGTCGTTTTAGAGTACACACTCATGCTTTTGGTATGTGCGTAGTTTATGGATTAAAATGAATAAAAACGGTCATACATATACCTAATATATTTTAATAAAATGTATGGTTCGATGCACACTATGCTTTTGTTTCTTTTTCAGGAACTTCTGAAGGACCTCTAACGTTACTATATGACAAGGATGTTATATATGGTCTCAAATAGATTTCTTTTTGCATTAGTTAGTGTGGTTCAGAGATTGTGAACAGTGATGACAGTGATATTGTTCTTAATGTCATTATGTAGGTGTGTTTTGTCTAGTCAATTTGTAGTTTATTATTGAAGATGTGAGTGAAACAGTCTGCATAATTAAGTGGAATAAAAACCGTTAAAGAGTCTTTTTTTTTCTCAAACTGAATATTAAAATCATACATGTATTTGATAAATAATAAACCAATAGCATCCTTTATGGACTTTAATATTATGAGTTCTACAAATATTCACAATCGCTATATGTCAGCATTTCGAGAAGAATAATGTTTCCCTGTACAAGCTCTTTGGAATGCAACATGTCGAACAAAGCCTAGTTCCCCTGTAAAAGGTTTATTGAATGTAATATGACATGGAGAACCTCGTTACCTCATACCAACCCAATTGAATGTCAATGTCGAGAAGAACTTATTACTCTGTAAAAGCTCAACTGAATGTACGATATTGAAAATATTCTGGTTACGGAAACTGTCGCGAAGAACGTGGCTCGATTCAAAGTAACATTTGGAGAAGAAAATGGTTGCCCTGAACAAGCACTATTGAATGTAACATGTCGAGAAAATCCAGATTAGCGCTTTTCTTTTTGACATGTAGAGAAAAATCTGGTTCCCTGCACAGGCACTATTCATTGAAACATGTCTCGAAGAATCTGGTTAAAATGCACAATCAATACTCACTGTAACATGTAGAGAAGAATCTGGTTACCCTATACAAGCACGTTACGTTGTAACATGTATTATAGAAGAATCTGATAACCATGTACAACCACGATTCATTGTAACATATAGAGCAGTATCTGGTTTCCCCACTAAAGTTCTGTTCATTGTTACATGTACAGAAGAATTTGGTTACCCTGCACAAGTTCTGTTCATTGTTACATGTACAGAAGAATCTGGTTACCCTGCACAGGCTCTGTTCATTGTTACATGTACAGAAGACTGGTTACCCTGCACAAGCTCTGTTCATTGTGGCATGTACAGAAGACTGGTTACCCTGCACAAGTTCTATTCATTGTTTCATGTAAAGAAGAACCTGGTTACCCTGGACAAGCTCTGTTATTTAGCATGTAGAGAAGATTCGGATAACCCTGCACAAGCACTGTTATTGTAACATGTGGAGAAGAATCTGTTTATCCTGGACAAGCTGCTCTGTTATTTAACGTGTAGAGAAGAATCGGATAACCCTACCCAAGTTCTGTTTATTGTAACATTTAGAGAAGCCTCTGGTTACCCTGCACAAGCACGGTTATTGTAACATGTGAAGAAGAATCTGGTAACACTGCACAAGCACTGTTCACTGTAAGATGTCGAGAAGAAAGTGTTTACCTTGCACAACCTCTGTTAAATGTAATAACTTGGGAAGAGCCTGGTTACTCTATACAAACTTTGTTAGTGTTACATGTTGAGAAAAAACTTGTTATTATGCACAAGCGCTAAACATTGTTAAATGTAATGAAGGTTCTAAAAAGCGCTGTTGAACGTGAAGGTGTAATATATGAAAAGTATAATTCTGAATTTATCGATTTAAAAAAGGTAATGTGTTACGTAAAAGTTAATCATTAAGATAACCAACATTCTCGATTTCCTAATGCGTTGCCTTGAGAGAAACGGCTACTTCGACACTTTAAGCTAGAATACGATCACATGTGCCATATCTGAACCTTTTTAGAGACACCTTCCACAAACCCAATAAATACTAAACTTCTTTATGATATAATTCAATTCCAAATCCAATGCGAAGTTTCTAGACCACAAGGGTGATTGGTCCATAAACGGGTCCATTACCGTTACTGTATGTATAGATTGTGTGTGAGAAAAATGACACTTCTGCAGTGCGACAAGATGTAGAATTTACTTACTATTTTATATCAATGATGCATCGAAGATTTGACTCTAATGTTCTTAATGTTAGGTTGTTTTCAGTTATAATGCAAAACTCATCTGTGCTATTGTGTTTCGGTAAACACATTATTGTATTGTACTGTTGTTCCTATTATCTGAAACAGCGTAAACAATTCATGCAAAAATGCATGAAATAATATATGATAATAGACGCCTTAATTTGATAAACAAATTTATTTCCATTCTTAATTTTTAAGAAAAGCATCTTTCATTTTTAAAGCCAGTTAGTTCAAAAGCTTTAACACTATATTTTACCTACTAGATAGTGCTTTGTGTGGATCCAATTTGGTGTTTTTATTTAAATATATTACTCAGACATACCGTTGAAAGTATTCTATGTTCTAGACACTTTGGTTTTGTTTTTTTAAACTTCGGTTGAACATTGCTTTTCCAAAGTATTTTAACTGCGGTTAACAGTAGTTATATACTTGCTTTCTCTCCACAAGTAAATAACAATTTCTCATACAAAAATCAGAAGTAAGTGACGAATGACCAGATCAGTTTCATTTGCAAATCGCGCGTGACATACTTGCCGACAAAGAAATGAATTCTCGACCTCTCGATTTATATTCATGTGCTCTTTCTAATGAGCTAATAATAGGACATTACTTCACTCATTTTTTAAGTAAGGTTAAATGCAACTATACATACTTATAACACGATTTTATGAAGGTAAAACTCAATGAACATTTACAGCAAAGGATTGTCTAGTACCTGACAAAGGTATACATGCCTAGTACCTGACAAAGGTATATCTGCCTATTACCTGACAAAGGTAAACATGCCTAGTACCTGACAAAGGTATACATGCCTAGTACCTGACAAAGGTATACATGCCTAGTACCTGACAAAGGTATATCTGCCTATTACCTGACAAAGGTATACCTGCCTAGTACCTGACAAAGGTAAACCTGCTAGTACCTGACAAATATACTAGTATACCTGCCTAGCACATGACAAAGGTATATCTGCCTAGTACCTGACAAAGGTATACCTGCCTAGTACCTGACCTAGGTATACCTGCCTTGAACCATTATTTTGCATGTTCCGTCTTCTCGTCACAGAATCTGATAGGGAATTATGTTTTGGTTTGGTCAAGCTGCCATGTATTTTCGTTTTTCTTATATTCCAATATTACAGCTTTGCATTAGGTCAGAGAACACAAATTATTCAAATACTGACAAACCGTTCTAACTCAAAACGTCCAGGGAACAAAACTGCTTAATTCCATTCTAACTAGTCGGTTGGCTAAGAATTACAACATAATTATCCGAAATCATTCTAAGTCATATGGAATAGTACCTATTCTTTTACAAAGTCACTTGTCATTTGTTCGAAAATTACAAAGATATATCTTTGAGTGGAAATGTCTGGAAGGATAATGTAGACCTCATCAATTCTAGTAGGCATATGTACTGCTTTCATTTTAAATTGTAAATCAGAACGTTTTCATACAATTAAAAGGTATCTTATTAACTGGTATCCGAAGCACGTATATTATCACCCCTTAAAAGAAGAGGGGTATATTGTGTGCGCATTATCTGTCTATTATACAAAAATGTATTGGTAATAATCCACTTTTAGTTATTATGAGTTCTAGCTTTAGATTCTAGCACCAAGTCAATGGACCTTCATATTGATTTCATTAACTATCTAAACGGGGATTTCTAAGTACCGTATTGAAGGAGTAAAAGTCTTCCTAAACTTGGATTCATTGCTGTTGTATGATCTGGTCCTTTTGCATGTTCGCGTTTATTCAATTGTCGTATAGATCTAATAGAATTCCGAGATGTTAGAGGTGTGGCACATTTCATTATCTCTTATGAACAGACACGAACTGCTTTTCTTTTGCTTGGCTGCGATTAATGCTTCCAAGTATTTCTTATGGGTATTCTACCTTTTTGTAGAATAGTATGCCCTTTCAGTATTACCAATCTCAAAATAGGTATGTATCATAGTTTGACCAGTATTTGTCAGTTGTCCGCTGACCGACGCAGTTCGACACAAATGACAAAACGAGTTATTGAACACAGGCTTAAATGTCAGAGGTAAAGCTGCTCCTTCGAATGTTTCAGCAGGGACAATGTTCATTTCAGCTGGTGTGGCGGATTTGTTCTGAAAGCTTTAAACGTAGAAGCTTTTTAATCGAGTATGTTCATTTGCTGACGTTTGTGTAAGTGCAGGGTTTAACCCAGTATCTATACAGCCCTCTGTTGTTTTTTTTATTTCATACTCCAAGCTGCTGCAATAACGACACCATATATGTAAACAGCTACACATATTTTGATTCCAAATGTAAAAGCCGAATTCCCTTCGCTTTTACAGGTTTTTAAAGAACGTACTGATGCTTAGGGTAAAACGTGCAAAGAGATTAGAAGAAGAAATCATATTAGTTTCTTAATGGTTTTCCCTCATATTGATATAATTATAATGGCCGGAAAACTGTCGCCTGTTTTGTTCCTTTTCGATGTAATATATATAATTAAAATTTCTACAAAACAGCATGATACTACGTTGGCAAAGAACCGCGTTTAAACCTACGTACTACGACATCACACCCGTTAACCGGTTCCGAGCAAAACAGTTCGTGGCGGGCAATACAGTTTACCGATATTTTTGCCGGCATCTGCATTGGGGTAAGTATTCTCCATCCAAGAATCGGTTGGTGCAAAATATGTTAAAGATTTTTGTTTCTATAAAAAGTAGCATGAACGAAGAACATGCCATATGCTTCCCGTTTAAAAATAACCTATATTAAGTAAGTTATGGCGAGTTAAAAGTGTGATTTTGTTGAAAAATTGTGAAAATGAAAGTTTAACGCGGTATATTTAATTAACTTTTCAAAATAGGGGTATTGTATTAACGTCAACCTATAAAATAATGTTTGCTCTGAATATTGTCCAAGTTTTAAACGACAAAACGCAATATTCAACGAGTTATAGACATTCAAACATGACATGGTCGAAAAAAAGTGTGGCGGCATTGCACAGCTGAAACTTATTCGTGTGGCGAGCAAGAGCAGTCCTGTGTCTTTTTTATTTTATTCTAATAATAAATGGTATAGATATTGATATCAAGCTCGTAACTCTTAAAACATTACGTCTTTAATTAGACAACAGCAATTTACACTAGCTTTTTATTAACAAATAGATGTAAGCCAAAGCATAAGTAATCACACAACCGCCTAACAATGTAATATATCATCAAAACTTCTTCCTACATTTTTGAATTATGGTTACAGGGGTACAGTAATTTGATGTGATGCATTCCCGTTTAGGAACGTTCCACTTAAATTTCTTTGAGGATCACAATGCATATGTACCTGTGCTACTTATGCAATGCAACAGCTGACATTTATAGGCACTTAATTCAGCACCTCTGTAATAGCCATAGGTTTGACACGTTAAAGTACAGGCAACTGGAGCTTGACTGACTGACAGGAAAGCCCGATTCAATAAGGAGTTTGAATTATGTCCAAAATATATGCACGTGTTGAAGAGATTGAAAAAGAACATGTACCGACAATTTGAAAGATTTAAGAAATGAAGTATATGAAACTATCTGAGTAATTGGGTGACAGAATAAAAGATTTGAGGGAGTCTATAAGGATCTTACATGCCTGTCTGTGTAAGACGGGGTTTTCCCTACCCGAGGGACAGTGTGGAATGGAAAACCGACAGTTAGTGATCGTGGAGACAAATAGGTTTTAGGTATTTCTTGACATTATTTATAAAGTTTATGACGTCACAATGGTACCAGTACTATGTGACCTCACCTTAGTGTACGCTATTTTAGACAAGGTTTTTCCCTAGGGAAAGACAGGAATATCTATCCCCGGCGTGTGCTCGGCCGCTAGCCTAGTTAGGCGAGAATATTTAATATCTTTAAATCGCGGCATTGAAAATTTCATAAGCGGGGAAATATTGAAGGTAGAACAGTAGACGAAATCAAGATTTGCCCCAGTGAGCGTTCGCTTGAATGAAATTTCTAGGCCTTAAAGTGCCTATAAACGTCAGCTGTTGTATTGCAGTAGCAGCACAGGTACATATGCATTGTGATCCTCAAAGAAATATCACATATGATATGATAACTTAAGTGGAACGTTCCTAAACGGGAATGCATCACACCAAACTACTGTACCACTGTAACCATAATTCAAAAATGTAGGAAGAAGTGTTAATGATATATTACATTGTTAGGCGGTTGTGTGATTATTTATGCTGTTGTCTACTTAAAAACGTTATGTTTTAAGAGTTACGGGCTTGATATCACTATTTAGACCATTTATTATTAGAGTATAATAAAAAAAAGACACAGAACTGCTCTTGATCGCAACACAAATAAGTTTGAGCTGTGCAATGCCGCCACACTTTTTTTCGACCATGTCCTGTTTGAATGTATATAACTCGTTGAATATTGCTTTTTAACGCTTAAAATTTGGACAATATTCGGAGCAAACATTATTTTAAAGGTTGACGTTAACACAATAGCCCTAAGGTGAAAAATGAATTAAATGTACCGCGATAAATTTTCATTTTCACAGTTTTTCAACAAAATCACACTTTTAACTCGCCATAACTTACTTAATATAGGTTATTTTTAAAAGGGAAGCACATGGCATGTTCTTCGTTCATGCTACTTTTTACAGAAACAAATATCTTTAACATATTTTGCACAAACCGATTCTTGGATGGAGAAAACTTACCCCAATGCAGATGCCGGCAAAAATATCGGTGAACTGTTTTGTTCGCCACGAACTGTTTTGCTCGGAACCGGTTAACGGGTGTGGACATGCAACTGTCATTCAGTTCAACGCTAGTCGCCCATAACTGATAACAAAGCAAGTACACAGAGAAAATGTAAAAATGTGTGTTGTTAGTATGTCTTTGGTACGGACACTCTTCATCGCTTAACTGTTATTGATTCATTGGTGTGTGGCATTAAATGCTACCAGTCCTGTGAAATGTATTTTTAATGCTACCGTGTATCTCTTTGTTTTCGGTTACTTTTGAAGGCATGCATTACTCATGACTCATAAACATTGTCAAAAATATATTCGTCCGTATTCATGAGTTCACAAAAGTATTTTACTACAGTTTCCCTAACACTTACCATGCTAAATTTTTATAATGAACATGTCCATCTTTCAATTTGGACAGTGCCATTTAAAAGGGGTGCATACCAAAACAATACTGACTGAATAGCGAACACTGTAGATCATGATCAGACTGCACGGATGTCGCAAAGACAGAATCATTCGTGTCCAGCATGGAGAGGGTTAAACAGATTTACGTGACAATATAAACCGCATCGTTCTCTTATACATTTGTGTAGGGTAAGTATCGCAGGGACATATACAGTCAAACATGTCCATGAAGACTGACCTTGGACAATGAAAACGTTGCCTTTGTGGATGGTTGGGCTCTCAATATAGGTAATCTAAACTATCATTTGATAAACGTGAAGATAATATAATGGTCTTCATAAGCAGTTTTCACAACTGCGGCTTTTATTCAGAGGTGGTCTTCGCCCGATCTCGGTAAAGTATTCCTTGACTTTTATATGCATGACATTTTATTGCTGCAAAATCAGAGAATGATAAATATCTTATGTTCAGTTGATATTTACCATGCATCTTCAAACTGATAAATAAACACTTTGTTTCTAAGAACAAGTTTTATTCTGTTTGAAAGGCAAGCTTATCAGTACAAAGAATACTAATTAGAATGAAGTCATTAAAATGAGATGTTGCTATACTTAAGCTATATAAGGCTTTCAATTTTATGAGTAGCTGTTCAAATGGAGAAGAATGGTGCTAGAAAACACAGCTTTATATAAATATTACTAACGAACTTATACAGCAAGAGCTATAAATGGGGACAATTAAAGCAATGGATTCAATGACATTTTCTACTGTGTTATCAAACATTAAAACCTATGAAAAACGACATGAGAAAACAATTATCGAAAAAAAGATTTAACAAGAAAATATGTTTCATATTCATAACAATTAACATGACAGCCAAAATTTAAACAAATGAACTACGAGCCTTTAAAACATATACTGTATGGAAAATACATAAAAAAAGTATATTAACTAAAACCGTCTTGCTAGTTGGGTCTACAACACTGGTCTGAGAGATAAAGAACTTCCAACTGATCAAGATTGTGTTGAAGTACATTGTTAATAACGAGGCTTTAAAAAGCTGGAAAGGTTTCTTTTAAATAGGAGATGATTAAGGTTGCTGACTGTTCAAAGTTCTAACATCTAAAGTGTGCATGTTCGACTTAAAATAACACACATAAGAAACTTGGCAATTGTGGTTGTCTCAACATGTAGTCCATAAATCTTAGTACAGGTTATACAGTGAAAAAATATCACATTGACATTCAAGTAGACACGACGACATTATGTTATGTATTATTCAGGTAATGTTATAGACTTATTCGCTCCAATCGTCGGTAACAGAATGATTAAGTAAAACACGTCTGTATACAGGCACATAAACACGCATCTTAATTTATCTTAATTTAGCAACAACGTGTAAAGTACAATGACAACTGATTGTGATATCCTCTTTATATAACATCAGCCATTCAATAACGTATGCGATCCTTTACTGGACTCTGAAAAATATGATTTTTATTAAATATTCATTTTACCAGAAGTAACTGCATTAATCATTCATGTTCGAACGAATTTCGATCTTCATTGTGCCCCTCAGACGAAAATGGAGGTAAAGCAGTGTATTAATATAGTCTGCGTCTATGATAAAATATTACCGTCATCAGGTCATGGTCTCTGGCACAACACTAGAAATAAAATGCCACTTTACATGTTATACCCTACCCCTAGGTATACTATAAGAACCATGATCACGAACAGGAAAATATACTTACCCATTTCAATCGCGCATGTCTGACCTAAAACGCGCAGTTCGGTACATGTGTACTATGGATATTGAACAAGTGGTAATTTAGCTTCCATTGTGTACCGGTCAAATTCCTTCTATATTTCTTATCTCAGAGAAATAACGCGTAGGTTATAGTTCCATCAACATTACAGAAAAAAAACTTGGATGAACTTCCCTAATGAATTTCCAGCCTGGATTAAAATTCCGATTTTCTGATGTGAAAATGTATGGCATTCGTCGTTTTACTATACATGTACGCTAAAATGTGTATACGCAACATAAAGTACAATGTGAATCAAATAAACAATACAAATGTGTACCAATGTATGACTTCAAATTACTGCTTGTTCAATATATTTGGCACCTATTCATCGAAATGCGTGTTTTAGGTGAGAAATGTACGATTGAAATGGGTTAACGCATTTTCCCGTTCATGACCATGGTTCTTATAGTATACCTAGGGGTAAGGTATAACATTTACAATAGCATTTTCTTTCTGATCTGGTGCCAGTGGTCATGGTTCATATCTTCGAGCAATTATCCTGTTATCGTGGCTCTTTGTTTTCGGTTACTTTTGAAGGCATGCATTACTCATGACTCATGACTCATAAACATTGCAATAAAAATATTCGTCCGTATTCATGAGTTCACAAAAGTATTTTACTACAGTTTCTCTAACACTTACCATGCTAAATTTCTATAATGAACATGTCCATCTTCCAATTTGGACAGTACCATTAACTGTTTAAAAGGCACGGATGTGCAGGTTGATTATGATATACACTGGTCGCAAAGACAGAATCAGTCGTGTCCAGCATGGAGAGGGTTAAACAGATTTACGAATTCTCAAAGTCTTACAAACTCCTTGATATCAATATGTTTTGAGAAACAATTCCACAAGCATAGAGATACAATATAAGCTGCATCGTTCTCTTATACATTTGTGTAGGGTAAGTATCGCAGGGACATATACAGTCAAACATGTCCATGAAGACCGACCTTGGACAATGGAAACGTTGACTTTCTGGATGGGTGGGCTCTCAATATAGGTAATCTAAACTATCATTTGATAAGTGTGAAGAGAATATAATGGTCTTTATAAGCAGGTTTCACAACTGCGGTTTTTATTCAGAAATTCTCGATAAAGTATTCCCTGACTTTTTATATGCATGACATTTTACCATTGCAAAATCATAATGATAAATATCTTATGTTCAGTTGATATTTACCATGCATCTTAAAAATGATAAATAAACACTTTGTTTCTAAGAACAAGTTTTATTCTGTTTGAAAGGTAAGCTTATCAGTACAAAGAATACTAATTAGAATGAAGTCATTAAAATGAGATGTTGCTATACTTAAAGCTACATAAGGCTTTCAATTTTATGAGTTGCTGTTCAAATGGAGACTAATGGTGCTAGAAAACACAGCTTTAAACATTACTAACGAACTTATACAGCCAGAGCTATAAAGGGGGACAATTAAAACAATGGATTCAATAAGAGTTTCTATTGTGTTAATCAAAAATTAAAACTTATGAAAAACGACATGAGAAAACAATTATCGAAAAAAAGATTTAACAAGAAAATATGTTTCATATTCATAACAATTAACATGACAGCCAAAATCTAAACAAATGAATTACGAGCCTTTAAAACATATACTGTATGGTAAATACACGAAAAAGTATATTTACTAAAACCGTCTTGCTAGTTGGATCTAAAACACTAGTATTAGAGATAAAGAACTTCAAGATTGTGTTGAAATACATTGTTAATAACGAGGCTTTAAAAAGTTGGAAAGGTTTCTTTTAAATAGGAGATGATTAAGGTTGCTGACTGTTCAAAGTTCTAACATCTAACCACTTTGGACAAAAGGGATGCTGTAAAGCTGATTTGCGGAAGGTCGGTAGGGGCCTATGCCTATGCCAAAAATGAAGTATTCATGAGGCACTTTTGTTTTTCATCCGCTATCTTTGAAGCCGAGAAGTCCTCAGATGAGCTAAAGTGTGCATGGTCGACTCAAAATAACACACATAAGAAACTTGGCAGTTGCGGTTGTCTCAACATGTAGTCCATAAATCTTAGTATTAGAAAATATCACATTGACATTCAAGTAGACACGACGACATTATATTATGTATTATTCAGGTAATTGTATATATTTATTCGCTCCAATCGTCGATAACAGAATGATCAAGTAAAACACGCCTGCAAACAGGCACATAAACACGCATCTTAATTAATTAACAGCGTGTAAAGTACAATGACAAATGATTGTGATATCATATTTAAACATACATAACATCAGCCATTCAATAACGTATGCGATCCTTTACTGGACTCTGAAATATAAAACACATAGTCTTTTTATTAAACATTTATTTTACAAGAAGTAACTGATTAATCATTCATGTTCGAACGAATTTCGATCTTCATTGGGCCCCTAGACGAAAATGGAGGTAAAGCAGTGTATTAATGTAGTCTGTGTCTATGATAAAATATTACCGTCATCAGGTCATGGTCTCTGGCACAACACTAGAAATAAAATGCCACTTTACATGTTATACCCTACCCCTAGTTATACTATAAGAACGATGGTCATGAACAGGAAAATATACTTACCCATTTCAATCGCGCATATCTCACCTAAAACACGCAGTTCGGTACATGAACAAGTGGTAATTTAGCTTCCATTGTGTACCTGTCATATTCCTTCTATATTTCTTAACTCAGAGAAACAACGCGTAGGTTATAGTTTCATCAATATTACAGAAAAAAGTTGGATGAACTTCCCTAATGAGTTTCCGGTCTAGATTAAAATTCCGATTGGCTGGTGTGAAAATGTATGGCAGTCGTCGTGTACGCTAAAATGTGTATACGCAGCATAAAGTACAATGTGAATTAAATAAACAATACAAATGTGTACCAATGTATGACTTCTAATTCAAAATCATTTCTTAGATGAATTTCATTCATCATTTCGAGTTTTATTGTATAACTGTGAATATTTTGCATTCTGTTTTTGTTTGTTTACATTTCGCATGACATCTGCACACTGCTGTGACCTCTACATCGGATGTGCATTAGAGAAGTTCACGCAAGATTTATTCTGTAACGTTGACGAAAGCATAAAATATGTGGAGTATCTGCAATATGAAATATTGAGATAATGTGACTGGTGCACGATGGAAGATAGATTACCGCTAGTTCTATATTTTTGGCACCCATTCATCCAACTATACGTTTTAGGTGAGAAATGTACGATTGAAATGGGTTAACACTACGCTTGAAATGGGTTAACGCATGGTCCCGTTCATGACCATGGTTCTTATAGTATACCTAGGGGTGAGGTATAACATGTACAATGGCATTTTCTTTCTGGTCTGGTGCCAGTGGTTATGGTTCTTATCATCGGGCAATTATCCTGTTATCGTGCAAGGTAATCAAGCATCAACCTCTAACAAATGATTCTGACAAAAAGGGAGTGTTTCAAAGGTATATAAGAACATGTAAATTATACATTTATATATGTAAATGTAGCGTCCACATTCAGGTTAATACAGTATCAACAACATTTTGCTTATACATAAAATATCTTAAACATTTCATTTAGCATGTATAGAAATGTACTAGAAAAAGACATACATGTAGAGATGTTCAATGTATAACTGAACACAATAAACTTTACATCTCTGAGAGGCATGCACAAGACAACTTGTGCATCGCTTCGTTTCCTTCATAGCAATGTAGTATAGATAAATGCATTTTGATAAATTTAGGGTTCTACTCGCCAAAATAGGTGATAAAATAGAGAGTATAGTATTTGTGGTTTTGGTGACTTACAATTTATATTAAAGTATGAGGCCGCAAGAAAATGAAATATTTCTTTAAGCTGAATACCGTAGTTTCGTAAAAAATGTGGAATTCTTGAAACGCTCAGACACAACATCTATGGTCTTTTAATCTATCACTCGTTTGATCTCAAAGTAAATCTACTGACACAAGGACAAATGTCGACTAAGGAACGAGCTTATTTCGGAAAATTTGTTTAAACAGAATTAATCTTTCAGCACTTATGTTACTTTATGTCTTAATGTACATATTGATACTCTGAAACGTGTGACTGACCTTTTCTTGCATATGGTGGAACATTCTGCAGCACATCCGATGTCATGCCAATGAAATGAATCTGCATAGCTATATACAACACAGTTCTGTGAGGTACCGCCTTCTGGCTGACGCTGACCTAGCAATACCATATTTACAATTCGTTATTAATAACATGTCACATTACATTTTAATCTCTACGCTGGCATAATTAAGTTATTTTCGTTCATACAGGCATGAACACACTAAAGCTGGTATTCTTTATTCTGTATAAAGTTGACAAAAAGCACGCTACAGAGCATTTTTAACTGTTTATATTTTCGTGACGAACAGTACTTACTTTTGGATACCGAATACATGGAGAATACGTCTCGATTCAGGTAACATTTTGTCTATATTTTCCTTATTACTCGGCGGATTTTCATAGAATAATGTGCGTCGAAGACAGCAATATGAGTGCTTTTCATCGCACAAAGCATCCGCTACCAGTTCTCAGTAATTTTCTCAAACACTTCGCCCAAACACTTTTCGTGGACTTAATTTGCAGATAAGGTACACATTTTCGCTGTTGGGCGAAGTGATTGTGAAAAGTACAGAGAAATGATTGCAGATGTTTTGTGCAGAGGACAGCACACATGTTTCTGTCTTCGACGCTCTTTACCTTATGAATATTCGTATAGAAATCAGGAAAATATAGGCAAAATTCTACCTGAATTGATACATTTTCTCTGTGTGTACGATATTCAAAAGCCACGTTGGTTGGCCACCCTGATTTACTGTTTATAGCAAGCTATGTAACAAGAATCAAGTGAAGAACCACGAGTTAACGGTTCTTGACTGTGGTACTTCGTACAGTTTATATAGTTAAAGTACATTCAATATATCAGTCATAATTCGTGCTTTTTCAATTCAGTTTAAAACGACTGGGTTGTCTTTATAAGGCTTCTATTTTATCATCACAGCAGCGTTGTTTGTGCCGTGTGGCGGCCGTAAAAAGTCTCCCCGTACATTCAATCAGGGCTATTATATTTCGATCTTCTCAGATCGTTCAGCACGACTTTTATGTCGTGTTATTGGTACTGTTTAGTTTCTCAACATGACCATTTCGGCCTTGGTGGTTCCAATACTCCCGCTTTCATAGCCTTGGGTATTGTATAATCACCCCTTTGATATGGTGCCTGCTTTTTAATTTTATCTTTTGATAGTTTGTGTAATACGCAGGCTTCATAACCTCAGATCCCCTTCCTAAATTCCAGTATGTTTAGTTCTGCCCATTGTTTTCTCGTTTGGGGCAAACCCTTTAGTTTATCTGGGGACCAAACGCCGCTCTTCATGGAATTACACGCCTCAACACGTGTATCATCGAAGGTTCCATGTTCACCGCCGTTTGAATACATCTGCGGATGTCTTTAAATTGCTTTTTGTACTTTTAGCATGTGTAAATGTTGAGTTCTGCTCAACCCGGGGCTAGACGGCGTGGACGGTAGCATGCATTTCCACTACCGTCCATGAACAGGCTCAATCAAACCGAGCCTGCAACATTTTCTTTTTTGTCGTGTTGAACGACCTGTGAAGTTTCCACTTTTCTCTATTGGACAGTTTTAAGACACATATGTTATCTCGACTAATTTCTTAAGGATGCCTAAGCTGACTGGAAGTACAACGTCTAGTTTTCAAAAGACTTAAACATTCACTTTTAATTGATAAAACATATGCATATCTCTTACCTTTTGACCAGGCGGTATATTTAGTGGTGGCGTTTGTATGTACCCATCTCCAAACTCCTTCAGAGCCTTCATCAGTAAGGCCTAGATACCAGTGGCTTGCTTTACAATTAATGAAAGTAATGATGATTAAACAGAGAAGTATTTCAAGACAAAAATCTTCAAAAGCTCTACACAATGTTACGCAATGGTAATTACATGAATATATCGTGACGCAGTCAAGCAGGCTCAGTTGAATCGATTTTTGGCCATGATACTAAATGATTTATAGCAATGCTTTCTCCACGAAATATAAATTATTGTTTGAAGATATTATCGAGGAATAAGCTAGTAACTAGTAAAATGGACGGCCTATCGTCCCTCTATAATATGGAAATGTCATTTCTTGTAAGAATAAACAGAATAAGGAGAACTCTCTCCCTCTCCGTCTCTCTCCCACCCCCACCCCCGTCTCTCTCTCTCTCTCTCACTCTCTCTCTCTCTCTCTCTCTCTCTCTCTCTCTCATGTGTTATGGGTATGAGGGATGTTAAGGAGTGTTGCACATTTCATTACTTGATGAAACCGAGTCTTTTATTATTTTGCTTGGTTATTATAAAAAAAGTACTTACACTTGAAACCGCCTAGCATATCAACGATAAAACTGACAGTGGAAAGGCGCGTTAAAGGTAAACCAGAGTGATGTCCCAGTACATGCTGTGTTGCACAATCGTGCAGACAGTGGAAAGGCGCGTTAAAGGTAAACCAGAGTGATGTCCCAGTACATGTAAACTTTTGCAATAGCATTTATACGGTTTTCGGGCGTTCTAAAATCTTGAAAGGCGTTTGCATTTTGTGCAAATCATAGTAACAACTGATCCTTTTTAGTAGCGCTTTAATTATACTTTATACAGAGATAAAATGTAATACAAAACGTATTTAATGGGAAAGCCAAAAGTTACCAAGATTAAGATTTTCCAAAGTATAATCAGTCGCAGAAACAAACAAGTGTTTTATTTGTAACAAAAATTGTAAAACCTCTAAAACAAATTGAAATTTTTTAGATCATGCTGTTTTTGTTGCTTTTCTATCTTGTATTCAATATTAATGCAGGTATTGTCTCTAACTAAACTGATAACACTTCTTAATCTTATGTTCGTAACTCTATATAACAGTTGTACTATTTTCAATATAATTTAAAGCCGACCATTAGGACTCTTTCCTTTTTTTGCCAATTTTCTTAGTCTGTTTCACGAAGCCTGCACAATTATAAAGGATTAATATGTTTTACACCGTCATTTTACTATAGATAAAGAGATTCATTTAATCGTTTGGTTACTTTTGGAATTGAGCCCTAGAAAACTTAAGGCAGATCTTTGTAAAATAGAATAAATCGCACCCTTTTAAAATGATACAAGTTATATACTGTCAAATAATATGTTTTATAGGTCCATACATAGACCAGTTATTAGGATGAAACTTTTATGAAATGGGCATCTATTCTTTAAAGGTGGGTTTTTAACTTAGTGTGCTGACGACTATTTACTGAAATAAACAAAGTTTTAACAATCATGTACTTTTAGACGAAGGACGACCTGTTCTAATTTTGAGTATATTTTTTAGAATGAAACTGACATTTCTATAATTGTTTTCTTCTCGTGAAAAACGAATATTCCCTGAATTCTTCATTGATGTGAATTATTTTATTATTTATTATTATAGGATATAAATGTTAAGAGTATAAAATGCTCTCACCACATACTCTTTTTTTTCAAATAATTTCTATTCAAAATCAGATAATCGAATGAAGAACTTTTAATGTGAAAAAAATATTTTTAAATATATATTTTTAAAAAGTTTAGTAGTGTGTATGCTGTCTGATAAAAATGAAAACATATAGACAAAAAATAATAAAAAGTATAAAAAATCTTACGCACACGTTTCCTCGCAGTCCAACTAATAACCTAATAGAGAGAAGACAAAACAACAATTCTCGACTGAGGTATTTACACGACTGATATGTCACTGGGGGTTTCGGGCTAATTTATACTCGCCTATTTATTCACCCATAAGAAAAGATATGTATAGCGAGGTTACAGGCTGAGTTTAGTCATATGTTGTAATACTTTATTTTTAAATAAAAAAGATGTCACGATATAGAAACCAGTTATTTGTTTATTATCGATACTCTGTTACCCATGGTTTGAAAAGACATTTCATGAATTGCAATCAAATAGTGTTGGACTGCATGATTTTTGTTATAAAATCTATATAAATTGTTAAAATAATTTGTATTTATTCTTAAATGCTTAGGCTATGTTCCAGTTTATATTTTATATCTTCTTTGTGATGACCATTTCTTGAATAACTAAATCCTAAAACTTTCATAATAAATGTTGCAGGTTGATATGGTAAGTTATCTGCTATGTAACTAGCCCCACTTTGGGTATGTACAGAACAAGATATTAACAAACCGACTTTTGTTAATCATTATAAATAGAAATAATGCACATACTTTAAAAAAAATACAGAGGATGTTTGGTAGTGTCAGTGTAAAATCTGACTATCTTCACTGGCAGTTTGTTGTAATAACTTTCTAAGTTTTACATAATTGAAGGGTCACTGTCTTATATAAAGCCTTCATATCTCTTTTCTTCTGAACTAATGCTTGTTACTTTCTTCTGAACTACTGCTTGTTACCGAGTAGATGACACAGTTTAGTCGTTCAGAGCTTTTAAATTCCATAAAAATATCCCCGATTTACCCATGGTATGACTCTTTTGCAGGTATAGCAGAATATAGAAGGAAAGATAATCTGAAAAATAAAATTTGAATATTTCTGACCCCTTCTGTCTCGGAATAAAACATCAAAAAATGTTTAATATACCCTTTTCTTTCGTTTGAGGGTTCCAGGTTGACAACATCCACACATGTATATACGTTGTCACATTTGTGCTGAGATTCTCCACTACATCACGTCGTCTATGCGACTGATTTTCCCTGGCATGCTTTTTATTCGTGTAATTCATGTTAGAACGAGATTGAATATTAAATATTTTTTATTTGATTTTTTATGTGTTAATCTATGATAAGTTCAATTTTATTTTTAAACAGGTCTTTCCACTTATAGATCTAATACATCCTTTCATATTTCCAAACGCTTGCTAAATTCCAGCGTGACTTATTTCGACTTTTCCATTTTGTCAGACGTTTGACGTGTACCTAATTTATAAATTATTTTTAGATAAGGTTCAGTTCAAGGAAAGACAGTGTCTCATCGTCTTGTACGGTAAGGGATACATTACAGTGGGTTCATGTAAATGATGGTGTTTTCTATACCATCGAAAGCATCTTTATCAGATTCAATACCTTATCTTATGCTTTAACAGTGTAACTGTGTACGACACCTACTATGTTTCACAGTTACAGGACGGTTAAAAGACAGTTATGGAAGATCCTGTTCAGCCAGATACTTATTTAAGATTATACCTACACAATTACAACTAGATATGAAATAGAAAAGGTGGAAACTCCACAAGTCGCCAAACATGACAAAAATAAAAATATTGCAGTCTTTGTTCAAGGACAGAAGTGATAATGCAGCTACCATCCACACCCTCAAGGCCAAGGTCGAGAAACAATTAACGTTTGTACATGTACCAAAATACATCCGCAGATGTGTTCATATTTATAGCGGTGTACATGAAAACTTAAATGATACTGCCGAGTGTAATTCCATGAAAAGTGGCATTTGATGGCCATTCAAATAATGGACTTGCCTAGAGAAGAAAGTAATGGATAGAAATACATATACTAGAATTTAGAGAGGGAATCCGAAGTTATGGGGCTGCATTTCAAAAGATAAAACTAAAAAGCAGGCGTCATGTCCAAAGGGTAATTAAACAATAGCCAAAACTATGGAAGAGGGCATATTTGAATCAACGAGCTAATTCGATGAATTGTTATCCCCCGCCGAATGGGTTTGTGGTGAGGAATGGCAAAGAAATATATCCGGCAAAGGAGCAAAGGAATTAAAAACATTTTTTGGAAGGGGAGTGGGGGAACTGGGTGAGTGTTCAAAACTTCACATGATGATAATAAATAGTGATGGAAAATTAGAAATGAAGAACAAAATTGTTGGGGGAGGGATGAATGATTGGGGTGGAATGGGGTGAATGATCGGGGTGGAGTGGGGTGACTGAGTAGAGGAGCGAGGTGGGAGGAGGGTACAACTTTGCATGTTGATAAATATTCATGGCAGGTGTAAAGTTTAAAAAACAACAAAAAAACTTTTTTTTGTTGGGGGGTAGTGTGGTGGGGGGGGGGGGGGGGGGGGTGGGAAGGGGGATGACCAGGGCAGTGAGGGTGGCTGTGTAATACCACATTATGGTGATCTAAATTTTAAGTTTAATAGTTTTAGGTCAAATATGTCACAAGTTATGAAGCAGGAATTGCCATATTCATAGTATCCTAAAGTACTAAGGGTCAATACTCTGGTGTTACTCGGGCTATCTGACTGAAACTTGACGAGCCGCATTTCCCTATAGTGGTGAGCATGTATATTTAGTATTATTTCAATATTCCAAACCACTTCCTAGATATGACTCCGGACGGACGGACGGACAACGCCAAAACTTTATCCCTACGCCTTCGGCGCTGTAAAACTAAAGAGTACCACTAACACAACATAAATGCCTTCTGAACGATCTGAAATATAACAGCTCTGAAAGAATGCACATAATTCTTTGTCACGCTGAGGTAATGGTGTATTTCGTTCTGTTTTGGTTGCGTTGCATTTAGCATAAGTGCAAATAAAATTATACAATTACACCATAAAGTGCGTATGGAAAACTTGTTTTCTAAATTAAACATAATTTGAAAATGCTAATGTTATGATATTTCAACTTATCAAATAAGACCGTCTTGCGTGCAATCTTTAATACATATCATAAAAATCATATACGTTATAGTGATGTAGAACATGTAATTTAACGATCAAAAGACGTATTGATTGTACCATCTTCGGCTGAACGCGTTTGTTTTCAAGTTTGGCCTTGAGGCCTTGATATATGAAAAACGAAATTCAAATCAAACGATGATTATTTTTTATAAAATTTTGCACTTAAATGGAAAAAATGACACATTTCATAACATAAGATCACTTTTAGAAATGCATGCTTATTATTGTTTATAAAATGTTGCAATTATTCCCCTTTCAACTGAAAGTTTTTAAGGATAGCATATAACATCTATTTTTCAATTAGCTTTAATAGAAATTGGGATAATTTAACAATAAGAAACGAAAGGCAAATTTGATACTGTGTGTAGCTTCAGAATTCATTACACTCTAACCTAATTTGATAGCTTAAAAAGGCCTTCAGCGTAAAACAAAAGCAATACAACTGTTCTTATATTCATATCTCATTCTACTTAACAAAGAGCATAAGTAATAAAATAATACAGATATAGTTACACCTTTACTGATTCTATCTGATTGTTATATGTTACAACACCTGTAAAGGTGGCACTGTGGTTCAAGCACACTTGTAGTTTCTTCAGTACAAAATACTGAGTGATGCTTCATTTAATTGTCAAATTGTTAAAAGATTTTCTTCAACAAAATAAGCTGACAAAACATCTGAAGCAATGGCAACAAGGGTTAACCATGCACAGGTGAATATATCCTAACCGTCTGTGTTGTGAACAATTATTATATTGTTTTCATTTTCCACTCAATTGTGATAGTGCATGTTTCATTTTCCACTCAATTGTGATAGTGCAATGGAAGTACACCAATCGATATCTATGCTTTTAAATTCCATAAAAATACCTTAAATATTTACATCCGATGCAAGATTTTTCATTATTTGCGAAGACTGATACAAACATATTTTAATTTTTCAGTTATTGATATAAACAGAACTTTAATACATTTCACACTTGTAAAATAACTTTTGATGATTTCAAGGGCGTCGCCAGTAACAGCTTCCCTGCATCAAAGGTTAACAAACAGATGAGTGGAAGAAGGATGAATAGATGAAGAAATGCAAAATAATTTCATAGAGCATTACATTATGCATTGCTGTCTGTACTCATCTTAAGACATGCTTTACGTGTTTTAGCTTTTTATAGACCTTTCATGGCATATTTGATTTTATGCGTTCAATCATTTACGGACGAGCAACTTAAAATTAAATCTAGTGGAGCATTGCTTGATAATATTTGTAAAGGATGTATACCAAAATCACGCATAAACCACATATCCTAGGTATTCTGTACGTAATAAATCATATAAAAACTACTAGCAATTTACTTATAATGCTAGCAAAATTATAGTTGACAAAACCACATAAATAATCACAGTCGTTTTCAATTTATAAAATAGTATGATATGATATGAATCTTACAAGTACATTGCTCAACATCAATTAGGGAAGACTGAAATGATGAAATTGACTTTTTCTCTGATGTTGAGATATCTCGGGTCTATTGACTACACCAACTAAATTATACAGTTTGCTTGGAGGTATAAAGTTAGGTCGTCAGATGAAACCGAAACCCGGCATAACAAAATAAAATCTACCAGTTCGTCGACATGACTTAAAAGCATGACTGTTACATCTGAAACCTATGGAAGCGTTAATTGACCCCCGAGTTACGTGAAAATGACGGACATGTCAAGATAGATTATCTCGACATATCATGTAATATCGTGGCATCTCGAAAATTATTAAGACGACACGCCAGAACTGATTCTTGTCTTGTTGACAAAGTTTCTACCACTGGTCATAATTTATGCTACGCTTACCTAAATTTACTCGACTGTTGACATAACTGGCGTCATACAAAATTGTATCACCCAGGAAAATAGGACGGCATGCTACATAATCAAATAGACGTCATCCAAAAATTATGTGGAAATGTAAAAACGTTCTAGTTTATGCTAACATACTGTGATATACCTTGTTTTCTTGTAAAATATTTACACGTCGTGAGCCGATACCTTTGTATTATTTAAATAAAATCAAGCAAAATGTCGGTAGTTTTGTATTAGCTTTGGAATTCTGCCATTTTCGTTGGAAGCAATGGCTGCATAAAACTACGGTAATTATTTCATGCTTGTGCTATTTTGTTGTTGTTGCTTTTGTTGTTGTTGTTGTTGTTGTTAATGTTCTTCTTCTCATAGTTTCATTATTTATGATAATATTGTTTAAGCTGTAAAGACCATAACTCTCCATTAACATTTATTGCTTATGGTTATGGCGGAAGGCTATATCATCCGCAGGATGCGACTAGTAAGGCAATGATCTTTCTTTAATTTAATGTTCTGATTTCATCAGTAAGTCTTCTGACTCCAACAGGAATTGCCATCACTCTTTTAGTATTCGTTTGGCAATATCCCTAACAAATCTTAGACCAGTCATATCATTGACCCCCATAAAGATTTATTTGAAATTGTGTAATCCTGATTTTTATCATTTTTATGAATAATTGTTACCAGATTTAGAAAATTCTAGACGTTTCAAATAATATATTATATGATATATTGAGTACCTTGAGATACTTTTCAAGCCCAAAGTGATAAGGAAATCAACTGCTTTTCATGAAAAAAGTGCTGCTCTCTAATGAGAATTACAACTTCTTATTAAAAATAAAATGAAAATAAAATGTTTTGATATTTCTGTCAAGTTCCTGCAAAATGCTATGCAAAATAACTAAATTTATGTCCAAATTGCTAGTTCACGAAGGATTTTTTGACACTGGGACTGATTTATTTTCATTGCATGTGCATCGAAAAGTAAAAAACCCTTAACTAGCTGCATCCCGCCCGTTAAGCTCAGTAGGGAGAGCGTTAGGTCTACGGATCGCGGGTTGCGAGTTCGATCCTCGGTCAGGGCGTATGTTCTCCATGACTTTTTGATAAACGACATTATGTCTAAAATCTTTAGTCCTCCGCCTCTGATTCATCTGGGGAAGTTGGCAGTTACTTACAGAGAACAGGTTTGTACTGGTACAGAATCCAGGAACACTGGTTAGGTTACTTTCCCGCCGTTACATGACTGAAATACTGTTAAAAACGGCGTTAAACCCTAAACAAACAAACAAAATAAACTGGTTGCCTCCTTTTTTAAGGCATTTTCTTAAATGTAAACGGCCATGTCATTTTGATAATTTTTCTGATTAAGCAAAAATAAATGCTGAGTGGTTAGATTATTGATTCCATATCTATCAACGTGTGGCTAGGTGTACCTTCCCCTTTTCTACCTCGCTAATATATAATGAATAGCTCATTCTATAAAATGTAGAAAATGTATAATTATTGATATAATAAAGAATCTGTTTTGTCATTTCTACATTTCAGTTATATGTTTGCCTGGTCTTTCGAGAAAGCTGTGTTGCCTGGTTTGGTGTCAACAAGTTCAAAGATGTGTTAGTTACGTAATATTTTCGACTTTGATATATACTTGGAAAGTTACAGTTTATATTATATTTTACACATAACATTGCGGTAACTCTTCGGAATGCAAGACAGACTGTCGGAAGCCCTTGGGTGAGGAGATATAGGGCTGGTTCTACGTCACTTTATGTAATAAATGAAGTGAGAAAGCTTTTCAACAAATGGCATAATATGAAACATGTTTAAAGGCCTAGATTTTGGCAGTGGGCAAGGGATTTCTGTCTTCACCAGCACAGTTGGGGGCTAATGACCATCACAGTATGGTTCCAATAAACAAGGGTCATTGTTTATTGGAGAGTCAGTCTACCTTACAAGTGTATCTATTAGTGAGAAGGGGAAACGATGTAATTTATTTTAAATTAAATTATTAAATATTAAAATTGAGTATAGATGGAACACAATAACTGATTACATGAACACAAGAAAAGCAATTTCCAATTCGAAAAATATTGTTCGTCAGCACAAAGAACTCATGAAGTTTTCACTATACTTGTGTTTTATTATCATTATTATTTTAAATATTATTACTGTATCTTTTATCATCCTATATGTAATATAATAATAATAATGATAATGATTATGATTATTTTTATAATTATTATTACTATAACATTAAAGTAATAGTGATTATCATCTATATAATATCAAACTAATAATAATTATTATTATCATTCCACATTCACTGAAGAAAAATTAATTTCTTTCAACTCCACTGCACACATCTTCATGGTCTACTTGGGGTCCCTGCTGTGCTAATTGCCCTCTTATCAGTTACTATTACATAATCGCTGATAAGCAGCAGATAAGATGGGAGTTGTATATTGGATTGAGGGGGGGGGGGGACACTTATATAGTAGTGAATCTAGGCCTTTAAGTCATCAGACAGAGCGAAGGAATCGCAAGAAATAGTCAGGCATATATTAAAGACCATGGATACATTGATGTGATTTCAAAACGTCTGTTACAGAGACTTACATAGATTAAAAGTGGGCATGCTTTAAGCAATATTAAGTCTATACTTTTAACTTCGGAGGGTTGTTCGTGCAGTTATTGCACCAGATCTTCAAATGGCATTAAGATACTATTATGGTGATAGTATTTCGGATAGAACGAGCATTTTAGACAGGAGATAAAAAAAAAACAAGGAAAAACACTCGCACACCACACACACTCAGACATAAAATAAACACAAGGACAAAACAAACAAATACAGGAACACAATGGGCACCGCCTTGGGACGGTCAGTGGCAAAACAACCACTGGGGAGTTTAAACCGATTTACCTCACTCTTACCCCCAAAATGTTCCAGAGTCACAAGACCGTGTAAATAAAAGTTATGACCGCCAGGTGAAACCCTAACATACGAAAAGGCAACAGAAGGATACTTTTTTGCAAGTGCTCGAAAACAAACTGGATTCATTTGGACAAAGAAAAGTTTGAATAATCAAGTAACACTTTTGTTCAGTGCAAAACAATACACCTGAACTGGTTGTAGATAGATCTATATATGTAATGCTTCTTTTAGAAATATACAAGACTACCGTTTAGTGTCTGAATTAGTTGTCTTCCTTGAACACTAACACTAACATTGCAAGAGATGCTAACTAATATAAAATGTTAAAAATACGGTGAACAATCTAATTACAATAACTGGCTATTTTGTAGTACCAGTATGTTGTATAGTTGTTTTTTTGTTTTTGTTTTTTTTTTGATTTCATAGGATTTTTTCAAATTCACATATATGTTAGGAAAATTTGTGCTGAAAACAATGAACAAATAAAAACAATGGGTCACCAGGCTTGTTTTTGTGAAAAAAGTTTTGAAAACACCCACTGTTGCTGAAACTGATACCGACTCTTCAACATTTTCATGATTGTTTGCTTTTATATAAATACCAACCAAAGTATGCATAAAGACAGCACAATAAGGTTAATTCTTTTTACAGATTCAATTATATACTTATTTCATATCATAGTCATATTTATAATACAATATCGTTATAATTATGCGTGCAAATAGAAAAAAGACTGGTTTCACATTCACTTTTGTGAACTTTTTTAATGGAAAATACTTATAGTAAAGAATTATTTTTTTTAGTTTTGAAAAAAAAATGTTTCTAGATTTTTTTCCTGTTTTCATTGTGAATAAACAATTGAATTGTGAAAATAAAAATGGAAAAAAAGTATGGGTCATCAGGCCAAATTTTATGTTAAGGCCGCTTGAATGCACAACCTGTACGCGGACGAAAAATGGCGCGAACCTGACCAAGTTGATTATATGTATATCTGCCAGTAGTTAAAAAGAAGTTTAAACATTCTTAATTCTTTCTATAATTGAATACTGAATAATCTGAAAGGGGATTTGTCTTATCAATACAAAGTTAACTTAAATGTCTAACATTATATTAACAGAACTTTCTTTGTACTAACGTGCGCTGTCAAAATACAGCCACAAAAATGGCAAGATACATGTCAGGCATGATTCATGTCAATACAACATAAACAAGTATCAACATTTGATTACTGATAAAACTTATTAAAAAAGTTATTTTATTTAACATTTCTCACATTTAAGATTGCAACATGTTTCAAGAAATGTTGACTTCACTTCAGTTTTCCATAGATAGTGTCGGCCGCGCAGAAACATGCGCATAAAAAACTACCGGAATTCCCTTTAAATGTGCTTTGATTTTTCTTTTAAATGTAATACTTAAGTTTTATATTGTTACATTATGCACAAAACTGTATAAGGCAGATAAAAAGAAACCACCGCTTATGACTGAAATGCCATTCAGTAAATAAACAATAGAAATTTGCTTTCTTAATTCACTGAATAGCATGTTTCAATGGAAGAATACCAGAGAAAATGGATTCGTTCAATGTTGTTAGAGAAGAGATGCTGTTTACAAATGTCCAAATTGTCCCAAATGTACAAAAAGATCGAAAAAATATGCTTTAAACGACCCTATGCCTTTTGACCATCCTTGGCCTGTCTTAGGCATCATCTGCATCCATATATGTTGTGTGTATCTTAAAAATTGCAGAAATTATCATAATACGATCAATTATCAATTATAAATTTTAGAGTTGTCATTGTGAATATTAAAGGCCAGAAGAGATCTGCCCAAATACTTTAATGCTTATCTTTTTACAGATTTTACAGATTGTATTATTTAGAGGTTAATACACGACAGAGCCGGGCAAGCCCTCGGGCCATTATGAATTTCGGGCCGATTATCACCTCCCGGCCAGGCTCTTGCGTGTATTAATGTCTTTAATACATATGTTTTGTTGCATTACTCAAGGAATGTAGAATTACAACTCCTGTCGCTAGATTTCAATGGCTAAATAGTTTGGGGTACTCTTGTCTCAAAAATTGTGTTTGTTCGTAGCCGGAAGCAATTTGGGGTCATAAGTGAGTGTACTACAGTAAACTTACTCTTGAACATTTAGACAGAATTTCTTGTCGGTCAGGAGCTAAAAGTAAATTCGTAATGTAGACTCTATCTACCAAACTCATCAAATCGCCATTCTAAAAATGTGGAACAAAACATACTTCAAGGCAGTTCATGAAAATAAAAAAACAACAAAAACTGCAATTTTATTAACAATAGCTAGATCTAGATAGATCTATCTAGATCTTTGTTTATGAAAAGCAATCATAGCGTTTTCACTGAGAAGAAACCCGTTACTTCGTCGAAATTGGTGCGAATCATGCTGTTTTACAACGCATACTCGAACACATGCTCCAAAGTAAAAGTGCATGTCCTGTTTTATTACTAATCTTAAGCCAAGCATTGTAATTCTGCGATAAACAACGGTTTAACGTGTAGGCCAGTGACAGGCCATTATGACGTCTATGACGACGTTTTATGTAGCTATTGGTTTCACGCGCACGTGTTCACCGGGCGGATTATGATTATGAGTTTTCGGCCGGGGCCGATAAGTGATAATCAGCGCGTGAAAGCAATAATCTGCTGAAAACACATTCATTTTTGTTACTATATATAGTAACATATGTATTAAATAGCAGATGTATCTGGTAATAAGTCGAACAAATGACTAAGAAAAAAAGTTACACCAAATACGCAGAGAACTGCTACGCGCTTCTGAGTAATATAGACCTAATGAAACTTTAACACAAAAATTAAATCATATTGTAAATAACAATTGACATCATTAAAGCAGATATTACAATATAAAATAAATAATTCCTTTCAGAAGTTTCAAGTAAATATGGCAGCCCGTGTATGAGTAAAATAATCGCAGTTGATTCAAAATCTATACATGGTGGAGGTGTCGTTCTTGAAATGTCCACTTTCCAACAATATCTTCTTTTGTATGCAATGAAAATAAAATTCCTCTCGCACTTATGCTTGCCTGGTGGTAGAGCGTCCGCTTCCAGGGCGGGAGGTCGTGGGCACGACCCACGGCCGCGTCATACCAAAGACATGAAAAATGGTTCTTGTAGCTCCCTTGCTTGATGCTAAGCATAACAAGAAATATCTTTAAAAAAGATGGTCGGCGTGATGTAACTGAAGCACAAGTTATATATGGGCAGAAACCTGTATTTTAAATCTTTTGGCAATGTTGACTTGAAGGGCCTCTGTGAAGTTTTGTATAAATGAGGACAGTAGTTCCGAAGACGTCTGTGTTTAGAAATTGTGGAGGGACACACAACGGACACCAAACAATCACAAAAGCTCACTTTGAGCCTTTGGTACTTAAAAGATGGTAACAGTAAGCAAACAATATTGAAATACGTTCTATACTTTATTTCCGGAATTGTTGGAAGCAACATGAACCCTTACCCTACTTCAGCTTATTATCAAATTTGTCTATCATTCAGAATATGTACAGTACTGTTTTCACCGGAAAGATTAATTTAAAATTTAGAGTAAAAGATTTAACAGTATCGGACATGTTGTTGCAGGTTAGTAATGATTTGCACTGGTTAGAAATTGTTGATGTAATGCAGGGTAAGAGTTAATGACTGTATAAAACAAATAACCATTTTGTAAAAACAAAACTTAAGGAAAGAAAACAAAACAGAAATAACTTAACAAGAAAACTTAACGAAACAGAAATATATGTCCGGATGAGCAAATGAATATTTGGTTACGCACACCTGTTCAAGTGGTACGCATACAACCCGATGGTGCTGTACTTATAGAGGTTATAGATGACGAACGCGTTGTCATTTCACTCAGTGTCACACATGACTCAGAGTGAAGCATTTTCAGCCTTTCCTCCAATCAGCGCCACTCTTACAAAATCTCTCATTATGGCTGAAAATACCGAGAATACCTTACCAAGCAATCCGACTGGTACATTATTCAGGCGGCATAAGGTCATACGAGGTCATAAAATCGTGCTTAATACGGCACACCGAAAAAGGGAAAATGACTTCTTCTCTCATTCCATCAGGAATGAGGTGTCGAGAGTGATTTATATAAGTTGTAGAACTTCCTTCACAATCGACCTGATATAAATTATGTATAAACATAGTACAGAAAAAGCCATAATTCTGAAAAATGTGTGCAGGAGTTATGGTTCCTGTGGCAAACCTAATAATGATGGGTGTACATAGTTTAAAAGCTTTGTTCTCATTATTACAGTACGGTAGAGTAAAACATACAAAAAATAATATCGATGTTCTTAAGTATAAAAAGGGTCATAAAATGTACTCATATAATGACAATATATCACTGTGTGTAGTTTCAAAGCTATTGCACTCATAGTATTCAACATAATGGTACTACAGAACGCGGGGTCGTGAATACGATCCCCGGGCGTGGGGCTTATTGTGTGACGATTTTGGTAACAAACATTGTGTCTAAAATCATCCGTCCTCCACCTCTGATTCACTTGGAGAAGTTTACAATTACTTGCGGATAACAGGAATATCTAATGGAGTTACTTCAAAAAGTAAATAAAGCTGAGTAACGGGTCTTTTGCGGTACAAGTTCTCCCAATACTATCTATCAATGTTAAATTTCTATCAAGCTCTTTTAATTATTTTGGAGATATGCTGTGCACAAATGTTTTATACGTAAATCAGATAAAGGGAGAAATTTAAATAGGTCATTAAGGTAGATTAGACTGCACTTTCTTTGTATGAAATTTAAATATCTTCGCCTTTACAATATCCTTACAGTAGTTCAGGTAATTTTGAATTATGCTCAAGAAAGAAGTGTAATACCATCTTGGTCTAAGAGTGCTCACCTGAAATTCAGAGCTTAAACAGACTGGAAAGTTCAAGAGGCCTTATTATGTGACAGATTACAAACAGTACAAACACTATATTCGTACTAGGTCTATAAACCGTGTGGAATTTACACACAAGTAATTGGAGTAGGCCTGGGTTGTTTCCAAAGGTTCTCTAAACTAGTCATCTGCATCCTGCAATTCATAAGAAGTTGTTCAAAGATATTTTCATATTTAGCTCAACTGGCCCCTTAATACAAGCAAATGTTGGAGAAGACCGTACAATGATGCTACAGCCAAAGTTTGATAAATATCCATCAAGCCGTTCATGGGGAGAAATCGTTTGAAGGTATTTTAGCTCCAGTTACCAATAAAAAGGACAAAGGTCACTCATTAAAAAAGTGGGAGAGGACCTTAAGGATGCTATATAGTGAGTTAAATTAAAATCCTTTAAGCGGTTCACGAGGACACTTCGTTTTAAGAATTTTCTATTTTTTAGATATTGTGTCCTCTAGAAAGGTCTTGTCCTACCAATTGTAATAATTCTGGGAGATGACCCTACAGAAATACTACAGACCATGTTTGATAAAAATCCAACGAGAGGTTCACGAGGGAATTGTCACATTTTTAGTGGATTCCTTGGCCCAGGATGTGTTAAGATTTGAACCAGCATCCAGCAAAACAAAAAGCAGTAAAATCACAGTTTACCTTAATCACTTTCTGTGAATAATCTCTGTTTTATATTAATGTATAAAACCACATAAAAATTTCACGTAGAGTAATATGTGGTGTTACAGTACTAATGCTTTGCAACGAGAATACCACTCTAAAAGAACCTGGATCCGGCATACAAGAGGTTGGAGAGGGGAGCGTACTTATTCTTTTGTTATCTGTTTAATATATAAAACGTACACATTAAACCTTTTTAGAAATTCACAAATTCATGTCAAAGTAATAAAGTTGATTTAAAAAATATTTAATTTTTTTATTTTTTTATTGTATTATTTTTTTTAAATAAATCTATTTAAAAAAAATAATACAACCGTTTCGATTTTGATTGTAGTGCATATCACTTACAATGTAACACAGTGTTTTATATGACAGAATGTAAAGTGAAAATGTGTTAAATGGCAAAATTCTACAGATATATATAGATATATAGACAGAAGGATGGACACAGTAATTACTTTTATATAAGAACAAACTCACTTTTTCATAAGATAAGGTTAAAAACTTGTTGACGTAATAAGAAAAGGCACAATGGCACAGTCTGTTTCATTTTTTTTTCTGTTTATGGAGATGTAATGAAATGTGCAGTTCCCCTTATGTGTCCTAGCACCGGCTTAAGCGGAATTCTTTTACAGTGAAAATGAATGTTCTCAATGATCGAAAAGTACCAAAAATATAACAACACTACGTCCATGTACGGGGAGACTTTTACTCCACTTTTATTTTTGTTCACCTGATATATTATGATTCAAAAACAACATTATAGATATTGCCTTTACCTAATACAGCAAATATTAGGAAACAAAATCTTCATAATATTATGTATCTTTACAGGTTTTTCATGTACGTGGCAC
Source organism: Mercenaria mercenaria (assembly GCF_021730395.1). Taxonomy (NCBI): domain Eukaryota; kingdom Metazoa; phylum Mollusca; class Bivalvia; order Venerida; family Veneridae; genus Mercenaria; species Mercenaria mercenaria. The sequence continues at coordinate 66,395,142 of NC_069376.1, read as the reverse complement.
TTTGTACAATATAAACAAAGAAAAATGTCATGTAAATTAGTAGATACAAGATGTAGCCATGGTTGAATCTTTATAGCTGGTTCAACGTTATATAAAAATAAGATGTCAATAACTTAACATTGATGTTGCCTTTATATCCAATACTGTTCACAGTATAACTAAATTTCAAAGACGCATCGGTTTCTAATATTCCAAATTCAAGAAGTATGTTAACAATTCTCCATTGTGTCCTACATCGAAAGAAGTAAACAGTTCAACTTAAAATGCTTTCTGCTCATAAGTATCTACCTTGATTGTAATCATGTTAGAATTGCTATCATATTATCAAATACTTTCTAGTTATAAACGTTTCTGACAGCTTCAATTTTAATCCCACATTTAGGGTACTAGTATTTCTTCCTACATTGTTTTTAGAAAATATGTAGTGTACAAGGAATACAGGCGGTAAGGTCACATAGATGAAAATATCCTGTAGGCCCTCTATCAAAGCAGGCTATGCACAAGTTAGGCTTATGACAAACCTAAAAACAGAAACAAGAAAAAAAAACTAAACTGCAATTAAAATGATCCCTGTATAGCTAAATGATATCAACACATACCTTCAACAAATATTATCATTCAAAATAAAGTTGGTTATAAAAATATATCATTTGCATGCCTTTAATCAAAGAAGTTAATCAAAATAATAACTACAAGTTTCATCACAAATGATTTCAACGCTTTTTAGCAGTCTAATTATTATACTAATAAAAATGTATAAGAATTTGAAATATACCCCCATTTGACTATGTTGTCTTTCCACCATGCTCGTTCAGTACATCATTGCCAATCTCCCACAACTTCCTCTGGTGGTCTGAATATATAAATGACAAATGTTTGCAAAACGAGATTATTCTATTAAAATATGTATACAAATGTTTCAATAGCTCGGTTGAAGTGTCGGCTATAAATGAGGGAGTGGGGCTCTATCTCCGGTCGCGTCGTACCAAAGAAAAATTGTACTACAGCTTCTTAGAATGGCACTGATCAGCATTTAAAGGACTGATTGAATACTGCTTAAGCCGGTGCTAGGGGGCGTGGGCAGTGTTGCTTTTTCCATTACTGCCCATGAACAGACTCAATCAAACCGAGTCTGCAATTTTCACTATTTGCCTTGTTCTCGGTGCTTCCGAGGGATCTACTTTTCAGATTTTATTTAACTGGCGGTAAAATAAGCACAGTCAAGTTTCTATTACTGAATATCTTGTTTGTCGCAAAAGAGCTTTGTGGCTGCTGTTGTTTGCAACGTTAAATAAGCTTTCATCTGTTACTGGCTGACTGACTGTTTTTATTTCACTCCATTCATTTAAAGTCTAGAATTCATAATTCATTCAATACCTCGAGGATGCAAACACCGCATTTTCATGCATTAACTTCAGCTACAATAACTTTCATTTCTGAAGAGATAAATGTACGTGATTATGATACCAATAATAAAATCACAAAACAATCTGAAAATATACCTCTGTTTGACTAAATTCAGCACAAGGACATTCCATCTCCTCCATTCTCCCGTCACGAATGCAAATGGAAAACGTCTGCAAAGGGAGAATAAATGATTACAGCAATCGTAGTAAAGTAGTCCAAAATGTAGTTCCTACCAGCTTGTACTGTACGTGCCACCTGAGATGCCATGGTCGCTACCCCAGTGGGGCTCGAATCCACGACCCTGAACTTAGCAGCCGATATCTTATCCACTAGATGTTCTAAATATCCGTAATTGTTATAATTATATATAGTTACTGTATAATAAAGGCTTTTGCTGTCATATCTTAGCTTTTAGGGTAAATATTTCTTTTTATGACTTCTCACTGGGACTGAAGACATATTGATTATGATATTTTATCGCTGATTTCGGTTAGAAACTGTTATTTACCTTAACAGTGAAGAAAATTCAGAAATTCATGATAAATTCAGACAGTTATGAGCACAATCCAATTAAAAATTCTATTGAAAACAACAACAACAACAAAAAGGAGTGTGCAATTCTATCAGATAAACAAGACTACACTCTTAGCACAAACAAATGTTTATATTTTACTCTATTCATTGTTACAAATTAATTCAATTAAAAATCGTGAATTATTATTTCAATTATATAATATTGTATAAACGTACCGAAATAGACACGTCCGTCTGTCTGGAACACACATGGATTCAAGAAATACTTTATGTTGCCTTTTGTGTTCGTGTAAGTTGACATTTTCATCTTGTGATTTTCTCGTTTAAATTTAGGAAGCAAAACCATGTTAATCAAATGGCAAGTCGACTGATATTTAAGTAACATGATACGTTACATAATGGCATGTCGCCTTACTGCGACTACATAAAGACGTACCACATAGTAAATTTAGGTTAGCGTAGCATAAATTATGACCTGTGGTAGAAACTTTGTCAACAAGACCAGAATCAGTTCTGGCGTGTCGTCTTAATAATATCCGAGATGCCACGATATTACACGGTATGTCGTGATAATCTATCTTGACATGCCTGTCATTTTCACGTCAACTCGGGGGTCAATTAACGCTTCCATAGAAACCAGTGAAATCAGCATCTTAAATATGTTAATTTTCATTCTCAGTTTGTCAGAATAGATATAGAAGTAAATTATAATACCTGGTCACAATGGCGATTTCTGAACGATGCAGTCTCAAATAAATCCGTTTCTCTGTGACGGTATAAAATGCTCTAATGCAAGTTACACCAAAATAGCCCTTTAATTTAAGATGTCTAGTAAACGACCAAAGCTGCACAACACTCTTTTTGGTGGGTGCAATTTATTCTTACCATGGCATTCTTCCAGAATGTCGTTGGTTCTGTCCTGGGTATAAATGAATAAAACTTACATGTATAAACAGCCTATATTGTAATGTTGTAGTGCTTCAGATTGTACAAATGTTGATCTTCATATTTAGCGAACAAATATACTGTAAATCTTGGACCCAGACATGATGTTTTACTGGTCGTCTGATCTCAGGTAACCTATTCAATTTGGAGTTATAAAAGAGTTCTGTTTAAACCGATGCTAAAGGACGTTAGGAGTATATACAAAGTATCCGACCACATACAAACTTACATTAAGACAAACTTAAGTTTAACTGAATATATGCAAGACTACAGCTGTCAACACTTTCGTAGGAATGACATGGTCGCGGGTAATTGTAGCACAAATGTGACTTGAACATAAGGTTGGCATGCCGATGTAATTATGTTTTTGCATTTTTTTTTCTCTTTTTACAACACCATTTTCTCATTCCAAGGGAAGAGATGATTTTATTTGAAGTTTTCCTCTACCGTATGGGCTCGTTCTGTAAGTATAATATTAATATGAATATTAACGTAGAAGTATCTAGGTAAATAATCACAAATGCAGACGGTTGAATGAGAAAATCAGTCTGAATGCAGATTAAATTGCATTATTCTGAATTTTGACATCGAAAATGTTTATTGAAACGAATAATAAAAGTCTTTTGTACGAAAGACCCGTGGTGACATTTCAACTTCGTACCTTCGGGACAATTAATCGATTTCAATTTGAGTAGTATTCAGAAAACATATAAGTCTGACTCATTGAAAATGCATTCAATACGAATGTATGAAACTATTTTTTTCCAAAAGTAAAAAGAAAACATATCAAACAAAGTGCTTGATACATAACAACAATAATAATCTCGATTTTTAGCTCGACTATTCGAAGAATAGGGGAGCTATCCTACTCGCCCCGGCGTCGGCGTGAGCGTAAGCGTCACACAAATGTTAAAGTTTGCGTACCACCCCAAATATTTTCAAAGTCCATTGAGATATTGCTTTCATATTTTGCATACTTGTTTACCATCATGACCCCAGTCTGTAAAAAGGAGGAGGCAACTCTATCAAGCATTTTGACTGAATTATGACCCCTTTTCGACTTAGAATAAATGTTAAAGTTTGCGTACCACCCCAAATATTTTAAATGTCCATTGAGATATTGCTTTTATATTTTGCATATTTGTTTACCATCATGACCCCAGTCTGTAAAAAGGAGGAGGCAACTCTATCAAGCATTTTGACTGAATTATGGCCCCTTTTCGACTTAGAATAAATGTTAAAGTTTGCGTACCACCCCAATATTTTCAAAGGCCATTGAGATATTGCTTTCATATTTTGCATACTTGTTTACCATCATGACTCCAGTCTGTAAAAAGGAGGAGGCAACTCTATCAAGCATTTTGACTGAATTATGGCCCCTTTTCGACTTAGAATATGCTTATTGTAATGTTAAAGTTTTACTCATAGCTTATATTATACTATCAAGCACTGAGAATAATCGAGCGCGCTGTCCACTGACAGCTCTTGTTGTTTTTACATGCGTAGTGAATATGATAAATTGAACAAGCAAATCCATTTGAATTTTTCATATCTCGCAATCTTTATTTCGTTAAAAGGATTTAAGGAAAATGTAAACGTATTACTACTTGCAACAGTCCGTGTCTGGAGTGAAAATTAAGTATACTCAAGCCTTTCATCTGTTTATGGGTATGTGCGTTCAAAGTGAGTGTTATTGCCAACAAAAGTAGAAGAAATTAAAGGTTTGATTTCGAGTTATGATAAAACGTTTTAAGTTCGTCTAATTGCTATTCGTTACTGGTAGCGTACCGCGTTAACCTGTTATTTGTGTGCTTTTGGCCATGACATCAAATCAAGTTTGTAATAATGTTGGTTTACATGTTATTTTTTCACATCCTATTTTGATAGTAGTATTAAATATAGCGCTTCTGGCGCAGTTTAATCTAATTTAACATTTAGTCTTTGACCTAAACCGACCAATGCCGGACAATTAAAAATCCACAGGTTTTAACTTTACTTTCATTTTCTCATATTTTTAGAAAACCTGGTTATAAATAGCTGACATATTTTCTGAAAATGTTATATTGGAATTTACGTTGTATTTTCTGAAAATGTTATATTGGAATTTACGTTGTATTTTCTGAAAATGGCTATGTGGGAAACCACAAATTCAACCAATCAAAAACCTGCCATTTTTCTGCCAAGTTGGCGGCAAACTGTCATTTGCTTTTACTTTGGCCGAATCTTTGGCCGAATCTTTGGCAAACTTTTGGCAGATTATATTATATTATATTTATTAATAAAATGTAAGGTGGGTCTATGGTCTTTGATCTTATTTTCAATTAGTAAGTATATTATTAGGGTACACATAGTAATTAAAAGCTTAATTAAGCTTTTTAATCCAAAAGGCTGTTTCTATCATAGGATACAGGTTCATCTGATATGTAGAATTTGATGTAACTATTTTTTAAAAGCATAAATGTTAATTCTGTAGATGCCGAATCCTCATACGGGTGAATATCAAACATTGTTCCTTGTTTTAGATAAATTTTAATTTTTTTTTTATACATAGATATTAACTTATCAGTGTCAAAGTCCTCAGCTGCCTCAGCTGTTATATTTACATTATCAAATATACCAAAAAGTAAAACATCATCCTGAGGCCTATCATTCCGCCACCTAAATATAAAATGTGATATTGGGCTTTTAGTCGGTTTATACGGTTCACTTAAAGAGCTCACACCCTTAAATAAAAATTTAATATCTATTATATAAGTTCCGGTTTTTCTGACTATAAACACACCACTCAAAAGCATATCTAGTACATCTATTTTATATTCTTGGTTTGTGTTTATAAAATCTTCATAATCTACGAAAATTCCAGGTCTTACTTCAAATTCATTTAAATAGTTCAGATCGGCCATATTTTTATATGTTGAATGTATCCAGGCACCACGACGGTCAAAATACTTTTTAATGTGTATGTAATCAAAAGGATGATTATAATAGTATTCAAAGAGAAACACTTCATGTCTCACTTCCTCTACCCTTTTTTCTATTTTCCTGTCTTTCTTTTTAAGTTTAAGAATTATTTCAGCTAAATCATCAACTCGTTTTGTTGTAGCAACTTCAGAAGCAGCTAAATTATCAACAACGCCTTTTGTTCTAGCTAATTGTGTTTCTTGTTTTAGAAAAGCATTTTTTACTTTTGTAATTTCTTGGGTATTAGTAGAAATTTCTTCGACATTAGTGGTTATTGCTTTAGTATTAGCAGTAATTACTTGGGTATTAGCAGTGATTGATTCTCCTTGTTTATCTGATATTTCAACTACAGAGTCCAAATCATTTGTTATTTTTTTAATTTTATCATTAATTTTATCATTAATTATCTTAATTGCTTCTTCTTGTTTAGCTGATATTTCAACTACAGAGTCCAGATCATTTATTATTTTTTTAATTTTATCATTAAATTCATTAATATCTTCTTGTAATTTTTTTGTAATATTACTTAATTCTGCATATTTTAAATTATGACGGTTGTCAACAATACTAATCCAATTTCGAATTTGTTTTTTAAAGTCATCTATTTTAGAATTAATTTCTTTTTTAAAGTTATCTAATGCTGTGTCATGATCATCACCTCTTTGTGAAGCTGCCTTTTCCAGTTCAGATTTATATTCTGCAAATTTATTTGAAAATGTATCGAGTAAATCTTGATTCCCTTTGCCATTTCAGTATTTAGTTTATTTATTTCTGTTCTGATTTCTAACTGATACATATTTTTGTAACTTTTTCTCAGCTTCAATAATCTTATCTTTTAGCTCTTCATGTTTAATCATACTATCTTTTAATTCTTGAACTTGAGTGTATAAAATGTTTAAATTGACTCGAAATACTTCTTTTATGTTGTCATCTGTCAAATCAGATTTCTCTTCAAGTTCTTTAATAGAATTAGTCATAGCTTTCATTTCTTCTTCAATTTTACCTTGTAATTGATTAATTAATAATGAATTCTTTTTAAAATCTTTTGTTAATTCTTCAATATTCTTTACTTCTACTTCTATTGTTTGTTTTATACTTTTGACATCTTCAAGTTTATAGTCATCTATTACACTTTGAATTTTTTTATACACAAACCGTCTTGAAACTGCATCGTTGGGTTTATCTGGATTTCCTAGGTTGATTATTTCATTACCTCCCATATCTAATGCTCTATTCATTGTGTTATCAAGTTCCTTATTTCTGTGAAGATACGATTCCGTTTCCTTTTAAGCTTTTTGAATTGTTTTTTAGTTAGCATAATCACTTAAATCAATATCAAATTTAACTTTACTTATACTGTCAGGTTGATTAATTTGTTTTACATCATTAAAAACTCCCATTATATAATTATTATATATTACCAGTAAAGTTTTTTCTTAAAAACTTCCTTGGTTTGTCAATATATAAGAAATCCTATTTTTGATTTGTTGCATTAGCAAAGTATCACGATCTATATTTTGTTCATCACAAATCCTATTATTTTCCATTTTACCTGGACTTTCAAATAAAATATAATGTGAACAGTTAATTCGAATATCTTTTGGTGTTTTATAGTAAGACTGACTTAAATAAATAACACAACAGTTTTTGTACGTCCTTGAATAAAGTATTTTGTTATTTCATTTTGAACTTTTTTTATCTTCACATACAAAATCATCAAATATTACTACTTTTTGTTTTTCTGATTCAAGATTCTCACAAGGTTCAATTTGGTCGGGATCAGCTGAATATTCAAGTATTTCATTTGGATCTAATTTAATCTTTTTGCAATTTGGTTTAAGTTGTTAATTAAATCTTGATATTTAGATTGTTCTAGTTTTTAGCATATAAGTATAATTTATCATAATAATAAGAGGTTTTCGAAGTATATGCATTAATGTATTTGTTTTTTCCAGATCCTGACGATCCACATATTAACATTCTAAAACATGAATCTGGCATAAAATGATAAAATTGTTTAAAGTTATTGGATTTATCATTTTTTGTATCATAATTTGGAATTTCCATTTATATAATAATACATTATTTTACATTATTTTACAATATCTTACATTATCTTACATTATTTTACATTATTTTACATTATCTTACATTATTATATAAATGCAATCAAAACTTAATGAAATGATAATAAGAAAAAAATTAGTTGGGCAAAAGATGAGAAATCTTAGAGAAGAAATAATGAGAGAAAAAATTAAGAAAGCTACAAATCGGGATATGTACACTGAAATTTATAAACCAATTACTGAAAAAATAGAAAGTCAAAAAGAACAATTATCAAGTCAGTTAAAAGCATTACCTGGAATAAAACAACAATTAGCATTATTAGGTGATGAAATGAAAGACATACAAACATACCAGGGTGTACCACAGCTATTCCAAGAACCAAAAGAACCAATACGATTATTGCCACCAAAACCGGCTCCCTATACACCAACATCAATAGATTGGGGAGATGAACCAACTGGATGGATTCCTCAAGATGAACTTAAAAGATTAGAAGATTATGGAAGAGAAAAGATGGGAATAACTGAAACAACTGATGAATCAGAAGAAAAAAAATTTGAGGCAAATTTAGATGTAAATATTGATAAAGATGTATTATCAGATTGGAAGTTACCTGTATTATCAGAGTTAGTAATAAACAAAAATAAAGATGATTGGATAAAAACAAGAAAAGAGGTTACCGAAAAATTAAAGAGATGTACTCGTAAAATAAATGAACACAGTAAAAAAAATTCAGATGAAATAGTTGAATTTACAAATGCAGAACCTATGGCTGCAGGTGAGTATGTTTCGGAGTTAGAATTAGACAGAAAAAATCTTAAAAGATATGGTGAACGCTTATCAAAAATTATTAAAGACCCAGAGGTAGTTGGAAAGGGAATAAAATATCATAACCCATATAAAGTTTCACCAAATGGACAATATGGTAATTTAATTATTAACTTAAATAAACTTTATGGTCAAAACAAATTAATTGCTAAGGATAGAATAACTGGAAAAGAAGTAATTAACACTAAAGTAGATGATGATTTGATTGATTTAATTAATAAAAGATATAACAATAAGAAAAAGCATTCAATTCATTCAAGAAAAATATTCAAAGAATTAACAGAAAAGTCAGGATTACCTATCAATAAAAGATCTATGAAATTTAAAAAAGTAATTAGAGGACAAGGTTATGGCGTTTGTCCATGTAATCCAGAAGAATTGGTTAATGAGTTGGAGTTAATTTGTGGTTCAATTAATGCTGGAAATAATAATGAAGAACTAAAAAATGAAGGTATTAGAATAATTGATGAATTATTAAAAATGAAAACATTGTTACCAGAACAACATGAAATGTTTTATAAAAATTATTTTTCTTGAATTTAAATTTTAATTAAAGTTTTTAGTTATATAAATGGAACAAAAAATAGTATTAAGTTCTGAAACAGTTAAAGATAATAAAAATAAACCGAGTGATTTTACAATTAGATTTAGTCGTTCTTTAATTTTAGATAAAAATAAAACTTATGTTGTTGGTTTGGATAGTATTAACACTATGACTTATTCTTGGCATAATATTAGTGATGAATATGACAATAAAAGAATTCGTTATCATAATGGTAAGGATTGGAAAGATATTATATTTACAAATGGTTCTTACAGTTACACAGATATTAATAATTATATTAAGGAAACATTAATAAGTAATGATGATTATGAATTTGATAAATCAGAAATTGCTCCAATAAGTTTGGAATTTGATTTAAGTAGTTTTAAGATTTTGATTTCAATTACAGATAATTTTAAGTTGGATTTGGAAATATCAAATTTTCATACATTGCTTGGATTTGAGAAAAAAAAATTAGACAAAACTGAATGGGGAACTAAAACACCAAATATAACTAACTCTGTGGATACAATTTACATTCATTGTGATCTTATTGATAATTCACTTGTTGATGGTAATTTCAGTGATATTATTTATGCTTTAAGTACTGCAGATTTAACAAGAGCTTATCCATTTACAAAAGAACCACAAAGAGTTGGATATTCTGAAATTAATAAATATATTATAAATTCAATTAGAATATATATTACAGATGTATTTGGTAGAATAATTAATTTTAATGAGGTTGAAACAAGTTTTACACTAATTTTAAAAGAAATTTAATTAAAACTAAAGTTTTAAAACTTTTATTATGAAATTATAAATTTTAGTTTTATATAATGTACAAAAAAGTTTATGACAAAAATAAAGGAATATTTATTTATGTTGATGCTCACACAGGAGAAGAAATCATACACGGAACAGGTATCTTTGACACTTTAACGAAATTGCTTTCAAGTTCAGCCGCATCTTCAATTAGCACAGCTGGAAAAAAAGCTTTGGAAACAGCAGGAAAAGCAGCACTTGAAAGTGGAACAAAAAAGGTTGGAACAGAAGTTGGAAATTTAGCTGCAGCTAAAATTGTTGAAAAACTTAAAAAGAAACCTGCTCCGGCAGTTGGTAATTTAATTGCTAAGGAATTACAAGAAAAGAATAATAGTAAAAATAATAATAAAAATAATAAAAAAAATAATGATAAAAATAATGATAAAGAGGAGGATATTAATATAAGATTAAATAGATTATTGTCAGGATCTGGGACTTTAGCTCGTGCTGGAACTTCAGCTCAACAAAAACGTATTAACAGATTAATTTATAAAAATAAAAAAATAAAATAAAAACTAAAATAAAAAATAATATATAATATATACATGTTTAGAACAAAAGAATATTGCGAAAGATATGAATTAACTCCTATTCAATTAGATACAGCATTAATATCTGTCTTGGGAAATAATGTTAAACAACAAAAAAACGGATATCACTTTACAATTAATGATAGAAGCTCATATTTTGATTGGTTTAATGGTTATTTTGAAGTAAGTTTTAAAGTAAATAAGCTTGCTGATGGTGCTGAGTATGATGGAGCCCAAATTGCTCTAATTAATAATGCAGCTTCATTAATTAAACGATTGAAGAAATTGAATAAAGAACTGAAGGTTATAGATCACTGTGATCTACCAGATTGTCCGCGGGACATTTGTTTTATGGGAAATAACAAATTGGCTGTGACACTTTTTGATCCAGGTATTCAATTTGTAGATATTTCTGGATCAATGGAACTGATGGGAAAGGTTCATCTTGATCATGATTGTTACGGCTTAACGTTCTACAGTGACACCCTGTTTATAACTGATCCCATGTCAGTTTTTATGTACGATACTGATGGTAATGAGAAAGGTGTTCTATACCGTCAAATTGCTGGTAATCATACTTTTTGTAAGATTGCAATCAGTGACGACGGGGAGAAGTTGTATATTGCGGCAAGGGAAGCTGGTTTGGTTACAATAGACAAGGAAGGTAACCGTTTATCTGCACTTCATAAAGATGATATGAGATATGTGTCTGATGTGTGTGTTGCTGGTGATGGGTCCTTGCTGACTTGTAACTATAGAAAGCAGACAGTGTCCCGTGTTGACTCCGAGGGGAAAATGTTGTTAGGACGAATAGCAGAAAGATCAGATGATATGTACATGCCTCAGTCGCTATGCTATGACAGATACAGCTCAAGACTGATAGTTGGGCATCTTCATGATGATTACATTTCTGTGCTTGATTTCAAATGATTCAAATCCTAATGTTCGCGTTTTATTTGAGATGATTTCGCAGTGGCGTTTTACCATTACCTCATCTGTGATCCTTCATTTGTATTTCTGACCGCAATTGTCTAATTGTCGATAGTTTAATTTTGTATTTGTCTTTTTGCGTAAGTATCCATTGCTGACACAATCGAACATACGCTGATGTAGAATTTTGTTTAAATAGAGCCTCTTCTTCAAATAGGACTGTTAGAATTCGATCTTTACCCTTTTTCCTTATATTTTGTAACGAAACAGTCATTTGGAGACTGTAGAGATCATATTTTATTTGCCTTGATCGATTCCATTCAATTATTTAAGTTTTGTTGTTTTTAATTACCGAGTTATCCGAGTGTGATTTATGTGTAGCTTCAATGTGAATATATTTCTCACAGACACAAATTGTACTTCTCACGTAACTAACATACTTCCGATTAATTTTCTGAAAATTGTAGTGTGCATATATACTATTACTTTTATGGCAATGTACCATAAAAACACACGAGTTGGGTATTACAGTGACATTGTTTTAAGTTTGCTCCACATTATTGATTGTAAATATGTTACAAACAAATATACTTGATGTTTATATTACATGTTTGTATAGATGTGTGGGAAAGTATGACACTTCCGCAATGCAACTATAAGTATATATTACTTATGTATCAAGGAAACATAAATAAGGTTTAGACTCGGATGTTCTTAATATCAAGTTGTTGCCCTTGAACCATCTATTAAAACAGATGCAATGAGTGTGGTTGATGTATATTCTCGTGCTTGTAAAAACATCGTTGAAGAAAATCTGTTGTATTGTGTAGCTGAGTAACTATTTTCTGAGTAGATAGTTCCAAATATTGACAGTATACCTTAATTTGATAAACAACTTAATTGTCATTCTTAATTCCACTGACAAGTATGTTTTAATTCAGAAGTTCGTATATATTGTCAGTTTGTTCAAAGGATTTCTCAGTTCATATTTAAAACTCCGTTTTACCTATTAAACAGTTGTCGTTATTTTATGTTTATATGACTCAGACATGCCGTAAAAAAATATTCCAAGCTTAATTGCTGAGCTCCTGTCCATTATGAACATCGTTTTTTATACGCCCGAAGGGAGGTATTATGTTAAGACGTCGGTGTCCGTCCGTCTGTCTGTGCAGAGCGCATGTTTCGGATGGCTCGCTTCAAGGTTAAGGTCACACTTAGGGTTCAAAGGTCATACCTGAACTCCTTCAAGGATTTCAAAGAAACTTGACATAGATGTTTACCACATCGAGACAACGTGCAGAGTGCATGTTCTGGATGGCTCGCTTCAAGGTAAATGTCACACTAAGGGGTCAAAGGTCATATGACTATGTGTCGTGTCCGTTTTGTAACTTTTGAACTGCTTGAAGGATTTTAAAGAAACTTGGCACAAATGTTCACCACATCGAGACGACGTGCGGGATGTTCTTGATGGTTCGCTTCAAGGTTAAGGTCATACCTTCGGGCGTATATTGCTCCGCATTGCGGTGCTCTTGTCTTTCCAAAGTATTAAAATAACGTTAACAGTTAAGCAGTTATGTAGTAACTTGCCTTCCGCAAGTAACCTAAAACTTTTCTTACACAACTGAGACGTGACAAATGCCAAGATGACGTCTCAATTTATATTTGTGTACTCTATATAGTGAGCCTACCTTCGAAATGGACATTACACATTCTTCTAGATAAGGTTATAAGCAACTATTAAACGTTCTATGGACTGTTTACAGTACTCTTCATATATAAAATATTTTTAAATAAATATTCAGATAAACGTTTGGGGTATGTTATCACTTGTAAAGTTGTTTTTCTATTCCAGTTCAATGATTTTTGGCTTGTGCATTACTCTCCATACTTATACATCATTATTCTCAGTAACAAATATCTATAATATATTAAAAAGACATTTGGTCAATAGCATTTTTATTCAGTTTTCTTTTAGCGTCTTTAACTTGTAACAGTTTTAATACGAAATATTTTCTGAATTCATACAACATTTTTCAAATCCATAAAATGTTATTATGGTTCATCGTAGGTAGGTATACCAAGGATATAAATAAAAAGCCTTTAGGGTAATTTTCTTATTCAGAGATTCAATTAAGATTACTTTCTCACAGTGGAAAACAACTTTTTATAAGTTATGAAATATACAAAAGATATAGATAGCATGCGTGAATTGGCACGGGTTTTTAGTCGGCACGGCTTTTAACTTTTCATTTCAAATAAACCATACACAATTAACATTCAGTATTAAAAAGTTATTAAATGTAGATGTTCCTGCATTAATAGCATAATTATGAAATAATGACGCGTCAGATATCTTAATTATGAAACTACCTTTTCGATAATATATTGCTACAATGATACCTACACAGTATTTCTTTAGATAATTGCACAACAATATCATTAAACCTATATTGAAGTTATCTGTATTTGTTACGTTATTTGCACGTTACTACATGTATTACATTGTGATCTTTCTCACTGTTTACACAAACAGAACCAAATACAGACTTTATTTAAGATATTTGAACATAGCACACCATCTAAAACACATAATCTTCACATATATGCTGTCACTGCGAAAATATAGATGTCATAAAGGACCAGGTGAATTCTGTAATAAAGTTATTATAAGATCAAGACTGAGATGCTCAGTTAATTTGTAAAGTATATGAAATATCCAGTGATAGAAAATGCTATTTATTACTGACCCACTATTTGAATATGTCATGCTTATGAAGGGCGTGATGCAAAGTAATAAACTTTTGCATCTTAAACACATTGTTTATGTTAACTCTCGCTTCCTGAGGTCCTTAAAATCAAATGGCTCACAAGTGTAATTCACTCTGTTGGAATAGCGCGGATGGACTGCAGTAGTATTTCAAAAAACCTTACTTACAATGACAATGTAAATTTCTATTGCACACACATTCATTATCTTGTTTCATTTGACAGCTCATCACAATATAGTTTGATAGTTCAATTTAAAGACTCGTCTGCCGATTAGGGAAAGCAGCATGATTTACATTGTCTTATTTAGGCAAGAACCACTATCGTTCTGAAAAACACTACCCAATTAATGGATCATTCCATCATTAAAGGGCTCGAAACCGAACTATAAAGGATATATTCACACTGTTACTTGTTTTCATTTGAAACCAAACTGGAAATGAATAATAAGTTTTGCCAATATTTTATTGTTTTTAAGGGTCTTTTCATGTAAATTCTACGATGTAAAATAAATTCCAAACTCTTTAAATATATATATACAGTGCATTCGCTATGCTACGAATCGCAATTTAACGAAATACCGGTATACTACGAAAAGGTGTTGTGGTCCCGGCTGCTTTCCTTCTTATTTCTTATGTTACAAAGTCGCGGTTTTACGAAAATGCAATTTTACGAAAACTGCGCTCCTACGAATGTATTGTTATGCCCTTAAAGCAAGTTTTCAACTTATTTATATATATAATATGACATGTCTGAATCAAAGAAAAATTGCCTCATTTAATCATCTTGAACACATTGAGTTATTGCCGCATGTTTGAAAATAAAAAATGGCCTACAATTTAGAATTGTATTAAACCATATCTTTTCAAAGGATCATTGTATCCGAAGGAAATTCAGACCATGAAAAAGTATGGTTGCGTTAGACAGATTTGGAAATGTCGGGCCTCCAGTCTATTCTACGAGAAAATCACATTTTAATGACGTTTCCGGGGACAGAAAATGCCCCGCGATGTAGATTTCAATGAAACAACATCGTTGTAGTTGTATATTTACCGTTTTTAATCATACCGCTAAATAGAATGTTTAGGCCATTTCTTAATTTTTCATCATTCTCGAAAAAAGCAGTCTTTACATTGCTGTTTATTTACTGTTATCACTTGTATAGTTGTACATCAAAACCAATATATTGTCAGAATTGAACTACCAGACATTATTCTTGGTTTTCCAGATAAATGACGTTACGCCGTTAGTCCTTGTTAATCAAACGTGCAGACCTACATTATTAGAATCAAAGTTTATTATCGAACCCTTAACTAGATGTTACTGCGGTTAAATTAAACGTACAGCTGACCACCAATTCCGTAAAAGGAATTTTCGTGAATTTTGGTCATCGCACTTAAGTGAAATATGCATATGACGTTAATAATGTATTTTTTGTATAACGTTTTGATCCATGAATAATTTTTGTTTATTTTGTTTTCTAAATTTAAATCAAAACAAATGCTGCTGTTATAACTTAGATATCCTGTAAGTGCAATACTTATCCATCTTCAAGTAAAGTCCAAATTGAAATTTTAAAACAGTTCGATGTCTAAAATGGTTGAAATCCGCAAATAAGTTTTTACGAAAAATTCAAAACTAATCAGTTTTTGAACATTTAAAAGTTGTAATATGACTCTTGGATTTATTTCGAATACTAAATAAACTGAAAGTTTTCTTGAATTAGAAATCAAATACGAAAAAGGCAGATCGAACAGTAACTCTAAACGTGCTCCTTGGCTCTTACATGTATGAATAAAGTTCGTGTACCTTTATACAATGACTGAAGTTTGATTCAGTCAAATAAGTTTGTATTCTAGGCTAACATAACTGTGTCCGGATGTAGAACATAATGTATCAAAATAGGATGTGAAAAAAATAACATGTACACCAACATTATTACAAACTTGATTTGATGTCATGGCCAAAAGCACACAAATAACAGGTTAATGCGCTACGCTACATGTAACGAATAGCAATTAGACGAACTTAAAACGTTTTATCATAACTCGAAATCAAACATTTAATTTCTTCTACTTTTGTTGGCAATAACACTCACTTTGAACGTACATACCCATAAACAGATGAAAGGCTTGAGTATACTTAATTTTCACTCCAGACACGGACTGTTGCAAGTAGTAATACGTTTACAGTTTCCTTAAACCCTTTTAACGAAATAAAGATTGGGAGATATGAAAAATTCAAATGGATTTGCTTGTTCAATTTATCATTATTCACTAGGCATGTAAAAACAAAAATCGACATTATTATTGTTGTTATATATCAAGCACTTTGTTTGATATGTTTTCTTTTTACTTTTGGAAAAAAATAGTTTCATACATTATGAATGCATTTTCAATGAGTCAGACTTATATGTACAAATTGAAATCGATTAATTGTCCCGAAGGTACGAAGTTGAAATGTCACAACGGGTCTTTCGTACAAAAGACTTTTATTATTCGTTTCAGTAAACATTTTCGATGTCAAAATTCAGAATAATGCAATTTAATCTGCATTCAGACTGATTTTCTCATTCAACCGTCTGCATTTGTGATTATTCTATGATACAATTTACCTAGATACTTCTACGTTAATATTCATATTAATATCATACTTAAAGAACGAGCCCGTACGGTAGAGGAAGACTTCAAATAAAATCATCTCTTCCCTTGGAATGAGAAAATGGTGTTGTAAAAAGAAAAAAAATGCAAAAACATAATTACATCGGCATGCCAACCTTATGTTCAAGTCACATTTGTGCAAGTCACATTTGTGCTACAATTACCCGCGACCATGTCATTCCTACGAAAGTGTTGACAGCTGTAGTCTTGCATATATTCAGTTAAACTTAGGTTTGTCTTAATGTAAGTTTGTATGTGGTCGGATACTTTGTATATACTCCTAACGTCCTTTAGCATCGGTTTAAACAGAACTCTTTTATAACTCCAAATTGAATAGGTTACCTGAGATCAGACGACCAGTAAAACATCATGTCTGGGTCCAAGATTTACAGTATATTTGTTCGCTAAATATGAAGATCAACATTTGTACAAATGAATTGTAAAATCTGAAGCACTACAACATTACAATATAGGCTGTTTATACATGTAAGTTTTATTCATTTATACCCAGAACAGAACCAACGACATTCTGGAAGAATGCCATGGTAAGAATAAATTGCACCCACCAGAAAGAGTGTTGTGCAGCTTTGGTCGTTTACTAGACATCTTAAGTTAAAGGGCTATTTTGGTGTAACTTGCATTAGAGCTTTTTATACCGTCACAGAGAAACGGTTTTATTTGAGACTGCATCGTTCAGAAATCGCCATTGTGACCAGGTATCATAATTTACTTCTATATCTATTCTGACAAATTGAGAATGAAAATTAACATATTTAAGATGCTGATTTCACTGGTTTCAGATGTAACAGTCATGCTTTTAAGTCATGTCGACGAACTGGTAGATTTTATTTTGTTATGCCGGGTTTCGATCTCATCTGACGACCTAACTTTATACCTCCAAGCAAACTGTATAATTTAGTTGGTGTAGTCAATAGACCCGAGATATCTCAACATCAGAGAAAAAGTCAATTTCATCATTTCAGTCTTCCCTAATTGATGTTGAGCAATGTACTTGTAAGATTCATATCATATCATACTATTTTATAAATTGAAAACGACTGTGATAATTTATGTGGTTTTGTCAACTATAATTTTGCTAGCATTATAAGTAAATTGCTAGTAGTTTTTATATGATTTATTACGTACAGAATCCCTAGGATATATGGTTTATGCGTGATTTTGGTATACATCCTTTACAAATATTATCAAGCAATGCCCCACACGATTTAATTTTAAGTTGCTCGTCCGTAAATGACTGAACGCATAAAATCAATTATGCCATGAAAGGTCTAAAAAAACTAAAAAGCGTAAAGCATGTCTTAAGATGAGTACAGACAGCAATGCATAATGTAATGCTCTATGAAATTATTTTGCATTTCTTCATCTATTCATCCTTCTTCCATTCATCTGTTTGTTAACCTTTGATGCAGGGAAGCTGTTACTGGCGGCGCCCTTGAAATAATCAGAAGTTATTTTACAAGTGTGAAATGTATTAAAGTTCTGTTTATATCAATAACTGAAAAATTAAATTATGTTTGTATCAGTCTTCGCAAATAATGAAAAATCTTGCATCGGGTGTAAATATTTAAGGTATTTATATGGAATTTAAAAGCATAGATATCGATTGTTGTACTTCCATTGCACTATCACAATTGAGTGGAAAATGAAAACAATATAATAATTGTTCACAACACAGACAGTTAGGATATATTCACCTGTGCATGGTTAACCCTTGTTGCCATTGCTTCAGATGTTTTGTCAGCTTATTTTGTTGAAGAAAATCTTTTAACAATTTGACAATTAAGTGAAGCATCACTCAGTATTTTGTACTGAAGAAACTACAAGTGTGCTTGAACCACAGTGCCACCTTTACAGGTGTTGTAACATATAACAATCAGATAGAATCAGTAAAGGTGTAACTATATCTGTATTATTTTATTACTTATGCTCTTTGTTAAGTAGAATGAGATATGAATAAAAGAACAGTTGTATTGCTTTTGTTTTACGCTGAAAGCTTTTTTAAGCTATCAAATTAGGTTAGAGTGTAATGAATTCTGAAGCTACACACAGTATCAAATTTGCCTTTCGTTTCTAATTGTTAAATTATCCCAATTTCTATTAAAGCAAATTGAAAAATAGATGTTATATGCTATCCTTAAAAACTTTCAGTTGAAAGGGGAATAATTGCAACATTTTATAAACAATAATAAGCATGCAATCCTAAAAGTGATCTTACGTTATGAAATGTGTCATTTTTTCCATTTAATATCATACAAGAAAAGTGCAAAATTTTATAAAAATAATCATTTTTTGATCTGAATTTTGTTTTTCATATATCAAGGCCTCAAGGCCAAACGGCCAAACTTGAAAACAAACGCGTTCAGCCGAAGATGGTATAATCAATACGTCTTTTGATCGTTAAATTACATGTTCTACATCACTATAACGTATATGATTTTTATGATATGTATTAAAGATTGCACGCAAGACGGTCTTATTTGATAAGTTGAAATATCATAACATTAGCATTTTCAAATTATGTTTAATTTAGAAAACAAGTTTTCCATACGCACTTTATGGTGTAATTGTATAATTTTATTTGCACTTATGCTAAATGCAACGCAACCAAAACAGAACGAAATACACCATTACCTCAGCGTGACAAAGAATTATGTGCATTCTTTCAGAGCTGTTATATTTCAGATCGTTCAGAAGGCATTTATGTTGTGTTAGTGGTACTGTTTAGTTTTACAGCGCCGAAGGCGGAGGGAAATAGTTTTGGCGTTGTCCGTCCGTCCGTCCGGAGTCATATCTAGGAAGTGGTTTGGAATATTTAAATAATACTAAATATACATGCTCACCACTATAGGGAAATGCGGCCCGTCAAGTTTCAGTCAGATAGCCCGAGTAACACCAGAGTATTGACCCTTAGTACTTTAGGATACCATGAATATGGCAATTCCTGCTTCATAACTTGTGACATATTTGACCTAGAACTATGAAACTTAAAATTTAGGCCACCATAACGTGGTAGTACACACACAATTTCGTCAGGTTCTCTTTAGTAACTTCAGAGTTAATGCCCTTTAATTTTTTAAAAGTCCAAATATTTGTACATAAAAAACTAACCAGTCAGAAGAATTTCATTCAACTTCTTTCATTATTTTTCAATGAACATTTATTATCAACATGTGATGTTGTTTACCCACATCCGGCCACCCTCACTGCCCAGGTCATCCCCCTCCTTACCCCCCCCCCCCCCCCCCCCCCCCCCCCCCCCCCCAAAAAAAAAAAAATGTTTTTTTTTTGTTTTTGGTTTGTTTTTTAAACTTTACACCTGTCATGAATATTTATCAAAATGCAAAGTTGTACCCTCCTCCCACCTCGCTCCTCTACCCAGTCACCCCACTCCACCCCGATCATTCACTCCATTCCACCCTAATCATTCATCCCACTCCACCCAGATCATTCACCCCTCCCCCAACAATTTTGTTCTTCATTTCATATTTTCCATCACTATTTATTATCATCATGTGAAGTTTTGAACACTCACCCAGTCCCCCAACTCCGCTTCCAAAAAATGTTTTTAATTCCTTTGGTCCTTTGTCATATATATTTCTTTGCCATTCCTCACCACAAACCCATTCGGCGGGGGATAACAATTCATCGAATTAGCTCGTTAATTCAAACATGCCCTCTTCCATTAGGAGCAGTACCCCTAGGTATATGCTGTATGCAGAATTTGGGGGATACCCAATTGAAATTATCATTAAAGCTAGAATGATAAAGTTTTGGAATAAAATAATCTTATCCAAGCATTCTAAAATTGTTTATATTTGTTATCAGAACGTGATACAGTCTGTACACGCTTTTAAATGGTCATCTTGTATTAAGAGCATTCTAGACAATACTGGCTATTCCTGTTACTGGCTTAATCAGGCGACATTAAATTGTAAAGGTATCGATATTTTGGTTAAAAGGGTTCTAACAGACCAATTTAACCAGCAGTGGTCAACTTCCCTAACTGGATCATCAAAAGGTACAGGCTATAGCCTATTTAAAGATAACCTTCTGATGGAAAGCTATTTGTTGTCGTTGCCTTGCTCGCTCCGACTAAGTCTCCTGCATTTCAGAACAGGAAACCATCGACTTCCGGTTGAAACCGGGCGCTGGCGACAAACTTACGTTGCACATGAGGAGAGAATGTGCCCACGGTGCCCACTTAACGATATTGGGGATGAAATGCATTACCTCTTAATTTGTCCTTTCTTTACAGCTCTTAGGAATAAATATATTCTTCATAGATTTTCCCATAGACCAAATATCCTGAAATACAAAGAACTGATGACGTGCAAAAATGAAACAATTATTCATAATTTATGCTTATTTGTTAAACATGTATTGCGAAAATTTAAGTAATTTCCTATCTGTATACATACCTTTCTTAAACAGTGTTTACTATGTACCAAATGATTTAATAAGATTTAACAAACCAGTGTAAGTCCATGCATTACGAATTCTTGTTCGTTTGTATTTCAGTCAAGAAAGAAAATAAAGTACCTTCGTGTAAGTCCACGCATTCCGAAATCTTAATCCATTTTGATATCAGCATAAGGAAAATGTACTTTCGGACTTATTTTGTTATTACAATTTAAGGTTTAGCAGTATATCACAAAACAATAGATTTTTTAGTAAATGAACAGCACCATGACAAACAACTTATCTGTCCAATACATGTTTTACTGTTCTGTCCCACAGAGTTGGATACTTAAACTATTCTTAATGAGTTGTCCCCCTTTAAATAAGAATGCCATTTGTAAAGTAAAAATGTAAACAATTGTCAAAAACGATGTTTTACCTACTAGTTATGTAAAGTTTAAATACTCGCACGATGTTGCAAATGCATCAAAACGAAGACCTGTAACAGCTTTAAATAAATGGTGAGTTTTTAAAGGCGCTGAACTGTCCAGAAGTGTGGCCGCTTCATGCAGTCCCTTTCCGGAATTCAATATATATATCAGCAAATTGACAATGGTTTTGTAGAATAATATAAATGTTTTATACGCTAATAAATTTTCATGTACAACAATGCTTTCTTTCTATGATTTGATGACGTTCGAACTTTTTTCTCCAAAACATGGACCTAAACCTTAAGATAAACTCTCGATAGTAGCCTCCATTCATAAACTGTACACGTGGATTCCGTGATCTTCGCGCGCCCTGCGAACTCATCAAATCAAAACAGAGTATATGCAAACCTAGCTACTTCTATATTACACAACAAAAATAACGTGCCATATAATTTGAAAGCAATGTTTTATTTTTCAACTTCTATTTTTGCTTTTGTTTTTTATTTCTACTTGTTATTTAAATCTGACATTATGTTATTGATATTTTTCATCGTATAGTATTATTTTTTTTCTATTTAAAGTGTCTTCTTGATTTGATCACTTCCCCTTCAGAAATTACCACTCCCGTATGAACTTTATCAGTTATGTGTATTTATTTGTTCACATGTATTTACACCATGTAAACTGTGACTCTGAATAAAAGTATTGACTTGACTTGACATAGTTTTGGCTATTAATTACCCTTTGGACATGACGCCTGCTTTTTAGTTTTATCTTTTGAAATGCAGCCCCATAACTTCGGATTCCCCCTCTAAATTCTAGTACATGTATATGTATTTCTATCCATTACTTTCTTCTCTAGGCAAGTCCATTATTTACATGGCCATCAAATGCCACTTTTTATGGAACTGCACTCGACAGTATCATTTAAGTTTTCATGTACACCGCTATATATATGAACACATCCGCGGATTTTTTAATTGTATTTTGGTACATGTACAAACGTTAATTTTTCTCGACCTTGGCCTAGAGGGTGTGAATGGTAGCTGCATTACCACTTCTGTCCTTGAACAAAGCCTGCACTATTTTTATTTTTGTCATGTTTGGCGACTTGTGGAGTTTCCATCTTTTCTATTTCATTGGTAATTGTGTACGTATAATCTTAAATATGTATCTGGCTCAACAGGATCTTCCATAACTGTCTTTTAACCGTCCTGTAACTGTGAAACATAGGTGTCGTACACAGTTACACTGTTAAAGAATAAGATAAGGTACTGAATCTGATGAAGATGCTTTCGATGGTAAAGAAAACACCATCATTTACATGAACCCACTGTAATGTATCCCTTACCGTACAAGACGATGAGACACTGTCTTTCCTTGAACTGAACCTTATCTAAAAATAATTTATAAATTAGGTACGTCAAACGTCTGACAAAATGGAAAAGTCATATAAGTCACGCTGGAATTTAGCAACCGTCTGGAAATAAGAAAGTGTATATTAGATCTATAAGTGATAAGACAGACTGGTAGAGATTTAAAAAATCCTGTTTAAAAATAAAATTGAACTTATCATAGATTAACACACACAAAAAAAATCAGATAAAAAATATTTAGTATTTAATCTCGTTCTAACATGAATAACACGAATAAAAAACATGCCAGGGAAAACCAGTCGCATCAGACGACGTCCGGTTACGCTTATTTGAAACCAGAAATCAGTACAGAATCTCAGCACAAATGTGATAACGTACATATATGTGTTGACGTTGTCAACATGGTATCGTCAGACAAAAGAAAATAGTATATTTAACAGTTTTTGATGTTTTATTCCGAGACAGAAATATTCACATTTTATTTTTTCATTATCTTTCCTTCAATATGTTGCCATTCCTGCAAAAGAGTCATACCATGGGTAAATCAAATGTTTTTATGGAATTCAAAAGCCCTGAATGGCTAAACTTTGTAATCTACTCGGTAAGGAGGTATTTTAATTGCCGATAAACCTGTTTCCCCCATTCATTTCACTTTTTTTATCTAAAATGAAGGTTTACCTTAAAGTAGAAATTATTGATATGCATATTGCTGTTTTGCCCAGCGCTTTTGGGTCATTTGAAATATCAATTAGTACTATGCATAACTTATTTTAGAATAAAATGATGCTTCAAAAAGGTAACCTTGACAGAGATTTTTTAAAGGATCATTTTCTTAACAAGCGTGAACGAGTTTCATATGTAATACCTTTTTGGTTTCTGTTTTCAGTAAAATATTACTAGCAATTTCACAGTTAAAACAGTAAGATATATTTAATCTTGGAACGACAAAATGTAGGTGTAGGTGATACAGATAAATATAACTGCATATTTACTGACACTGTTTGTTCTGTATTACACTATCTATCAGAAGATCCGTTGGAAGCATTAAATACCACTAAGCAAAAAAATAGCAGACTCTGTGTGATTGAGTCTGTTCATGAGAGGTAAATGGAATGTGCAACATCTATCTGGGATCGGCGGATCGACTTAAGTGAAATTATTTTACATTAATATTGAAAAGCTGCTCATAAATTTGATACAAGCAAATATGTAGTTTTTCACCATGCAATACTGAGTGAGACTTATTTTTAGTATCAGACTGTAGAAGTTATTTGTTTCAATAAAAAAAAATGAAATAAAAGCGTTGCCAGAGTTGTCATTCTTTGCCGACACGTGTATTAAATAAGTATCAAACCATCGATTTTAGAAAACTTTCAAAAAATATTTTATTATTTTCAAGGCCTTTCTTTTGAAATTTTAGTTTCCATCTTTATGAAATGGGAAAACATTAATTCGAATTCAACAAGCATTAGTTCTGAAGAAAAGAGATATGAAGGATTTATATAAGACAGTGACCCTTCACTTATGCAAAACTTAGTTATTACAACAAACTGCCAGTGAAGATAGTCAGATCTTACACTGACACTACCAAACATTCTCTATTGTTGTTTTTTTAAAGTATGTGCATTATTTCTATTTATAATGATTAACAAAAGCCGGTTTGTTAATTTCTTGTTCTGCACATACCCAAAGTGGGGCTAGTTACATAGCAGATAACTTACCATATCAACCTGCAACATTCATTATGAAAGTTTTAGAAGTTTGTTATTCAAGAAATGGTCATCACAAAGAAGATATAAAATATAAACTGGAACATAGCCTAAGCATTTAAGAATGAATACAAATTATTTTAACAATTTATATAGATTTTATAACAAAAATCATGCAGTCCAACACTACTTGATTGCAATTCATGAAATGTCTTTTCAAACCATGGGTAATAGAGTATCGATAATAAACAAATAACTGGTTTCTATATCGTGACATCTTTTTTATTTAAAAATAAAGTATTACAACGTATGACTAAACTCAGCCTGTAACCTCGCTATACATATCTTTTCTTATGGGTGAATAAATAGGCGAGTATAAATTAGCCCGAAACCCCCGGTGACATATCAGTCGTGTAAATACCTCAGTTGAGAATTCTTGTTTTGTCTTCTCTCTATTAGGTTATTAGTTGGACTGTGAGGAAACGCGTGCGTAAGTTTTTTATTCTTTTTATTATTTTTTGTCGATATGTTTTCATTTTTATCAGACAGCATACAGACTACTAAACTTTTTAAAGATATATTTAAAAATATTTTTTCACATTAAAAGTTCTTCATTCGATTATCTGATTTTGAATAGAAATTATTGGAAAAAAAAGTGTATGTGGTGAGAGCATTTTATACTCTTAACATTTATATCCTGTAATAATAAATAATTCACATCAATGAAGAATTCAGGGAATATTCGTTTTTCACGAGAAGAAAACAATTATAGAAATGTCAGTTTCGTTCTAAAAAAATATACTAAAAATTAGAACAGGTCGTCCTTCGTCTAAAAGTACATGATTGTTAAAACTTTGTTTATTTCAGTAAATAGTCGTCAGCACACTAAGTTAAAAACCCACCTTTAAAGAATAGATGCCCGTTTCATAAAAGTTTCATCCTAATAACTGGTCTATGTATGGACCTAAAAAACATATTATTTGACAGTATATAACTTGTATCATTTTAAAAGGGTGCGATTTGTTCTATTTTACAAAGATCTGCCTTAAGTTTTCTAGGGCTCAATTCCAAGAGTAACCAAACGATTAAATGAATCTCTTTATCTATAGTAAAATGACGGTGTAAAACATATTAATCCTTTATAATTCTGCAGGCTTCGTGAAACAGACTAAGAAAATTGGCAAAAAAAGGAAAGAGTCCTATTGGTCGGCTTTAAATTATATTCAAAATAGTACTGTTATATATAGTTACGAACATAAGATTAAGAAGTGTTATCAGTTTAGTTAGAGAAAATACCTGCATTAATATTGAATACAAGATAGAAAAGCGACAAAAACAGCATGATCTAAATATTTTCAATTTGTTTTAGAGATTTTACAATTTTTGTTACAAATAAAACACTTGTTTGTTTCTGCGACTGATTATACTTTGGAAAATCCCGCTTAGCTCAGTAGGTAAGAGCGTCGGTCTACGGATCGCGGGGTCGCGAGTTCGATCCTCGGGCGGGGCGCATGTTCTCCGTGACTATTTGATAAACGACATTGTGTCTAAAATCATTAGTCCTCCACCTCTGATTCATGTGGGGAAGTTGGCAGTTACTTGCGGAGAACAGGTTTGTACTGGTACAGAATCCAGGAAAACTGGTTAGGTTAACTGCCCGCCGTTACATGACTGAAATACTGTTGAAAAACGGCGTTAAACCCAAAACAAACAAACAAACAAATAATCTTTGTAACTTTTGGCTTTCCCATTAAATACGTTTTGTATTACATTTTATCTCTGTATAAAGTATAATTAAAGCGCTACTAAAATGGTTCAGTTGTTACTATGATTTGCACAAAATGCAAACGCCTTTCAAGAACTTAGAACGCCGGCTAACCGTATAAATGCTATTGCAAAAGTTTACATGTACTGGGACATCACTCTAGTTTACCTTTAACGCGCCTTTCCAGTGTCTGCACGATTGTGCAACACAGCATGAAAGAAATACATTTCTTAACCTTTATCCATTAAGGAGAACAAGAGTTAATTGTAACTTTTAGAAATGTTTTTAATTTTCCCAAAACGAAAAACAAAACATTGAATTAGCAGCTGTTTTCGACATTTCTCTTTAAGAGAAAATTTACTCAAGTTTTATTGCTTGAAATCGTCAATTTGTTTATTTCAGTGGGTAAAAGCGTTATTCATGATTGATCATTGGGAACGAGTATTGGCGAATATTCAATCGTTTCATCTCGGGCCTGGTGAAAAACGATTAATATATTTTTTCTATTTTTTTATGTTATACTGCTTTTACCGGAGGCCCATTTTACAAAATATAATAGTTTTGAATGATTGTGTCAATGGAATGTAACAAACTGTATTTTTCTTTAGTATGGTATGCAAATATTGAACTCAGTTGAAATCTGTTTCATTATATATATGCTATATAATGACTGAATCTCATTACACTGAAATGAAGGTACGCTGCATACAATTTATCTATGTGATATGACTACGGTCAAACTTTGCTTATGAAACAAAAATATGCCCTGATAGTTAGTAAACATGTCAAATAAATGTCAAAATAGCATTTTAAAATTATAGGTGTATGTTATAACAATCAATGAAATAGCCAAATATCATATATCGCAACAAAATAAATTATAACAGATTTATATAGCGCTCACCTTCAAAGACGCTTTATATAGCACAAATAAAGAATCATAAAAACCTGACAACGACAAGTTCCATAGTTTGTCCTAAATATGATGTAAGAATCTCAAATACGATTAAACCTTATATGTCGAGCATAGAAATAAAATTCTTGCGAGAAAAATAACACATGCTTATTTCATCGCAACATATTTTATTATCTAAACTCTTTCAAGATTAAAGCACTTAGTTTTAAGATTAGTCGTAAGGGCTATAGCCATTGACATTGGTGAAACTGCAAGCCATTCTCTGACATTTGAAACACTAAAGATGTAATTCATCCCGTACTAAATACCGTTTTATCTACGTTATTGCTCGTGGGTGTGGGTATGGGGGAGGGGAATAAGAAAATCTTTATTTTACATGTATTTTGGTACATTAAAAAAGTACAAACATATTTGCACATTTGTAAATATATATAAATAACGGTTTCATAATGTAATTAAGTACAATTAATTCAATATAATTATATGATTGAATTATTACGAATGAATAACTAATTCAAACTTATACATTCTAAAAGCAAAATGTGGGAGATTTTAAAACATCACCGCTCAATGAAAATAAATTTTGCTTCCAGATGCCCTATCAAAGCGCGTAGTATCAACAATTTCTTTTGGATGTAAAAAAACGTTTGAATTTACTTCTTTTAACTTACAGTTATTTACTTGATATTTGTACAATGATTTTAGTGTTGTAAAAATCTAAATATAAGTCTGACAACGTCCTTAGGAGTAAAGATATATATTATATAATAATATCTAATATTTCAATGCGTGATATTGTTACAGCTACCTCTGTGCTTGTTCCTAGAAGGCCTGGAAATGAGGATCTGTGTAGTCTTGTTAGGTGTCTGTGTGGCCATGGCAGCAGCAAGGACTTTAGAAACGAAACGGATGAAATAAAACGTATGCTGTAAGTTGTAGTGATATGTCTTGATTTCAATTTTTTTCTGTTTCTATAATGTTTCATATCTGAATGATCAACAAAGAGCAAAACAAATATGACAGTTTTACTGACAAATGCCTGCGAATGTTTAGTGTCCTCGAGAAAAGACGGGCGTTTTCTTGTGTTGAATCTCATTTTCTGCCTATGAGCGCGTACTTCGCATAAATGGATGTGTAGACCAGTCGATATATTTTAATTCTGCTAGTTTAAGAATGTCTTTATTCACGGAATGCAATATATCTTTCATTTGTCAAACGTCTGTAAATTAGTAGCCATTAGATACATGTAACATATTGACATACTTGATAACTAGTTGTTCCTCTTGTTCCCCTGAATAGCAAGCATCCTGAACTCAGACGCTTTAATGCAA
This sequence comes from Mercenaria mercenaria, assembly GCF_021730395.1. Taxonomy (NCBI): domain Eukaryota; kingdom Metazoa; phylum Mollusca; class Bivalvia; order Venerida; family Veneridae; genus Mercenaria; species Mercenaria mercenaria. The sequence continues at coordinate 66,366,198 of NC_069376.1, read as the reverse complement.
ATAAGTTGATTTGTTATACATGTATTTACATGTAATATGTTTTTGTTCTTTTGATTATTAATTATACAGACCTGTAAGTTAATAATTATGAACTTATTAAGAAAAGCAATAAAACACTACAATTCAGGACAGGGCAAGGGAATGGAGATTTGTAAACGAGGGTATGATTTACCTTTTTGTGCAATTCAGTGCTCGTGGTAGATTAAATCATATCACCATAGAAAAATTGAATATTTATATTCCTCTTGATAAAAGTACTGTACTTTGCTGAGATCAGTATTCCTACGCTACTGGCTTAGTATCGCAACAATATCATGGTCTTAATTGCTTAAAGATTAATTACTGGTGAATGCCTGACTGTGATGAATTACAATATATTAACAAATGCCTACCTAAACGTCACTTAACTTTTGTTTTCTAAGTTTGGCTGAAGATATCAGTGCATTAATTGTTTCTGTTTTCTAGAACTTACATGCCCCTTAAAAAATTGGCTACGTTTATTATGTGAACTACATGTAATCCAGAATAGTCCTGACCTTCAACAAAGTCAGGAAGTTTGGAGTATAAGGTATACGCAATAAATAAATAGTGAGACGACAATAGATTTGTTTCAGTTGATACAGTATGTATTCAAAACGTGTCAGAATAATATTTAGAGACGCCGTGTATATATCAATACAGACTTTAGCGGCATTGTGCGATGAACCGTGTTAGAACTGACATGATAAAAACATATAATATCAAAAGAAAAAATCTAATATCAAGGAAACACTATTAGATATAGAAAAAAGTGCAGAAACCTTTCTCGTTTCAGATTAAAACGCTTACTGTTAAATAAACTGGAAACTAGAAGTCATGGTAATCAAGGCGGACATAACGGTCCAGGAGCCGGGGGTGGTGGTGGACCATCACTTGAAAAACGTTTGAAAAACATCCTACGCGATATCAAAGTTATTGTTGGTAAGGACTGGTATTATTTCAGTTTTCCAAGACTTAGTGAACAGAAGTTATCCAATATTTAATTCTCCTTAAACTGATTTTAAAACTACAGTTAACTGCACTTGTGAATTTTCGAAATGATTTCTATCATCAATAAAAGGAAAAATCGCCTAACTAAACGGTTAAGTACACAAGTTAAATTGTTTGTCCTGTGGTTAATAACACTTTGGCAATATAACTTCTATACTGAGCCTACAGTGTGACCTTAACATTAGAGGTAGGGGTCTAAGTGTTGCAAATGTATGCCTACTTATTTGAACATCATTAGGCAAGTAAACTGCATAAAATATTTAAACATTGCTTTTGAGGTAAGGGTCTTGTCTTGATATGGTGTATTTTTGCTACATAAGGTTAAGAGTCTTAAGTGCATGCAAGGTTTATAAATCGGACAGAAAAATGTCATTGAATATTTGACAGCTGCAAATTTTACCTTGATAATAAGAACATTGGCTTGCGTTTGACACAATGTCTTGTTACGGCGAATGTTTGTGCGAACTCATATTCATCTCTGCATATAAACATTATAAACCAGACAAATATGACGAATCAAGATTTTGCATACGAACCTGCATAATATTATAGCAAATGTTTGTGATATCTAATATGAATAAAGACCGAACAAGACGAATGATTTAAAATCCTTACCCTCTAACTGTGACCTGACCTTAAAGGGATTTGAGTCTTGCATTCGACATTAGTTACGTCGGACAATTGTTCCATGCTCGACAAAGATCTCAGTCGGACAGGATTTCCATAACAGCAAAAATTATACCGACTTGCCCCTTGCTCACAGACACATGGATAGGGGTAATTCCCTTATTACAAGTTCTATAACTGTAACAAGTTCAGTTCTTTCTGTGTTAGAAACAATATTGTAGTCAAGCCCTCAGGGACAAAATAGTATATTCGATAATTGGGTTTTACGTATTTCAAAAACAATAAATTCCAATGTTAGGGATTTCACATAGGCTTTTTTAGACATGTATCTCTGGTTTATAACTGCATGGTATGTCAAACTCCTACGTAGCAAAGTTGGGATAACTATTTAGAATTTTTTTTTTAAAGACAGCTGTCAGTGAACTATATCGAATGACAATATTTTAAGGAATATCTTATAATTCTTTCATTCTTTACTGTTTCTTTTGCAATCACTTTTAACAACGAACCAAGACATAGTCTGATACTAGCTACATACTAGTTATACTGGCTCAGACTTCTACGTTGCCATTTGCCAATTTCAAATAATCAAATGTTTGGATTTGGATACTAGAACAAGTTCCAATGCCCGTCTTTAAATTAAGCCTGGGACAAATAACAGCGTTTGTTACTGTGATACTGCTAATAATCACATGTTATGTTTCTATTTGAAGACAAATATGATTTGGGCAGTGAGGTAGAAGGTTTGCTTAAAGCCGCTGGAACTATAATTAATCTTGTTCATGAAGGTATTGATATAGTTTCTTGAGATTTTTTCAATGTCATATTTTATATCAAAGGGTTGTTTTATAAAGATATTTCTTGTCACTATTCAATTTATGTTGAATGTGTATTTTGCAAATTTCTGAGGGTTTCGTTAAATCTACGATGATCTCATTAATTCTAACTAAACTTTACTCCAGCCGTTTTATAAAATGTTCATGTGATCTGTTCATATATTCACTAAACCGCGCGGTCTCTGTAGAAACAGATATATATATATTTATCTTCGATGCCTGTCTCAAGCGTATAATATTTTATAATCCAAAAAGCTCTCTTTGAGCGAAGTTAACTTTCTTTGTTTTTCATTTACAGTCGATATTAACCAATATGTTTACCTCTCAACTGTATCTCCTTATATAATGTTGCTTTGTTTGATTTTTGAAGGTGAAATGGCAGCGTCGAGTGGTGCAGCACCTAGCAGTACAACAACATCTGACACAACAACAACAACAGCTGACACAACAACAACAACAACTGACGCAACAACAACAACAACAACAGACGCAACAACAACAACAACTGAAGCAACAACAACAACTGAGGCAACAACAACAACAACAGAAAACCCAACTACAGATGGAGCAGGAAAACGTCTTTTCGAAAGCCTTTTAAGGGAACTAATACTGAAGAAGACGGGAAGGCAAAACTAATATTTGATTTTGAAGAAATGGTAAAAGTAAGGAATGTTTTATGAATATTGTAAATACTGCTTATATATTTTCAAAACAACAGCACTAACAATAAGTTATCACCCATTCTATTAAAATAGGGAAGATAAGGTTGACTAGAAAGCCTCTGTAGGTCAAGTTCTCTGGCACTGTGCTCTTCTCATTACTTGTATTGACTTTAGTTAAATTGAAAAGTATTGTAATATCATACGTGTGTGTTGTCCTCTAAGTATTCAGTTATATGTGTGCTTAGAATATGCTTTTAACTCAGAGTAGACTAATCTATCTATTAGGCTATCTTATTAGCATCATAAAAGCATGGAACAATTACATTTATTGGAACAATGTCATTGCTGTAACTAGCCTGATACATATTATGTTTGTTACTACATAATACAGGCTTCTGTTAACTAAATGGTTTAGCATTACTCATTACAAGCAGATATACTCGTACAATGTCATGTAGCTCAAGTTTTCGTAAGAAAGGTTTCAGTAGTATAGGGGTGTTGAAAAAGAAACATTCAAAGAAGTTTAAGAAAAAAGTTAAAGTCTCAGCAATATGACATATTTAAGGTATTCTGTTAACAAAAGAAAGTGTACGCATTTCCAGCCGGAAGCAGATGTTGAGACAACATGAATGACATTTGCACAAAATGCAAACGCCTTTCAAGAATCTTCAGTATGCGCATTTGTATATTCGACCTTTCGGAAAATTCCATTGAGAATGACAGAACAAGTTGGTTTTGCATTGAGTTAACGTCCGATATTTATAGGTTATTAGATTTGTATCGTGAAATATGCACGAGTTCTGCAGCGGAAATATTGCGCGACTTTAGGAGCGCAGTATTATTCCGCGAAAGAACGAGTGCATATTTCCCGATTCAAAGCTAATAATCTTTTTATTACATACGCATCTGTAGCTATAATTATTGTAAAAATGATATAAATTTGTTCTTAAACTTGAGTAGGATTGAAAATATCGTCGTTAAAGAACTTTTAAACGCGACGACATACATGAAACTGACGTCACAAATGACGTCACACACCCGATATGAATTTTGAACGTCAGTATGGAAAAATATTGACGTTTGAGGTTCCAATGAAACTAAACGGAGTTTATAAATGTGTGTGTAATAAATTAGTTTATATTGCAAGAGATTCGTATTATAACACGTATTTCCGTTTTTGCCATTTTACCGATAAAAGGTGTAATTCTAATTTGTCAATCAATTATTTGATGATTATCAAAGGTAATTATGATTTTTTTTTTTTTTGGTTTTTGATTTAATAATTACAATTCGTGTTTTACAGCATACCAGACGACATCGTTTCCATCGGAAAAGAAGAAAATGAATACTGAGTTCCGACATCTGAACTTGTTTGTGCACACCTGAAACGTTTTTACTTCTTTTTTATTTCAATTCATTTGTCATGTAACTATATTTGTTTTCATGCAAAATATTACATTTTCGGCTTAAAAGGTAATTCCATCTTCTCCCTATCAGTTTTTTACGGACTCAAACGTTTGTAGCTCCTAAAGTACATCAAACAAAAATGACTGTCAGAATAAGCCCAAGACATCTAAGGTCTTTTATTTCAGAGACAGGGTTACATATACCTCTAAAATTCGATTTTAATCAGTTTGTAAATAAGTTGGTAATTACTGTTCTGGCATAACAAGAACTGGAAAGTTCAAACATTATCAGATATGGAAAGTATATAAGGGTAAAGATATATTATTATTTTACGATAAAAGAATGACCTTTTAAGCTGGCAATGATCACTTCACTTATAATCAGATTTCATGACAGAAATGTTCAATAAACATTTAAAGCAAATAATTGTATTTTGTCTGCGTTTTCTCGTTTTCTTTTCTTTTTAACGATTTTTTTTCTCTCAAATAAATTTCAGATTATAATGGCTAGTATTGACCTGGGTATTCCTACTTAGAACCTGACCTAAATACACCGGCCTAGTACCTGACCTAGGTAAAACTACCTATAGTACCTGATCTAGCTATGCCTTTCTAGTACCTGACCTAACTATGCCTGGGTAGTACCTGACCTAAATATACATGCCTAGTACAACACCTAAGTATGTTATTATAGTATCTAACCTAGGTGTACTTGCCTAGTACCTGACCTAGGTATACCTGCCTCGTGCAACACCTAAGTATACCTCTCTAGTACCTGACCTATCTATGCCTGTGTAGTACCTAACCTAGGTATACCTGCGTAGTACCTAACCTAGGTATACCAGCCCTAACCTAGGTAAACTAGCCTAGCACCTTACGTAGGTATATCTGCCTAGCACCTGACCTAGGTATATCAGCCTAGTACAAGACCAAAGTCTATCTGTCTTGTGCCTGACCTAGGTATACCTGCCTAGTACCTAACCTAGATATACATGTTTAGTATTTGACCTAGGAACGCCTGCCTGGTACCTTACCTAGGTACACATGTCTAGTACCTGATCTAGGTATGTCTGGTTAGTATCTGACCTAGGTTGCAAGGTAAGGATATTACATGAAAATGTCTGCAAAAGAAAAACCCGTAACATTTATTTGCATGTTCTTTCTTTTAACCACATTGAAAGCGAGGATTTGTGTGGTTATTTAAGCTGTCATGTATTTTCGTGTTTTTTCATATTGTCATAATACAGCTTATATACCAGAGACTTAAAACTATACAAACTGACTGGTCCAACTGAATCAAGGGGGAATAAGACAATGCTTAAATCCAATCTGACTGGTCGTTTGACTAAGACTCGCATAAATGTACAGCTGTCATTGTGAACAATTTGAAATGTGAAAAATAAATTCAACCATTCAATATAATATATTATATCTTCAATCGGATATTACTTAAAATACCTCATACGGCATTTCATTTTTGTATTTAGGTTAAAATGTATCTTGTTAGTTTGTATTTCAAACTCTCCGTGTTCTATATATTTCTGCTACAGTTACTCTTTGTTGATAGCCTAATTTGTGTGGAGTGACTGAAATTCACTGCTTCTAAGGCATTTACTCTGACTTTATTTTTGTAAAGAATGTGTTACGTGTAAGTCTTTATTTCTTCGAAATAGGAATTACTCCTGACTACAACTCGTGTCGACCCTCTTTGAAGAGAGCCCGAGCTTTGTTAGTTGATACTGTTAAAACTAATGAAGATGTTCCTCAGAAACTTATACGCCGCATCTTCACAAGGAAAAGTAACCCAACCTTGAAGTCATTAGCGCTGGGTATATATCATAAAAGATTATATGGCAGAAAATTGGCTCGAATCTTGCACTTTGTAGAATAGCTTGGTTCTTTGTCTTTTACATTACATTCAACAATAATCTAAAATTACTGATATAGAATCCAACTTGACCAAATCTCATTATAAAAGATCAGTAAGGTCATTGTTATGTTCCTTGAAATCGTTTATAAAGACACTTTTATCAGATGCATGCCTTGCTCATTGCAATTAAATCTGTAAAAAGATCCTTCATATTTGATCTTCAAGTCATATTAGTTTAGATTTGCATAAGCATAAGCACCAGTCTTATTATAAAATTGTAATTGACAGTGTAGAAAATTCAAGCATTTTTCCATCAGGTCAGGGTCAAATTTTCTATGCAATGTCAGAATGAAAGGGTTAAAGCATTTTTTCTTATGAGCTTTAAGACTGTCATCTGTACAACCACTTCTAAACCTAAAGTGTGCAGTGTTCCCTTAATGTAAGCAAATCGTATATAGGGGATGATTTTGATTAAATGTCGAATGATATTATAAACATACGTGAAGTTTAAAGTAAGGTTCATGTCTTTAAGCTGGATAATTATTCTCCAACGCCCCGAATAAACTTGAGCTCAGAAAACCAGTAACCTACTATTATCTATCAGCATTATACACCATGAGTTTATATGCTAATTTCTTCTTTTTTTAACTGTTTGTTTTACAATGTCTAACTGGCTATCCTTTCATGCTTTTTTAAATGTCAATATTTTACGCTATCATGCGTGTGGATTTGTACGCATAGATAAACTTTGTCACGCTCCGGCTATATTGCTTTAAACTTAAACAAGAGTGCCAAAATGTCACAATATACGCCCGTCACAGCAAATTTCTTTACTCTAGCTGCTGTATTGCAAATGTATTTTAATTTTGTGGTTGTTTAGTAATCATTGTAAGTCTTTTGTTTTTCTAAGTCCCCCCAAAAAAAACCCTTACCAGGTATAGAGACCTTAAAATACACCTAAAATTTGAAAGTAACGTCTATGCTGTACCACAGAAAAGTGGTCTTGGTTTTTCCTTACGGTCATTTATAAAAAAGTTACAATATAAGTTATTTATAGTAACAACTAAGGGAAGTTAATCTTAAAAAAAAAAAAAAATCCCCCCAAAAAAATTGCAAGTCCACACAAAAATCTTTACCAGGTAGAGATTGGTCAAAATACACCTCAAAATTGGATGTAGCCTGCATGTTGTACTACAGAAAAGTGGTCTCGATTTTTCCCTACGACTAGTAATGAAGAAGTTACAATATAAGCTATTTATAGTAATAACAAAGGGAAGTAATTCTAAAGAAAGGAACTGCGCATGACACTTCCTCTCATGATGGTGTATAATTGTGCCAAGTTACATCAAAATCCCTCCATGCATGAAGAAGAAATGCTTCGGACAAAGTCATTCTTGTATCTGACCTTTGGCCTCTAAGTGTGACCTTGAGCTTAGACCTAGGGACCTGGTTCTTGCGCATGACACTCCGCCTCATGGTGGTGAACATTTGTGCCAACTTTCATCAAAATCCCTCCATGCATGAAGAAGATATGCTCCGGACAAAGTCATTCTTGAATTTGACCTTTGACCTCTAAGTGTGACCTTGACCTTAGACCTAGGGACCTGGTTCTTGCGCATGACACTCCGTCTCATGATGGTGAACAACTGTGCAAACTTTCATAAAAATCCCTCCATGCATGTAGAAGATATGCTCCAGACAAAGTCTGTGGACGCCACCCGCCCGCCAGTGGCGTTCCCATAATACGTCCCGTTTTTCAAACGGGCGTATAAAAATTATCGCCGCTGTCGTTATTCAGTTATTTGAAAGACAAAATCTTCGTACAAAAATATAACGATTGGACAAACGATATGAGAAGTACAATAACTTTATCAGCTAAATGTGCCCAAGAACAACCGAGTGTACTGCGAACTTTTATATATGACCGAATTTCTTCAGTATTTGTTATTCGTTTTCCAACCATTTTTGCTACAGTGGTAAAGGACTGACCAGAATTGAAATAGCGACAACTCGGTGAAATGGTTTTTGAATGGATACATGTACAGTCGGCGAACGATAATAAAAATGGCGCGAAAATGTCAGTTGAGTCTAAGACAGATAACTTAGGTTGGTCAGATGTAACGGTAAATTAGATAGGAATTCGTATGATACTTGTCAAATTGAAATCAACAATTACTTGATTGGCGAAATAACTCAGGTGGCTAAGCTATCGGTTTTCAAATGCAGTCCGAAAATAGCACGAGTTCGAAAACTCGCAAGAGCTTTATTTTCTAAGGAAAAGTTTAATGTAGCCCTGCTTTATGTTTGTTTTATTTTAGTTTGATTCTCAGTATGCCTTTTTTTCTTTTTATCTGATTACGTTTATTTCTATTATTATTTTTTTTTTCTATTTTGTTTTAACTTGTTGTAGTATCTATGAAATTTTAATCAATAAAATTGATTTCATTTCCGGCTCGTCCGACGGCGCTGTATCTGTTGCAGAGTCGTCAGTTAAATTGTGTCCGTTTCAGAATTTCGGAATAATGAAATCGCTCGTCAGAAGCTTTTTTCAATGTCCGCCATTTCAAGCTAAGGAATGCATGGTATGTTAGTGTGTAATGTGGGAGTAATGTACTTACATTCCATCGGTAAAAATTGGACGTTCACAAAGAACCCGTGTATGCTTTATTACCGTATTATTTTTAAAGCCAGTTGAAAAACCGGTATTGTATCTATGCTGAAAAAGGTAAAAAGTACACTTCACCCCAGTATCAAACTCCGGACCTCGGGTGTCATACCTAGCGGCCTAACCCATTGCGCTAATACAGTACTTCGTTCATCGAGTCTCAATTTGAGATACCAATCCATATCGTCTATGCGTGATTTACCTAAACTGATAAATAATAAGGTCGACTGCGTGTGTTTACAAATATCAAATTATCGTTCGATTACTGTATATACCATTGTTTAGATATCGAATAGAGGTAATCAGCTGTATAAACATCGACGTGAAATTCCTCGTGGAAATGGTGTGTCACCACAATACACAATACTTTTCGAACACTCCTCGTACCTGTGAATAATAACTACTGTCAGTCACATGCAAACTCCTTATTCTTCATTCTTTTTAATATTTGTAGGGGAAAAACATTTATATTTACTTAATATTTTTAATTTGCATCAATTTTCCCCTTACATTTCATTAAAATTTAAACGTATGTCAAAAATCACTTAAGCTGTATAATGTTAGACGTGCAACCTTTTAGAAAAATGAAAATATGCTGGTACCAATGACAAATTTCATGGTATTGAGGTCATGGCAGTCTATTCTAGGGAACCCCAATAACTGGTAAAAACGGGGTCGGTAAATAAACGGTAAAATTATTTAAATGTATACAGTCAGTTCGACATTTTAGATTTCGTTTTTAAGAATGGGGTATTGTGTCAGCAAATGTGGTGTCACTGAAGGAATGAGAGGCAAATGGCAGCAGTGCAATAGATCCTTTGGAGCAAAGAACGCAATCACATAATATAGAATGTCATCTTCCTTTCCTTGATTTTGGGAATAATATTTGCGTTTATGTATAAATACAATGTGTATTTATGAGTTTAAAAATGTCTGTACGTTTTCATGTGAAAAAAAAAACTATGGTTTATGTGCTATTTTGAATTCATAACGGTTTTCCTTGTATTATACTTTATTTCTAGGAATCATATTACAGTCTCAGTGTCGAAGTATACCTTTAGCAGTAATTTCTTATCTTTCACAACGATCACGGCAGTCATTTGGGATGTATAGAGTTCAGTACAAGAAAAGGGGATTATTGACATAATGTAATGTACTAAGTCTTGTCGATTGGATAGCTATTCGTATCAAATGACTAATGATCTTAAATAGTTTACATATCATATGCTAATACAAAGAACATTGTAGTAGCTTTTGCTGCGAAGTTTAGTTTACATATCATATGCTAATACAAAGAACATTGTAGTAGCTTTTGCTGCGAAGTTTAATAGTAACTTACGGTAAGATGTGACAAAACTGTTTTTCGGCGAAATTCTAAATGGTATTTCAGTATACAGTAACTGCCTTCATGTTTAAAAACATTATCAGTTTTAGTTCAACTAGTTTTACTATTTTAAGCAACATTTGCCTTGGCCTGAGTGACTCCAAATATAATCCCAGTCTTTGTCTCGGTACTTCAGTGGTATATGTTCACCTTAATGAAATACACTGAACGGAAACTATTTTTCTACTTTTAGCTGTGATTTTCAATTAAGCTACAAACAAAGTTTAACCACTATTCCCCTTTCTTAACTAAAGTTATTTAACGGAAACTGTCTGTTTTAGTGAATTTGACCCGAGTGACCCAAAATACAACGCCAACCTTTTTCTCGTTATAAGATACCTACATAGTATTACCAAGTTCGCTTGCCCGAACAATGGCGTATCCTTTTCTAATAACAATTATAAAATGCAAATCTTCCTTCTTCGCCATTACCGGAATTAAAACGGGGTCTTCGTCGGCGCACAGCCGCAATCGCAGTATTTTTCCCTCTATCAAAGCGAAACCACCAATCGATGTCATTCCGCAATGGCTTAGGTTAGTAAAGTATACAATTATATAACTTATTGAATGACTTGGTATTATATCTGATTATTGACCGGCAATCCATTCAGTACGTGTTTTGTTATCTATCATTAGAAAGGAATTTCAAGACAACTGTTCTCAAGTCAGCCAAGTCGTTGTACTAAAACCCAGCAATTTAGATATTAATGTAATGACGATTCATTCCTCACACTAGTCGACATCTATCGTGCACTTCCGCAACAATAAAGGAAATCTGATTTTCTGAAGAATATCTTATTGTTCTACTTCAAAGAAAGGCAAACAAATCAAAATAACTCGTTCAGGTATTAAACCCGTAGTAGAGTACCTCCTTTTGAAGAGTATTCAATTCCTACCATAAACCTTCTTTGACTGAATTTTTTCGGGGGGGGGGGGGAGTGCAGAGGTTCAAGCCCCACTGGGACGAAATTCTTTTCCCTTATATTCCTTTATTTCTAGTCAGTTTTTACTTTTTTGAAAATTATTATTGATTTAGTGTACAAAATTGGAAATATTTCATTTGATAAGCGATTTCTTACTGTTCAAAGTGAATTTACCTCTGAAACAGAAGGGGACAGAGTTAGACATCTTTAAAAATGTTTAATGTGGTAAAAGTTCTCTATATCGCCTTTACTGCTTAGATTTCATACTGTGAAAGAAATGTAGGCAGGTTACTTCTGCCTCAAGGTTACTTTTGAATAAAGTGATCAAAATTTAAAATAGTCCACAGTACTCGACCTTAATTTTTCAATGTTGGAGTTAGAATTCTGTCTCATTAAATCCGTTTACCTGAGGCACCCTAGAAAAAATGATATTGACAGTTTCATTTTGTGTTTTATAATTGTTTACCAATAGTTTGATGTTTCTTTTATCAAAATTAATGATATAATGAATTCTCTGCAAACGTTTTGGAGAGTGGCCATCACTTTGATTTTGTCTCTACTTGAGCTTGAGGAAATACCATGCATTATACAAAATTTATAATAAACGGCACTGTAAAAGTTGTTCTAAAATTGCAACACAGTGCGAAACACGGTCAACTTTTAGAATATACTAAGCAAATGCCATTTTTTAAACATTATTAATAGGGGTCCAATACCTTACCAGAAATGATAAGCGTTTTGAGCGTATATATCATTTTACTGTGTAAACATAGCTTGTTGTTTTAAACATGAAAAATATCTAAGTATAACATATTTACATGGTTTTTTTTTCTTGCTTAAAAGAAATAAATGTGGAACCCAAAGTATAGTTTATTACACAGAATACGACTGTACTCTTTTTCAAATGAGAGAAATATTTGTTCATCTTTACGACTGTTGTGTTCAAAGGAGAGTTCAACACCTTTATATTTTGAACAACTTTAATCAAAATAGACTTGTGTTCAATCAAAATAGGCGAGCAAAACGTTTCAATCGTGTATTTCTAACAAAAATTACTGTGCTTTTTAAAAGACATGGGCATTATTTAATTTAAATGGTCTCTTTTCGTTGACTTCAAACAACTTGCCCTCTACCGCTGCTGCTTGAACAGCCCCTAGGATAAGATTTTGTAACGAAAGGGATTTATAAAGCATGATTGTGGATGCTGTGAAATTCTGCCTAGCTGTCCACCTGTGCCTTAAATATACTAAAGAACATTTTTGGTCTCCTCTGCTAATTAAGCTGAAATGGTTCCAACTTTTGAACTATGTTTTAAAAGAAATATCTTATTTCATATTGCACACATTTGCATTTAAAATCGCTTGAATAGCACAACACGTTTCGTCTCGAAATGTCATTGATGAATCGATTATTAATTTGCCAAAGTCTACCAAGCGTGTCATTAATTGATCATTAAAATTCAATGTTGCAAAATTTTGCAATTTATCAAACTAAGAGCCTAGACCTCAAGGTTTTAAAAGCTAAACGTCAGACACATACAGAGAGAAACTTATACAGGGTAATAGGTTAATCGCCAATGTAGTTTTAAAAGCTTTCTCCAGACAATATCGAAGTGGAAAGTGTAGCGATATTTAGGTATACCTTCAAGCCGCTAAAACAAGGAAACATGTTTCTTTTCTAAATGTTATTAAATTTTTGTAGATTACTTTGTCACTAGGCTTGCTACGAGTTCTAATTCTTGTAGATGAATAAGGAAGGCAACGTTGTTTCACATTTTATTCCGGTTGATGTTTTAAAGACATCATACTTTACGCTGCTATACGCTTTATCTTTTATATTTGAAAATAAAGTTGTATATTTGTCATGACAGCATTAAAATTAATCACAAATATAATTTTTTATGGAAAGGTAAGGGTTCAAATATCCAGCCACGTGTGCATTTTAATTATATGAAATATATCAAAAAGTGAAAGAGGGACGGATACGTGAACACGAGAGAGGCATAAATGTTTGGGCATAATCTGTTGAATGAGGGAAAAACATTACAAAGCAAGATGAAAACAGTGTCACCGCCTTCAAATGCAAGAAAATTATTGAAGCCAAGACAGTTGTTGCTGAACTAATAGAAAGGTTCAGATTATATGCTTTTTTTTTGCATTTCAATAAAAATCTACAGAGTCTAAGTTTCGAACTTTGACTATTTCAAGTGTTTTGTGTTCACGGAACACTTGTAAAATTCCGTTTTACACTTTTCGTATCAATTTGTATATGCACTATAATCGCCTACTTTTAAAATAAAAAAGTGGAAAAACACAGGTCGCCCAACAGGACATAAAAAACGAAAAAAATGCAGGTTCGGTTTGATTGAGCTTGTTCGTGCACGGTAGTGGAAGTGCAAGTTACCGTCCACGCCCTCTAGCCCCGGGTTGAGCAGAACTCAACATTTACACGTTATAAGTACCATGAATGTAATTTAGAGACATCCGCAGATGTATTCATACGGTGGTGCACATGGAACCTTCAATGATGTACAGTGTGCAGTTCCATGAAAAGCGGCGTATGGTCCCCAGATAAAATAATGGCTGTACCCTGAACGCGAAAACAATGGGCAGAACTAAACAGAGGGGATCTGTGGTTATGGAGCCTGCATATCACAGAAGGTGAATTTAATCTAAATCTGATCTGGAACTAATAAGATATATTTAAGTAAGGTGTATTTGTAATTTTCATTTCAACTTTAATACATGCATATTTGGTACTTCATGTAGAATATCTTGATATTTTGCTGTCGTCAGTTTATCCACGAAAATATCCAATAACTTGTATTTTTTTAGTTCTTAAATGATTAACTGATCCTCTTTTTTTGCAAATCGAGGCATGTGTTGTAGTACATCCGAAAAATGGATCAGTTGAGGAGTATGAAACACAGTTTTCTCAGTAACAGGTGGACCTAGAATGAGACAAATGTAGTCGATGTTATAATACAACTGAAAAAAATAAAAAGTTGAAAAATTGAGACTATGAGTACAAAAGAAGCCACAAATTATCATTAATCCTCAGGTAGTAGTTTACTTAAAGTTGATGTTTTATTTAGTACAACTAAGCTTCTGTATAGCATTTTCCTGTGAATACTAAATGTGTTTGTTGTACTGGAATGGTTGACTTACTTTAGAATTATACACTACCTTCCACTGGAAATATTTATATTGAGGCATTTGCTAATTTAATTATATAGTGAGGTTAATTTGTGTAGTTCTACCAACAAATGACTTTATAGAAGATATAAACTTTATCTTATTAAACAGTCTACATGTATATGTACAGCAAACATTGTAAACTGAGTCGAGCGTTTCGCGGATCTGACGACCGTTCAAACATTTTACCATACAGCCACAAAGACAACTGGGCCTTCATGACCGGGTGATTAAGGTCGCCGACTTCGAATTACTTGGACGTCACCGCTGAGAGTTCGGACTCCCGCTTTTGGTTTAGAATTATTTCATTAGCTGGCTTGCGGAAGGTAGATGGTTCTATCCAGGTGCCAGCCCGTGATTTAAAAAGTGCTAGGAGAGTACTTGGGTAATGTTAAGTCAAATGACCAATCTTTTATCTGTCGTATTCTACGACAAGCTAATCAACTAGAATGATTTGAGACAGGTTGTAGATGCAGATGGGATTTTGAGGGAGGGTACTTGTTTTGGCAGTAACGAGTCTACGCAAAATAACATTTTCACAAATTACAGAATGAATAAAGTAAAACAGAGAAAACTTTCATTATGACATTATTCCTTACAGAAGTGTTTAAATAAAGCTAGATATTTTAAAGATGGCGAAGAGTACTGACGACATGACGCAAACCTACGCCGAGTTTCCGGTTTTGTATTATCATTTATGGTTTAACGTTATGTTTTCTTCTCAATATTAATCACTTTGACTGTTTCACTGCACCGTGAAATAAATATTGTGAATTACAACTGGATCAATTACGATAAATGCACAAAAGATGTAAGCAGCGATATGGATTACGAGCATGAAACAACAATATCAACTGGATCAGTCACATCAAAAGAACTTATTTCCCTAATAATGAAATTCCTCATCTGTGCACATTTGGATATGTATGTTACCATGTTGTACGTAAATAAAAGGACAACGTAAACAAAGGAGGTTTATGGTTGTAAATAGTCGCCTAATACTTGCACTAAGTGTTACTTACGCAATTCAGTTTTGCTGTATAATAAAGTACTGCTTAAGACTACGTTAAAGAGCCTGAGAAATGTTACACATTTCATTACATCTTATGCTCAGGTTCAGGGGCCTCCGTGTCCGTGTCGTTAAGGTCGCTGTCTTCAAATCACGTGCCCCTCACCAGTGGATTCGGGCACCAGTTGGAGCGTTGAATTCTTTATGTTAGGAAGGTCGGCGGTTCTACTCAGGTGCACCACGCGCCCCCCACACCCCCGTGATGAAATAATGCACGGATGGCACATGGGTCTTCCTCCACCATCAAAGCTGGGAAGTCGTCATATGATGCAGCGTTTCTTGATAAAGAAAACATCTTTATTTATTTGTCATGGGTAGATACGTAATACACATAAAATAACATACAACATGCACTTGTTCAGTAGGTATATATGGAGAACTTGGCAGGTACCCATTGTTTGTTAATCGTTATGTACGTATTATTAAGTACTGGTGTAAAGTTTTGAATACAGACAACATTGTCATGAGTACAGTATATAAACAGGCAGTGAACGATTGCAATAAAGGTTATAAAAATTGGGCATCACAAGTTAGAAAATTATTAAATGATTATGGTTTTACAAACGTCTGGAATGATCCTTACTCAGTTAACCTAAATACATTTGTTTACGCATTTAAGCAAAGAGTGATAGATAGTTTTATTCAAGGGTGGACTGTTAGTAAGGAAAATAGTGGTGTACTAGAGTTGTATAATTATTGTAAAACAACATTTGCTTATGAATCGTATTTAGACCTCGTACCACCTTCTTTAAGAATGTACCTAACACGCATTAGAATTTCGGCCCATTCTTTGAGAATTCATACAGGTAGATATTCAAGAAACAGAATTCCAAGAAATGAAAGATACTGTTTATGTTGCAATAGGCTAGACTTAGAAGATGAATATCATTTTGTTTTAATTTGTCCTTGTTTTGAAGAAATTCGCAAAAAGTTTATAAAAAGATATTATTACACTAGGCCAAGTATGTATAAATTTATTGAACTAATCCAAACGGAAAATAAAAATAAGATACCATTGCTAGCAAAGTATATGAAAAATGCATTAGCTTTAAGAACCTCAATATTAAGTGCTTAAATTTTTCAATAATACATGTGAGCTATATAGTTGGCGAAGCCCATAGTTAAATACAGTGAATACTTTATATTTAGTTAGTATTGCATATTTTCATACTAATTTAAAGTGACATTATGCGCATCTTAAAGTTCTATTGAAGCAATTTTCAGTCGCTTTGCATTAAAGGTATTACATTATGCAAATGCCGCATGTTTTAGAAACAAAGAAATTGGGCTGATGAAATAACATTATGTTATTTTGCTGTTGTATTGTTTTTGCAGTGATCTCCCTTGTGTTGTGTTTAGGTAGATTGAGATTTCTATAGTGGGAAGGGAAGTAACTCTTGCATGCAGTTCATTTTCCTAAATACAGTAGCTAGATTAATGCTTACAAATGCGCATAATACCACTTTTATGAAATTTGTACATGTATATAAATGTAATGGATGAAATAAGTACCCACACGGTTATCAAAGTTCATCCTCATAAATCGCTGATGAAACGACTACTGTTTCAGTTAAACTGTTTTTTTCCGGACTATTTATGTAATGGTGGTAACTTAGATTGATATAGGTTTA
This sequence comes from Mercenaria mercenaria, assembly GCF_021730395.1. NCBI lineage: Eukaryota > Metazoa > Mollusca > Bivalvia > Venerida > Veneridae > Mercenaria > Mercenaria mercenaria. The sequence continues at coordinate 66,348,902 of NC_069376.1, read as the reverse complement.
TTTATCAACTAGAAGTAGTACCATATATAGTTTACGTGACTATTAAAATGTTATATGTGTGTATACTATGTATACGTTACAACGATGTACGTATGTACAAGTTGAAATAAATTATATGTTCTGTTCTGTTCATGCATATGTCCATTCTTATTTCAGAGTAATAAGAGACTATTACATCTACATTATATAACAAACATTATAATTACAACTTAAGTGGATGAAACAATACCTTACTTGTAATCACACTGAAATAGCTATAATGACTTTTTATAAAGATTACACGGTCAAAAGATACAACAGTGATGTTCGTATTGAGGCATGTCCCTTTAAATGTTGCGTTACATATCTAAGCACTTAAATGTCTTGTTATATTCATGACTTACATACTTTTGTTCAACGTAGAATTAAAATAATATAATTCCATTAGCTACAGATTTATGCAACTTGATTTGTTTAGCCGAGGCGTTCCCTTTTCCATGCGCGTGTTTTAGCGTTGGGACAATGCCTAAATCGGTATCAGTAGTTTTCGGGAAAATGGCGATAACAACGAACCATTGTTTAAGTACATTTTCTTAGAAAGAACTTTACCTATCCCAAGATAACAATTTCGATTCCATATTTGATTAAAAGTTGTTTTCAAAATGTTTGATACCGAAACCAAAATCATCAAAATATGAAATATTACTGGGAAACAATTGTTACTTAACCTTTAGCCTGCTGGCGGCAAGTGATTCTGCCTTTGCATCCAATGCAGACCAAGATCAGCCTGCACATGCGCAGGCTCATCTCATTCTGCACTGTTCGGGATTCAGTCAGTAAATTTTTAGTGAACACCCTTTCGAATAATAAATGTTACTGCCAAATTGAATGATAGACCAGTTCATTCTAGAAATTTAGCAGGGTAAAGGCTTAATTCAAAAGCCGTAAGGATAAAGTTATTTTTTTCTGGTGCAGACCTGCCTTTAACACATACATTTAACATTGTCGCGAAATTTGTCCTTTCGCGCTTTAAGTGCCTTTCGGTAAATTGTATTTGAAACTATTAGTATACAGTGGTCTACGTAAAAGTCGAACGTCATACGGCCATATAAAATATACCCTGCGCATCCAGTATGGGCAGATCGTCGACAGAATTCGAAGAGTGCAGATCGAGAAAAATAATAATAAGCTATAATTATTGCTGGGACTTTGGTAATAAATGATTTAGGCGAGGCACCCTCATATTTGCAGCTTCGGCTCATCCTTGCTGGGTCCTCTTGATAGCTATATCATTATATTGGTCCGGGTCGCAGTATAAGCAGATGGTTTAAGGTTATAGTGCTGAACCTTGGTAGTGTTTGAGACAAGGTTTGAAACATAGATTTTAGGAGAAAGTTGTTAGGTGTTTGAGACATTTGGTTTGGAATAGGGTTAAGGTTTGGACCTAGGTGGGTTGTGGAACGATCAGTCCCTCATCCTTGCAGCGTATGCTCATACTTGAAGAGGTTTCCAATTCATATATTCACTATAGGTCGAGTGGTTAATGACAAGGCGTTGAAACCTGAAACAAAGCTGGTAAAAGGTCAAAGATTTAGGTTGTTTGATACCAGTTAGTGAACAATAAGGACCACAAATTGAATTGATTATCTGCTTGATTTTAGTTGATTTATGTTTCTTACAATCATTTACAAATCATTGGTCAAACCAATCAGAAGCAAGGCAGCTTGAGGAAAATTTATTATACCATTTGTATATAATCAGAAGCAGATAGCTTAAGGAAAATTATACATAATTATATTCATTTTATAAAGTAACACTCGGTACACGTGACAGAAGTTTATGGTGGCAGCGGTAGGATAAAACAGATATCCTGATTGCCTGATTGACACGGGTGCTTCTCTTTCTATCATTCATTATCTTTATGGAACAAGCTTCTAAACAATTTCAAGCATAACTCTTTGATACCATACAGAAGTAAAATCTATACTGCTTCAAACACAACTCTTGATGTTAAGGGGAAAACAAAAGTTTTTATTGAAATACAAAGCATAAAACGTGTTTGGAACGTTGTAGATGCTAACATTAATATAGATGCTATTCTTGGCTTAGATTTTCTTAAAACTCAACACTGTCAGGTTGATGCAGTATCCGATACATTAATAATACAAGGTAAGAAATGTAGTCTAAGACTAGCTGACAGGACATGTTGTATGTCTAGCTTTACATATGTTTGGAAAGGTCATACTTGTAAATGAGATGTGGAACCAAAATTTGTAGTTCCTGTTTGGCGCCATATAACTTATACTGTGTTGGTGCGCCGTTAAATCCAAATAAATAATAAGATAAATCGAGTTCAAGAAGAAAATTTATCACACGTTAAGTGTAAGGCTGTTCGTTGTAAGTCAAAAGTAGGTAGATCAGAGTTACCGAAGATGAACGTACAGGGTCTGGATATGATATGTCCACCGGTTAAGGAGCATCTACGTAAATCCGCAATATTTCAGGACCAGCATTGTGCTCAGAAAAGACATCTGTGTAAGATTTGCCAAAGGTCGTTCAAGAAAATAAATTATTTATCAAGACATAAAAAGCTGAAACATTCCCGCATATCTGAGAAAGATGTTTTGATCCATACATAGAAAGTGTGAATAAGCCAGAATTTTCAACCTTAATGAAAGAAAGGAATATAGAAGAAGCAAAAACATATCTAAGGTTGCTTAATAAAAATGAAGTGGTGAAATTAGAAGACAGTGTTTGAGACACTGCACTTTCGCTTTAAACAAGCGTATTGAAAGAACCTCATAGGAGAACAATCATCAGTCTGCTAATGAGACAGTGATTCAGAAGGAAAATTATATAGTAATTTGTTAGAATAGTGTAACACTGTTTGCACACTGGCCTTCCAATCCTGAGGTCGTGGGTTCGATCCCAGCTACTCGGGAATTTTCAGAAACGCTTTTCAGTGTTTCCCACCCAACTAGAGGTGTACTGGTCAGGAACCCAGGCAATCCTTGCGTGTATCAGTGCTATACACTGGGTACCTTAAAGAACCAGCCTGTCTATTCGCAACGAGCTAGGCTAAGTTAGCCGGACAAGCCTGTATCTGATTTCTGATCTCTCTGTCGTGGGGGCTTTGTCTCACTCTGTCCCTCTGGTCAGATCGCTCTGTGTCTGTACTTTGGAAATCGAGGGCGTGGGTAATGTCGCGAAATTGGTCCTTTCGCGCTTCAAGTGCCTTTCGGTAAATTGTATTTGGAATTATTAGTATACAATGATCTATGTAAAAGTCGGAAGTATGTCCGTATGCAAGTGACGTCATACGGCCATATAAATATATACTGCGCATCCAGTATGGGCAGATCGTCGACAGAATTCGAAGAGTGCAGATCGAGAAAAATAATTAATAATAAGCCATGATTATTACTGGGACTTTGGTAATAAATAATTTAGGCGAGGCACCCTCAAATGTGCAGCTTCGGCTCATCCTGGCTGGGTCCTCTTGATAGCTATATTTTTATATTGGTCCGGGTCGCAGTATATCAGATGGTTTAAGGTTATAGTGCTGGGCCGTATTCATAAAGCATCTTAAGTATAAGTATAAGAAATTGATTATTTACTTAAGCATTACTTAGGTAATAAATTTATTTTACTTAAATATATTTGTTATTCATAAAACAACTTAATAAGTAATACTCGGCTTTTATTGTGGACGAAAACATTAAAAAAACAACATTAATTTCAGACAGATACAACATGCACAATTATGTTTAAAGTGCTTTTTATCTGAAAAACAACACTTTAATTGTACTCACGACGCCATTTTGTTTTCTGACTTAAGTCATTTCTTACGTATCTTAAGTTTAAGCTGTTTTATGAATAAGACTTAAGTTTTTTACTTAGACCTAAGCTGAAATCACCACAAACTTAAGTAAAATCTACAACTTAAGTCAAAACTTATACTTAAGGTGCTTTATGAATACGGCCCCTGAACCTTGGTAGTGTTTGAGACAAGGTTTGAAACATAGATTTTGGGAGAAAGTTGTTAGGTGTTTGAGACATTTGCTTTGGAATAGAGTTAATGTTTGGACCTAGGTGGGTTGTGGAAAGGTCAGTCCCTCATCCTTGCAGCGTATGCTCATACTTGAAGGGGTTTCCAATTCATATACTCTCTATAGGGCGAGTGGTTCATGACAAGGCGTTGAAACCTGAAACATAGCTGGTAAAAGGTCAAAGAATAAGGATGTTTGATAAGAGTTAGTGAACAATAAGGACCACAAATTGAGTTGATTATCTGCTTGATTAGATTTGGTTTATGTTTTTTACAATCATTTACAAATCATTGGTCAAACATATCAGAAGCAAGGCAGCTTGAGGAAAATTTATTATACCATTTGTATATAATCAGAAGCAGATAGCTTAAGGAAAATTATACATAATTATATTCATTTCATAAAGTAACACCCGGTACACGTGACAACATTGAGCTACTTCTGGACAGTATCCAATGTGTGTGTTATTCGACAGGATTTGCATGTGCATGAACACAAGAATGCCATGAATGTTAAATGTTTATTTTTTATCATCATTAGTAAAAACTGCATTTACAATAGACCTCTTTTAGGACAATGAATTTCGGAGCCATAAACTAAATACTTATACACGAAAAATAATAAAGTTTGCCAGGGTTATATATGTTCATGGTTTGTCTTTGCATAGGGTTGACTTATAATAGTTTTAATGATATACCTTCACATTAATCATGCTTTCATGCTTGTATGGTGTGAAAACATGACCCTGTACTATATCAGAGAAACGCCTTTCTCAATAACATTTTAATTCAGAGCTTATTAAAATTCACCCGACCGTCTCCAACATATAATTTATCTATCAACGATTTATACATTTATCATATGCTGTTCAAACAAGATATGTACTCAACTATTTGAAGGCAAAGTAAAATAAATGTTTTGTGTGTTCTGCTCTTTTGTAAAATTAAGCTGTCTGCATGAAGACCTTCGGTAATAATGTCAAATATATAACTGTTTAGAGCGGCCGCGAGTCTTACTTCCATGGCTTTGACTTGTGTAAATGCCAACCACAATCTACTTTTCCCTTTCGAATGAACATCAATTATTCCACTATTATACGGTTATACTAGAAGGTGACAGGTGGACAATTTAAGCCCTTCCTGAATATCTTCATCTGCAAACTAATTCAGCCAATCTCTTTTCATTACAGTTTTAAAAACACAAGATAAATAATAGATGAGAGGTGTGACACGAAAGAGTTTTAGTTGGATCAATTATTGGATTTATCTAAAACGTTTTAATACTTTCATAACGTATTTCATATCATTCGAAAGTGTTTTGAAAATCCTAAGTAATGGAGATTTGGACTTTGAAGTATGACAAATAAGAAAAGAATAATAGAAAACAAAGGAAAAATAAAAGGACAAGAAGTAGTGCGAGTGACGATGAACTCCTTGATCTCAGCAAAATATTTAAAAGTTGAGAATCGCCGACGGCAAATTGTTCAATTAGCGAGATTTTGAATGTAACGAACTCGTACTGTACAATGATGAGACGTTCTCACCAGTAAATACATCTGGGATTAGTAAGGTAGAAAAAATAGATTTAACAATGGATCGTAACGTAACTATGGAAACCAATGCGGGACATAGTGGCAATGGTGCTACTTTACGAATGGCGGCTACAGATGAGGATATTATTGCAATGTTAGGCAAGTTAAATTTAACCATGGTGGATATGAGTAAACGCTTGGACAAATTAGACTCTCTAGAGAAAAAAGTCGATACTTTTGACAATGATTTGAAGAAACTTTGGATACACATCAATGACACATCCAAAGCAACACAGGAAAGATTGATCGAGCTGGTTACTGTGTAGCATCTGCAGAAATAGATCTAGAAAATACTAAATCTCGCATGATGAACCTGGAAAAGGAGCGGGACAACATGAAACATGAGTTGGACTATATGAAGGCACAGAGTATGCGCAATAATTTAATCATAGGAAATGTCTGAGAGGAAGTGAATGAAACCCCAGATAGAACTGAGAACATAGTCCGTTATTTTATGAAGGAGAAGCTAAAGGTTGACGGTGAGATAGCTAAAGGTATCAAGCCTGAAAGGGGAATCATCTCTGGCGATGCAAATGAATCAGGGAGAACCGGAAATGGAGTACAAAAGTCCAAAGCCGCGGAGAATAGTGTGCAAATTCACTTATTAAAAGGACAGAGAAATGATTAAAAAGCAAAGCAAGCACCCGAGGGGATCTTCTTTCTATGTCGCGGAGCAATATCCACCGGAAGTAGCAGCCAAATGGAGACGTTTGGTACCAAAGATGAACGAAGCACGTAAGTCGGGGCATCAGGCATGGATATCGTATGATACGCTGTTTGTAAATGGGAGACCAGTAATGGATGCATAGGGGGGACAGGATGGGCTGAAATGTTTCATATGGAACTGTAATGGTTTGAGAGCGCATAAAAGATCAGACTGTGAATTTGTAAATCTGCTGACTGAAAATGATATAGTTATTCTGACGGAGTCCTGGACGGGTAAAAATAGTAAAATAGACCTGGATGGTTATTATTGTTATAATTTTTATAGAAAATTTAAACACAGAAATACAAAACGAAACAGTGGTAGAACAGTTATATATGTGCGTAACGAGCTTAAAGGTGGTATATCAATAGTGAAAAACACCCACGATACCATAGTGTGATTGAAACTTGATAAAGCCTTTTTGTGCATGGAATTATATGTATATATAGCTACAGTATACTTATGGAGCGATGCCTCGCCGGTTACGAATATTATAGATGTAGATCTGTTTGATTGTTTGCAAAATTATATTTATTATTTCGAGGCCAAGGGGACAGTTCTAGTCGCTGGTGATTGCAATGCTCGGACATCGTGTAAAGCTGATTACATAATGTGCAAACGGGCTAGACCCGGAAACTGATGATCCAGACTACCGTTCCTACATACCCCTCCCGAGATTCTCCAGTGACAAAATAAGCAATTCCCAAGGTAACAAACTGTGAGGCCGTCCAACTGATTTAAACACGATTAGTAACCTGAAACTTGTACATGTATATTTTTGATCGCATTGAACCAGAAGTTACATCAACGATTTCAGTTTTTATGTCAGACCTAAAACACGGTATTAATCGATAGCCCTACCTGTTTTTGATCAATCGCTTTGAATATTGTTATTTAGAAAGATATGCGAGAAAAACATCGCTAATATCGGCCTTTCGCTCCGCGACATTTGTTTACTTCCGGTTGCTCCGGTGTCAACGTACGTTTTATATAACGTCATTTTCGATTGGATAGTAGCTATCTCCACGTACGTCAAGTACCGTTCACGTACCGTTGTCGTATACGGAGCTGTGCTGAAACTATAAAAGGCCCGTTTTTCGGCTCCTCAATTGTCAATCGTTCATCCACCCTGAAGACAGTAACCCCTATGTTGAAAACATAAAGATCGGCTCCACAATTCTTAATTAATCCTGACATAAGCATACTGTATATAAGTCATTGAACAGTGACTTCTGGAGATATGTGGAACTTATGAATACTTTGTGAATTACTGAATATATTACTATGGAACTGATAGAACTTTATATTTGAATAAAAGATGTGTGACTGATTTGGCTCTTTGCTAGAGATATAGGTACATTGTCATCACTCTTTGTCCGAACCCAACTTAACAACTGTTCCCGGTCCTAGGCAGGAGTGCCGGCGGAACAAAACTGCTCGATTTATGCAAAGGAACATCACTTAGAATTGCAATAGGCCGCTTAGGCAGTGATTGTAGTAAGGGGCGTATACTTGTTATAATAGAAACGGTTCCAGTGTAATTGATTACATACCCTTAAATGAGCAAAACTTTAAGATTATCGATGGCTTTAATGTATGCAATTTTAACAATATTTTAGTGATCACGCTCCAATAACATTTAATTTATTATATCGCAGTAACTTAGACATTGATAATAAGGTTTACGAAACGGAATATATAAAGTGGCGTGATGAAGAAACATATCGGGCAAGACTAGTTGAAAATACGGTAAAGTTCAACGACATTCTGAGAGGCGGGGCTGAGGATGCGGCGTCAGTGAACAACATGGTGAACGACTTCACGAATATCATTCGAGAAGTGGCGGATCCATTGTTTTAAAGAACTGTCTTTAAGACACGTCGTTTTAATGACACACGTTCAGATAATAGTAACAAATGGTTTGATTTTGAATGCAAAACAGCAAAAGGCGTTTACAAAAAAGCCTTGTATAATTTCAATCGGTCACACAGTGATCAAGATAGAATAGAATTGTGTATATGTAAAACATTGTATAAACAACTTATCAAACGTAAATGTAGATCGTATAAATTCAAACATACTCGAGAATTTGAACGTCTTAAAAAGGGTAAACCTCGATATTTTTTTGGAGGTACTTTAAAAGTAATACTACAGGCACCAGTAATATTCCTCTAGAAGATTTTAAATTGTATTTTCAAGATATGTTTTCAAACGTAAATAATAGCACACACACAGAATCTGAAAACTTCAATATTTTAATGATTTTAATAACGATGTACCTGTATATGAAGAGCTAGACGCAAATATATCATACATTGAAGTTTGTAATGCAATCAAACGTTTTAGCAGAAACAAAGCGCCTGGTGAAGACAAGTTGTTAAATGAATATTTTATTGAAGCATGTGACAATTTAGCTGGACATATTACTATATTGTTTAATAACATTCTGAATTCAGGTTGTTTCCCAGAGGTTTTGACTAAGGGTATTATAGTACCATTACATAAAAAGGGAGATAAATGCAATGTCAACAATTATATAGGCATTACCTTATTTAGCAATTTAGGCAAATTATTTACTTCTGTTTTAAATGCACGCGTCACGAAATGGTCGGATGATAATAACATTATTTCTGATGCACAGTTTGGTTTTAGGAAGAATAGATCAACAGTAGACGCGGTCTTTATACTAAACTCTTTGATACAAAACTTTGTTAATAACAACAAACGTTTATATTGTTGTTTTATTGATATGAAACGTTGCTTCGATTCTAACTATAGAAACGCACTATGGTATTAATTGTATAATATGGGTCTTAACGGAAAAATATTACGCAAAATTAGAAGTATGTATTGTTCAGTTAAATCATGTGTTCGTTCATTTGATACTGATAGTTTTTCAGATTACTTCGAAATTGCAGTCGGCTTACATCAAGGGGAGATAATTTCCCCGATTATGTTTTCTTTGTTTATGGAAGATTTAGAATTGTATTTACAAAATAGAATCGAAGTTGGGCTCACTTTAAATGAACTATGTTGATGACGACATGGTAATTTTCGCTTAAACACATGTTGATTTGCAATCATCCCTTGACACACTTTATAAGTATTGTAATACTTAGGGGCCTCGAAGTAAATGTCGCCAAAACCAAATGTGTTTTGTTTAGAAAACTTGGAGGCTTGCATAGAGGTGAATCTTGGTATTATGGAAACAACTCTTGTATTATAGAGACTGTAAATGATTTTGATTATTTTGAGGTTACTCTGAATTATACAGGGAATTTTACATTAAAAACCCAGACTATGTACGGAAAAGGCCTTAAAGCTATGAACAAGCTAATTGCCAATTTAAAGAAACATGAAACATTACCAAAATTAGCATTGCAGCTATTGGATTCCTTTGTTGGTTCCACAGTAAGCTACGGCTGTGAAATATGGGGACTTTCTAAGTCCAAACAGTTGGAAACTTTACATATTAAATTTTGCAAAACATTGTTTGGAGTTAGGCAATCCACATGTAATGTTGTTGTATATGGGGAATTGGGACGGTACCTTTTATACATTAATAGGTATGTACGCATTGTAAAATATTGGTTAAAGCTATGTCAGAGCAATAATATTATAATTAAAACTATTGTAAACTCCGAGCTTAATGAATCCGCCGTGGGCAAAGTTAATTGGTTTACTCATGTTAAAGATCTTTTGTCAAAATACGGGTTTTCGTATAAATGGAATGACATTATAAATAATAGGCATCTGATGAGGAATGGTGATTCAGCATTTATTTCTATGTTTAAACAACGTCTGATAGACGAATTTTCTCAAGAATGGCGAACTGGTGTTAATAGTATGGAAGTATTGACTCTGTATAAAAGTGTTAAAGAATCACCAGAACTGGAACCATATTTAATTAATATTGTGTCTCGCAATCTGCGCATTGCACTTACAAAATTTCGAGTGTCTGCTCATAGTCTGAGAATACAGACTGGCCGATATGGACGATATAGAATGGATAGAAAATTAAGGTCTTGTCAAATATGTAATAGCAATGATATAGAAGATGAATTTCATTTTGTATTTAAATGTTTTCCGTATGAACAAGTGAACAAATGAACAAATATATCAAACGTTATTATATATCTAGACCAAGTATGTTTAAATTCATCTAACTGTTATCCACCAAAAATAAACCAGAACTATATATGTTAGCTAAATTTATCCAGGAAGCACTTGAAATACGCACACTTAGACTGTAATATAATTTATTTTATTTATAATTATGTTTGTGTCATTTGTAAATATAACTTCTGTTCTAAAGCAACATTGTACAATGTACATGTTTTAGACTATTCCGGTATTCGAATTTGTCAAAGTAGACTGCGATCATGCAGTGAGCAACAGGTTTGGTTATAATAAAACATATATTGTTTTATGCCATAAGGCTACTATTTATAAAACACTAGAGTGAATGTTTGTTATACCAGTTCATAAGACATATCGTGAGTTTTGGGCAGATCAAGTATAACACTTGTATCATATTCGTTTCTGTTCAAAATACGAATTAGAAGTGTAGATATTAAACAATTTGTATAATGAAGGTGAGGCTGGTAGAAATATTAGCTTTAGACTGTATATATATTTAATTATACAGATATCGACCAACATCAAACTGTTGTTAATTATGTATGTCCATCCGAAAATATTTTCCATCCATTCATTTGGACATATCTGTATTCTTAATGTCACAATTTCGTTATCAAGTGAATATTAAACTGTTATTGCTTGTCACTAGAAATAGTTTTTGTGAGAAATAAAATATGTTCTGTTCTGTTCTCTTCAATAATCATCTTACACTGAAGAAACAAAGCGTGGTCTTAATTCAATTGGGTACATCCGGTACTGTGCATACTGCTATATCAAATTAATAAAATGTTTAGGCTTTTAACACATTGTCTTGACCTTTTATATTGAACCGTGGATTTGTAAGTAGATATTTGTTTTCCTCAGTTATTTCATGCGAAGAATGTAAAATCACCATCATGGAAATACAAAAGAATACAGTCATTCTGTGGCCAGTTACCCTTATCTATATACTCTGAACACTGTTTAAATTGTACAGGAGATATTTCATAAATAGCTTAAATCTAACCCTGATTGAACAATCACGAAAGACATGTTTCAGAAAAAGTAGTCAGAAAACTGTTTACTTTCTGTTCAGGGCTTTGTCTGTGTTTACGTTGCTTTAAAAAGGATTTTTGAGGATTTACATGGTAGTGCATGTTAATCATGACCTGAATAAGTAATCTTCTTGTGGAGGTCAGATATTTGTTTTTTGATATGAGATGTTTCAACCTAAAATACGTCGGTCATGTGAGCGGCAAGAGGAACTGCAACTGCATTCGCCGGCTACGTGAACTGCAAACAAAATAAAATCCTATTTATGATTTTCCATTGTGGCCTGTTTCCATTAAGTTACAAAATATTTCTTGTGATATGTTTATACTTTTACCGGTATTAACCCCAAATTGCTAAAAGTTAACCCAAATGTAAATCGCGAAAATACATGATATGCCGCTTTGCCTATCTCGCAAGACCGGCACACACCGGCGTACGCCGGATAGACCCAGGCAGTACCGGGAAGCCAAACGAACGCATTGCCGGTTGCCCGCGGCGAAACGTTGTACGCCGCAAAACTGAAATATGCATATCAAATGTAAATGTAAATGTTCGTGAAAAAAGTGATATTTACTGTCTATGTAATCCATACTTGAGAGCACGTTTGTGATCCTCCAAAGCTGAATAAATTTCAAAGTAAATTAATTTATTTCACAAAAAGTTCTGTTAGAACACGAGTGACTTTTGTTCTATACTAGATATACAACATAGTAAAAAAGAGACCTATCATCTCCGGAGGAGCAAATCATCTTAAAACAAAAAGAAATAAAAAGGTCATCTAAAAATAGTGATATGAGACCAGTAGACAGTTCATTAACAATGTTGTTGCTCCAACATTTTCAACATCTCTTTGTTTAGATATGAATGCGATCAAATATATTACATTAAAAGATACAATTCAAAATCTGCAGCATGTTGAACTCTAGTAAAAGGTGATGTTGACGGCCTTCAGTCACTTAAGAAATCAAACACCGAATAACAAGACCGAGTTGATTACTTTGAACTCCAAGTCGATAAATCTGAATAATACAGTAGGCGTGATAGTTCAAGGATCTCCGGGATGGTAGAGACTAAGGATAAAAATACTGACAGGCACATCATGAATATGGCTTCCGCGATTGGGTCACCATTATCCCTGCAGGTCATTTCTTTTTCCGACAAACCGAAGTCATCTTGGAAGCCTCGTGAAATACTAGTTTGTATCTCGACGACTTCTTGATCTATATTATCGAAATCGGGTACTGCTGAAATCAAAAGGTTATAAAATAAAAATGTGAATATGTGAAACAAGATATGGAGCAATCTTCTGTACGAGAACGAAAGTTTGTTGTAAATAAGAGAATTGTTGGAGCTTCGTCGAGAAATGGAAACATAGACATCAAATCTTGTAAAACAAAAAGACAATTGCGCACAAAATAAATTACAGGCGAGGCCTGGATCCATTTTACTCCCACTTGTATCATGACTGACTGATTGACTTTTATAACCTGTTGATAATAATGACTGATTTACCTTTGCAGCACGGTATATTTCTGCTCATCGAAGTATAATAATAAGAGCAGAAGTATACTGGTCATCAGGTGTACGTATGTCATGTTTCACGTGCGGTGCGTATGTACTTGTCTGTCGGAGAATGACATTATTGGCTTAAAGATAAATTGTACATATTAAGTGTTTTCATCGGTTTGCTTCAAATGTACCGTAATTGTAAGACTACGCAAATTTGTTTCGTGTAATTCAATTTGATTTCCGATTCATGCACATAAGACATAAGCTTCATAATTATGCCTACCTTTTAAAAGTTGCATGTTTATAAATTATGTTGACAATTTGAATGTTTCGTTTACGAAACGAATAAAATGAACATCTTGTCTTAACATTTCTGATCGTAATATATGGTAATATCCCATGTATGCCTACAGCTGTGCAAGTCGTATATAACTCCACAATTTCGGTGCGAATGTTACATGTACGTGTCGCTTACGCAATTCGTTTATGCTAATTGTCGCACCATTACATATGATTATATACATAGATTATCTTATTCGATTTACTGTCTCTGTGCTCATAAATCTCAAATATGAATACAGTTTTGAACTACGTATACTTTTGAATGCTGAATGTAAGATAAATTTTATGTGTTTCACGTTTTAAATTAGTCTCTTAAACTGCTCTTTCTGGAGTCATACATGAGTACACATCATTTATAGTTGTTTCTCAAACGACTTGTTCACGATCTGTAGTTGATTTATGAATACTTTTTGTCAATCCTGTGAATAAACCACGGATAAAAATCACCAGCAACTCAAAGAATTTGATATGTATGTAATATAAGAATCTTTCAGTGGTTAAAGGTGCCGATGGTAACTGTCTATGCGGTAACGAGGCTCTGTCAAGTTATCGCGAAACAGTTACCCGTGAGCGAGATGTTTCCAACCGCACCTTCAACTAGTGATAGATGATAGATTTTTTTTTTTTTTTTCTTTTTTTTTTTTGCATACCGTATTCTTCAGTTAATAGAAGAAATAAAATAAAACAACTGTTTTTTTAAGCTCTATTTTATTAGAGTAGCGTATGAATTACGCATTCATTCATAAATTTCAGCATGTGAGTCATCTTACACACCAGGGTGTAAGACCGCTTTTTCGTCACCAGCAAAGAAAACGGGGAAATCTTGTCTGACATACAAGAACATATGCGTCTTAATTTTCAGTCGGTTACGTACGTAATTGCCTCATCAGCAGGTAACTTCCTGTCTACGCTGTGGTCGCTTTGTAGCATGATCTGATCTATGCACATGCATCTCATATAATGCAATATGCTTACTGGCAAAGTATGCAACATGTTTTGTGCCATTTGCGTAATTTGAATCTTCTTATTGTGTCAATATTGTGTACATGCATCATCTGTATTTGTTAGACTATGACAGTTCATTCAAAGTAATGAGCCTTCTTATAAACTCTGGTAAGGTCTCTGTAATATGAGTCATCAATAATCATCTGAATGTGACAGTGGCGTAGATAGTCTCATAAACTGTATATTTATTCATATTGTGTCAACATTAAGTTTCTATATTTATTTTTGAGCTGAGTAACATTTCTGTGCACACACATCTCATAAAGGAAATTTCCTCTATTTTGAATACAGAAAATATCATTTGTACTGTGGCATCATTATGTATATGCACCATCTATACTGGATCTGATGTATGGAATCTACACCCATTTACCAGTCTGTCGGCATCTATCTATAAAGAAGGATAAATATCCATCAGAATGAGCAAATCCTATAGCATTGTTTGTATAATTAGCATATACATGTAATATAAACACAGAAAACCAACGAGGGTGAAATGGGGCAACGCCTTTGAACGGTCAGTGGAAAAAATACCACTGTAAAGTTTAAACCGGTTGACAGTGCACCTTTTCACACTATTTATCCTCAGTCATGTTTAGGTACAGGCCAAGAGATGTGAAACAGGATCAAATTTCAAAAAGAAACATACAGCAATGCATATACTGACGTGTACATAATTAGCAGAATGTACATAAGGTAAACATATAGACAACTAGGACTACAGGACATGATATTAGGGGGCGGCACAAATACAGTCAGGGACTTACAGTTGTTAATGGTGCATCAAACCTCACTCTGCCTTATACCAACATGTTACAAAGTCACGGTGGAAATACAGTCAGGGACTTACAGTTGTTAATGGTGCATAAAACCTCACTCTGCCTTATACCAACATGTTACAAAGTCACGGTGGAAATACAGTCAGGGACTTACAGTTGTTAATGGTGCATCAAACCTCACTCTGCCTTATACCAACATGTTACAAAGTCACGGTGGAAATACAGTCAGGGACTTACAGTTGTTAATGGTGCATCAAACCTCACTCTGCCTTATACCAACATGTTACAAAGTCACGGTGGAAATACAGTCAGGGACTTACAGTTGTTAATGGTGCATCAAACCTCACTCTGCCTTATACCAACATGTTACAAAGTCACAGTGGAAATACAGTCAAGGACTTACAGTTGTTAATGGTGCATTAAACCTCACTCTGCCTTATACCAACATGTTACAAAGTCACGGTGGAAATACAGTCAGGGACTTACAGTTGTTAATGGTGCATCAAACCTCACTCTGCCTTATACCAACATGTTTCAAAGACAGGTCCACTTCTACATCTTATAATAAAGGAAAATGTCTTATATATATATATATATATATAATATATATATATATATATATATATATATATATATATATATATATATATATATAATATATATATATATATATATATATATATATATATGTCGCATATCCCTATGTTAGCTAAATTATCATCACTGAAAGCGAAACAATCCTTTTGCAAAAATCAGGTTTTTGCTTCAGGGATTTGATTAGATCAGTTTCGGTTATAAATAATTCTAAAATGACCAGTGTCTGACATTGAACATTTGATCCATAACAAATGGAATATCAGAATCATTATGGAGCCATTTTGACTTGTTAGTCTAGACAACGTGCATTGATTGGTCAAGCAGATCATACTAAATAGTTGGAACAAGTGTATATGATCAATAACAATTGTACAAAGGATGTGATCATTCAGTTATAAATCACTAAAATCAGCATAACAAGAAACAATTCCATTACAGAATGTCAAATGCTAGAACGACATCAATTTGAAACCCTATTTTCAACCAATTATTTGATATCAACAGGGAATTGTGTTAAGAGTATATCTGTGATGTTGTTTTATGAAGACAATTTAGTTTATCGTCTAGTAACTTCTATATCATTTTGATAGTATCATATATTTCTAGAGAGATCTTAGTCCTCATGAATGAATACTTAGAAATCGAATTGTGTTTCTAGACATAGAAATATGTTCTTGATATAAACATGCTGACGATCGAAGTTAACTATTACCAGTTCTTGTCTGGTACTCACAAAATCATATTAAGTTTGTTTGTTTGTTTGTTTTGGGTTTAACGCCGTTTTTCAACAGTTTTTTTTTTGTTTAACGTCGCACCGACATAGTTTAAAGAAATGGCGATTTTCCAGCTTTGATGGTGGAGGAAGACACCAGGTGCCCCTCTGTGCATTATTTCATCACGAGCGGGCACCTGGGTAGAACCACCGACCTTCCGTAAGCCAACTGGATGGCTTCCTCACATGAAGAATTCAACGCCCCGAATGAGGCTCGAATTCTGTACCAGTACAAACCTTTTCTCTACAAATAACTGCCAACTTCCCCACATGAATCAGAGGTGGGGGACTAATGATTTCAGACACGTCTTTTATCAAATAGTCACAGAGAACATATGCCCCGCCCGAGGATCGAACTTACGACCCCGCGATCCGTAGACCAACGCTCTTACCTACTGAGCTAAGCGGGCGGGCTTAAGTCATAGCTGTTATATTGAATTAGATATTAAAAGAAGATGACCTACCGATACTTCTCATTGTGCGTCTGCGTGTCTTGAGCGGTGCCCTTACAGTGTTGTTATATCTTACTTGTCTGTTTGTTTATCTATGTAAGTTAGTTGTGTGTGTGTGTGTGTGTGTGTGTGCGTGTGCGTGTGCGTGTTTGTGCGCGCGGCTGTAGTATACGTTGTAGGGTAACTGTGATTAAGGTGCGTAGCATTCCCTCTAGAATATTCATCATTATTCTACTTTCCCCTTCACCACCACACCACCCCCTCCCCCCCCCCCCCACCCCCACTTTCTACTCCCTACCCCTTCCTCCCTTTTTTTCTATATTTTGCATAAAATTAAAATGTACTTGTTGGATTTTTGAAGCAATCCGTCTATAACATTTTCCTTTACAGCTTCTTTTTGTTGTGGGCCTTCTTTGCAAATGAGTGGCTCTGAAGCTGTGTTTCCGAGAAATCTACCTTTACCTTTTATCTTTTGATGCTTTATCATGCTTTGCACCGCAAGTCCAAATACTATGGAAAAGGAAGACTATACATTCTTTCGAATACGTCCGGCCTCAAAAGTAGAACCAACAATCTTTTACACCGCTGCTGGGTAGTTTTCTAATTTAAAAAAAAACGCCATACCAAAACCGGTTAAAGCCCATAGCGATGATTACTCAACTATGAATATCCACTCAGCTGCGAAGGTCATACACACACACACACACACATCAACATGCAGCGTATCTGCCCATTACATAGAAATATTGAAAGAGATTAAGCAATCTCTTGTCAGATAGCATTATATTACGGGCGCAAGACTTTTCCATGCATGTAGCTTTGTTTGTTTGTTGTGGGTTTAACGCCGTTTTTCAACAGTATTTCAGTCATGTGACGGCGGGCATTTAACCTAACCAGTGTTCCTGGATTCTGTACCAGTACAAACCTGTTCTCCGCAAGTAACTGCCAACTTCCCCACATGAATTATCAGAGGTGGAGGACTAATGATTTCAGACACAATGTCGTTTATCAAATAGTCACGGACAACATACGCCCCGCCCGAGGATCGAACTCGCGACCCAGCGGTCCGTAGACCAACGCTCTTACCTACTGAGCTAAGCGGGCGGGCTTCCATGCATGTAGCACAAATGTGATGTAAGAATAATATGAATTTAGATGTACCATACACCTTACTCAATATAATCCATTTAAGCATTTCTGAAATATGTTAAAAACATTTCTGTTTTGTGCATGTTATTATTATCATAGATATCCAGACATGCGCATTTGCTATCATACCGTAGTGCTTTACTTGACTTTTCAAACACGTGAAGAAATGATAAGGCTGCCTATGTACATTAAATTTTGTTTGTTAGTTAGTTTGTTTGTATTGGGTTTAACGCCGTTTTTCAACAGTATTTCAATTATGTAACGACGGGTAGTTAATCTAACCAGTGTTCCTGAGCTCTGTACCAGTACTAACCTGTTCTCCGCAAGTAACTGCCAACTTTCCCACATTAATCAGAGGTAGAGGACTGATGATTTAAGTCACTATATCTGTTATCAAATCGTCACGGACAACATACGTATCGCCCGTGGATCGAACTCACGACCACACGATCCGTAGATCTGTGCTCTACCTAATAAGCTAAGCGGACGGGCACATTAGAAATTAAAACTTGAATTAAAAGTTATTCTATTATCTGAAAGAGTGTGTTCTATTTCACATTTATTAATGAACCAGACTAGATAAATAAGTTGTTATGTTTCTGCAAAAAGGTTTTGTGCATCTATCCATATCGTAAACAGATTTAAATAAGTATAATTTAGCTGAGTGGTAAAACAGGTATTTACATTGCATGAACTTTGTAATGCATTTTATGTAGGTGTTTTTATAATGTTCCACACTGTTGCATGATATGAAAGGTATAAATGAGCTAAAATCCGCAGGCAGTGCATTCGTCTGGGAGCCGCAGTTGAATTTGTTAGGATATTTCGAGGAGGATTTGAGATTTCACTTGTTTTGTTCGTGAGTACGTCTTTCTTGTTAATACAAATAATACTTTTATTACGTTTAGTTGAAAAAAGACATCATTTAATAATAATGTTGTTTACCTGTATGACAGACGGAACCTTCGCCGTTGTTGAAAAATAAAACATTGGTTGTAGGTGCGTACGGGAATATCCGCATATCGTATAACTTTAGGTGGTATTCTCGTTACCTCCTAAACAGTTATCTTCGAGTCGGATACTTTATCCCGCACATACAACCTGTAAACTTATCTGACCAATGCTTTAGTTATGCATTTGAATATAATTCATTATGTTATATACATCTCTTTATCATGTAAAGAAAATCATGTCTCTTTTCATAAATACTTGCAAAGATAAGATTTTGTAAATTACGTTATATGAAATACTGATAGTAAAAAAAAAGGTAACATGACTTTGATAGAAAGTAACACGGACTTGATTTTCGATTTGGGGAGAAAATGTATTAGCGGCTCGGTGGCTCAATCGGTAGAGCTTCAGTAAAGTAGTACTATAGAAGAACTTTTTTCTTGTCCTGTGATGTAATATTTTTAAAATACAGTATTAATTATACAATGTTTCTACTGTTAAAAACAATTAATTTTATAAAAACATTTTGACCTACTGTTTTGTCCACATTTTCCGCAACCAGTTTTAAGTCCAGTTTGCCTTTATTATTATTTGAATGATTGTCTAAAGACGATATTTAAGGGTGTCTTTTATGTTAAATTACAGCCGATTTTGACATCAAATACGAAATTCTTATCAAAAATAAAATTTGACTGTATTTGTTAATGGATGATTATACAGCTTCCAGACTACCTACAATTTAAGCAAACATATTGCTATTTTATTTATTTATTTATTTTAAGGTTTTCGGAACTGTAATTTGCTTGATTTAACAGTCGAAAAAAACTTCTGGCTGTAAAATATTGATAAAGGCATTTGAAAAAATAAAAAAGATCCGTATGAATGTTATATTGTACAACTACAGGCTTTGTATTATTCAGCCGCAATTTGTTAGGAAGGTAAGGTGGATCCTTCAATAAGACTTATAAATACAAACACTCAACAAAATCAGCATTTAATAATCGTAAATCCATACAAAAGCGGTAATTTGCTTTGAAGTATTGTTAGGTATTCAAACAGTCACCTGAAAATTTACACTCTTATTATCGTAACGACGCATTGGTCGAGAGGGCTAAGACGCTTTCCTACGGAGGTGAAGGCCCCTGGTTCGAATCCTGGCTACTCCTATTGCGGTGTGTCCTTGGGCAAGGCACTTTATCACGATTGCCTCAGTCGGCCCAGCTGTAAATGAATACCAGCAAATTGCTGGGGTGAGGTATAATTGGGTTTAACTGTTCTTAATATAGGGTCGCAGAAAAGCTCTATAGAGCTTATGTTAATTGTTTCACCAAGCGACGGTAAATAAAATTTACCTTTACCTTACCTTTAAAATATACAAAACAAAAAGAGACTTGAGAACCAAAACACAAGATCCGTTTAAAAAGCTATATAAGTCTAGTATTATAATATAATAATAATAATAATAATAAAAGAAATGCGTTTAACAGTCAATGAAAAAAAACTTTACGGTAGCATGGAGTTTGAAAAAAATAGGCAAATCGTATTGGAACTGTCGATAATCTTTGACAAAGAAACAAAATTGGATTTCGACAGCCGTTAGTAGCTTGACAAGCTTCAATTGGGCTTTAACAGCATGTAAGAGCAACTGTAAATCATTTTGCAAATAGGACTGAGGCGTATATCATGGTATTTTACACTTGAGAAGTCCTTGAAAAGCAGCACAATAAACTATAAAATATTGACTCACCAAACTTTATGTTATGCTTGGTTATGTTCTATGCTTCAAAAAAGATCTTCTTTTCTATAAGCTATCACAATTCTTGACATCTTAAAATGTCTCCCGTTATTTAGACACAGTGTTGTATTTCCTGGTCCTTTGTGTCATGGAGTTCATTCATATATAATAAGGTACTGCTTTAGCCGGTGCTAGGAGCGTGTGGAGTGTTTGACATTTTATTACTCTCGTGACCAACTGCTTGGTTATTATCTATTCTGCAAAAGGGTCTTCTTACTGATTTTCGTTTTCTTTCGTATATTCTTATTTATTCTATTGTTTACAAATATTAGAGTAAAATATACGCTGATTTTTTTTTATTTTTGACATTTGATAAAATGGCTGCATGCTTATGTTATTGTTTGGATGAAAGACGGGCTTTTTGAAATTTTATCGTATTGTTCAAAAGTGTAATTTGAAATTCGGCATTCAGAAGTCAGTGATAGCGAAACCTTGTTTTAACCTTTAGCCTGCTGGCGGCAACTGATTCTGATTCTGCGACCAGTGCAGACACATTCGCGCAGGCTGATCATGGTCTGCACTGTTCCCTATTCAGTCAGTAAATTTTCAGTAAAATAGAAAAAGTGGAAACTTCACAGGTCGCTCAACACGACAAATACGAAAATGTTGCAGGCTCGGTTTGACTGACCCTGTTCATGGACGGTAGTGGAAACGCCCGTCCACGCCCTCTAGCCCCGGGTTGAGCAGAACTCAACATTTACACATGGTAAAAGTACAAAAAGCAATTTAGAGACATCCGCAGATGTATTCAAACGGCGGTGCACATGGAACCTTCAATGATACACGGGTTGTGGCGTGTAATTCCATGAACCCCTTTGAATAATAAATGGTATTGCCCATATTGAATAGTGGACTAGTCCATTTTAAAAAATTAGCAGGGTAAAGGTTATTATTTTGTGATATAGAGATTAGAATTCTAGCATCTGTTTCATGCTCTTTCAAATCAAACAAATTGTAAAATGTTATTTCAAGAGGACATCATCTTTCAAGTCAAACGAATTGTAAAATGTAATTTCAAAAGGACATGATCTTTCAAGTCAAACAAATTGTAAAATGTAATTTCAAGAGGACAAGATCTGTCAAGTCAAACAAATTGTAAAATGCAATTTCAAGAGGACATGATCTTTCAAAGGTCACTTTACATAACATAATTTTAATAAAATTTCAGAGGACTTCATTTTCTTCCTGTAAAAATATGAAGAGGTAGCGTTGAGAAAAATCGAGAATATTGAATGATTTGTTTCTCCATATTCCGAGCTAGAAGATTTATCTTGTTTGTTAAATATATTTTAAAAAGTGAGTGCTAAGTCTTTTACATACCGAGAAACAGTCGTTTCTTTGATTTTTTTTAGTGTTCTAATACTATTGTTAAGAAACGAACTCATTGTTTACGTGTAATCAGTATCAATCACAAAAGGAGTTACTGAATTATTTTTCATCTCTAAAATTGTTGAAACAGCCAATGAGTTTAATAGCTGTCTGTGTTTTGCAAACTATTCAGAAAAAAATAAATTAAAAACTTACTAGTTTCTAAAAACTATGTTAAATAGGAAGGCATACTTCTTGCACACAGTTGTAGAATATCAATTATTAAATATTTTTAATATAATCCATAGACTTATAAAACAATTTAGAAGAAAAGTAGCTATGCTTTACTGAGACATATAATATGTTTATATACGTTCTAATATAATTGCACTTTTTGTTTTGATAATGCATGTAACTATGACCTTTCTGTAGCTGATAATGAATTTAATGACGGTAGTTGAACTTTATATATCAAATAATTAAGCTTTTCTAAAACAATGACATGTTATACTACTATGAGTATACTTATCTTGATCATATTTTATGATCGAATGTGGTTCCACTGTGTCTTAAATATTTAACTTTATATTTATTTGTTTCATATATCTTACTATTCTGTGTCATATTTCTTAATCTTCAATTGCTACATTTATTCTGTTTCGTTTTGTTTTTTTCGGAAAGTTAGATATTTTATGTAAAAGTTGTATATAATACATAATATACAATTCATGTATTTGTCACCATTTTTGCCGCAGACAGATCTATATTATGGACTTAATCATAGGAAAATATGTATAATGACTTAGTATTAAATAAGTTAAATACACAGAAAATCATGAACAGGTAACATGGATTGGGCAAGATATAATCGGATAAAAACCAACGCCACATGAAGGGTTCGGACCTACAACCCTGTTATAGGTATTACTCGAAAACAACATCTATATCAATGACCGAACTTTAGGTATGAATCACTTATACAAAGTAGTTCTTCTAGAAGTCAAATCTGAAAGACAGTGTTAATGAAGTGAATGGCTCTTTATGAATCACTCTTTAAAATAAGTATGTTAACTGTCATTTTTGCTAATGAAACAAAACAAAAAGAAATGAATTATCAAGCCAGAGAAACCAGGCGTACATTATGTAACTTAGGATTGGAGAACATTTATGCATTCGACTTCGCGACGAAAATCTGTAAAATCGATTCCCTATTAATATTTCGACACATGCTGACTAAACCCTCAATCAAATTTTATTGTCAATGATCACATCAGTTTGCATCTGTGCACAGAGGCATGAAATTTATGTTTTTCGTTGCAAATCTATTAAATCGCACGCCTCCAGATTTGCTGTAAAGTTGAGAATGTAAGTAAATATTTAGTAGGCCAAAACTCAAACAAATAAAGGAGTACAGTTGGGGGACAACTCTGTGTCCCTGAAATGATACGTCATACAGGCGCGAAACGTTGCAGGATTAAGATTTTGCACTGGCAGAGTTGATATTGTATTTAGTCAATAAAACAATAAGACATGATTATTACAAAACTTCCGATTGCAGGTTATTTACTGCTGTAGCAAATCCTGTGTTTACTGACGCAAGATGAACGTCACGGTCTGTGCGGTGTTGGTGTTTATTTGTGTAACCATGGTAACAGCAAATTATCCAGACGATATGAAAATTAATCTGTAAGTAGAACGAATAAGTTTATCTTTTAGCTTGAATCAGTACAGCTACTCTAGCCGAAAAATCAGTACACAAAAATGTCATATCGTGACATTGACTAGCTCCTGTTCGTTAAAAAAAATATGTTAGGCACATAACTAGGCTGCATTATATTTTTTTCAATCGCTAGGTTTTATAATATGAAATGTTTTAGCTTCTTTATGGGTGTCACAATATGTGAACGAGGAAATGTTTCGTAAGCAATGACGCCATGAACGATTTAAGAAATACGTTTTAAAACTTTATGATGTATCAGCATATCATTGTCTACATACGTAATAACACAGTAAATATTCACATTATACTAAGCAAAAAAACATATGAGGTATCAGACGCCGTGTGAAAACCTTGCACTTTAAGCCTTGTCTACATTAATCATCCAATGATTTTGAGTGGCTACTCCACATTAAAGACTTTTCGAGATACATGTAGTTATTTGATACATGCCCCCTCCACTCCCACTAGTGATACTTGACAGAAAAATGAATTAAGTCCACAACAGAATGATCCGAAAATCATTCTAGTTGAACGGAAACTGTAGAGGAACTGAGTACCCATCTAAGAAATTACTTTCTCAGTTATCACATAGGTTATGATGAAATAACCATTACGTGTTGTTGTCTATACTTTCAAAATCCTTAAAATGCAATATTTTGATTACATTATTGACCAGTTGTAGATGCAGAGTTAAGTAAACTTAAAAGACAATTAATATGGTTTTAACGTATCTGCGCTTTTTAATTAGTATGATCGGTCAAAATTGTTGTAACGAGGTAAACATGTGTCTGGTATTCGAACTATCGCCGTTTTCAACAACAGTGTCTATTGAGCGAGGTATCACAGTCATCCCTTGACATGCGTCTAAAAACAAGATCTCTCTCAATGTACCACCTTTGTACTTTCACATAGTTAATTTGAAAATATTTATAACAAACTATTTTCCAGTTCAAAATTGATAAAGTGACCTGTTTATATTGTGTTTTATTTCAGGTTAAAGCGGCTTCTGATAAGTCCACCAGGTATTGGTAGTGGTGCAGGGGGAGCCAAAGGCGGGAATTGTAAAAATCTCGAGCGATTAGAAGGTTTGTATGTTACTCTTTACCTTTCAAAAAACGTTATGACTTTTGAATAATCTTTGTAAAGAGACAAGTCTCCTAATCAGTGTTGAATTTGTGCAGGTACGATCGTAAACAAAAATGTAGAAACATGTGAATCATGAAAGCACGGGTTTATTTTGGTTTATTTAACGTCCGTACAGTTCGAAACCAGTGCATTGTGTGTGTGTGTGTGTGTGTGTGTGTGTGTGTGTGTGTGTGTGTGTTCGGGTTTAACATCTTTTTCAACAATTTTTCAGTCATATAAACGACGGTGTCTACTTGTAGCAGTGAGCACAATGCCAAACTTTATAGTGCTGCCTCACTGGAATATCCTCACTGGAATATCACGCCGTAGACACGTGGCATGATACCCCCACCCAGTCACATTATACTGACACCGGGCTGACCAGTCCTAGCACTATCCCCTTAATGCTGAGCGCCAAGCGAGGAAGCTGCTAGTACCATTTTTTACGTCTTTGTTATGACGCGGCCGGGGATCGAACCCATGACCTCCCGCACTCGAAGCGGACGCTCTACCACTAGGCTACCGAGGCGGTTGCATTGCATGTCTGATCGTTACAGTAAACAAGTACGCGAACTTTCAATACGTTTCCACAAGCGGTTACAGATATAATCTGAACCAAATGGTGTTAACTCATGAAGGGACATGACTGTGTACAAAAGCAGTACATTAAGTTATTAAGCATATGCATTGCATCAAGTAAGTGTGTTAGTTCCCGTCCATTTCAACTATAGGTTACTTAGACACCGGCTTATGTACAAAGTTTTTATAAAATGGCTAAGGTGAAAAACGGGCATGGCTTTGTGAAATTGTTGTGAAACCTGTGTATTGCCTATCAGATCATCACAGTGAAGATAAAACTTACATAAAAGCACATGCCAAACAGAGTTATGAACCCTACTCATTGCTTAACAGATTATCACAATGTGTAAGTACGTGAAAGTTCAGCGGCTACCTAGTACACTCACACCGGCAAACGGGTGAGTGCGGTAGCTCCAACTAAGCTAAACAACTATCCGATTTCAGGTATTATGCTTTTTCTCAAAGTCACTTTAAATGTTTTATTACTTAATTATATATTAAGCTGACATCTAAATAACTACTGATGGAAAGGAATGAAACTTCACACACTTATTCAATGTGTGTGATAATCTACATGTAATGCACAGGTTGTATAAAGCTGTCTTGTTTTCATGTCATAGTTACGCCTTTTTTGACAATTGGTATTCAGTCATTGACAAGGCGCTTCAGTCCTCCAATAGTATTTTGTCCTTTTCATTTTAAATTATTACTAAAATGAAAGTACTATGGATGCTAAATTTTGAAATACTGTCAATGGGTATTGAACCTCCAAAAACCGGACAAACAGGAACAATGATGTCAAAAAATATAACTAATGACAGTTAATTTTATATAATCTATGAAATAAACGAATTAATGGAATAATACTAATATGAACCTTTTAAGCCTCCCTTCCTTACCTTTATATCTTTATTTTACTAGAAGCTGATATACTGTTTTGGAAAATTATGGACTAAAATACGTTCTGTGTGGACTTTACTTTAAACTTCAATGAAACATGCAGTCTGTAGAATGCGTAGACGAGCATTCTACCGCGTGACCTCACGCTGAAAATATATGAGCCACGCCATGAGAAAACCAACATAGTGGGTTTGCGACCAGCATGGATCCAGACCAGCCTGCGCATCCGCATCCGCGCAGTCTGGTCTGGATCCATGCTGGTCGCAAACCCACTATGTTGGTTTTCTCATGGCGTGGTTCATATAATGCAATAAAGTACAATCGTAATCGATCCTGAAGCATTTATATTTTTGTTGTACGCAAGAAACAAGAAAATGAAATATAATTAACATATAATTTTTATCACTTTTAGGATATTTTGACGTAAATAGAAAGATGTTTGTTTTTGTTTTGTTTTGTTGGATTTAACGTCGCACCGACACATGATAGGTCATATGGCGACTTTCCAGCTTTAATGGTGGAGGAAGACCCCAGGTGCCCCTCCGTGCATTATTTCATCACGAGCGGGCACCTGGGTAGAACCACCGACCTTCCGTAAGCCAGCTGGATGGCTTCCTCACATGAAGAATTCAACGCCCCGAGTAAGGCTCGAACCCACGTCGATGTGGAACAAGTGATTTGAAGTCATCGACCTTAACCACTCGGCCACGAAGGCCCCAAATAGAAAGATGAGTCCCCGGGGTCGTATAATAGCATTTTATGGCAACGTTATTACGAACATTCACTGTATAGAATGGATAATTTGAGAGGATTATAAAAGGGTAGCATAATTCTGTTCCGTCGTAACAGCTGATATGCTGCCGTTTGAAGCCCAGTATAGCCGTTTCTGAAAATGTAAAGATTTATTTACGTTGAAACCAAAAACATATAAAAAAAAAATAACGACATTAGCAAATATATGATTTTATAAAAGTTATACGCCACATAAATGATATACTGTCTAATTGTTTCTTTCTATTTCCAGGAAGAATAGACAAACTGATCTCTTTACTAGAGATGATATTGCCTGGTATGTATCTACCATTTTCTGCTAAATTCATACTTCAGTGGCACAATTCCTTGATAACTTTTTTTCTTAGGGACATATCTCTCGTTGTTATACTACAATGTACTTCCATACTGTCTTTAAACAAAATTGTTGGCTCGAGTATAAACTTAACGGCAATGTACTTTCATATTGTCTTTAAACAAAATTGTTGGCTCGAGTATAAACTTAACGGCAAATTATATTAATTCCATAGTTTAATGACATAAGTCCAACGGAAATACTGGCTTGAATAATAACGGTAACTAATTCTGAAAGTGTGTGTTGTTTCTATAGTTTAACCCCATTTTCCACCAGAGTTTTAGCTGAATGGAGGTTGGTTTATATAACCCATGTTCTTATAACATACACTGTAAATAACTAACAACTTGTCCATATGAATCACACTTGAAGCATGGATGCCGATCGGCATAATCTTCGAACATTATTCGCCTAGATCAGAACTCGTATGATAGGAAGGCTTGTAGTAATTATATTTGAAAAAGATGCGTGTTTGAAATTGAGTAAGTATATGGGATTTAAAAATTAAAGATAATCTTCATTACTTGGATGACTAAAGGAGGGTATAGTCATGTGGAATGGAAATATAAAGCCTTTCTTTCTATCTTTTACTGATTTGTACATATTAAGAGCGACTTGGTGACATGAAATAATCTCGAAACGTGTTCTTTTAAAAAGGAGGTCTTTCTAAACTATTCATTTAAAATATATATACAATACTTTACAAGCAGTAATAATGCTTTATTTATATTTAATTATGTCTTCTGTCTAAATTATGTCGGTTTTAAATTATTTCTCAATGTCAGAACACCATTTAACTGCAATTTCTGTCTAAAGGAAAACTCGGATTATTTACCTGGACCCGGAGAAAATCGTTTAGATATTTCATAGACAGCGAATATGCATGCCACCCTTCAAAAAGAAATTTGACTGAACTGTAAAATAATTTGACTGGTTTAAAAAAAAACACCTTGTTACTGGCAATGAAGTAAACATAGATACGACAGATGTTTGAAGAGTTCGTGATCTTGAGGTATCTTTAAAGAAAGAGCTATATTAATGATCTCTTACACATACATCGAGTAGGCTGATCATGACCTGCACTGTTCGCTATTCAGTCTGCAAATTTTCAGTAAACACCTATTCAAATAATAAATGGTACTGCCCAAATTGAATGATAGACCAGTCCATTTTAAATATCTAGCATGGTAAATGTTTACACGAAATAAAACAATAGAATATGTGAGATTAATCCACAGAAGGAAAACTGACCATATTGTAAAATTTAAAGGGATCGTGATTTATCTATGCTACTCCGTTAACGTTTGATTACCATTTAAGTTTCCTAATAGAATATCAATACATTTTACATCAAGTGTGTACAATCAGCATTTCTGCAATTGTAGATAATTTCGCAAGTACAACAAAGTGGAAACTGCACTATGGTGATATTTTGATTATCGTATCCTAGATACAGATTTTAATAGGAATTCCGCTTTTAAATCTTAGCTCCGGCATATAACATGTATAACTGTATTTATTTATAAAAGAGCCAGAAGAAACTGAAACTAACACAGACTCGCAAATCGAATCACCTGACGAAGGGACAACTCCAACAACAGAGTCCCAGGCAAATGCAACAACGGCAGCAGAGTCCGCGACAACTACATTAACGCCACAGCCGACCAACTCAGCTACAGCAGAACCGGACACAGAACCAACAACTGCAGCAGAAACGGGCACAGGAACAACAGATAGTGACAGTGGTTTAGAACGCCGCGTTTTGCTTAATCTGTTAAAGAATCTGGCAAGAAAAAGGACTCAATTACGTCATTAATCAAGAGGAACAATAAAAAGGTGATCATAATTGTCATGCAAAGTATTAAGTAAATTAAATAAAATATTAATCTGTCTATTGACCAACTAAATGTGATCTTTTAAACTTTCCATTCATGCTTTATGCTTAATATATATATTAATATTACCAATTACAATGTTATATCAGTACCCAGTAACACTATGATTTAACCCCAAAACAATGTGACATTACCTCGTACAAACATGACTAGAAATACACTGTGCTTTCAATGGTATAAACAAAAATAAATTGGTCTGTCATTTGGAACCCAAGTACTATTTGATTGACCAGTAACAAACATTTTAACGGTACAGTATAGATAGATTTATATAAAACATTGACTGTAACATTTGAGCCGCGCCATGGGAAAACCAACACATTGTATTTGCGATCAGCATGGATCCAGACCAGCCTGCACATCAGCGCAGTCTGGTCAGGACCCATGCTGTTCGCTTTCAAAGCCTATTGAAATTAGAGAAACCGTTAGCGAACAGCATGGATCCTGACCAGACTGCGCGGATGCACAGACTGGTCTGGTTCCGTGCTGGTCGCAAATGCACTATGTTGGTTGAAGAAGATGAAACACAAAGGAAAACGGATAGAAAGAAACAGATAATTTGTTTATTTTATGTTTAATGCCGTTTCTCAACAGTTTTTCAGTTATGTAACCTAACCAGTGTTCCTGGATTCTGTACTAGTACAAACCTATATTCTCCGCAAGTAATTACCAACTTCCCCACATGAATCAGAGGTGGAGGACGGGTGATTTTTTAGACACAATGTCTTTTATCAAATCGTCACGGAGAACATTCGCCTTGCCTGAGGATCGAACTCACGACCCCGCAATCCGAAGATCTGTGCTGTCCCTATTGATGTTAGCTGGCGGGCATTCAAACAACTAACAGTCATTCTAACACGATCCGATTCATTTTCATATCAAACAAGGATGGCTGAAAACAGTGAATTATTATACAACAATTCACTGTTCTAACGTCACAATTATTACGTCAAAGCGTCAAACGGCATAGCGGCGCGCTGGAAAAGAAACCAATTCGAGGGTTTGACGCAAAACTATTGTATCTTGTTCTTTATTTATATACACTTACAATAGTTTTGCACCAAGCCCTCGAATTGAAAACGGGCAAATATTTAATGAATGCCGTCAAGGATGTACTTTAAAGTCCTTTCGTAACGTGTTAGAATCGAAATGATATATCTCATTTAGTGATTTGCTCTTGAATAAAATCATTGTTTGTCGTTCAGATGCGTATTATTATATCACGAGGGCGCAGCTCTCGTGATATAATTCCTTCGTATCTGAACTCCAAACAATGATTTGTCCAGCGACAAATCACTAAATGAGATATATTACTTCTTAAATCTAAGAAAATTAACAGGACTCGGACGAGTTTTTTGCCATTGCCATATACATCATGAACAAGTCAAAATCAAACTTGTATATGTTGCCAAATAATGTACAAATTATATAATTAATTGATTTATTAGTTATGATGAAAAGGGTACATACTGTTGTTTGAGCGGAAGTCACGTTATCTATTGGCTATAGATCCTGCTACGGAAGTGGGTCAAGGTTGCTTGATTACAGGAATTAGCTATAGAACGTTGATAAAAGAACATGGTTGAAGTTTCACTACAGTCAGTTTACATTTGATATGGTCTTTTAAGCTTAAATGCGCTTCTGCAGCTATTCATATGAACCTTGCTTTCTAAAGCCTTTCTTTACATATATTACATGTGCAATTTTATATTTGCAGGTAGAAAGAAGACTCGGCTCCAGACTAACATGTGATCAAAGAAGAATACGCATATTAACTTTCGACATAACAACATTATCACTTTTTGATACATTGTTTTCATTTTAGCTACATAGGAATTCAAATAATTTTAAAGACGCTTCCAATATATTGAATTAAATGCTATTGTATTGATTATTGACACTATTCTGCTTATATCTGCAAAACAAACCATTGCTTTTTCATAATACTAGCTTCATGAAAATACTTAATCAAAGACTCATTCCACAATCTTTCATATTCAAATAGCATGAACTTAGAAACTATAGCTCGCTTATGCATGTTACGTATATAAATTTTAATTGTAGATAAACACTCTTTTTCAAAGTGGTCAATTAAAGCTAATAATAAAGAAATAAAAAAAAATATGTAAGAAACAACAATTAGTTAGAAATAGATTTGATTATGTAAATTTTCGTCAAACCAGCATGCTGTTTCAAAACTGAAATATATGTATATGAAAGCAGTTGTTGTTCTTAAAGTCCAATTGTTTGTCCGACCGTGTGGCAACAAATATACTGATTGTACGGAAGTGTCATATCCTTTATGGACTTCCTCATTTTGCAAGGGGTCAATGGGAGTTGTACCTTGTGTCGTAAATTCTTTTCGGCCAACAAGAGCAAACGTCCAGGAGGAAAAGTCAGATCCAAATGATGCAGTCAACCATACAATACAATATTCCAACTGGAAAATGGTACGTTTATTGTATATACGTACATCCAAGCCGAGCACTTGCATACATAGGCAAAGGGGATTTATTAATAAAACATAGAAATAACAAACAGAAGAAAGACGCAAATATAAGGAAGGTACATACGGCCTATGAATTCCACCACTTTAACTTAAACTCACACATTATGACATTTTGTTAACAGTTAAGTATGGTGTTCCTTGACTTGTTGCTGTTTTGCGCTGAGGTTTTGACCAAACACAAACCAATAAAATAACTCTACAGTTCATATGCTTGTCGTGTGAATTTATGTCGCTATGGTTTTCTGTCCGTAAATGCGTCTACCCGTTATCGGTGAAAGCAATAAAAAGCATTCTGTCTATAATTTGGGCATGATGGAAGTCCTTACGCCTCGAAACACCGCGCCATGCTCTCTATGTTTTTCAAAGCTTCTTCGTCAAGATATAAACATTTCGTTAACAAACTGCACATCTGTTAAGGCACTTGTTAGATAGATTGTAATACCAATGGAAATCACCTTTCATTCAACAGTGTGAACATACTGGGGTTTCCTCTCTTTGTACTGTATTTAAATATAAAAGCCAATTATGTCCAATTTCAATAGTATTCTAATACGGTCAAAGCTTTGCGCCTGGTTTAAGGTACCAGTAAACCTGACTAAAACATGAAGTCCAACATAAGTGCTTTCTTCTGCGACTTTTAAATTCTTTATTTTTCTATCTCAAATGAATATCGTTATTTACCAGTTTTATATTTCTGCGGTGGTACCTTAAAACTCAAATTGAGAATTAGGGGCCTACCTTGTTCGACGCAGGCCTCTTGTTGAATAAATATCTTTTTAAAATCTCTACGAAAAGATTACACTTAGACATATATCCATTTCAGTCATCCTAATACTTAAAATAAACATATCAATCTACCCAGAGGTTTCAACTGTCAATTCCACAGGTTTTTGAAACCGCCATTGAGATCGATTCTTATCTTCATAAGTTCACCATCAATATAAAGTACGAGTAGTATAATAATTGTTTGTTCTGGAACAGTTTAACCCCATTTAACCTTTTGACCCTTGGTCAGGACTGACCAATGCCGGACAATTTAAAATCCACAGGTTTTAAACCCAGTTAAACCCAATTAAAAACCAATTAAAAGTTTTAAATACATATGATATAGATGAGTTTACAGAATAAAATATATTGTTTGAAAGAAAGAAGATTTACTGATAATATAAATCCTCATTATGTTACAACAAAAAACGGGAGAAAAATGATAAGGGCTACTTGTTCATCTTGTGGAAAAATGAAATCAAAGTTTGTTAAAAGTACAGGGGGTAGTTTAGATATTCACAAAGCAATGTTACCTTTATTACCTAAGAAAGGTTTAACACTTCCAGGATATAACTATTGTGGACCAGGAAATCCTTTAGATAACGGACCTCCTGTCAACGAACTGGATGCAGTATGTATGGACCATGACTTTTGCTATGACAGTGGTGTAAAAAAGGGTACATGTGATAAACAAATGCTTTCCAATTTAAATAAAACTAAATCAAAAACATTTGGAGAAAAGATTGCAAAACATTTAGTTGTAAAACCAGCTATCAAAACGAAATACACACTTGGTCTCGGACAAAAATAAAAAAACGGGAAAAGGGGGTAGAGTATACCCCCGGAATCACTGCACCAAGCTACCGCTGGAGCGATGAATTAGCAGAAGAATTACACAAACCAATTAAACGTAAATTTAGGAAACGAAGAGTGATTGTTAATGATATTGATGATACTTGGTCAGCTGATTTAGTTGACATGCAAGCTTTTTCAAAATATAATAAAGGAGTAAAGTACTTGTTAACCGTTATTGATATATTTAGTAAATATGCTTGGGTTATTCCATTAAAGAATAAAACTGGAGAATCTGTTACTGAAGCATTTGAAAAATATATTTCTGAAGATAGAATTCAGGGACGAAAGTCCCCGAAGACTGCAAGGATTCCAATAAATTTATGGGTAGATGAAGGAAAAGAATTTTATAATAAAAGTTTGAATCATTTTTGAATAAAAATAAGATTAATATGTACCATACATTTAATGAAGGAAAGGCTGTAGTAATAGAAAGATTTAATAGAAGTTTAAAAGAATAATGTGGAAATATTTTACAGCAAATAATACTTATACTTATTTAGATAATTTGCAGGATATGGTTGATAAATATAACAAAACAAAACATTCTAGTATAAAATGACACCAACCGAAGCTAGTAAAAACTTAAATAAAGGTACTGTTTACTTTAATTTATATGGTGATTTAAAGATACCAAAGAGTAAAACAAAATTTAAAATTGGTGATCGAGTTCGTTTAAGCAAACTTAAAAGACATTTTGAAAAAGGATATACACCAAACTGGACAGAGGAAATATTTATAATTTATAAAATTAATAATACAAATCCCAGAACATACTCTATTAAAGATTTAAATAATGAAATAGTTCAAGGTTCATTTTACGGACAAGAACTTTTACCTACTACACAAGAAGTTTTTAGAATTGAAAAAGTTATTAGACGAAACTATAAGAAAAAACAAGCTTTAGTAAAATGGAAGGGTTATAGCGAAAAATTTAATAGTTGGGTACCATTTAGCGATCTTGAACAAATTTAATTTAGAAAATAAAAAGTTTAATTATATAAATGAGCAATAAAAATCTAATTTCTAATAATAATGAATAGAAACAATAGATCAATTAATTATTCACTTAACTAAACTAGCTGCTGCTTACAGAAAAAGTTATAAATTTTGTGGGAGAGTAAGTACCGGATTATATATTACAGCAGGTTCTTTGGGTGTTCAGCTGCATTAGCACTTGTTCCAGCTATTCCTATATTTGTAGCAGTTGCTGGGGCTGTTCCATCAGTAATTACCATATTTACTAACAGACTAAAACTTGACGACAAGAAATTTATTTTAAAAGCACATCATCATAAAATAAAACAACTAATAACAAAAGCACGGATTGGAAAAGTAAATAAAGAAGATCCAAATAAAGTTATTCAGGATATTTTTACAATACTATTAGAAATGCAGAAAGAAAAAAATTATTCAACACCTCTTGAAATGCATATGAAGGAATTTAAACTTAACGGATATAAAAGCAAAAAAGAAGAAGAGTTGTATTAAAGGTTAATAAAGATTATTAAAGATTTTTTTTTATAAGTAAATTTTATATAAATGAAAAAATTATATCAGTTGAAGGTAATATTGCATCAGGAAAAAGTACGTTTTTAGATATTATTAAAGAATATAATCCTAATTTTAATATAATTCCAGAACCAATTCACGAATGGCAAAATGTTATGGACTCTGATTATAATTTATATAACCTTTTGAACTTGCTGCTCAAGAACCTTCCAAATATTTATTTCCTTTTCAGCTAACAACTTTAAACAGTCATATAAAAATGTTATCTTCTGCTAAACAGTTTGATGGTGTTTCTGTCCTTGAACGTTGTTATTTAACCAACAGTAACGTTTTTACAAAACAACATCACGACAACGGTGTTATAAATGACCCCGAGTGGGCAGTAACAATCTTTTCTTAACTGATCAATTATAAAACCATATGGAAAAAAAACCCAATTGATGGATTTGTTTATGTTAAAACCGACCCAGAAATATGTTTTAAAAGACTTCAAAAAAGAAACAGAACGGAAGAAAACAAAGTTGGTTTAGATTATTTAGAAAAACTACACAAATTACACGAAGAATGTTAAACAGAATGTTTCAAGAAGGTATTAAAATTTTAACAGTTGATAACAATTTAGAAAAAATGACTTTAAAATCTTATTCAAAAGATATAGATAATATTACCTATTTTTTAAATGTTCTTTAGGTGCGTTTTAAAGATTTTTTTTCTATAAGTATATTAATATGGATGGTTAATAGAAAGATAGATAGAATGATTATGCCAAAATTATCTAGCACTTTAGGAGAAATAATGAATCCAGACAAAAATTCATATAAGAAAGTTCTTAAAAGAAGAAATGTTTTTTAAATCAAAACTTGATCAAATAGTTAGCGATGAATATAAAAATCATGTCATTGATAAATTACAAAATGTTATAGATCCTTATCTTTTAAAAATAATTTATTTGAATGGAACTGTGGTTGTCTATTAACTGAAGAAGAAAATGCTGAAGATTATGTGATTGTCCCAGACCAAATAATATTCGAAACAATCCTAAAAAAGTTATTGTAACCGACTGTGATACTAATGAAGAAAAAACATATAAAAGCAATTATGCAGCGTCTAAAGACCTTGGTATTAATTCTGGGTTAATAACAATGTGTTGCAAAGGAGAAAACCGAGTAAAATGTGGAATATCAAAAACTAATGGAAAAAGATATAAATTTAAATATTTTATTTCTTCTTAAAGATAATTTAAAACTTTATTTATTTTATTATTTTTTTAATTATTTTTTTAATTATTTTTTTTAATCCTTTTTTGCTTAACGAATTTTATTTTCTAAATATAATATATAGATGGAAATCGAGAGATCTACAAAACAATATTATAAGAAATTTGAAATTAAAATTACATATAGACAAGATCCAAAAAATCAATTATATTTAACTATAAACAACTCTTATGAAATACTTAAATCTGAACTTAAAACTTTAAAGGTATAAAAATAAACGTTGTTTTAAAAATAACTTTTGCAAAAATGGATAAAACTGATACAATATATAAATCACTTATTTTCAATCAAAGGCTTTAGAAATTATTAACACAAACGAAAAAAAAAAAACTTACATCAAGCTTTTGATGAAATAATAAATAGAATTGGTAATTGGATTTCTGAAGGAAGCGGCTGGAGAATAGAGTCAGTTGATGCTCATTATATAAATAGATATAAGTATAGTCCGTTGGCTGCTTCAAGTTATTTAGAGTTACCAAAACCATTACAAAATCCAAAGAAAGGATTGATAAATATAAAGAATGATGATAACGAATGTTTTAGATGGTGTCATTTAGCTTACAAATTTCCTGTTAAAGAAAACCCTCATAGAGTTTCAAAATACAAAAAACATATAAACGATCTTGATTATACTGGAATTAAATTTCCTGTTACATTAAATCAAATACCTAAAATTGAAGTTTTAAATGATATTTCATTTAATATATTTGGATATGAAGAAAATAGTATTTATCCATTGTACATATCAAAATATCAATACGAAGAACACTGTGACATGTTGCTAATTACTAATGATAAAATAAATGATAAAATAACTGATGATGACTGTAAGCCCTCAAGAACTGTAGTCCAACATTATGTTTGGATAAAAGACTTTAATAGATTAATGAATAACAAAACAAAAAATACAAACAAGAAACATTTTTGTAAAAGTTGCTTACAACATTTTACTCAAGAAAGAATATTAAATGAACATATTCCAAATTGTTTAGCTATTAATGGTACCCAAGGTGTAAAAATGCCAAAAGAGGGAAGTAAAGTACAATTTAAAAATTATCATAAAGGTTTAGCAGTACCTTTTGTAATTTATGCTGATTTGAATCAATAACTAAAAAAGTTTAAACTGCTTAACCATCAACTGAATCTTCATTTACTGAAGCATATCAAAATCATATAGATTGGTTACGGCTATAAAGTTGTTTGTTGTTATGACGATAATATACTAAACCAACCCAGATTTATAGAGGTCCTAATGCAGTTTATAAGTTTAATTGAAAAAATGCTTGAGGAAGAGGAATATTGTAAAGAAAATATTTAGTGTTAACTTTAACAAAGAACTAAGAATGTCTAAAAAAGATGAAATTGAATTTAAAAAACAAAAGTTTTGTCATATTTGTGAAAAAGAATATAAGGAAAATGAAAATCCTGTCCGTGACCATTGTCATATAACAGGAAAATTCAGAGGAAGTGCTCACTCAGAATGTAATATTAATTTTAAACTAACACATAAAATTCCTGTTATTTTTCATAATTTAAGAGGTTATGACGGTCATTTTATTATGCAACAAATAGGGAAATTTAAAAAAGAAATTAATG
This sequence comes from Mercenaria mercenaria, assembly GCF_021730395.1. Classification (NCBI taxonomy): domain Eukaryota; kingdom Metazoa; phylum Mollusca; class Bivalvia; order Venerida; family Veneridae; genus Mercenaria; species Mercenaria mercenaria. Next base: position 66,310,890 of record NC_069376.1, on the reverse strand, counting down.
TTATTCCTAACAATATGGAAAGATATATGGCATTTATGATTTCTGACCTGGTCTTTATTGATTCATTTCAATTTATGTCTCAATCATTGGATAACTTAGTAAAAAATATTCCAGAATTTAAATATTTATCTCAAGAATTTGATAAAAATATTGAATTATTAAAAACAAAAGGTGTTTATCCGTATGATTACATGGATTCATTTAAAAAATTCAAAGAAACAGAATTACCTTCTAAAGAAGAGTTTTATTCAATTTTAAATGAAACACACATATCTGACAACGAATATGAAAAATGCTAAAAATGTTTGGAAAAATTTAAAATTAAAACAATGGGAGAAATATCATGATCTATATTTAAAAACTGACGTATTACTTTTAGCTGATGTATTCGAAAATTTAGAAAACTATGTTTAGAGTACTAAAAAAATTAGATCCTTGTCATTATTTTAGTAGTCCTGGGTTACTTGGGATGCAATGTTAAAAATGACTGGAATTAAGTTAGATTTAATAACTGATATTGATATGTATCTTTTTTTGAAAAGGCACTGAGAGGAGGAAATAAGTTATATTTCAAACAGATACAGTAAAGCAAACAATAAATATATGAAAGATTATAATTCAAAAGAAGAAAGCAAATACATTATGTACCTCGACGCCAATAACCTTTACGGTTTTGGGCTATGTGCAACCTTTACCCTCTGGAAACTTTAAATTTAATATCCGAAAAACAATTCAAGAAATTAATTGCAAAAGGTAAAACTAACTTTATAGTTGAATTGATCTTGAATATCAAAAGAATTACAAAAAAACCCCAAAACGATTATCCTTTTAGGCTCCTGAAAAATTAAAATACCAGATCAATGGCTTTCTGATTATAGTAAAAAATATAAAACAGAATTTGAAATAGAAAAAGTAACGTAAAAAATTATTTCCCAAAACTTTAAAAAAAAAAACAAAATTATGTAGTTCATTTTAAAAATCTTAAACTATATACACAATTAGGGTTAAAAGTAACAAAAATACATAAAATATTAATTTTTGGGACGAAAGTCCTTTGGGTTAAAAAAGTATATTGTTTTTTAATACTCAAAAAAGATCTAAAGCAAAAAAATTCATTTGAAAAGGATTTTTTTTAAGTTAATGAAAAATTTCTGTATTCGGTAAGACGATGGAGAATTTACGCAAGAGGGTTAATATTAAATTAACACATGATGAAAATATTTTATTAAAATACATAGCCAAACCTTAAATTGTTAGTTCAAACGATGTTAACTCTAACCTTTTTGGTATTAAATAGAATAAAAAGAAAGTTTTTTTATTAAACAGACCTTGTTATTTTGGGAATGGCATTCTAGATTTATCAAAATATTTAATGTATAAATTTTAAATTATAATTACATTAAGGAAAATACGAGGTAATTGTAAATTACTATTCACTGACACTGATTCATTATGTTATGAAATAAAAACCAAAGATGCATATGAGGATTTTTTAAAGGACCAAAGATTTATTTGATAATAGTGATTACGATATTAATTCCAAAATTTTATTTCGATAATAATAAAAAAAGTAATTGGAAAATTTAAAGATGAAGCTGCCGGCATTCCCATTGTTGAATTTGTGGGATTAAGAAGTAAAATGTTTTCTTATTTTTTTAAAAAATGAAGTTAATTAAAAAGTGTAGGAATTAAAAAACTTGTTGTTAAGAAAACAATAGTTCATAAAAATTATAAAGAAACTTTGTTTAATTCAACCCAAAGTAATCACACCTTTAAAGTTATTCGTTCGATAAACCAATCTTTCCAGTTATGTTAAAAAATAAAACATCTTTATCATGTTATGATGATAAAAAAATATATTCTTGATAATGGTATTGATACATAGCTTATTCTTAAATTAAAACTTAAATTAAAACTTAAATTATAGAACCCTAAATTGTTAACTGAATATTCATAACGTTTAAAGAATTAATATAAATAAACAAAATTTATTTAAAATTAAATTTGCATAATTAATAGAAAAGATTCATTTTTTTCTGTTATTTTTACATGATAACTTTGAAGAATTACATTTTCTTAAATTTTTAATTGTAATTTTAGCTTCCCCTTTATCAAAATTAATTGCATAAACAAGAATAATTAAAATGAAATTAAAATTAAATTTGTTACATATTACCTTTTTAAAACTAAACCAGGACTACATTTACAGTTTTCCATTGAAATAATCCACTATCATATCTTGGGGTGTAACTTGTTAAAACAATGGAGGTTTTCTTATTAATTTTTTTTTCTATTTTTTACTTTTTCATTAAAATTATTGAATATTCCCATTATATTAATTTATTCCAGTTAAATAAATGTCCTTTTTTATTAAAATAATTTATAATAGTTTGTTCATTTACTCTTTGATTATTAATTTTTTGTATTTTATACAATAAATCATACAACGGTATTTTATCTTGTAACATTTTAAGAAAAATAAACAATAATAACCACAAAGCATACTTGTTTGTCTTGATATTGAACATTGTTGTTTTTACATTTGGTATATACTTAATTACTTCTTTCGGCGGAGGAAGTCCAAATGGATCAAAGTATATTTTACCAATAAACAAACCCAAATGTGTTCCAGGACCAACAGAGTCGTCCAAATTTAAATAATTCCACATTCAACCTTTTCTTTTAATTTTGGTAAATTTTTTTCTACTAAATACACCCCTAAAGTTTTTAATTTTAATTGTTTTAACCCCCTTGTTCAATTTCAAAGTTAGTATTGGTTTGTTTATAAATTTCATTTTTTTTTTACTATGGGAATTCGTCGTAAGGTCTTCGTTGTGAATCAATCTTAGCCCTTTCCCCACTTAACAAAGATGTAATCAAAGGTATTCCTAGACTAGCAGCCAACATACCTAAAAACCCACCGTCTTTTTTGTTTTTGTGTTAATTTAATCACTCCAGACCTACTAATTGTTTTCTTTGATTAGGTGTAAGATATGGTGATATCATATTTCTCTTATCATTAGCTACTGAAATCATACCATTTCCAAGTTTTTACTAACACCAGTACGGGCCAGTCCAGAAAGGCTCCAATGCCAAAAGGGGGGGGGGGCTAATATTTTGGAGCTATTTTTGCTGCCATTGGAAGAATGTTTTTCCTAACAAACCAGCTAAAGCTCCTAAAAATCCACCATTTTGACCTTGACTGGACATTTGTTTCTTTGAAATTGTAATTTCTAATCCCTTCTTATTTGCAAACAGTTTTTTTAAATTTGTTTAATTTGTGTTTTTGTTAAAAGTAAAGGGAAGTTTCCATGTAATTGTTCATGTTTTAATCTAAAATTATATGGAGTTTTTTGTTGTAGGCTCGTGAAAAAAATTTTTTCCCTTTTGTCATCTGTAAGGTTAACTTTATATTCAATAAAAATTTTGATGACATTATATATAATTTAAATTTATTTTATTTAAAAAAATAACAAGTTCATTTCCAATAGTATTTTTTTCAACTGCGTAAATACGATATCTTGCAGTGGGAAGTGCAGTTAACTTAATTGTTAATGTAATCTGCTTAGGATCTTCTGTAGTTACTTTCTTTTTATATTCTAATTTAAAAATGAACAAATCCAAATAAACTATTAAAGTTTGATCTAATTTAGCAGACTTCCAGTAGTTTTGTTATTTTGTTTATAATAAAATTAATTACATCATCATATATTCTTGATATACTTGTATATTCTGTTTCTGGATAAAAACAACCAATTACCAACTTCAAGACGACAAGAACTCAAAATACAATTATAATCATCATTTGCTGCATTAAGTTTAAATGTATCTAATAAATGTGGATTATGTATTTGTGCATTATTTTTGTCAGGTCGTTGTAAATAAACAATACATGTTGTGGTTTTGTTACACCAGCGGGTTATTCTAAAAGTTGTTTTTTATCTGTTGTGTATCAGTTGTTTGTGTCACCATTTCCCTAAGGTATGACCATCTTATTTTTTTTAAATCTTTCAGTAGTAATTAAAATAAAAACCCAAATTCATTAAAAACCAAACGGGGAACCCATAAATTAATTTTGTTACAATTACCCTCCCAGGATCAGCAGCATTAGCTCTAAAAATTAATTCATCATCATCGGGGTCAGCTGAGTGTTATTTGAATTTTGACTTGGAAAGTAAAAATATTAGTTTCTAAACCCTGAAAAAAATAAATAATTATTTAATGGAATCTTAGCATTTACCTCTTTATTATCCTGGATTAATAACTTCCTAGAAGCAAACCCCGAATTATTATCAGCAGCAGCAGTAGCAGTAGTATCTAAATAAATAAATTCATTTGTTCCAGTTGATTTTACATAATCTTCAGATAGTTCAACCAAACTCTTTACATTTATTACTTTGTAAAAATTTATTACAATCATAAACAATTTTTCCATTTTGTTTAACCACTAACTGATCATTAATGAAGTGCATTATTAATTAAAGCAATTTGATCTCCACCACCATAAATCCATTACCATTAGCAAGCTTATTTACTTTAAAACTATCTTCAAAATAACCATTAAACCAATCAAAATATAAACTTCTATCATTAATTGTAAAGTGAAAATCCGTTTTTTTTGTTGCTTAACATTATTTCCCAAGACAGATATTAAAGCTGTATCTAATTGAATAGGAGTTAATTCAATTTTTTCGCAATATTGTTTTGTTCTAAACATGTAAAATATTATATATTATTTTTATTTTTTATTTAGTTTTTTTTAAAGTTAAAACTTTAGTTTTATTTTATTTTTTTATTTTATTTTTATAAATTAATCTGTTAATACTTTTTGTCGAGCTAAAAGTTCCAGCACGAGCATTATGCCCATGGGGAGCAAAGCCCAATCCTGACAATTTTCCCTATTTATTTCTCATATGAATATCCCCTCCTCCTTATTATTTTTACTGTTATTCTTTTCTTGAAATTTTTCTTAGCAATTAAATTACCAACTGCCGGAGCAGGTTTCTTTTTAAATTTTTCAACAAGCTTTGCTGCAGCTAAATTTCCAACTTCATTTTCCAACCTTTTTTGTTCCACTTTCAAGTGCTGCTTTTCCTGCTGTTTTCCAAAGCTTTTTTTCCAGCTGTGCAATTGAAGATGCGGCTGAACTTGAAGAAATTTTTCGTTAAAGTGTCAAAGATACCTGTCCCGTGTATGATTTTTTTTCCCCGTGTGAGCATCAACATAAATAAATATTCTTTTATTTTTGTCATAAACTTTTTGTACATTAATAAAACAAAATTAAAAATTTCATAATAAAAGTTTTAAAACTTTAGTTTTAATTAATTTCTTTTAAAATTAGTGTAAAACTTGTTTCAACCTCATTTAAAAATAATTATTCTAAACCCAATACATCTGTAATATATATTCTAATTGAATTTATAATATATTTATTAATTTCAGAATATCCAACTCTTTTTGGGTTTTTTTGTAAATGGATAAGCTCTTGTTTAAATCGCAGTACTTAAAGCATAGATAATATCACTGAAATTACCCATCAAAGTGAATTATCAATAAGATCACAATGAATGTAAATTGTATCCACAGAGTTAGTTATATTTGGTGTTTTAGTTTTCCCCATTCAGTATTTTCCAATTTTTTTTTCTCAAATCCAAGCAATGTATGAAAATTTGATATTTCCAAATCCAACTTAAAATTATCTGTAATTGAAATCAAAATCTTAAAACTACTTAAATAAAATTTCCAAACTTATTGGGGCAATTTCTGATTTAATTAAAATTTAAAAAACATCATTACTATTAATGTTTCCCTAATATAATTATTAATATCTGTGAAAAAGTAAGAAAACCATTTGTAAATATAATATCTTTCCATTCTTTACCATTATTGTAACGAATTCTTTTATTGTCATATTCATCACTAATATTATGCCAAGAATAGGTCAAGTGTTAAACTATCCAAACCAACAACATAAGTTTTATTTTACTAAAATTAAAGAACGACTAATCTGATTGTAAAATCACTCGGAGTTTTTTATTATCTTTAACTGTTTTCAGAACTTAATACTATTTTTTGTTCCATTTATATATAATTAAAAAAATAAAGTTTTAAAACTTAATTAAAGTTTAAATTCAAGAAAAATAATTTTTATATAACTTTTCATGTTGTTCTGGTAAAAGAGAATTCATTTTTAATAGTTCATCAAATTTTTCTAATATCTTCCATTTTTTAGTTCTTCATTATTATTTCCAGCATCAATGGAACACAAATTAACTCCAAGTCATTAACCATTCTTTTTGGGTTACATGGAAAACGTCATAACCTTGTCCTCTAATTACTTTTTTAAATTTCATAGATCTTTTAATGATAGGCAATCCTGACTTTTCTGTTAATTCTTTGAATATTTTTCTTGAATGAATTGAATGTTTTTTATTATTGTTATATCTTTTATTAATCAAATCAATTAAATCATCATCTACTTTAGTGTTAATGACTTCTTTTCCAGTTATTCTATCCTTAGCAATCAATTTGTTTTGACCATAAAGTTTATTTAAGTTAATAATTAAATTACCATATTGTCCATTTGGTGAAACTTTATATGGGTTATGATGTTTTATTCCTTGTCCATATGTAGAAGCCATACCAAGAATATTATTTAACCGGTCTTTGTACTTTATAAGTTCACCTTGATCATGTTTTAATTTTTTTATTTCTTTTTGCTTATTTGGATCTTTCGATCTTGATTTGCCAGTTATTGAACCATTTAATTTTTTGATATTCGTATTAACACTATCTATTGTATCTTCAATATCGTCTTTATCTATTTTATTAGGATCAATTACATTTGCAGTAAAAAAGTCAAACATTTCAGACGGTTTGTAATATTCATATTCTTCTAAAACATTATTATCCAGAAAAGCATCTAAATCTACTGTAGGTATTTCCTTTTCTTTCGGTCTTGTCTCAACAATTTCAGGAAATTCTTCTGATTTTCAGTTATTCCCATCTTTTTTCTTCCGTAATCTTCTAATCTTTAAGTTCATCTTGAGGAACCCATCCAGTAGGTTTTATCCCCCCAATTTATGGTGTATAAGGAGTCCCGGTTTTTGAAAGGTAATAATCGTGTTGTTCTCGGAATAGCTCTTCCAAACTTTTTAGATTTTCTATTTCATGTATCTTATCACAAACTGTTCTGGAAGTAACGCTAATTGGGTTTTTTTTTATTCAGGTAATGCTTTTAACTGACTTGATAATTGTTCTTTTTGACTTTCTATTTTTCAGTAATTGGCTTATAAATTTCAGTGTAATATCCCGATTTGTACTTTTCTTATTTTTTCTCTCATTATTTCTTCCTAAGATCTCTCATTTTTTTGCCCGACTAATTTTTTTCTTATTTTTATTTCATTAAGTTTTGATTGCATTTATATAATAATGTAAGATAATGTAAAAAAAATGAAAAAATGTAAGATATTGTAAAATAAAAGTAAAATAATGTAATATTATATAAATGGAAATTCCAAAATTTTGATACAAAAAGTGATAAATCCAATAACTTTAAACAATATTATCCTTTTATGCCAGATTCATGTTTTAGAATGTTTAATATGTGGATCTTCTGGATCTGGAAAAACAAATACTTTAAGCATATACTTCGAAAAAACCCCTTTTTATATTTATGATAAATTATACTTGTATGCTAAAAACTTAGAACAATCTAAAATCAGGATTTAATTAACAACTTAAGCCCAAAATTTCAAAAAAAATTAAAGTAGATCCAAATGAAATACTTGAATATTCAGCTGATCCCAACCAATTAACCTTGTGAGAATCTTGATCAGAAAAACAAAAAGTAGTAATATTTGATGATTTTGTATGTGAAGATAAAAAAGTTCAAAATGAAATAACAAAATACTTATTCAAAGGGCGACACAAAAAATGTTGTGTTATTTATTTAAGTCAGTCTTACTATAAAAACACCAAAAGATATTCGAATTAATGTTCACATTATATTTTATTTGAAAGTCCAGGGAAAACGGAAAATGATAGGATTTGTAATGAACAAAATATAGATCGTGATACTTTTGCTAATGCAACAAATCAAAAATATGAATTCTTATATATTGACAAACCAAGGAAGTTTTTAAGAAAAAACTTTACTGGGAATATAAAAATGGGAGTTTTTAATGATGTAAAACAAATAAGTGAACCTGAAAGTATAATAAAGTTAAATTTGATAAAGATTTAAGTGATTATGCTACTAAAAAACAAAACAAAAAGCTTAGAAAGGAACGGAATCGTATCTTCACAGAAATAAGGAACTTGATAACACAATGAATAGAGCATTAGATATGGGAGGGAATGAAAATCAACCTAGGAAATCCAGATAAACCCAACGATGCAGTCCAAGACGGATTGTGTATAAAAAAAATTTAAAGGTAATAGATGACTATAAACTTGAAGATGTCAAAAGTATAAAACAAACACTAGAAGCAGAAGTAAAGAATATTGAAGAATTAACAAAAGATTTTAAAAGAATTCATTATTAATTAATCAATTACAAGGTAAACTTGAAAAGAAATGAAAGCTATGGTTGATTCTATTAAAGAACTTGAAAGAAATCTGATTTGACAGATGACAACAAAAAAAAAGTATTCAGAACCAATTTTGAAAAGTTATACACTCAAGTTCAGGAAATAAATGATACCCAATTAAACATGAAGAACTAAGAGACAAGATTATTGAAGCTGAGAAAAAGTTTACAAATATGTATCAGTTAGAAATCAGAAAGAAATAAATAAACTAAATACTGAAATGACAAAAGGGAATCAAGATTTTCTCATACATTTTCAAATAAATTTTCAGAAAAATAAATCTGAATTGGAAAGGCAGCTTCACAAAGAGGTGATGACCATGACAAAAGCATTAGATGACTTTAAAAAAGAGCTCAATTCTAAAATAGATGACTTTAAAAAAAAAAATTCGAAATTGGATTAGTATTGTTGACAACCGTCACAATTTAAAATATGCAGAATTAAGTAAATTACAAAAAAATTACAAGAAGATATGACGCAGCTTAATGATAAAGTTGAAAACAAAAAATGAACTGGACTTTGTAGTTGAAAAATCAGTTAAACAAGGGGAGTTAATTACTGTAATACTGAAGCAATTAAGATAATTAATGATCAAATTAAAAAAATAATAAATGATTTGGACTCTGTAGTTGAAATATCAGCTAAACAAGGAGAACAATCACGCTAATACCCAAATAATTACTGCTAATACTAAAGCAATAACCGCTAATGTCGAAGAAATTACCCCTAATGCTGAAGAAATTACAAAAATAAAAAATGTTTTCTTAAACAAAAACACCCAAATTAGCTAGAAAAAAAGAATACTGTTGATATTTATCTGCTTCTGAATGCTACAACAAAACGACTTGATGATTTAGCTGAAATAAATTAAACTTTAAAAGAAAGACAGGAAAAAAAAAAAGGGTAGAGGAATGAGACATGAGGTGTTTTCCTTTGAATACTTTATAATCATACTTTTGATTACATACAAAATGAAAAAGTAATTTGACCGTCGTGGTGCCTGGATATATTCAACAAATAAAAATATGGCCGATCTGAAAATATTTAAATATATTTCAAGTAAGACCTGGAATTTTCGTAGATTATAAAGATTTTATACTCATAGACCAAAAATATAAAATAGATTACTAGATATGCTTTTGAGTGGTGTGTTTATAGTCAGAAAAACCGGAACTTATATAATAGATATTAAGATTTTATTAAAGGTGCGAGCCCCCGGTGAACCGTATAAACCGACTAAAAGCCCCAAAACCATTTTATATTTAGGTGGCGGAATTTAAGGCCTCAGGATATGAGTTTTATTTTTTGATATATTTGATAATGTAAATATAACAGCTGAGCAGGTGAGGACTTTGACACTGATCGGTTAATATCTAGTATAAAAAAAAATTAAAATTTATTTAACACAAGGAACAGTGTTTGATATTCATCCTTATAACGATTCAGCATCTACAGAATTAACATTTATGCTTTTGATGGGTAGTTACATCAGATTCTACATATCAGATGAACCTGTATCCTATGATAGAAACAGACTTTTGGATTAAAAGCTTAATTAAAGTTTTAATTACTATGTGTACCCTAATAATATACTTACTAATTGAAAATAAGATCAAATACCTTACATTTTATTAATAAATATAATCTGCCAAAGTTTTGCCAAAGATTCGGCCAAAGATTCGGCCAAAGTAAAAGCAAATGACAGTTTGCTGCCTTCGTGGCAGAAAAATGGCAGGCTTTTGATTGGTTGAATTTGTGGTTTCCCACATTATCATTTTTAAAAAATGCACTTGATTTACCTATGACACTTATATTAAATCAGCTGTAAAACGTAAATCGATCACAAGGAAGTTTAAACGAATTGTACTACAAATGTAAACATATCGGTTTTATGAATGAAAGTAAATACCAATAGAACGACACCGGTGTCGCTTTACATTGAGCTCACAAACGATATTGATAAACTTGTTAAAGAAAATGACACCGGTGTCGTTATATTTTGAGGGTACAAGTGTACCGAGTGCAACCGAAGACTGTAGGTCTGACTGGGTCAAAGAACCCGAAGGTTTCAGCTTCGCGAGTTAGTATTATAAGTTTAGGGTTGGGTTAATTGCTGGGTTTAAAACCTGTGGTTTTTAAAGTATTTTAAATTGTCCGGCATTAGTCAGTCCGGACCAAGGGTCAAAAGGTCAAATGGGGTTAAACTGTTCCAGAACAAACAATTATTATACTACTAGTACGCCTCATACAAACGTTAAATACAACTTAAACGTTGTACACTCGAACGTCTTGGTCAACTGTTTAACCTTAAAAGGTGTCAGGGCTTTTACAGATATCTTCGATCGGACTTTGTGTGATATATATATATTTGTTATACCGCACATAAATGCCCAATGCAAATTTCCCATTAGTTTAACTTGAATAATATATTATATTCTACAGTGATTTTATATCTTATGCGCAACATCGTTATTTCTTATTCAGCGCATATGAAATGATCCGTAATTTAATTTCTGGCGCCTCGGTCAATATTCATTTATCACCCGCTCAGGAATGCAGTATTTTATAAAAATATCAATTTAATGGGCGTTTGTTATATGAATTACAACAAAGGTCCTGCATTGAATGATGGACCAGTCCATTTTAGAACTTTAGCAGGCTAAAGGTTAGTGTAATTTCATCAGTTTCTACACATATAACGGTACTGATGAACGTAGTGTTCTATGTTCTAACATTTCATTATACTATTTTGATGCTATTTTCGCGGTAGTAAGGGAATAAATTAATAAAGGAAAGAAAAACAAGATTATGTTGCTATTATTTCCTACTGAGTTAATCAACTTTTTCTTTTCCAGTATCATTTCAAACAGAAAATCATTTTTCTAGTCCTTGTTTACTTTTAAACCCATAATGCTTCCGGTGCATGTGACCATTACTTTTGCCAAGGAAGTTAATTCTAATTTCGCGGTAGGGCGTCCCTTCCTGTGAAAGTGTAAAATGCACCGGACCCCCATATTTCTAAAGAATTTCGTGAGTAAAACATTAACAATTATTGCAATGTATATTTAAAACAGTTGCAGGGTACTTGCATCAAATATTCGGACAACACACAATTCATTACCGATTTTACTTTGTCAAAATCGACGAAGGCATTTAAACTAATTAACCTACTTTTAAACTTATTGGGTGTGAAACGCTTTCAAATCAGGTCAAATTTCCAGTAGGTATCACTGCACATTGTTGTTCTTGCAAAATTCAAATACTGCAAGACCAGATGAAACGCGAAAATGCAAGAAGTATGTTTATGTATGGTGGCGTTTAACGCTTTATGGTGGTTATATTCGTTAGAATCTTCCTTTTCTTTTATTCTACTTGGTTTTTATTTCTAAAGGAATAACACAAAACCTAGCAAACTCTTTATGATAACAGAGAGATATCAGTCACTAATTGAAATAAAAAGCTCACATATCGTCAAAGTGTGAACTAGATTTTCAGCTAGGGGTAACTCGCTCTAGTCATTTTGTTTAACCCTTACTGAGTCAAGCATTTAGATATCAACATTTACATTAACTATTTTGCCTTTAATTATGTATTAACATAACCTTACAGTCTAAACCATACAAAACGATCATGAAATTAAAACAAATCATTCCTTCGAAAATCTTTCAGCAGGGAATGGTGTAAACAATATAATGAAACGTAGTACAATGGGCTGCCTGTGGCTTTGTAAGCCTTGTTTTAAAGATGATGATTATAAGTACCATAATCCAATTCGTGCGTAGTCATAGGCAAAGCCATGATTAGATTTGTTATGTGCGTTTTGGAGATTAAAAAGAGCTTTCAAATATACACGTTTGTATACTATCTAACTAGAAACTTTTGAAGATTCTAGCAAACAAAATATCTAAAAACGCTTTATCCAACTTAAATAGTCCTGTCTATTTACATCTTAAACCTCATAAATAATATCGAGTCATATATTATTAATAATCGAGCAGATTTCTATTCAGTAAACGGAACTTGAACCGTGAGTGTGGGTCCCCACTCATCATACTAAAACTACCAGTTTTCAGGTAATACATTCACCCGTATGGTGCCAAGCATAAGGCTGCTTACGGAATTGAATCGTGCTCAGTACCCTCAGTCGCCCGTATGAGCTACCGGTAGAGACTATAGTAAGCTTAAGCACCCTTAAAAAAATATAAAGCACATTTAAATGAGCCTTTGAGTTTTATCCTTCCTGTCTAATTATACCCCGTCAGTACTCCGTCTGTGAAGATTAGTGTACGAACCTCATCCACAGAAGACACCTCTTTAGTGATTAAAAAACTGACTCTCTTAAGTTCCTCATATTCGTATGTCAAATGTAATTTATTTAATCTACCTTTCATTAATGATAAGTTTTAATTCCTAGATTCTACGGTATACTATTCAAAGATTTAACAAGAATAGTCACATTCTAATACTCATGGTCCCAAAAATATAACCCTACAGTAGTGAACCTATAGATGGATATGTCTACCTTATTCATACATTGTTTACACTGAACTGCACAGACGAAGAAAAATTAAGCATTACAAACGCCCCAGAGAGGGCAGTTGCAAGAGCACCACTGTTGAGCCTGAACTGGCTAAATGCGCACAAACCACAATGTGTTCCAAGGTCACAAACGAATTTAAGCTAGTTATTCTCACCAGGATAATCTATGTAGGCACAATAAGTAAAACACACAAGTGCTCGTGTAAATGTAATTTATAAAACACTATAGGACTGTAAGTGTATGTACTGAATGCTTTTGTAGGAAGCCGAGTATCAAAGGAAAAGGTAAGGCTCCGATGAAACAGGTCAAGACATACATTAATGCATCTCAGTTGGATTTTATACCTGTCTTTTATGCTACCATCTAACTCTGCCGTGGAGTCAACTATTGAAAGGGCTGGACACTTTTATACTTTTTTTTACGTAAATGAAACAGCATACATTCGTTTTCTTTTAAATAAATTGCTTTCCAATAAATGCATAAAAATACATAGAATCATCCAAATGCAATGCATACAAATATATTCACGGTAAAACGAACATAATTATGCTATCTGGACATCCATATTACAAGAATAAACAAGAGACTAGATATATATTACACACAGCATCTGAAAATATACAATGTCACACCTTAGTTGAATTTGACGTCATATAAACGACGGTGTCTACTTGTAGCAGTGAGCACAATGCCCAACTTTATAGTGCTGCCTCACTGGAATATCCTCACTGGAATATCACGCCGTAGACACGTGGCATGATACCCCACACAGTCATATTATACTGACACCGGGCTGACCAGTCCTAGCACTATCCCCTTAATGCTGAGCGCCAAGCGAGGAGCTGCTAGTACCATTTTTTACGTCTTTGGTATGTCGCGGCTGGAGATCGAACTCACGATCTCCCGCATTTGAAGCGGACGCTCTACCACTAGGCTACCGAGGCGGTTGCATTGCCTGTCTGATCATTACAGTAAACAAGTACGAGAACTTTCAATACGTTTCAATACGTTTCCACAAGCGGTTACAGATATAATCTGAACCAAATGGTGTTAACTCATGAAGGGACATGACTGTGTACAAAAGCAGTACATTAAGTTATTAAGCATATGCATTGCATCAGATAAGTGTGTTAGTTCCCGTCCATTTCAGTTATAAGTTACTTAGACACCGGCTTATGTACAAAGTTTTTATAAAATGGCTAAGGTGAAAAACGGGCATGACTTTGTGAAATTGTTGTGAAACCTGTGTATTGCCTATCAGATCATCACAGTGAAGATACAAGCTTACATAGAAACACATGCAAAACAGAGTTATGAACCCTACTCATTGCTTAACAGATTATCACAATGTATAAGTACGTGAAAGTTCAGTGGCTACCTAGTACACTCACACCGGCAAACGGGTGAGTGCGGTAGCTCCAACTAAGCTGAACAACTATCCGATTTCAGGTATTATGAAAATGCTTTTTCTCAAAGTCACTTTAAATGTTTTATTACTTAATTATATATTAAGCTGACATCTAAATAACTACTGATGGAAAGGAATGAAACTTCACACACTTATTCACTGAGTGTGATAATCTGACATGTAATGCACAGGTTGTATAAAGCTGTCTTGTTTTCATGTCATAGTTACGCCTTTTTTGACAATTGGTATTCATTCATTGACAAGGCGCTTCAGTCCTCCAATAGTCTCTTGTCCTTTTCATTTTAAATTATTATTAAAATGAAAGTACTATGGATGCTAAATTATGAAAATTACAATACAGTCAAGGGGTATTGAACCACCAAAAAACGGACTAACAGGAACAATGACGTCAAAAAATATAACGAATGACAGTTATTTGATATAATCTATGAAATAAACGAATTAATGGAATAATACTAATATGAACCTTTTAAGCCTCCCTACCTTACCTTTATATCTTTATTTTACTAGAAGTTGATATACTGTTTTGGAAAATTATGGACTAAAATACGTTCTGTGTGGATTTTACTTTAAACTTCAATGAAACATGCAGTCTGTAGAATGCGTAGACGAGCATTCTACCGCGTGACCTCACGCTGAAAATATATAATGCAATAAAGTACAATCGTAATCGATCCTGAAGCATTGACATTTTTGTTGTACGCAAGAAACAAGAAAATGAAATGTAATTGACATATAATTTTTAATATAATTAATATATGATTTAAAAAGTTTTACGCCTCATAAATGATATACTGTCTAATTGCTTCTTTCTATTTCCAGGAAAAATAGACAGACTGATCTCTTTACTAGAGATGACAGTGCCTGGTATGTATCTACCATTTTATGCTAAATTCATACTTCAGTGGCGCAATTCCTTGATAACTTTTTTTCTTAGGGACATATCTGTCGTTGTTATACTACAATGTACTTCCATACTGTCTTTAAACAAAATTTTTGGCTCGAGTTTAAACTTAACGGCAAATTATATTAATTCCATAGTTTAATGACATAAGTCCAACGGAAATACTGGCTTGAATAATAACGGTAACTAATTCTGAAAGTGTGTGTTGTTTCTATAGTTTAACCCCATTTTCCACCAGGGTTTTAGCTGAGTGGAGGTTGGTTTATATAACCCATGTTCTTATAACATACACTGTAAATAACTAACAACTTGTCCATATGAATCACACTTGAAGCATGGATGCCGATCGGCATAATCTTCGAACATTATTCGCCTAGGTCAGAACTCGTAGTCGAGAACGCCTAATAGGAAGGCTTGTAGTAATTATATTTGAAAAAGCTGCGTGTTTGAAATTGAGTAAGTATATGGGATTTAAAAAATAAAGATCATCTTCATTACTTGAATGACTAAAGGAGGGTATAGTCATGTGGAATGGAAATATAAAGCCTTTCTTTCTATCTTTTACTGATTTGTACATATTAAGAGCGACTTGGTGACATGAAATAATCTCGAAACGTGTTCTTTTAAAAAGGAGGTCTTTCTAAACTATTCATTTAAAATATATATACAATACTTTACAAGCAGTAATAATGCTTTATTTATATTTAATTATGTCTTATGTCTAAATTATGTCGGTTTTAAATTATTTCTCAATGTCAGAACACCATTTAACTGCAATTTCTGTCTAAAGGAAAACTCGGATTATTTACCTGGACCCGGAGAAAATCGTTTAGATATTTCATAGACAGAGAATATGCATGCCACCCTTCAAAAAGAAATTTGACTGAACTGTAAAATAATCTGACTGGTTTAAAAAAAAACACCTTGTTACTGGCAATGAAGTAAACATAGATACGACAGATGTTTGAAGAGTTTGTGATCTTGAGGTATCTTTAAAGAAAGACCTATATTAATGATCTCTTACACATACATCGCGTAGGCTGATCATGACCTGCACTGTTCGCTATTCAGTCTGCAAATTTTCAGTTAACACCTATTCAAATAATAAATGGTACTGCCCAAATTGAATGATAGACCAGTCCATTTTAAATATCTAGCATGGTAAATGTTTACACGAAATAAAACAATAGAATAAAGGACGAATATGTGAGATTAATCCACAGAAGGAAAACTGACCATATTGTAAAACTCAAAGGGATCGTGATTTATCTATGCTACTCCGTTAACGTTTGGTTACCACTTAAGTTTCCTAATAGAATATCAATACATTTTACATCAAATGTGTACAATAAGCATTTCTGCAATTGTAGATAATTTCGCAAGTACAATAAAGTGGAAACTGCACTATGGTGATATTTTGATTATCGTATCCTAGATACAGATCTTAATAGGAATTCCGCTTTTAAATCTTAGCTCCGGCAAATAACATGTATAACTGTATTTATTTACAAAAGAGCCAGAAGAAACTGAAACTAACACAGACTCGCAAATCGAATCATCTGACGAAGGGAAAACTACAACAACAGAGTCCCAGGCAAATGCAACAACGGCAGCAGAGTCCGAGACAACTACATTAACGCCACAGCCGACCAACTCAACTACAGCAGAACCGGACACAGAACCAACAACTGCAGCAGAAACGGGCACAGGAACAACAGATAGTGACAGTGGTTTAGAACGCCTCGTTTTGCTTAATCTGTTAAAGAATCTGGCAAGAAAAAGGACTCAATTACGTCATTAATCAAGAGGAACAATAAAAAGGTGATCAGAATTGTCATGCAGAGTATTAAGTAAATTAAATAAAATATTAATCTGTCTACTGGCCAACTAAATGTGATCTTTTAAACTCACCATTCATACTTTATGCTTAATATATATATTAATATTACCAATTACAATGTTATATCAGTACCCAGTAACACTATGATTTAACCCCAAAACAATGTGACATTACCTCGTACAAACATGACTAGAAATACACTGTGCTTTCAATGGTATAAACAAAAATAAATTGGTCAGTCATTTGGAACCCAGGTACTACTTGATTGACCAGTAACAAACATTTTAACGGTACAGTATAGATAGATTTATATAAAACATTGACTGTAACATTTGAGCCGCGCCATGGGAAAACCAACACATTGTATTTGCGATCAGCATGGATCCAGACCAGCCTGCACATCAGCGCAGTCTGGTCAGGACCCATGCTGTTCGCTTTCAAAGCCTATTGAAATTAGAGAAACCGTTAGCGAACAGCATGGATCCTGACCAGACTGGGCGGATGCACAGACTGGTCTGGTTCCGTGCTGGTCGCAAATGCACTATGTTGGTTGAAGAAGATGAAACACAAAGGAAAACGGATAGAAAGAAACAGATAATTTGTTTATTTTATGTTTAATGCCGTTTCTCAACAGTTTTTCAGTTATGTATCCTAACCGGTGTTCCTGGATTCTGTACTAGTACAAACCTATATTCTCCGCAAGTAATTACCAACTTCCCCACATGAATCAGAGGTGGAGGACGGGTGATTTGTTAGACACAATGTCTTTTATCAAATCGTCACGGAGAACATTCGCCTTGCCTGAGGATCGAACTCACGACCCCGCAATCCGAAGATCTGCGCTGTCCCTATTGATGTTAGCTGGCGGGCATTCAAACAACTAACTGTCATTCTAACACGATCCGATTCATTTTCATATCAAACAAAGATGGCTGAAAACAGTGAATTATTATACAACAATTCACTGTTCTAACGTCACAATTATTACGTCAAAGCGTCAAACGGCATAGCGGCGCGCTGGAAAAGAAACCAATTCGAGGGTCTGGCGCAAAACTATTGTATCTTGTTCTTTATTCATATACACTTACAATAGTTTTGCACCAAGCTCTCGAATTGAAAACGGGCAAATATTTAATGAATGCCGTCAAGGATGTATTTAAAGTCCTTTCGTAACGTGTTAGAATCGAAATGATATATCTCATTTAGTGATTTGCTCTTGAATAAAATCATTGTTTGTCGTTCAGATGCGTATTATTATATCACGAGGGCGCAGCCATCGTGATACAATTTCTTCGCATCTGAACTCCAAACAATGATTTATTCAGCGACAAATCACTACATGAGATATATTACTTCTTAAATCTAAGAAAATTAACAGGACTCGGACGAGGTTTTTGCCATTGCCATATACATCATGAACAAGTCAAAATCAAACTTGTATATGTTGCCAAATAATGTACAAATTATATAATTAATTGATTTATTAGTTATGATGAAATGGGTACAATGGTGTTTGAGCGGAAGTCACGTTATCTATTGGCTATAGATCCTGCTACGGAAGTGGGTCAAGGTTGCTTGATTACAGGAATTAGCTATAGAACGTTGATAAAAGAACATGGTTGAAGTTTCACTACAGTCAGTTTACATTTGATATGGTCTTTTAAGCTTAAATGCGCTTCTGCAGCTATTCATATGAACCTTGCTTTCTAAAGTCTTTCTTTACATATCTTACATGTGCAATTTTATATTTGCAGGTAGAAAGAAGACTCGGCTCCAGACTAACATGTTATCAAAGAAGAATACGCATATTAACTTTTGACATAACAACATTATCACTTTTTGATACATTGTTTTCATTTTAGCTACATAGGAATTCAAATAATTTTAAAGACGCTTCCAATATATTGAATTAAATGCTATTGTATTGATTATTGACACTATTCTGCTTATATCTGCAAAACAAACCATTGCTTTTTCATAATACTAGCTTCATGAAAATACTTAATCAAAGACTCATTCTACAATCTTTCATATTCAAATAGCATGAACTTAGAAACTTTAGCTCGCTTATGCATGTTACGTATATAAATTTTAATTGTAGATAAACACTCTTTTTCAAAGTGGTCAATTAAAGCTAATAATAAAGAAATAAAAAAAATATGTAAGAAACAACAATTAGTTAGAAATAGATTTGATTATGTAAATTTTCGTCAAACCAGCATGCTGTTTCAAAACTGAAATATATGTATATGAAAGCAGTTGTTGTTCTTAAAGTCCAATTGTTTGTCCGACCGTGTGGCAACAAATATACTGATTGTACGGAAGTGTCATATCCTTTATGGACTTCCTCATTTTGTAAGGGGTCAATCGGAGTTGTACCTTGTGTCGTAAATTCTTTTCGGCCAACAAGAGCAAACGTCCAGGAGGAAAAGTCAGATCCAAATGATGCAGTCGACCATACAATACAACATTCCAACTGGAAAATGGTACGTTTATTGTATATACGTACATCCAAGCCGAGCACATGCATACATAGGCAAAGGGGATTTATTAATAAAACATAGAAATAACAAACAGAAGAAAGACGCAAATATAAGGAAGGTACATACGGCCTATGAATTCCACCACTTCAACTTAAACTCACACATTATGACATTTTGTTAACAGTTAAGTATGGTGTTCCTTGACTTGTTGCTGTTTTGCGCTGAGGTTTTGACCAAACACAAACCAATAAAATAACTCTACAGTTCATATGTTTGTCGTGTGAATTTATGTCGCTATGGTTTTCTGTCCGTAAATGCGTCTACCCGTTATCGGTGAAAGCAATAAAAAGCATTCTGTCTATAATTTGGGCATGATGGAAGTCCTTACGCCTCGAAACACCGCGCCATGCTCTCTATGTTTTTCAAAGCTTCTTCGTCAAGATATATACATTTCGTTAACAAACTGCACACCTGTTAAGGCTCTTGTTAGATAGATTGTAATACCAATGAAAATCACCTTTCATTCAACAGTGTGAACATACTGGGGTTTCCTCTCTTTGTACTGTATTTAAATATAAAACCCAATTATGTCCAGTTTCAATAGTATGCTAATATGGTCAAAGCCTTGCGCCTGGTTTAAGGTACCAGTAAACCTGACTAAAACATGAAGTCCAGCATAAGTGCTTTCTTCTGCGACTTTTAATTCTTTATGTTCTATCTCAAATGAATATCGTTATTTTCCAGTTTTATATTTCTGCGGTGGTACCTTAAAACCCAAACTGAGAATGACCTTGTTCGCCGCAGGCCTCTTGTTGAATAAATATCTGTATAAAACCTGAGATGTTTACGAAGATTACACCTAAAGACTTATATCCATTTCAGCCATCCTAATACTAAAAGAAACGTATCAATCTACCCAGAGGTTTCAACTGTCAATTCAACAGGTTTTGAAACCGCCATTGAGACCGATTCTTATCTTCATAAGTTCACCATCAATATAAAGTACGCCACATACGAAACGTAAAATACAACTAAAACTTTTTACAATTTAGAATACAACTTAAACGTTGTACACTCGGACGTCTTGGCCAGCTGATTAACCTTAAAAGGTGTCAGGACTTTTAAAGATATCTTCGATCGGACTTTTTTATATGTGTGATATATATTTATCATACCGCACATAAATGCCCAATGCAAATTTCCCATCAGGTTAACTTGAATAAGATATCATATTCTCCAGTGATTTTATATCTCATGCGCAACATTGTTATTTCTTACTCAGCGCTTGTGAAATGATCCGTCATTTAATTTCTGGCGCCTCGGTCAATATTCAGTTATCACACTCTAAAGAATGCAATTTTTTATAAAAATATTAGTTTCATGATCGTTTGTTATATGAACTACAACTTGCATATGTGACAAAGGTCCTGCATCGAGTATCACAAAACGTGGACGCTGTTACTTTTCTTTAGCCTTTAGCCTGCTGGCGGCAATTGATTCTGCCTTTGCGACCAGTGCAGACCAAGATCAGTCTGCACATTTCGCGGTACGGCGTCCCTTCCTGTGAAAGTGTAAAATGCATCGGACCCCCATATTTTAAAATAATTTCGTGAGTAAGATATTAACAATTATTGCAGTGTAAATTTAAAACAGTTGCAGGGTAATTTCATCAAATATTTGGACAATACACAATTCATTACCGATTTTACCTTGTCAAAATCGACGCGGGCATTTAAAAATAATTAACCTACTTTTACACTTACAGGGTGTGAAACGCTTTCAAATCAGGTCAAATTTCCAGTAGGTAGCGCTACACATTGTTCTCGCAAAAATCAAATACCGCAAGTCCAGATGAAACGCGAAAATAGCAGCAAGAGGTATGTTTATGTATGGTGGCGTTTAAGAAATACTCGCATATCATCAAAGTGTGAACTAGATTTTCAGTTAGGGGTAACTCCCAGTACTCAGTCGTTTTGCTGAACTTCACACAGTATTCCCTTACTGAGTCAAGCATTTAGATAACTATTTTGCTCTTATTTATGCATTAACATAAGCTTACAGTCTCAACCATACAAAACGATCATAAAATTTAAACAAATCATTCCTTCGAAAATTCTTCAGAAGGGAATGGTGTAAACAATACAATGAAACGTAGTACAATGGGCTGCCCGTGGCTGTAAGCCTTGTTTTAAAGACGATGACCATAAGCATCATAATCCATTTCGTACGTAGTCATAGGCATAGGCATGATTAGCTTTGTTATGTCCGTTTTGGTGATTAAAAAGAACTTTCAAATATACACGTTTGTATACTATCTAACTAGACACTTCTGAAGATTTTAGCAAACAAAATTTTGAAAAGCGCTTTATCCAACCTAAATAGTCCTGTCTATTTACATCTTAAAGCTCATAAATAATATCGAGTCATATGTTATTAATAACAGAGCAGATTTCTATTCAGTAAACGGAACTTGAGCCTTGAGTGTGGGGTCCAACTCATCATACTAAAATTACCAGTTTTCAGGTAATACATTCACCCGTATGGTGATATGCACCTTCCAAACTAAGGCTGCTTACGGAATTGAATCGTGTTCAGTACCCTCCGTCGCCCATATGAGCTACCGCTAGAGACTATAGTAAGCTTAAGCACCCTTAAAACAATAAAAAGCACATTTAAATGAGCCTTAGAGTTTTATCCTTCCTGTCTAATTATACCCCGTCAGTACTCCCGTCTATGAAGATTAGTGTACAAACCGCATCCACAGAAGACACCTCTTTAGTGATTAAAATACTGACTCTCTTAAGTTCCTTATATTCGTATGTCAAATGTAATTTATTTAATCTACCTCCTTTCATTTATGATAAGTTTTAATTCCCAGATTCTACGGTATACTGTTCAAAGATTTAACAAGAATAGTCACATTCTAATACTCAAGGTCCCAAAAATATAACCCTACAGTAGAGAACCTATAGATGGATATGTCTACCTTATTCATACATTGTTTACACTAAACTGCACAGACGAAGAAAAATTAAGCATTACAAATGCCCCAGAGAGGGCAGTTGCAAGAGCGCCACTGTTAAGCCTGAACCGGTTAAATGCGCACAAACCACAATGTGTTCCGAGGTCACAAACGAATTTAAATTAGTTATTCTCACCAGGATAATCTATATAGGTACTTTAAGTAAAACACAAAAGTGCTCGTGTAAATATAATTTAAAAAACACTATAGGACTATAAGTGTATGTACTAAATGCTTTTGTAGGAAGCCGAGTATCAAAGGAAAAGGTAAGGCTCCGATAAAACAGGTCAAGACATACATTAATGCATCTCAGTTAGATTTTATACCTGTCTTTTATGCTGCCATCTAACTCTTTCGTGGAGTCAACTATTGAAAGGGCTGGACACTTTTATACCTTTTTTACGTAAATGAAACAACATACATTCGTTTTCTTTTAAATAAATTGCTTTCCAATAAATGCATAAAAATCATCCAAATGCAATGCATACAAATATATTCACGGTAAAACGAACATAATTATGCTATCTGGACATCCATATTACAAGAATAAACAAGAGACTGGATATAAATTACACACATCATCTGAAAATATACAATGTCGCACCTTAGTTGTATTTGACGACACACTGTATATTTATTTGCTTTACAATACATTACGAAACATAATGAATAATGCAATCAGTTCGTAGCAAATATTTGAACAGTTTTCATATCTAAAATACTACCTTTTTGTAATGTCTACACAAATAGTCAATGTTTTCCACTTGTTTGTAACACAGGTGTCACTTTAGAACTACAAGAAACTGAAATATTTTATGTGGCAGACACATTTAAAACAAAGTATTAATGATCCTTTAACGCGTGCACATTGTGCCACCTTGTAAAGTCAAAACGTCTAAGTTGTCTCTTATATGTTAAATCTTTTTTTTCTATAATTTTCACTTTCCAAGTTTTTGTCCCATGGCAGCTAAATTTCAAAGATGGCTTATGTTTCTCTCATTACTTACCATGCAGAAATTTTAGTTAAATGCCACAAATTAACAACCGTAACTCCAGGAAATATAACTGAACTGTAACATTCCAAAGATATACACAAGTAGGTTTGGCAGTGGTAACTCCTGTTAAGTTTTGTTGAATTCCAACCAGTGATATATGAGAAGTAGCACAGATATCAAAGAATTTGACAAATCAAGTCATTACTCCGCAGAAAATCATTAAATCAGAACATCACGATGATATGCACAACTTCGCTTCACACTAATTACCTGTGATGTTTGGTAAAAAAAAATCATCCTAATGGTATACATCAAGTAGCGTGATTACTGTAAAATATGACAAATCATGCCGAAGATGTGTGTTACTCGGCATGGCACTGATTACTCATGTCAGGTTTATTAGCAATTGCCAAACGGTGTAAGAGAAGTTGTCAAAGCTTAATGAAATTTGAGAATTCCCTGGAAATCACTGAACCGGAGCATGCCAATACATTGCATAATAAGACTTGACACTGATCACTCTTGTAAGATTTTGTTGAAACTCTCCCCATTACATAAGAGAGTCGCAGGCATTAACCAACACGCAATATCAACCTTTCATTTTGAAAACATACGGCATCTGATAATGCTGTAGCTATGGTCATAGTAAAAGGGTTTTAAAAAATATACACATTGCTGTAAGTGCCACGGTTTTCATCCATAAGTTTGGGTTTACTGAAATGTATTGATTTATTATGAATTGTCACGTTACGCGGATCTTCAACATAATGTCTGCATTCATTCAATCATTTTTGCCTAGATTCTTTAAGTACATTTATAACTGTCCGTACATATTCCAAGTTGTTTGAACAATAATTCAGCATTGTGATATCTTTATGATAGTGCTTAGTAACTCGTTCAATGAGCAAAATGGGAGGGAAACGGGAAAGTAATATTGCTTTCTAAATTAAGTTAATCATTATTGAGTAAATGAAAATAAATCAAGATGTATAGGCTCATGCAGGAGTAATAATCACAGAGAAATATATGCTACAATGTAATACTTTGGCTGACCTCTACTTCATCAGTAATTTTGATTAAGTCTTTCTTGAAGCAAAGTTTGAAACTCCGGGTAATTCGTTAATGTGTTCGTCTCACTGTGTAAGGCAAAATACAGTTTACCATTTGTACATTTTAACAACATCATTTCATAAAAACTTTGAAATAAATGTCCTTATTTAGTTTACAACTGTATAACTGAAAAATATGTGGAAATAGTCTTCATTTACAATTAAGATATATTTTTCCATGTTAAAACAGAGAGGTAGGTATATCTTGTAATAGTAGAAATGAAAAACAATCTAAAACATAATATTAGATTACAATTTATTGCTTCTCTGCTTTTATTTTAAAATGAAACTACAAAAAAATGTAAATAAAACTGCATAAACTAACCTCTCTACAGATGTTTGTCAAAATGTCAAATATTGCTTTCATGGAATTGCACTCTTTGTATCATTGAAAGTTACATGTAAACCACCGTTTGAAAACATCTGCGGAATGCAACTTAATTTTGCAAGCACTTGTAACATGTGCAAATGTTGCGTTCCGCTCAACCAGGGGCTAGAGGGCATGGAGTAGCATGCATTTTCCCTGGCTCATTCAAACTGATCTTGGAACATTTTCAGTATTGTCGTGTTAGTCAACCTGTTGAGTATGCACATTTTCTATTTTAGTAATAACTACACTTACAACCTCCTAATTTGCAAAGTCTTCTAAAGTCTTTGGAATGCACTTCCTTCTCTGTTTTGAAGCACTTTCACACAATGATCAACATAATCCTAGTTAAAATTAAGTATTTTACTACAACTCCCAAGATGTCTTAAACCCACCAGCAGCTTTACTGATATATATGAACTATAAAAAACAGATAATAATGTATGTAATACAATAAATATTAAAAATATTCAATATTTTTGAGACAAACTCTTAGTTTATAACCCGCAAAACATTTCTAAATTCAAATTCTGTTTCAAATTCAACCTTAGCCTTGTCATCAATAGATTTCAAAATAAAGCTGTTGGCACTTTCTTTGGTGGAAAATATTAATCCTGGTGTAACGAACCCTACCCGATTCGCCTAATGGCAACTTTCAGCTTACATATTTCAGCATTTAGACGAACTGAGCAGAGGTCTTGATCATAAAAATGTTTTGTTACAATTTCAGAAATTTTCGAAAAACGCACCTTATTACCATCAATGCCATTCATAATACAAGCAAATTTGTAGACTTCATATCCTTGCCAAAGTATGCATTGTGTCAAAGTAGTAAATAAGGAGTACCTAAAGGGCATTTATTAATGAAATCGTACAAAAGCTGCACAAGCACCAACACAATATGCTGTTGTTTAGTTGTTTTTGAAATTTGTCCTTATTTTTTAGGATTAATGAAGTTCTAGCATTAACTTCTTCATCATGTATCTATAGATTATGAAACAATTTAAGGGCAATACATCTACAGTTAGTCACTACAATTAGTCAATACGCTTTCTTATTTGATGGTGCGATGACTAATAAATTGAGGACATTTGTTTGTTTGCAGTGTAATATCGAATTATATCTTTACCGATAAGGGAGACAATTGAAAACAAACAATTTTTCTTTTTAGTTTATACTAATTTCTGAAGATCAACGAATTTTATGTTATTACATGCTTATATGTTCAGATAAAACCCATATTTCATGAAGAAATTTAGATTTATTTAGGCTACCGTGTTACATGATGCATCCACTAAATTACCATGGGCACTTAAGCATATTGATATCAAATACTGGTTATTAGGTCCGTGAAATCAACACGACGCCATTTTGTTTTTAAAATCAACAGCAACAAAACTGCATTTAAATATTTTCGTAAACAAAATACACATTCCGCGGCCAATGTCGGTAGTTAAGCATATTTAAAACTTTTCGTGTCAATGCCGTTAGTTCGTTGAATAACCGGAAGCTTACTTTGTACCACGGCCACACGCTGAATGTCAGATTAAAAAACAACACAAAAAACGTAAACAACTGAGGAATGTCCGAAAGTCATTGGTTAATCAAGCTGCAGAATTAAATATCATCACGGATTCAATAGAAATAGCTAGAAAATATTGATCTAGGAGCTGCACAGCATTACAAATAGGGTTGGAAATTTGGAACACAACTTTTCGAATCTACCATACGATAGAGAACCGATGAAAGGAGAGGAAGCACACATATATCTATAGCTGCATGAATGGCAATGCCAAGCAACCAAGGTAACATTTCTAGAGCGTGTGCAAACTTTATTATAGCTAGCTTGTTCTATATAGGATTGTCTAGCTGTATATGGCTCGTGTATGGCTTGAGTATTGGGATAATCATAGGGTACCAGTAATTATAAAGGCAACCAAGGGAGGTTATTAAAGAATATGTTTCAAGGGAGACAATTTTATCTGGAAAAAATGAAGTTCGGCACTGTAAGTGATATAGAGAATATCTTACTGATATTTTTCAGTATTTCACCAGTTAGCATGAAATAAAGTGTAAGACTCCGTGATGCTTTTGTCCAAGGTCTTGCAAAAACGGACGAAGTGTATGGACTTTTTCTTGCAACATGCTTAGTCGTGGCTATTGGTTCTAAAAACTGTTGAGTACATTGGTGAACTAATACCTTATGTGGACCCTATTTGGATATTTTAGAAATATGTATATAATGTAAGATCCTTTCACAGTGGTGGGGGGAAGCTACTTTATTTACACTGTCTTTAACTTGCCCCAAACGCGTTTCCTTTATATATGTTACTCAACGTTCCAAGGCGGTGCCTAGTTTACAATTTGCTTTTTGTATGATATGGTATATTGGTAGTGTAACATTATTTATTTCTCCGTTCCCATATTTACACCCACGCGCCTCTTTCCTTTTCTTTAGTGAGGTACAGTTTTTATTCATGTGTTTGTTCGTTTAATCATATTTGTATCATATTGGTCTGTTTATTTTGCTCTTGAGTGTGTGCGCGCATGTTGGAGGGCGGTGCATGCATTCTTGCGTTCGATTTTGTGCGTTGGTCTTATTTGCGTTCATGCTTACTGTGCTGTGGTTAGCAGTCTAGCGAGGCTGTCTTTCTGGAACGTGGCTTTCCATATTGAATATTCATCCTTACTTTTCCCCTTCACCAACCCCCACCCACCACCCCCTAAATATTTAGTTTTAGCTTTAATGTTAGGAATGGCAAGGTTTGGTAGACTTTTTATGTGGACCATATTCCTAAAATAGTACAGCTTGATCCATGGCTTCCAAACCTATCGAAGATGTATGCTGACTTTACTTAATTCTTTGTTGTTGTTTTTTTTGTCTTAAAGGAGTAAGAATGTTAATCGCTTTTTATATTTAACTTCAAATGAATTCACTTATAAAATGTCTAAACAAATCTGTAAGTGACTAACTTTATATCACATGTAGATATTACACCCGTTTCGTGACAAACACGTTCACAAACTGGGCAGTTAAGTATATTGAATTTCCTTGATACACACTATCTGTATAAATAATGTGTAACCTCATGCAGAAAGTGAATATTTAGTTTCGCTGGTGCCAGATGTTAACAAGACTAGTGTGTCACTGCTGAGACATGATATAAGGAATTGATATATACTAGTATGCCAATGTTGAAGTACTATTGTGTAGTCCACCTTGGGTGCATATTCAACGGCATCAAAACTAATCCACCTGGGTCAGTTTATTTGTTGTGGAATATGCAGAGTAACATATTGTAATGTAATTTGTTGTGTATAAGAGCGAATGTGTTGCTTTAATATGTTTTAACCATTTAAAATTGTGAGTTGACTGATACATGTTTTGATAGCAGAGAAAGGATATTTTTGATGCGTTTGGCGTAAGGGTTAGTTTACTCCAAAATTTGACCATACGTGACTTTATAATGATTTCTAAGGGGTAGCGACCAAGTTCGGCGTATAGCATATAACGTGGGGTACTTTTCCTAGATTTTGTTATTATCCTTAAAAAGTCACATTGTACCTGTTCTAAGGGGCCTCCGTGGCCGAGTGGTTAGAGTCGTTGACTTCAAACCATTTGCCCCTCATCGATGTGGGTTCGAAACCTCATTTGGGGCGTAGAATTCTTCACGTGAGGAAGCCATCCAGCTGGCTTACGGAAGGTCGGTGGTTCTACCCAGGTGCCCGCTCGTGATGAAATATGCACGGAGGGGCACCTGGGGTCTTCCTCCACCATTAAAGCTGGAAAGTCGCCATATGACCTAAAATTGTGTCGGTGCGACAATAAACCCAACAAAATGTACCTGTTCTATGATATCAAGATTTCCATAACCGAATACCTCGGAACCGTATGTTAAGATGGGTAAGACAGTATTATCAAATAGCTTTAGCTGTAGGTCAACTGGGAGGGCTAGATTACTATTTTTTACCAGGAGCTGGTGCATTGCTTTTCTGGCTTGAGCAGTTTAGGGGCGAGATTTAATGTTACGAAAACAGAGGCCCAGATATGTTTTCGTCGAAGCTAGACTACTTTGTTCTTTTTTATAAATCCCACAATGACTTTATACACCCCACGCAAGATTTACGTAGGAATAAATTAATGTAATTATATTAAGCCCAAACTGCCTGATGTGCATAGCACACATTTATTTTGCGCTGACTACTTTTTTGTACGTAAGATTTATTCTTCATGACATTTTAATAAACGAGTTTGTTTCAACGCTTGTATTTGTGTCTTAAAATAACTACTCTGTTTAGTGACACAACGATTACCAATTCGTCAGCTCGGATCAAGATTTTTTCTACTTTATAAAATTTGATTGAACCATGATTTGTTTCAACCTTCAGAAAATACTTTAAAATAACTCATAATATAATAATACGCATCAGAACATTAAACAGCGATTTTATTGAGATAAAATCAAGGTCATAGAAACATTATTTCGAAAAGGATTATTATCTACCTTGTTGACGGCACCCACCAAATATTTGCCTATTTTGTGTGTTCTGATTTTCTTTCCAGCGCTCCTTGACGCTGTGACGTAATAATTGTGAAGTACTAACAGTGATGTTGCTACATAATAACAGAAAGTGTCACTCTTCACTGTTTAATAGGACAATTGATTGGTTCGTGTAAGAATATACTTTTTCTGCGATTAAATCACAAATTAATACTGTATCTTCCAACAAACACCTGCCAAACTATATTACCATCTACCTTTGAGGTCAGACAAGCTGTCGCAATAAAATAAACGAAGACGTTAAAAAAAATAGCAGTAAAACAATCAATTTTGTAATTTCAGAACAAGAAAACCAGTCCTTCCAGTAAGCTAAGGATTCTGAGAGCAAATGCGATAATTTAAGCACCTGTCTTTTTTTTTTCGGCGTAATTGGTTCAGGTGTAGAACAATCAAATGTAATTTGAAATCTTATCTAGTTCCATGAGTTATAGCAATAATACTTCTGTTCCTACTGTTATAGCTCAACTGCCTACTTCAAGCATGTAGCGTTCAAACAAAATATACTTTCGAGAGGCTTCAACCTTAAACAAGAGGGCCATTGACCCTAAAGCGCTCACCTTTGTACAAGGCTTCAATGTGTTTGTATAAGTACAGAGTTAGGTTTCTTCTATGTTAGACTATGTTATATACTTGTCACACACGCTTTTGAACCTAAGGCAATAACTTGAACAATTATGGTAGACATTACAAATCTGATATCACACGCCAAATATCAAGGCTTTAGCTGTTATTGATTCAGAGAAGAAAAGTGACCACGCCCCCTGGCAGCCATGTTTTTTGACGAATCAAAATAATTTGAACAGTCTTGGTAGAAGGTCACACAAGGACCATTTGTGTAAAATTATTCTAAATTCGGGCCAGCAGTTTCACACAAGAAGATTTTTAAAGTTTCCGGTATATACATATAGAAAAAAGTGACCACGTCCTCTGGTGGCCATGTTTTTTGACGAATCAAAATAATTTGAAAAATCTTGGTAGAGGGTCACACAAGGACCATTTGTGTAAAATTATTCTAAAATGAGGCGAACAATTTCATACAAGAAGATTTTTAAAGTTTCCACTACATACATATAGAAAAAAGTGACCGCGCCCTTCAGCGGGAAGGTTTTTTGACGAAATTGTATAATTTGAACAATCTTGGTAGAGGGTGACATAAGGACCATTTGTGTAAAATTATTTCAAAATCGGACTATCAGTTTAGGAGGGAGGTCGTTTGAAGCTTTTTTTTATTTTTTTTAGCTCTGGTAGCCCCTATGTGCTATCAAGTGGAACCATTTGAACAATTTTGGTAGGGGACCATCCAAGAAACATCCGTGCCAAGTTCCATCAAAATCCATTCAGTGGTTATGAAGGAGATGTCGTTTAAACACAAATGTTGACGACTTGACGCACGGACGCACGCACGACGGATGACGGACACAGTGTGATCAGAATAGCTCACCATGAGCACTTTGTGCTCAGGTGAGTTAAAAACGATAATGAGAAATAAAATGCGCAAGCAATATGAGGAATACCACTGGTGTTCGATTAAAAACAAATCAGCCTATCGTATATATAACATAAATAATTAAATTCTTTTAAAAGCTTTTCTCATTTAATTCACTGAAAACAGTTTTTAGTCCTTAATTGTCTTTTCTTATCAATTCTATTTTGTTGGTACCTAGCTTATATATACTTGCATAATATAGTTTTACAGTGTTCTATAGACATTTCATTAATATTAAGTAAATACACAGATGTTAACTTGTGAAATTAGTCGCCTATTAATCAAAATAGTTATCTGAAACTGAAACTGACACTCTTATTTCATTAAACAAGTTTTAAAATATAAACAAGATAGTATGAGACGCCTGGATAATTATGAAAAACAATACAATGTCTATATTATGTAAAATGAATACATAAATCCAAATTAAATTAAAGGAAAGGAACAAAAATATAGCTGACATAGCTCCACAAATCGTACCGTTGTATCCTTAAACAAGTAAAATAATCTCAATACAACTCCACGAATTAGCCACGCTTCATGTAGCACAATAACTTATCACTACATCGATCTTACTAGAATTCCTGGTCAGTTACGATGACTGACGGGGCGGCACAGCATTCGATTGGGCGCGTTTTTACGTACGCGACGTCATCATATTATGGACGTTGCCTTGTTGCGCGGCGACGTTATCAGATCATTCACTGTCCCGGCTGTAGTCGAAGGATAACCTGACATGTTCGTCTTTGTATAACTAAAGAAAATGAAAAATAAAAAAATTCAATGATTTTCTTTACCTGACTGTCTTCGCACCTACTGTAAGTTTCTGTACAGAACAAATGCGAGGAGTTTCATTTTACCTGTGATTAGCTCGACTACAAAAAGTGTTCGGAGAACTATCATACACGACCCGGCGTCGGCGGCGGCGTCCTTCACCGTCCACACATTGATATTTCATTTACTTAGAATTTCTGGTTAAAATTTTGGTTTACTTTCACTCTGTCTCGGTTATTACAAAATGGATTTGATTCGATTCACCTCATCACCCACATCATTTGACACAAGGTCTATAACTCTGACGTAAATATTTTATGAACTATGTCCCCCTTTTTGCTTAGAATGACAGTTTACATTTGCTTCTTTGTCACCATTTATCTGTTGTTACTCAATGAATTTGATTCAAACTTAAATGCTTATTCCACATCATGACACAAGGTCCATAACTCTGGCACCAGTATGTTATGAGTTTTGCCCCCTTTTTACTCAGAATCTCAGGTTCAAGTTGTGATGCACTTTGCTCTATCTCAGTTAATACTAAATAGATTTGATTCATACTTAAAATAGTTGTTCGACAATATTAGCCATATATATGACACACAGTGCATTACTTTTACAGAAATTTTCCATGAATTATGTCCCTTTTATACTTATTTAAATTTTTGATACACTTTATCTTAATCTCTGCTATTACAAAAACATTTGAAACAGACTTAAGCTATTGTCAAATATCCTCATCCACGTGGGAGACATTATTAAGCACTCAAGTGAAAGCTCAAGCTTACTTGCACTATTCAGTATCCAAATAGTCGAGCGCATTGTCTCCTGTGACACCTATTGTTATATATACCTCTTTGTACTAGACAGCACATAAGAGCATCAACAAGGAAAGACAATATCCGTTGCCTTTAGACCGAATTCTGGACTTATAAATCCTTCCAGATTTTTGTCACCAAAACCACGGTTCGTTTGACTTTGTGTCGTGTATATCTCAAAATTTAATTGACCCAGAGTCGCCACACCTCACAGGATTGTCATTTCAGACTGATTAGTTGTGCACCTGTTGTTTTAAACTCAACTCAACTCAAATAGTTTATTGCGTTAAACATACAATTATATGCTTATAGCAAAAACATATATATATAAGCTGAAAACATGGATTTACAAGGAGTATAAACTACACAGTAATGTTGAAATATAGGTTAGACTAAATTCATACGACGGAATTGACAACATGTTCATTCTCTACACAAGTTTGCAAAATATAAATATTTCGATAAACCTTTAACAACTGTTTTTGAATCTGACATTAACAAATTGGTAAATTTCTGTAATGTAGGCCAAGTATAATAGTAGTGTTTCAAATGTTTTTTTCTTAAATCCTTGTACTTATTACATGTAAGCAAAAAGTGATATTCATTTTCTATTTGCCCAAAATTGCAGTTTTTTACAAATTCTTTCATTCCTTGGCATACCTGTATATCTACCCTTTTCAATAGCCAAGTCATGAAGGACGTTCGAAATCTTGTTAAAGCAATTCTGAATCTTTTATCTTTTATAAAATCTAGATATTTTTCAAACTCAAATTATATTTCAAAGTAACGTACGTTTCTAAGGTCGGAAGTTGTTAATAGATCCATACCAGCTTTGATAAAACATTTCAAGTATTCTTTGATTTATAATATTTATAGTTAATCAGCATATTAAATTGATTTTGCCAAATATACGACAAACCGCACTCATCGAGTATAAATTTGATTGAAATGCCCAGTTGCATTTACTATATGTATTATTTTGGTCGACATCAGTTTTTAAACATCTTATAATTTTGAACAGTATTGAGTTTTCTTTAGATGTTAGTAACTTAACCCAGTATTTAATCATGATAAGTTTTCTATTTATACTCATCGGAACTCTACCAAGTTCTCCGTAGAGCGCGCTTAAATTCGTAGAACGCTTAACACCTAGTACTTTTCTACAAAACTTTGTGTGTATAAGTTCGACGTCCGGTCCTGAACGATTACCCCAGATTTCTGCGGCATAATTTAACGTAGAAGCAACCAATGAATCAAATAGTTTAGACTTCTGTGATATTGGTAGATCTAGCTGGTTACATACTACAAAAAGATTGTGTAATGAATACGAACCGTGTTGGGCAATTCTTTTTGTTGTTTTAAACAGTCGTGCCCATGACTTACACTAATGCATAATAATTGTGTATGCATATTCCTTTTCTGTACAAGCTAAATTAAGTTTACAATTATACTATTAATCTTCACATTATATTTATTAATGCATTTTTATAAACAATATATGTTATTCTTTAGTCGTTTCAAAAGCTCAAATGAGCCTATATTATACTTGTTTGCTATCTTGCCGACTTCAAAGGGACAAACCCACACATTTTAAGCGATAATTAATTTCTCTCGAAAATCTATAAAAGTTAACTACCTGAAAGTGACTAGTGGTACAAACTTAATGACATAAGAATTTTGCAGGAAAATCTAATAAATAACAAAAACTTCCTTGCAGAATGTAGTAAACCGTTGCAACGCTTTTGAAATAGTGCAGAAAATTCTTCTTGAATTATTTCTAATATCTAACATTTATTTTCACCCAACTTATCATTTTTCAGTGTCATATATACACCCTATGCTAAACTTGGTGGAAATGAACATGTTGAAAAATTTCACCCAAACTGTGTGCGAGTAGCTTTAAAAAAATCGTATTTTAATCTTAATCTTAATCATTTGGCTACGTTATAAAACATGACCACATGGGTGCGGGACATGTTTTCCATATATGGCTTTATTTGAAACTTCAACAGTCTTTAGTCAGAAACTGCTCAAAATAATTTTATGTCGTTATAAAGTTGCCACTTGCATTAATTAATTTTACAAAATTTACTTTGAGACTTATATTTGATGATTTTTCATAACGAACCCACCAACATTTAATTAACAAATAAGCAAGGCCTTCGAGTGGTTTATAGTCTGATTTACCACGGTTCAGAGTTAGATGCGTAGGAATACCGAAGCATCTGAACGATGAACCGTGATAAATCACAAGAAGGCCTTGATTGTTTTCATTCTTATATGCTCATTGAAATATTTTAATAAATATTATGCTGGACTTCATTTACGCGTCAACCGGTGTTTATCGCAGAATATACATAGCTTGATCTCCTTCTTTGTTTAACTGAGCCATGTTAGAATTTGTGTTTTGATTGAAAGCCGGGCTGCAACATTCTATAAATCTAAGTCTTCTTGATCGAAAGCCGGGCTACAACATTCTATAAATCTAAGTCTTCTTGATTGAAAGCCGGGCTACACAATTCTATAAATTTAAGTATGCAATATATGCTTACCAAAACAGCTAACCCACATCTTTTTGTTTTGCCGATATCTCTTAAAGTTGCATATTTCCCCCTTTGTAAAGCTCTCGTTTTCTAAATGTAATTCATCAAAACACCAATCACAAGTAGTGTATTTTTATTGATGGTTCACGGAAAAATGCACTGTAATTATGGTTTGCACAACGTCTAAATAGGTGCTAAATGCACATTGGCAAAGTTTTGTTTCACTTAAACGTGAAAAATGAGCCTCAATGAGTTTTCTTTCCAAATTAAAGCTAGTGGAAATATAGAAAAGGCAAAAACACATTACGTGTCATGCTATCATGCATCTTAAGGGGACACCAGGCCCCAGTTGTTCGAAACTTTCACAGTCTATTATACTATCCGACGGTTAAATGTTGATTCAATGCACACAGAATACTAGTCTAGGTGTGAAATTCTAGCATGATGTTTTAATTTTACTGTAAAGGTCAAAATCCTTAACTCAATTGTTTTGTCTACGTTTTCTAAAATGTTAAATAGAAGTATAAAAGTTAATCGACCGTTAGCTTAATCGCTTGTTAAGTTTTCAACAACTGGGCCCAGTTGTGTACAACTTACCATTCTGATAGTTGCGTAAATGGCTCACTATGCGGATCGCCTGATCTGGTTCAAACTAAACACTCCTCTTTTATGTCACGTATGTACATATTTAGTAAATTTTACCCAATAGAGAGCTTGCGCAAATATTGATTTTTACAAGAATTTACTATAAAATGCATCTTCGATAATATGCATTATCAGAGTTTCTCCAGTAAGGTGGAATCTGTAATATAAAGTTGGAATATATGATATTACGGCGTACACTATGCTTCAAAGGTAACGCTTAATTGAGCTTCACAGTAAATATAATTCTTATGTAATGTTATTGGAAATTTTGGATACGTTTTAAATAATTATGTTGACGTCACATCAACGTGATATTTAGCGCCATATTATATGCATATAGAAATATACACTCGGGCAGTTATAAGTAGTTCGAAATACTTTCAATTGGGCTGCGCTCTCGTGAAATCATTACGCTCGGCGTATAACCGCCCTTTGTGTAAAAATAGTGTTAAAACACGGTTTTGCTATAAATTATTTCTTAAATACATTTGATGAGTATTTTCTACATATGAAGTTAATACCTTAATTGCTAAATATTATAGCGGAAGATGACAATGAGATGTTGAACGTTTGGTGAAATTTATAAATTTTACTTTTATCACCGTTTTCAAAAATGACTAATGAGTAGATTGAGTAAATGTTTCTTTTTGCAGTTTCTAGTGTTGTTTTTATACTGTTATTACATATGATCTAATTATTGAACTTTTACTCATTGACTTATGCGTCTTGCAAAAATGAGTTACAGTAACTTAGTTATAGTAACTGTTATATTCTCACTTTTTTATGGTACGGTATCTGTTTCTGCCTGCTTCAGAAGTTTTCTGTGTGTGCATGGGGATATTCTTGAGGTGTATTTTACAGCATTGTCATGAATGTTCATGTAGAGTTTGCCGCATCGTATATTGATGACGTTTCCCGTTTTTTATTGTTATGACGTTACGTCATTGTAATTTTTCAAAATGTAACTGCCTGAAGATATGTTAAAGGTGGAAAGCGAAAGTTGACAGTTTACACTCAATAACTTTTTATATACGACATAGTTCTTCCTTACAGACACAGCATTACACAGCTGAAAGATTTGTCCACTCGATGCACAGTTTTAATAACCGCAATAATTTTGAAATAACATAGTTTCTTTTTAAAAATATACTGACCTTGTATCTGGTTTACATACTGATGTCAGCCATTTCATGTTTTGCGAACCTTTGGCTTAAAATTTTAACGAGCCCAAATACGTTCGAATCCCTGAACTAGCCGTTTATGGATGCTTGTACATACACCAAAGTAAAGTCCCGCGGATGAGATCAAATTTTCAAAATTTTGTTTTAACAT
Organism: Mercenaria mercenaria; assembly: GCF_021730395.1. NCBI lineage: Eukaryota > Metazoa > Mollusca > Bivalvia > Venerida > Veneridae > Mercenaria > Mercenaria mercenaria. The sequence goes on along the minus strand of NC_069376.1, from coordinate 66,273,450 downwards.
GATATAATAAGAAATACTTCACATAATATTAAATCTATTAGGGCAACATTTAGTCCTGCTACACTATAGCACAGACAACAGAATCTGATAGGGATGATGAAGATGACGATGAAGATGACAGAGGTGGCGGTGTCGCCATAGAAAATATACTAAGGGGGGTTTACATCCAAAAGCGCCTTCTAGTACAAAAAAGAGAGAATCTTTTCAGTTTGAAGTATTTCAGTTTATATATCAGCAACTACTTTAAATGTGATTAGAATGATATAATGTGTTCCCATTCACCTTTCAAGATGTACCATGCAATAACTCGACTTGTTCTCATTGTCACCTTCATCAATTGGCCCAGTTCTTCTCTCAAAATGTATGTTTGACAAAAAGTAACCTCCAAATTTGTTAACAAAATTTGTAGTTTATATTATGTCAACCATACCACTTAAAGAACAAAGCTACCTACATTTAAGTCCCTTTCTTCTAAAATGTAATACATTTATGTCAAACATTTTTATTATGACAAACCCCCTCCCCCGCCCCCTCACACACATATTTTATTTGATGCGATGCAATTTTACCTCCTAACGGGCCCTGCAACCATTCCCTAGCAACTGGAAAACGAACATGTCATTTTACGAAACAAATTACAAACTTACTTAGTTTCGGATTCCTTTGGCGGTATATGCATTTCTATCTTTCACCAACTTTTGACAGACCATACAGCCGATTTTGAAGAGTTCAGTAGAAAATAGGATTATGTACATAAAAATGTATTGAAGTCGTGCCATCTGTGTTGCCATTCATCTAAAACAGAATACTGAGCTTGAATATTTTAAAAATTACATCTGAAATGCTAGTACAAAGAACATATATGTTCCCATTTGTATTGCCTCTTGACCTGCAGAAAGGAACAAACTGTCCTAAATGTAACTTCAGTATATACCAGTGTCCTATTGTTTTCGTGTGTAAAAAGTGTATTATTTTATGAAGGTTTAAAGGATAGTATGAGAAAAAAATATAGGAAGAAATCAAGGCACCAATCACAGCAGTTCTTCAAGATGCTCGAAACTCTTTCTAAAATGTTATGTAAATAATTTAGATTAAAAACTAAAGTAAAGTTTTGACTATGTTTCCAAATTTTAAATGTGATTTGACAAAACGGGAGCTTATATGTGAGGATAAACGTCATGTCAGGACCTCCCCATGGCATTGTACTCGCATGTCTTGGGTGCCCTAACCAACTGAGCTGCCTGCAACTGACTGTCCTCAATGAGAAATGAGTTATTTAAAGTAACAAAACAAGACAAAAATGCCCTTGGTAATTCAAATGCATTACTATGTTTTCATGTTGGAATCTTAAGGGATTGGATCCCTAATAGTAATGTTTAAAAAATGGCATTTGCTTGATATATTCTTAAAGTCGACCATGTTTCGCACTGTGTTGCAAATTTTAAACAACCTTTACCTTTTCGTTTTTTGTAAATTTTGTATAACTTATGGTATTTCTCCAAGCTAAAGTAGAGACAAATTTCAATGTGATGACCACTATCTAAAACGTTTGCAGAGAATTCATTACAGCATTAAGTTTGATAAAAGAAAAACCAAACTATTGTTAAACAATTATAAAACACAAAATAAAACTGTAAATATCATTTTTTTTTAAGGTAAACAGATTTAATGAGACAGAATTCTAACTCCAACATTGAAAAATAATGTCGAATCCTGTGGATCTGTTTTGAATTTTGCTCACTTCATTCAAACATAACCTTGGGGCATAAGTAAAACCTACCTGCATTTCTTCCACAATGTATAATCTAAAGAATGAAGGCTAAAAGAGAACTTTTACCGCATGTAACTCAGTATTTTTAAAGATGTCTAACTCTACCCCTCCTGATTCAGAGGTAAATTCACTTTGAACAGCAAGAAATCGCTTATAAAATGAAAATTTTCCAGTTTTGTATAATATATCCATAATATGTCTTGAAAGAAGTAAAAACTTATTAGAAAAAAGAAAAAGAAGGAAATAAAATTTTGGTCCCAGTGGGGCTTGAGCCTACGCCCCCCTCCCCTGAAAATTGCAGTCAAAGTAGGTTTATGGTAGAAATTGAATACTCTTCAAAAAGGAGGTACACTATTACGGGTCCAATACCTTAAATAATCTCTCTAGTCATTATACATAGGGCGTAAGTACATCTGTAGTATTTTTGCTAAATTGAAGTTTCTTTATTTCGCCTGAAATATTTCCCCTGAAGTGAAGTGTCACAACTACATCTGTAACATGCTTCATTAACTGAAGTGTCATAACTACATCTGTAACTTTCTTCATTAACTGTAGTGTCATAACTACATTTGTGACATTCTTCATTAACTGAAGTGTCATAACTACATTTGTGACATTCTTCATTAACTGTAGTGTCATAACTACATTTGTGACATTCTTCATTAACTGTAGTGTCATTACTACATTTGTGACATTCTTCAATAACTGTAGTGTCATAACTACATCTGTGACATTCTTCATTAACTGAAGTGTCATTACTACATTTGTGGCATTCTTCATTAACTGTAGTGTCATAACTACATTTATGACATTCTTCATTAACTGAAGTGTCAATAATACATCTGTAACATTTTTCATTAATTGAAGTGCCATAACTACATTTGTGACATTCTTCATTATCTGTAGTGTCATAATTAATACATTTGTGACATTCGTCTGTAGCTGTAGTGTCATAACTACATTTGTGACATTCTTCATTAACTGAAGTGTCACAACTAAATATTTTCCTAATTTAATAGCTTTTTATAAGAACTGTCTTTTTCTTTTAGAAAATATAACAGGAGAAGACGAAAACTACTCACAATATTCTTGTGTTTAGTACCAACATTCTGTTCAGATGTATCCGAGAAAAGAAATAATGTACCCCCATTTCCGGCAGATCTGGCAAGCTTATGTCCATATACGTCTTTCTGCAAGGTAAACGCTACTCAAACTGTTCAACCCACCGACAATAAAGAACCATGCTGCAAGCCTTGTTCATGTGAATCTTCTTGTGGTTTGCAGTATAACTGTTGTTATAAACATTTAGATTTATATGATAGAGAGGAAACGTATCAAATGGTTTGTAAGTCAATGACAGCAACCAAAAGTTCAGCTGCAGAATTACGCACAGACAGTCACTACAGGATGATAAACAAATGCATTTATTCAGGTGAATCATCACAAATAAAAACCGAACCGGAAGCTGACACTTCCACTTTCCACCCAGTGTACTCGGCACAAAAAGGTTTTATTTACTTTAACGCTGCCGTTGCTGTATGTAATAAAGCCCATGATACAGTTTCATTCCGAAAAGCATTCACGTGTTCCTCCCAAGAAGAGTTTCTAACGGATGTCGATCGTTATCTTCAAGGTTTCGAACCTATCTCTGATTGCTTTGCGCATTATATCCCGCCAGACGGTGTCAGCTTAAAATATGAACAATGTGAACCAAATGTTGTACGTAAATGTAATGTAACTGGTGAAATGGAGGAGAGAAACCCCTTTTGGGAATTTTGTGAAACTTTCAATGCCACGTATATGCGTCAATACGGATTGAAGATTTATGGATATGGCAATATTTATTGCCATATGTGTAATCATCTCTACAGAAGTAAACTAGATATGTGCAAAACAAGAGGAATATCTGGTAGCAATAAGGTACCCGGTCGAAGTTCATTGACGGTTGTTTTAGAACCCAGACGTCAGTCAGATGACGAAAACACAAAGAGTTACAGGAGGTCAAGCGGCTGCCTTGTCAACGAGATAATTGTCCATTCCTTTTCGGTAATTCAGCAAATCTTTATTTCATGCAAATAGATCTATTATTTTTTTATTGAATACTTAAACATTCGGACGTCATGCAAATATTTTAAGTATTGATCGGAAAGTCAAGTGTGTAAATGTATTACGATATTTCTCTTTTTTAAGCCGTGTTGAATAATTGATCGGACAAAGGTTTACAAACATTTCCTTATTAGCGGTCAGCTGGTCGGTCTATGAATATGACTACTGACACTCAATTATCATTTTGATTAGCAGTAAAAAAGAGTTACAAAGGACAGAGGTTTTACGTTGTTCAGTACCGTGCCGAACCTTTTTCTCGCTGACTTTACGTCATCTCCAGTTTTACATTGTTCTGCACTGTGACGTACTTTTTTGCTCGTTGACGTTACGTAATTTCCAGTTTTTGCGCCTCGATGTTACGTCATCTCCGGTTTCACGTTGTTCAGTACCGTGACATATTTTTTACAAGGCGAAACTTTGTTTTAATTTATGCATAAACCTATTAAAAAAACGTGTTCGTACTCAAGTTCCAAAGCAACGAACTATTGAATCGTTTTCCAGATGAATCAGAATTCAACTGGATAAGTGATGAGTAGTTCATTTAAAGTCATGTCTGGGGAACTATACAAGAGGTAAACAGGATTTATAATGATGTATAATTATACAAACTATTAATTGGCAATATGTACATACATGCAATACATGTATAAGGGACATTTAACAACTACTCTGCAGCGTTCACTTTTTGTATTTCTCGATGGAAGTCAAGGGCTAATAGACATTTACGGATTAAGTCTACGTGGACTGTGAACACCTAGGACGATCGATTTTTCACGGGGACCGTCTCAACATGATAATTTTAATTTGTGTTTGGTAGGAAAACATTTCTATAATGATGGTAAGGTCTGGCTTAATATGTCACTGCACAGGATAATATTTGGATTTGTCTGTCCGTCCGTCTGTTCGCCAGAGAAATGTTTTGTTATACATATCGCAAGAAGTATTTGATCTAGCGTCATAACACTTTCCTGAAATGTTCTTCAATATTATAAGTTGCGCGTAGATCTGCGACAAAGTTGAAAAGATGTGCTAGTCTGATCGTAATGTATCCGTATTCCATCGTCGTCGTCGTCCAACATGAAAAAATCTAAACTGGGTCAGTTGGGATCAAAATGTAGGTCAGCAGGTAAAACATTGTGAAAACTGTAGAAAACGTAATATCTGGCGTCTCCATTCCTTTGTTGTTATTATACGCCCGAAGGGACGTATTTTGGGATACCACAGGTGTTCATCTGGCTGTCTGTCTGTCTGTTTGTCTGTCTGTCCGTCTGTCCGTTAACAATTTCGTGTCGACTCCGCTCCTTGAAGGATTTTAAACAAACTTGAAACAAATGTTATCCACATCAAGAGGACGTGCAGAGTGCCTGTATCAGGTGGTTTGCTTTAAGGTCAAGGTCACACTTAGGGGTCAAGGTCATATGACTGTTTCGTGTCCGCTCTGTAACTCTTGATCTGTATGAGGGATTTTAAAGAAACATTGCACAAATGTCCACCACATCGAGTCGACGTGCAGAGCGCATGTTTTAGAAGGCTAGATACAAGGTCAAGGTCACATTAAGGGGTCAAAAGTCATATAACTTTGTTTCGAGTGCGATGCGTAACTGTTGAACTGCTTGAAGGATTTTAAAGAAACTTGGCACAAATGTTCACCACATTGAGGCGACGTGCAGAGCGCATGGCTCGCTTCAAGGTCAAGGTCACACTTAGGGGTCAATGGTCACATGACTTTGTTTTGTGTTTATGTTGCTTTGCATTGCGGTGCTCTTGGTTTTATTTGGCATACCCACTTTTTGTTCACTTACAATATTTTTTTATTGAATTACTTCCCTTTTATGTTACTATAAATAGGTTATTTTGTAACATTTTTATTATTGGCCGTAGGGAAAAAACCGATACCACTTTTCTGTGGTACAACATGGATGGTACCTGCAAAGTTAAGGTGTATTTTGACATATCTGTACCTGGTAATGATTTTAGTGGACTTAGAGCTTTTCGGGGAATTTCTTCCCTTTGTTGTCCTTTTCGTTTGGGCTTCAACAGTAAAGTTCTTTAAATTTTACTCCCATCCCCTGATATAATCCTTCGGGCGTATACTGCCCCGCTTGGCGGAGCACTTGTTATTTCTGTTTATCCGCGTTAAAGACTTTGTATTCGTAATAACTTTATTGTTTTAATTTGTCAGTAGTAGATGGACGAAGAGATGGACAGCTTTTTTACTAGATAAATGAACCGAAGATAGGAAAATAACCAAAATAAAAAATCTTCCGATTTATACTGTATTATGGCATAAAAATGATTTAAATGAAATTCATTTCTTGTTGACAGTTTTCAGTTTATACACTCAATCCGTTATGTTTTCTTCTACACACAAGGGATGCACAGACATGTACGTAGAAACTAGGCCTTCAGACTGTTGAAAAGGTATTTCTATGATATGACCGATCGACTGACTTTTATATCCCAATAACTGTATTTAATTTTTTATACATTATAAAAGAGAAATGTTCTGTCTTTGGATTAAATTTCATAAAGAAAATGTGGCATCTAGAATAAGTATAAAGTTTTCAAAAAAGGTAGATAATTAAAAATGGACGACCTAGATTATGATTCCTTGTCCCTACACTCCTTCTCACTGACTTGTATCAGTTTGTAAAGTATGAAATCTATCTTGCATAGTATTCGAGTTATGCCCAAAGAAGGTTTAAAAATGGAGATTATTAAAAATGGGACCAACTACAGTTATGGTTCCTTGTCACTGCACTTCCTTTCAATGAGGTCTAACATTGTATAAAGTTACGACTTGGTATATTCAATACTTATTTAGTTTATCATCCGGTCAAGAAGTGTCAAAAGGGAGATAATTCAAAGGTGTGACCACATAGAGTTATAATTTCTTGCCAAATCAGAGTTATGGGGATTGATTTTCCTTGTGTAGACTTCGATAGTAAATAACTATTTTAAGTTTAAAGTCAATAGCTTTGATAGTAACAGAGATATTTGACTTTATCACAAACTTTAATCAAAAATTCTAAGTTAAAAGGGGCATAATTCTATCAAAATTCAATCAGAGTTATGGGGATTATTTCTCCTGGTGTAGACTTCGATAGTTAATAAATATTATAAGTTTCAAGTCAATAGCTGTGATAGTAACAGAGATATTTGACTTTATCAAAAATTATAACCTAAAAATGCTAAATTAAAAAGGGGCATAATTCTGTAAAAATTCAATCAGAGTTACGGGGATTGTTCTTCCTTGTGTAGACTTTGATAGTAAATAAGTATTTTAAGTTTCAAGTCAATAGCTTTGACAGTAACAGATATTTGACTTTATCAAAAATTTTAACCCAACGGAGACACCGACGCCGACGCCGACGCCGACGCCGGAGAGAGTGCAATAGCTCTACTTTTTCTTCGAAAAGTCGAGCTAAAAACAGGCACATCCAAATTTATATCACCTACCGCATAGTGATGATATAATAACTCAAACCCTATTACCGTTATAAACACTTTTTCATATCGCGCATAATATAATTAAGCTATGTTGAGACGGTCCCCTTGAAAAATCTATCGCCTTAGGTGTCCACAGTCCACGTAGACTTAATCCGTAAATGTCTAATACTTTGAAGGGATAAACTAAATTTGAAATGTGTACACAGACTTTGTACCATATTCCAGTATGACAGTAATTATTTTTAGAATGGCCCTCTTATATAATTCATGTTAAGAAAAGCAGTTTAAGACATGTCCTAATAAGTTGAAATGAGTTTCAAAAAGGGACAGAATAGTCAGGAAAACGTTTGATGGACAGTTGTTTAATTATATTCAAATTTGTAGTTAATCGTAAAAAGTTTAAGTGACATCTGGGTGAAGCTAAAACAGTAAATAAAGATGTTAACATGCAAAAGTTATATAAATTCAATTATAAAGATATATTCTAATAAACAAATTGTAAAATATATTTATTCAATGAAAGTCGGAAATCGAATGGTCGTGGCATATCATTAGACTTATACAGTTAATGTGAAAATGAAAAGTTTCTTTTATCTTCGGAATGACTTCCTCGGGTAAGAAATAAAAAATAAATGAAAATGCTGATTACCAGAGTAAATGTTTCGGTTGGGATGATTGGAAAATTAATTTGAACATTTTTTCACATTTTAGACAAATCCTGGGGACTACATGACATTGATAAGTTTGCGTCGCATTTATCGTTGCTATGTTATAGCCATGGGAACAAAATGTTAGTTGGTTCCTCCAGTGGAATGTATTGACATTTTATCAGAGCAAGCCGTTGGTACCTTAATTGTTCCATCTTTTCGGTCATTGTTAGTGTCAGTAATAGCTGAATTTTCAGAACTTTTACGAATGAAATCATATATTTAGAAAGCACAAAATCTGCCTTATCTGTTTGGTATAGAACGTGTTATCAGAAAACAGAAAGATTGGTTTTTACGCAAAAATAGCCCCCTTTCATTTGATATGCTGACATCAATTCTATAAATTGGACAGGTATTGGTTTGAAAGTTACGCTGAAACATAACCTAGACGAAGCAGGAATACAAAGACATTTGCAGACGCAGCGACCCGAAAGCAGACGATAATGTCGCTAAAAAAAGTTCATTTACCATGTGATTCTTAAATATTAACAGGTCTAGCTATTTTTCGCAATATGTGGCATTGACTCGACAAAAGCAAGCCCGACCACATAGTCTACAGCATAGTATATAATATAAGGAAAAGTAAAGAACTCGGTTTGATTCAGTCTGTGAAAAATAATAAAATATGCATTAGTCTTAACGCCTCCTAGCATCGGCTCTATTTACAGTGAAATGGTTCATGATTCTGAAGAACCAGAAAATATAACAGCATTGAGTCATCTGTAGGATATAATACATGCATTTATTACAGTTATAATTATTTGTATTCTTGCTTTGTCGAGTTGAAACATGTCACTTAGTAGATGCGTCATGTAAAGCGAATAAAAGCGTTTGTTATCCTTTTTAGCTCACCTGTCACAAAGTGACAAGGTGAGCTTTTGTTATCGCGTGGCGTCCGTCGTCCGTGCGTCCGTCCGAGCTCACATTTGCATACTTAGGTGGCTATAGGAACAATAGGTAACTGTACTTTTTCTTTGATGTCATTCATTCCGTAAGGCTATTATGTGGTTATTTTTCTCTTACGTGGCTAAAAGAACAAAAGAGAGAACAAAAGAGTAGCCACATAAGTATCCATATGTAGGAACGTGCGTGCGTTCGTCCGTAAACTTTTCCTTGTGACCACTCTAGAGGTCACACTTTTCATGGGATCTTTATGAAAGTTAGTCAGAATGATTATCTTGATGATATCTAGGTCAAGTTTGAAACTGGGTCAAGTGCGGTCCAAAACTAGGTCAGTAGGTCTAAAAATAGAAAAGCATTCTGACCTCCCTAGAGGCCATATTTTTCAATGGATCTTCATGAAAATTGGTTAGAATGTTCATCGTGATTATATCTAGTTCAAGTTCGAAACTGGGTCAGGTATGGTCAAGAATTAGGTCAGTAGGTCTAAAAATAGAAAAAAAAACTTGTGACCTCTCTAGAGGCTGTATTTTTACATGAGATCTTCATGAAAATTGGTGAGAATGTTCACCTTGATGATATCTAGGTCAAGTTCAAAACTGGGTCACATGCCTTCAAAAACTAGGTCATTAGGTCAAATAATAGAAAAACCTGGTGACCTCTCTAGAGGCCATATTTTTCAATGGATCTTCATGAAAACTGGTCAGAATTTTTAACTTGATGATATCTAGGTCAAGTTCAAAACTGGGTCACATGAGCTAAAAAACTAGGTCACTATGTTCACTTTGTTGCGAAAGAATATGAACTGGAAATAAGTATAAAAAAAATAAAAATTCATAACGATATGCATTCCATCGTATTAAAGTGGAAAAGAAATATAAAAAAGACAAATGATTATTTAACATTTTCCCCCAATATCAACTTTGTAACGTCTTGATATTGCACGTTACGTTACCTATGCGCATGATGTTGCACGGGTAAAACAACTTAGAAATATCATGAAATAAAAAGGAAATATGTTTGTTGAACATGTTTGATGGAAAACTATTTCACTACTGAGCTCAAGAATTTAAGTTTCAATCTTAGCTAAGCCTCGAGTGATAAAACCGCGTATGCTGTACACTTGGTGAAGACATATCGATCTTACACTGAAGCAAACAAATATCCTTTATGTCACAGTATATAAGTATTAGTCTATGGCGAATTGCATTTTCTAATATTTTTAAAAGTTATATTTCTATGATACGTTATGGTTTACCCATAATGAATTTTACTAGTAACATTTTTTTCGGCTATCAGTATGGCGGCCACTTAGAATATCAGAATGGCTGACATATTTCAATAAGTATATCCTTGTATTGTGCAGAAGGTAGTAAACTGCTGCAATACCTTTGAAATATATTCTTCTTGCATTTTTACCAGTATCTACCTTTTATTTTCACCCGCTTTATCATTTATCATTCTGATATTCTAAGTGGCCGCCATACTGATAGCCGAAAAAAATGTTACTAGTAAAATTCATTATAGGTAAACCATAACGTATCATAGAAATATAACTTTTAAAAATATTAGAAAATGCAATTCGCCATAGACTTATACTTATATACTGTGACATAAAGGATATTTGTTTGCTTCAGTGTAAGATCGATATGTCTTCACCAAGTGTACAGCATACGCGGTTTTATCACTCGAGGCTTAGCTAAGATTGAAACTTAAATTCTTGAGCTCAGTAGTGAAATAGTTTTCCATCTAACATATATTTTTTAGTCTAATATATCCCCGAAATAGTTCCAGATAAATTGTACACAACGGCTAAATTCTTAGAGTGATAAACTTCAAATAAGAAAAAGATGGAATGTTTATTAATATCTTTGAAATTATTGCTTCAATACTGTAAAACCATTTTATTTTTAACTTTTATTATTTTACTCCTGTAAAATGATATAGGTGTGTGAATAATTTTAGAATGTTACGGGTTATATTAAAACATTCTCACCTATTCATAGTGTTTCTATTTTCAGATACGTTGCCGTCCAGTCAAATGTCCAGTTTTGAAAGTTCTTTTAAACAACAAGTGCAAGTTTTACAGTAAGCGGTTGATCGGTGGTCCCTTTGTTATTTATTTGAGACTAGTACCGGCACTGAAACATACGAAAATTCCACAGCCTTTCTTGGACAAAATTCCTGAAAAAGACAAAAATGACGAAACAGCGAAATGGCTGAAACGAAAGGCGATGAAACACTGGAATGTTTATACTTTCTATCACCTCTCTCAAGATAACGTTAGCATTGATTTCTTTGTCGTTAAAGCCACATATCCATTAATGTCTGTCAATCCAAAACATATAGAAAAAACAGTGTACACGGCATTAAAAGAATTGTGGGTCATTACCCAAATAAATGAAAGTTTTGCCTTGCGAGTTCAATTAAACGAGTATACAGAATATGGCACTTTTAGCAAACACTTAATGAAAGAAATAGGTGTACATGTGCACAAGGATCGTGCATACCTTCCCAAAATGTTTGGAAGCAACTTCCCTGTAACAAAAACTATCAGAGACGAACTTTTATATCTGGTTCCAAAATTTACTTTTAAACAATTCAAGCATTCGGAAACGATACTCACAAAGCTGTACTTCTGTAAACAAGTCGACCTCCTTCCGGACGAATACGTAGATGATCTATATAGCATATTCTTCAAAGTCAGAAATGTTAGCCTGCACACTTTTATGAGAGTATATACCGCTGCAAAAATCGCAAACTTAGATAATGCTACAGTGGAAAGAGAAACAGTTCGAATATGTTTAAGCGAGTTCCCACAGGTAGCTGATATTGCTAATAAAGAGTCAACATTTGAAGCCAATATTATTGCGCTATTCACAATGATAAACGTCTTGATTTGTTTTTTGTAAAACTTAAAACAACAAAAGACAGACGTATGATATCATTGTTCTAGATGAAGGATAAGATCGATCAAAGATTCGAAGGTGTTGACAAATGAATTAGGTGCTCCAGATTGAATTGTTATGTGATTGATGTGATATGTGTATACAATAACACCCTTTTGCGAAGAACAACCAGGCAATAAATTTAGTCACGGTATTTCTTGACCTCTTGAGCTTAGCATTTGATTTCCTGATTCTCAGTAGTTATAATGTGGTCATCCAAATCTCTAGAGGGAGCGTTAACGGGGCTTATATTGCTTTGATGCCATTGAAATGATATGGGTGATTTCCATCGGGTAAATGTAACTGATTTTGACAGGCTGTCTTGGTGGAGAGGGCTAATTATTAATAATGTTCAAATTGAGGACATATTAATATAAGGATTTAAAGAATGAAGTACCGGTAGTCTGATTCGTTGGCAGAAAAATAAGGGAAGTTCATGCTTTGATGAAGGTGGGGCCTAAGGATTTAGTTCTCGTTACTAGTATATATTTTCTTCGTTTGCTCTGAACAGAAATTCACAACTTGTTGAAGTGTTTGATGTGATTCATTTCCTTTGTTTATAAAGGATATTGCATAAGAAATAATAGCAGTCTGTTCCTTTAAAGGGTGTTCGACAAAAGTGTATCACAGGTTTTTAATAAATGAATCCATTCTTGAATTATATCAGTTTTAATTCATTGAGAAAGAAACAGATAACCAAAAATAATTGATTTGTCTATAACTCTTTATTCTGGCAAATTATGGAAAATTTTTGAAATACTTTGGTAGTTTATGGACTACCCATACCTCACACAAACGTTTGGCTTATTTGAAGTACGGATGAGAGAGTTGAATCTGTTTGGAGATAACAATAGACTTTCACATATTTTGTAATATTCAAAGACTCGTGTTGTATAAAATGTTATTTAAATAATATCATCGTATAGTTCAATCTTTCACCTTCATTTTCGTATGCTACACATCATGTTTATTATTCAGAAATGTAGGGAAAAATCATGTTAAAGCATGTTACTCCTTTACCCTTTAGGGTGTCCTTAATTCTATCCATATGCATTCAAAACAATTCAGCCCTTGATCCAGCCGATAGTGAGTGTGTTCCGGTTTAGCGTCTTTCAGTCATATAAGCGACGGTGTCTACTTGTAGGAGTTAGCGCAATGCCCAGATTTATAGTGCTGCCTCACTGGAATATTATGCCCTAGACACGTGACATGATACCCCACCTAGTCACATTGTACTGACAACGGGCTGACCACGCCTAGTACTATCCTCATAATGCTGAGCGCCAAGTGAGGAAGCTACTAGTACCATTTTTCACGTCTTTTGTAAGATGCGGCCAGGGATCGAATCCACAACCTCCCGCACTCAACAGCAACAGGCGCTCTACCACTAGACTTCCGAGGAGATCCGGCTGATAATGGGGACTGTCTTTTATATACAAGAAGACTCCGCCATGGTTATCGTCTACTCAATTTCTGCGTTCAGGTTTGCGAAAAGAGGGAAAAGTCTAAGAGAAAGTGGAAACTTAACAGGTGGCCGAAAACGACAAAAAATGAAGATGTTGCAGGCTCAGTTTGGTTGAGCCTGTTTATCTGTTGGAACATTTATTAAATCAAGTTTCTGAGAAGGCCTGGTTGTCAAAGTCACACAGTTCTGTGTATAGAATATCAACCTTTTTCTGTATACATTTACGTGTATTAAAGCGGGGTAATTTGGAATGTCCATTACTTCAAGTGACGTGGAAAACAGAGATGAATTAGGGTCAATTATTTTGACTTGATTCACGTGAACATCAAATTTTTTAAAGCATTTTACATATGTGTATATTTAAATTTCTCAACAAAAGAAAACAGAAGTAATTCCATCGGCCAGTATCAACCTTCTATTACACGGTGTATACCCATATCGGATCCCTCTCTGTGGAAAATGAGAAAACGGATCCCTCTCTGGTCGCACACAGGACACTCTCTGTGCTAAACAATGAACTCCAACGTCAGTCAGCTCGGAAAATCAAATGTTTCGTCCTAAACACATTTTTGTGCATAAAAACATATGGCCCACGGAATGGACTAGCTATATACCATTGCTTTTTTAACATTACATTTGTTTTATCAGTTCACACAAGTCGAAACGAAGACGAAATGTAGACGGAGGATACTGGCTTGGATGAACATCGTGCGATGTTTATGAAACTTAAATACGACTTTCTTAAATGTAGCAAATATTTGGTACCTTAGATGTGAAGTCGTTGATCCCATCTTACTTGTAAGCACACTTTATGCGGATATTTTCATCATGTTTCCTTAAAAACGCCCTACTTTCGATTTCGTTGATGCACGGGATCCCTCTCAGTCGGTGCAATTTTGCCTCACAGGATCCCTCTTGACTCTCTGCACCGGCACGGGAACCCTCTTCGACAAAATTTTCTATCGGCACCGGCACCCTCAACTTCAGTGTTAGAATTTTGAGATGGTATTCTTACTGAAAACAAAATAGGATATAGATCTAGGTGTTTTTACTCCCCTTAATATGCTTTTAAATTGAAAAAAAAATTCAGCAATTTTACATAACATTCATATTTAAATCTATTATCAAATTTACTGATACCTACGGCGGAGCATTAGTGCCAATCTCGAAATTTCGAGTTATTAAGTCGAAATTTCGAGTTACTATGTTGAGATTTCGAGTTACTAAGTCGAAGTTTCGAGTTACTATCTCGAAATTTCTAGTTACTTATCTTGAAATTTCGAGTTACTAACTACAATTGTTTACGTTGATGTATAGGTCCTGGCCAAGATTAGGTACCTGATGTAGTCATTGGGTAGCCCTACAGGGTCATATGGCAGCGTTTGCTCATAGAAAATATCTCTATTAAACAATGTTTCTTTATTTATTGATTTTGTTGGGTGTAACGTCGCACCGACACAGGCGACTTCTCAGCTTTTATGTTGGAGGAAGACCTCAGGTGCCTAAACCATGCTTAAGTCTGGAAGGTTTCCGACCTAGTTTGAGCCCATGTCAATGAAATATAAACATACCTAGATGATTCCACTTTGAAGAGTCAAAAGTCGTTCATTACATTTTTGGCCTTTGACTAACGGACGGACGTTCAAATTTGCTAATAAAAGGGCAAGATTACTAACTGGAAATTTCGAGTTAATAAAAAAAACGCACCTGGCACTAATGCTCTTCCTTAGATATTTTAAACGCGAATTTGTATAATTTGATTTGATACAAAGAGGGGCAATTCATACAAGGTTCAGCGACACGTCTTTACTTATCATAACAAAGCCCCGTCTGCCCGGGCACACAAGTCTGTACCGAAAACATCGGTACATACACTGACGCCCGACTTTCATATCAGATGCGTGGCATAATTGAATGTGTGTCGTGGCATTAACTTTTTTTATTTAGTTCAGTATTGTCAATCTTATTCAGACTATTGAAAATAAAATATAGTGCAGTTACATTACATTGTATGTGTATGTGATAAAAAGGTTGTCATCTTTGCATCGGTAAATTTATATGCACTCGATCGTTCTTTACCGAAAGAATATTGCGCTCCTAAAGTCGCACTATCTATTTCCGCTGCAAAACTTGTGCATAGCTAATAACCTATAATTATTGTTTTGCTTTTAAATACGAACACCATTTCATAACTCTAACATTGAAGTTAAATTGAGAGGGCACCTGTGCCGATAGAAAAATAATTGTGTTCGAGAAGGTTCTCGTGCCTTGTGTAGAGAGTCAAGAGGGATCCTGTGAGGCAAAATTGAGCCGACTGAGAGGGATCCCGTGCATTAACGAAATCGAAAGTAGAGCGTTTTTAAGGAAATATGATGAAAATATTCACATATTGTGTATTTACAAATAAGATAGGATCAACGGCTTCGCATCTAAGGTACTAGATATTTGCTATATTCAAGGAAAGTCGTATATATGTTTAATAAACATCGCAGGATGTTTATCCAAGCCAGTACCTCCGGCTACATTTCAACTTCGTTTGGATTTGTGTCAACTGATAAAACAAAATGAACAATAAAAAAGCAATGGTATATAGCTACGCCATTCCGTGGGCAATACGTTTTTATGCACAAAAATGTGTTTAGGACGAAAAATTTGATTTTCCGAGCTCACTGACGTTGGAGTTCATTGTTTAGCACAGAGAGTGTCCTGTGTGCGAACAGAGAGGGATCCGTTTTCTCATTTTCTACAGAGAGGGATCCGATATGGGTATACACCGTGTATTAGTTATAACAAATCATGTAACAAGGCCAAGATGAAGTACAAAGAACATCAGGCTGGTCATTCAAGATAAGGTCCGCATATGCCAGTGGTAAGGGAATGATGGGTATTACATTTTTCACGACCTCTCATAGAAAGACTAATACTATGGGCTTCTGCTACTATGAACGGTTTAAAGTGATGTCACTTTTTGAATTTCCGGTGAATAACAAAAAACCAAAGAATATTCAGTTCTTTCCAAAAACCGTTATATTACGATTCAACCAAAAAGTTTCCTTTGTCTACCAGAAAGGAACAATTCTTATATCTTAATATTGAGATTTGGTACCTTTATAACAGACAATAAACTAAAACAATAGACTTTCATATGTGACGTCGGTGAGCTCAACAAAGCAATTTCAAGCACAGATATTAATATGGAATGTAAAGTAAGTTATACACTACACTATCCGTCCAAAATACTTTCAAAAACAATGCATTTGCAGAATAGAGAGATAAAAATAATTTTGAAAGCTCGTGAAAACTAATGACAAATTTTGACAGGTATATGATGACTCATGACCTAATTAATTTTTTTCTGTTATTTCTAACTTCCAGTTTGATTTTCATAAAATGGGTATTCTTTATTGTAGCTTACAACTCATACATTAAAACAATAAAAGAATATATTGTTACCTCACTGTCCTTTTGTCTATCCATCTCTCGTACGAATTCCTATAGTTTCAGTCATTTGTCAGTAATTAGAGCAACTCACAGTGTTGCAATCATACAAAACACATCCCTTATTTTCACATAGATATTGAGGATTTATCTAATGAGCACATGTATTGGAAACACAATTTCAATACCGACTGTGTATTGTAATAATGCTAAACTATCTCAGCCGTGACGTGTCCTTAAAGGATTTTCCATTTAGTTGTTTCAGAACAAATAGATGCTTCAAAATATTTGACAAATATTATTTTGCAGTGATATTTAGCTTTGTACCTTCTCTAACAGCTAAGTCATCAAATGCCTGGGAACGTGGGAGAAGATACACACTTCATAACTCTCATGAACACCTTCAACCACAACGAGCCTGTAATTCATTTATTTTGCTGCGTTGAATCCATCCATGGATTAAATAATTAAAAATAATTTAAAAAATTGCCAGTGGTGATTCAAATACTACCAATGAACAGGTACCGAGTTGAATTCTTGGGCGGGGGAATATTCTGTGATTATTTGACAGAAGACATGTGTAAATTTCTTCCATCTTCTGTCTCCGATTCATTTGATGAGGCTGCATTAGAAAATGGTAGTGATAACCATGTTAACTGACCACATTTACACGACTACAATGGTGATGAACTAGATGTGTGTCAGTACAGACACTAGTGCCTTCCACTTCCCGTCGCTGTCGTATGTCACTTGCTTGCAAAACCAAGTAAACGTGTATATTACCTTTGGCTGGAGGTATAAATAATCAAGGGGATGAAGGAAAAGATACTACAATACATCTTCATGTAACGTTAAACAAACCGAGAAAACGTTTCTTTTACTGTTTCCGGGCTGAAAGAATTGGAGTAATAGGGGTTAAATCCAAAACAAGAGGGCCTTGGCCTAATACGGACAGTGACTGATCACAATAGCTCATCTCTAGCACTTTGTGCTCAGGATTATAAAACCCCAAGGTCATTACATGCTTAGTAACATTCCTTCGAAGTTAATGCATATCTTTACAAAGTCAGACTATAACGCCGGTCTGGTGGAAAGAAATCCACATGCTATATGACAATCCCCTTTTATGACTCTGGGGCAAATATTTTTGAGACATATGCGACACAACCTTTTAAGACCTCGCATCACGTTTTTGACTATGTCAAGGGCCATAACTCTGTTTTCATTTAGTGAAATCTAAAGCCAATCCCACATGCAAAACTTCACATGCTTATAAATATCTTATAAGGTTTTATGACTGTAGGTCAAATACTTTATGAGATACATGCAACACAAATTTTTAGGCTCTTTCATGCATACTTTTGACTAAGTTAAGGGCCTGGTTTTGCGGAGTGAAATCACAAGCGAAACCCTAGATGCACAACTTCACATACCAATTTACAATCTATGAGGTCTGATGAATAAATATACATAAAATACATTTTAAGTTTTGCACGAATTTGGATGGTCTGACGGACAAACAAAGGCAAATTTAAGAGCACCAAGTAAAGACAAAAAGGCTGTCAAATGACATTGCTTTCAACGGTTTGAAGCCCTTTCATCTAATACTAGCTTACATACAATAAATGA
Organism: Mercenaria mercenaria; assembly: GCF_021730395.1. Classification (NCBI taxonomy): domain Eukaryota; kingdom Metazoa; phylum Mollusca; class Bivalvia; order Venerida; family Veneridae; genus Mercenaria; species Mercenaria mercenaria. Next base: position 66,255,036 of record NC_069376.1, on the reverse strand, counting down.
TGACCAGAAATGGAAATTCTTATGCATCACACGGCAAAATGAGCACAATAGCCTAATGCTTTAGACCAATGTGCCACGGTGGAATTTTTTAAGTACATTTTTGTATACTCATCAAATAAGCTATGCTGACCTTATACTTGAACCCCAACTTTGGTTTTTCTGTAAGTTACCTATATGTCAAGTTTTATTTCAACACATCAATCCACACAAGTTATTTAGCAGAGATTGATTTTTTCTATTTTTAGTAACAGTGACCTTGACCTTGAATCCACTGACCCCAACTACAAATAGCCTTGGTTATACTATAAGTTACCTATAGGCCAAATTTCATTTCAATAGTTACTGAACAGACACAAAATTATGATGACAACTACAGACAAAATCTATTTTTATTAACAGTGACCTTGACCCTACGGCATTAAAATGACCTTTATATCACAAAACGAAACTAGATATGTGTCCATAGGGCACAGGTGCTCCCTGTCACTGTACATGTTTTTATGACTCAAGGTTAAACTTTTTTAAGATGTTTGCAATACAAACTTTTAAGAAAATGTGTAGTTTTCACTTAGTGAAGGACCATAACTCTAGCCTAGCTGAGTAAAAATCCCAAAGAGAACACCTGGTACAACACTTCATAGGCTGTAAAAGAATCCTCTTTTATGACACTAGGTCGTAACCCAGATTAAAACTCGTCCACGATTTTATGAGGACAAACATTCTGACAGAGTTTCGTGAAGATTGGAGCAAAAAAGTAGCCTTTAGAATGTAAACAAGCTTTTCTTTTAATTTGACCTAGTGACCCGGTTTTTGACCCCACGTGATCCAGATTCAAAATCGTCCAATACTTTATAAAAACAAACATTCTGACTAAGTTTTATGAAGATTGAATAAAACATGTGGCCCCTAGCGTGTAAACAAGCTTTTTCTTTGATTTGACCTGGTGACCTAGATTTCAAGTAAAATTTATTTTTGCTCCAAAAGTCATGCTTGTGGGATTAAGGTCAAGGTCAAATAAAATTTATTTTTGCTCCAAATGTAATGGAGCAAAAATAATTTTTACTTGACCTTGACCTTAATCCCACACGCATAGATCATGCGTTGAAATATTGTTTCATTATGGGGAACATCTGTGTGAAACATTAAAATAATCCGTCAATGCATATAAAAGTTATGGAAACAATTTTTACTTGACCTTTTATAGTGACCTTGGCCTTTGACCTACAAGCATAAGTCATGTACATGGGGCATAATCTACACACTGCCCTCTATTCACATACCAGGTTTGAAGAACTTAGCTTGAATACTTTTTGAGTTATCTCGGGATCCAGATTTGCGGATAGACAGATGGACAGAATGACGGACGGAGGGTATTCCTGGAGTCCCCTCCGGTGTTCCACCAGTAGGGGACTTATACAAGTTAGAGTATGTAACTTGTCCTGCCTGGTCATCTTATTGTGAAGTTTGAAAACATTTGGCCTAGTATTTCTGAGAAACCTGCTAACAAGCAAAACTTTAATCTGAAATTCGAAGTAAAAAGGGGTCATAACTTCCACAAAATATAAAAGCTACAGTAACGTTACTTGTCCTGGCAGGTCATCTAATGATGCCGAGGATAGTGCTTACATGCAAAACTTTCGTGATGCTGATGCTGACAAAAATGTTATTTAAAAGTCTCACCTAACAAGAGGGCCAAGATGGCCCTATGTCGCTCACCTGAGAAACACACCATAACACAACATAACAGTGTAAACATGTTTGACCTAGTGATTTCATGGAAAGAAATATTCTGACCAATTATCATTAAAATTGGAGCAAAAATCTTGAGTATAAGTAAATATTTTCTTTTATTTGACCTAGTGACCTAGTTTTTGACCCCAGATAACCCATTTTCGAACTCGGCCTAGATTTCATCAAGGTAATCATTCTGACCAAAATTCATGAAGATTAATTTAAAAATACAGCCTCTATCGTATACACAAGTTTTTTCTTTGATTTGACCTAGTGATCTAGTTTTTGACCCCAGATGACCCATTTTCAAATTAGGTCTAGATTTCCTCAAGGTAATCATTCTGACCAAATTTCATGAAGATCAGTTGAAAAATACAGTCTCTATCGCATACACAAGCTAAATGTTGACAGACGACAGACAGACGTCAGACGACGGACGCCGGACATCGAGCGATCAGAAAAACTCAAAAGCTAAAAATGGAGGAGGCCATAACAATAAAACAAGTAACAAAGAAATACAAATTGTTACAACTTTATTTCAACACAATAATTAATTAATTAATTAACAGATTTGTTAAGAACTATCTACGGAATATAAGGAAAAAAAGAAATTTATGAATCAACTGAAATATTCATATATAATATATACATATCTTTCTTTCATTAAGTGAATCATAAATGTGCAGTTATGGTAAAATTATCCAAATATACGGAAATTGTATACCAATGTTTATGTGATAAAATATCACTTCTTTTAAAATACATAATTATAAACACTGCTAATCAACACAACAACATGTATTCCACCTTGCAGATGCTTTTCAATCACTGATGAATACAAAATTGAAAACGACCAAAAAAAAATCTACATGCAAGACAAGACAAGATATACAGGTGAGTTGGTTACATAGAACCCTGTTTGATATGGCCATTTTGAAGAATTTGCAAGGTTGGACATTTTATTTACAGATCTGAAATAGCTTTGAAGAAGACTGAATTTTTATTTTTAAATTTGAAGCAAATATTTCTGTAGAAAAATACAAATGTAACAATATTGCGGGTGCGGACAGGTGAAAATGTTGATCCTGTCAGAGTTCCTTGCCATCTAAAACGGCTTGGGGTACCAAATTTGGCAAACAGTTAAAGTTATTCAATCAGCTCGCTGATGATCTGAATGATATTGAAGTTCCAGCCTCGCTGCACGGGACCGATATAAGACGGAATGTACAATCAGTATTGGTGCGCTTTCATACATTGATGGCTCTCACGGGAAAATATACTAGTTACTTAAGGACGTATGCTAGAATTTGGAGCGAAACAGAATTTCCTCAATCTTTGGATATTGAAGGACAATCATCTTAGAAACAAAAATGTGCAATGAAAATCATACGTAACCGGTATCGAAAAAGATTTATCTGCCCTTGACGTTTTCAAGGGCAGATAACTCTTTTTCAATAACGGTGACCTATGATTTTTATTGATTTTTTTTGTTTCTTAGACGATTGTCCTTCAATATCCAAAGTTTGAAGAAATTCTATTATTGGGACAAATTTCGCCCATCTCATATACAGGGAGTTATAGCGTACGCCTTTAAAGCTAATAAAATTCAAACAAGGTATTCCTGGTAACTATAACACTTATGAAATATGATAATTGTAATTTTGAATACTGTTCATGTTCAGCTCTTCAGACGCTTTCTTTAAGATTATCTCAAGGTGTACAAAAATATATTCAATGGGGTGGTTTTACTATATGTCATGACAGAACTGCTAACTACCAATAAACATTTGAAGCATATAAAATATTACGCTGTCAGAAAGAATTATACATGTTAATAATTATATATCTTATACTAAATTAGATTACATAAAGCAGTGGCAAATATTTGTTAAACGATTATCAAATGTAGTGTTTCCAAACTGGTAAGAAAGTGTCACAATCTGAATTATAATTAAAGATCAATACCACGGTGTATACCCATATCGGATCTCTCTCTGTGGAAAATGAGAAAACGGATCCCTCTCTGTTTGCGCACAGGACACCCTCTGTGCTAAACAATGAACTCCAACGTCAGTGAGCTCGGATAATCAAATGTTTCGTCCTAAACACATTTTTGTGCATAAAAACATATGGTCCACGGAATGACTAAGCTATATACCAGTGCTTTTTTATCGTTACATTTGTTGTATCAGTTCACACAAGTCCAAACGAAGATGGAATGTAGACGGAGGGCACTGGCTTGGATAAATATCGTGCGATGTTTATGAAACTTAAATACGACTTTTCTTAAATATAGCAAATATCTGGTACCTTAGATGTGAAGACGTTGATCCAATCTTACTTGTAAACACACTTTATGTTGATATTTTCATCATGTTTCCTTGAAAATGCCCTACTTTCGATTTCGTTGATGCACGGGATCCCTCTCAGTTGGTGCAATTTTGCCTCACAGGATCCCTCTTGACTCTCTGCACCTGGCACGGGAACCCTCTTAGACAAAATTTTCTATCGGCACCGGCACCCTCAACTTCAGTGTTAAAATTTTGAGATGGTATTCTTATTGAAAACAACATCTGTTTCTAAGGGTATAGATCATGGTGTTTTTACTCCCCTTAATATGCTTTTAAATTGAAAATAAATCAGCAATTTCACAAAACATTCATATATAAATTTTATTATCAAATTTAATGATACGTATGGAAGAGCATTAGTGCCAGGTGCATTTTCTTTTTTTATTAACTCGAAATTTCGAGTAAGTAACTCGAAATTTCGATTTGAACGTCCGTCCGTCAGTCAAAGGCCAAACATGTAATGGACGACTTTTGACTCTTCAAAGTGGAATCATCTATATACACATCCATATATTGTACCGAACATGTAGGGACTTGAACATATACTACCATACATCAATGTACGACCTACCCTAGCCTCTAAAGCTACTCCAGATTTCAAACTGTATCAAGGATATATACCCTCATTTACATGTTTAGTATGTACAGGTGGTAGGGGCTCGAACTAGGTCGGAAACCTTCCAGATATGATTAAAATAGTGAAATATTCTAAGTTTGAATACGCCCCGGTCACCTTCTATGACCTCTCCTGAAAAACAAGGTCTGTCCAGGTACCCAATCTTAGACTAATAGTTACACTTTTATTTAGGTATGTCTATATTTCATTGACATATTGGTTCAAACTAGGTCGGAAACCTTTAAGAATAAGGCATGGTTTAAGCACCTGAGGTCTTCCTCCAACGTAAAAGTTGGGAAGTCGCCTGTGTCGGTGCGACGCTACACCCAACAAAATCAATAAATAAAGAAACATGGTTTAAACTGAGCTATTTTCTATGAGCAAACGCTGCCGTATGACCCTGTAGGGCTACCCAATGAATACACCCGGTACCTAATCTTGGCCAGGACCTATACATCGACGTAAACAATTGTAGTTAGTTACTCGAAATTTCGACTTAGTAACTCGAAATTTCGACTTAGTTACTCGAAATTTTCAGATAGTAACTCGTAATTTCGACTTAGTAACTCGAAATCTCAACATAGTAACTCGACATTTTCATAACTCGAAATTTCGAGTAAGTCACTAGAAATTTCGAGTTAATAAATGACATACACCTGGCACTAATGCTCTTCCGTATCTTAGTGATACACAAATAACATTTAAACGCGAATTTATATAATTTGATTTGATACAAAGAAGGGTCATTCATGCATAGCTAGTCTGAAAAGGTTCAGCGACACATCTGTACTTATCATAATAAATCCCCGTCCGCCCGGGCACACAAGTCTGTACCGAAAACATCGATATTTTTCCATACTTTTGAACTGACGCCTGACGTTCATATTGGATGTGTGACGTAAATGAATGTGTGTCGTGGCATTAACTTTTTTTTCTATTTACTTCAGTATTGTCAATCTTATTCAGACTATTGAAAAACTTATACTACAGTAACATTACATTGTATACATATGTAATAAAAAGGTTATCATCTTTGCATCGGTAAATATGCACTCGTTCTTTACTAGCGGAAGAATATTGCGCTCCTTAAGTCTTACAATTTATTTGCGCTGTAAAACTTGTGCATAGCTAATAACCTACAATTATTGTTTTGTTTTTAAACAAGAACACCATTTCATAACTTTAACAATGAAGTTAAATTGAGAGGGCACCTGTGCCGATAGAAAAATAATTGTGTCCGAGAGGGTTCCCGTGCCGTGTCAGAGAGTCAAGAGGGATCCCGTTAGGCAAATTTGAGCCCACTGAGAGGGATCCCGTGCATTGACGAAATCGAAAGTAGAGCGTTTTTAAGGAAATATGATGAAAATGTCCACATATTGTGTATTTACAAAAAAGGATAGGATCAATGGCTTCACATCTAAGGTACTAAATATTTGCTATATTCAAGGAAAGTCGTATCTAAATTTCATAAACATAAAAAAAATGTTCATCCAAGCCAGTACCCCCGGCTATATTCCATCTTCTTTTAGACTTGTGTCAACTGATAAAACAAATGTAACAATAGAAAAGCAATGGTATATATCTGCGTCATTCCGTGGGCTATATGTTTTTAGGACGAAACATTTGATTTTCCGAGCTCACTGACGTTGGAGTTCATTGTTTAGCACAGAGAGTGTCCTGTACGCGAACAGAAAGGGATCCGTTTACTCATTTTCTACAGAGAGGGATCTGATATGGGTATACACCGTGAATACCTGGGAAGACACTAAGTTTGCTGACTGACAAACGACAAGCAGCACCATCACATAGTACATCCATCTGAACACAGTTGAATATAACCATAATCTTTGAGTAAGCAACATCAAAATGAAAGGGATACATGGTGAATGTTCTTTTTGAATTAAGGTAGCCCTGACTTTTGATCCACTGATCTCAAATGCAACCGGGGTCATTTCTACCAATTGTCAATGTTTAGAGTAAAAACATTTCGTACTAACATTCACTGTGACGCTATGACCTCAGAATCATTCGGGGTTTAGTACTGCACACGCGCACGGTTAAGGATTGTAGGTCAATGCATTTCATAAATATATTCAGCAGAAACGGTCTTTATACTATTAATCATAGTCACCTAAACATTTGCCCTAATGAATAAACTATTTGCTTTTTACCTGTTCAGTTTCAATAAATATGTAAGAGTTTTAACATCAATTATCTGATCGAACCTGGCCAAATACATGAACTAATTAAATTACAACTTCATACAAAAAACATGCTGCCTTGGAAGAGTTATCTTAGTGACCTAGATTTAGTCCCTAAATGGCCCTGTTATAAACATTACCTAGATTTTATTGAGAAATCGAATTTTATTTATTCAATGCATAAACCCGTTTTTCTCGGATGTTTACACTTATTAACAATGAAATACAATTTTATTACACAAAATAGCACACACATATCTAAAATAGCATCTACTATCTAATACATAATTTTTAAAGCTAGAGAGTCTAAATGATCCAACATCACTCACCTGATTGATTGCCCATAATGAGTATCCAAGAGAAATGTTTACTGTGTAAAATGCTAAGCATTTGATTTCATTTATAGCAATAAATAGTAAAATTCAAACATTCACATTGTTTCATGTACTAACAAGGAATCGGTAAAACTGAATGATGATCCCAGATGAATGAGCTTGTCCCAATGTGGGGAATAACGTATTAGAAACCTCAAATAATGCTCCGGACATGCCTTATCTTGTATAATAAAGGGAGATAATTCAAAAACTATGTAAGGTAGAGTTATGATTCTTTAACACTGCACTTTGTCTCAATGGCTTCTATGATTATGTGAAGTTTCAATCAGATGCCATTAATACTGTTCATGTTATACTCCGGAATAAAGTGTGAAGGACGGACGGATGTACTGACGGACGGATAAAACTGTCAATGGCCTCTATCATGTTGTGAAGTTTCAATGAAATGCCATTAATATTTCTCAAGTAATGCTCCGGACAAGCCTTATTTTGTATAATAAAGGGAGATAAATCAAACACCTAGGTAAGATAGAGTTATGATTCTTTGACACTACACTGCCCGTCTATGGCCTCTATCATTTTGTAAAGTTTAAATGAAATGCCATTTATACTTTTAAAGTAATGCTCCGGACAAGCCTTATTTTGTATAATAAAGGGAGATAATTCAAAAACTAAGTAAAGTAGAGTTATGGTTCTTTGATACTGCACTTTCCGTCAATCGCTTCTATCATTTTGTGAAGTTTCAATGAAATGACATTTATACTTTTCAAGTAATGCTCCGGACAAACCTGTTTTTGGTATAATAAAAGGAGATAATTCAAAAACTAGGTAAGGTAGAGTTATGATTCTTTAACACTGCATTTTGTCTCGATGGCCTCTATGATTATGTGAAGTTTCAATCAAACGCCATTAATACTTTTCAAGTTATACTCCGGAAAAAAGTGACAGACGGACGGACCGACGGACAAAGCGGCATCTATATGCTCGCCCTTGAAGTACAATTGCTGCAAACTATGATATCTGCCAGTCTGTTCTTTTTATTTAGCATGTAATGTTGTACATCTGGGCTTTTATTTGGGATTCCACTCAGCCAGACAAGAGTCGTGGTCCTTGACTTAGCAAACAATATGCATTAAAGGGCATATTTGTGTCATGATACATTGGGAATTTGGTACCCTTCGTAAAATATACATCTTTTGCGTAGCATGAAGACTGAGGTTCTCAAATTGAGGAGGCACATCTTGCCTTTGAGATTATGCTATGACATGAAAATTCTGAAATAATTTCTCTGTATAGCAGACTGGCACTTGACTGACAACCTATAATTCGTATCATTTCACTGCGTTATAAACATGACATTTTGTTGGCCAGCAAGTTTTCCGTCCTTATAACTTTGAGAATTCTTGCGAAAAAAAACAATCATAGAAATGTTATCGTAGAAATCATAGATTGTTGCGATGCTTGTATCTACCATTTTGTGTTTGTATTGATTGTAGATTGTCTTAGTTTTGCTTTACCTACTACTCAGTTATTTGTTATTCTTTGTCCATTTGTTCTATGTTCCTGTGTTTGCATGAATTGCTGATACTTACGCCATTCATATCATAGTAAAAGTCCTTCATTTTCAACTACAGTTGAAGGATTTTTCCCCTTTTTTTGCACTGTTGCATCTGCATGTGTTTCTTTACTTCTGTATTTTTGTGCTGCAAACAATGATATCAGCCAATCTGTTGCAAACATGTACCCATGTCTTACACTAACTGTAATATTTAATGCATAATAGTTGTGTATGCATATTCTTTTTCTGTACAAGTTAAATTAAGTTTATAATTATACTATTAATCTTCACATTAAATTTATTAATGCATCTTTTATGTACAATATATGTTATTCTTTTGTCGGTTCAAAAGCTCACATGAGCCTATATTATACTTGTTTGCTATCTTGCCGACTTCAAACGGACTAACTCACACATTTTAAGCGAAAAAAAAAATTCGCTCGAAAATCTATAATTATCTAAAAGTGACTAGTGGTACAAAGTTAATGACAGAAGAATTTTGCAAGAAAATCTAATAAATAACCAAAACTTCCTTGCAGAAGGTAGTAAACCGTTGCAACGCTTTTGAAATAGTGCAGAAGATTTACATTCTTCTTGAATTATTTCTAATATCTAACTTTTATTTTCACTCAATTTATCATTTTTCAGTGTCATAATTATATAGATCCTATGCCAAACTTGGTGGAAATGAACATGTTGAAAAATTTCACCCAAACTGTGTGCGAGTAGCTTTAAATAAATCTTATTTTAATCTTAATCTTAATCATTTGGCTACGTTATAAAACATGACCACATGGGTGCGGGACATGTGTTACTTATATGGCTTTAGTTGAAACTTCAACAGTCTTTAGTCAGAAACTGCTCAAAATAATATTATGTCGTTATAAAGTTGCCACTTGCATTAATTAATTTTACAAGATTTACTTTGAGACTTATATTTGATGATTTTTCATAACGAACTCACCAACATTTAATTTGTGTTTATCATAACACCTTCATGATTGAAAGCCGGACTACAAAATTCTACAAATCTAAGTCTGCAATATATACTAACCAAACTCACAATTTTTCATTTTGCCAATATCTCTTAAAGTTGCATATTTCCCCTTTAAAAAGCGCTTTCTTTCTAAATGTAATTCGTCAAATCATCAATCACAAGTAGTGTTTCCTTATTGATGGTTCAAAATTTGCGTAGACTTAATTATGGTTTGCACAGCGCCTAAATAGGTGCAACATGCACCTTTGCAAAGTTTTGTTTCACTTAAACGTGAAAAATGAGCCTCAGTGGGTTTTCTTTCCAAATTAAAGCTGGTGAAAAACAGAAAAGGCAAAAGTTTATAGTATGTAACACATCACATGACCAGGCCCCAGTTGTTCGAAACTTTAACAGACTGTGAAACTAACCGCCGGTTAAATTTTGGTTCAAAATACTAGTCTAGATGGGAAACTTAGCATGATGTTTTGATTTTACTGTAAAGGTCAAAATCCTTAACTCATGCAATTGTTTTTTTTTTCCACGTTTTCTGAAATATAACTATAAAAGTTAATCGACCGTTAGCTTAATCGCTTGTAAAAGTTTTCAACAACTGGGTCCAGTTGTGTACTACTTACCATCCTGATAGCCGAATTAATGTTTGCTGCTTATTAAATGGCTCACTATGCAGACCGCCTGATCTGGTTCAAACTAAACACTCCTCTTTTATGTCACGTATATCGTAATAAGTAAATTTTACCCAATAGAGAGCTTGCGCAAATATTGCTTATTACAAGTATTCACTATAAATTGCATCCTCGATAATTTATATTATCAGACTTTCTCCAGTAAGTTGGAATCTGTAATATTAAGTTGGGATATATAACGGCGTACACAATGCTTCAAAGGTAACGCTTAACTAAGCTTCATAGTAAATATAATTCATTTGTAATATTACTGGAATTTTTGGACACATTTTTTTTTTATTTTGTTTGTACAACAAAAGCCTTCATAACTTTCTCTATGAAACGCCCAAAATTGGCATTTAGAATTTTTAATATCAATTCATTAATAGATGAATATTTTCAGAATAAACAGTACACAGTTGATTTGTGTTTAACACAAAACCTTTTGATGGGAACATGCATGTTATAAATTTAGTCACGGACAATCAACTAAGCAGTGTACTTAACATGTAGTAAAAAGTATAACTTAAAATAACCAGCCTATAATTTGTGTGCTTACCAGTTTTTTTGTGTGAAACGAACTGTCAGATAGTATGTATTCTATACATAGAGCGTGAAGTCGTTACTTTCCGTCTAACCTCTATACTAGGGACTGATAACCACTCGTCTTCTGGATAATTGCATATACACTAAAATAAAGTCTCGCGGAGTAATTTTCACAATTACTTAGCTTTTACATGATATAATAAAAACACCTCTACATCACATAATATTTAATCTGTCAGTGCAAACTTTTGTCCTGCTACACTATAGCACAGACAAAAAAAAGCTGATAATGTTGAAGATGACAGAGGTGGCGGTGTCATAGAAAATATATTAAGGGGGTGCACACCCAAAAGCGCTTTCTGGTACAAAACAAGAGAATCTTTTCGGGCAATTTGAACTATTTCAGTTTATATATCACCAACTACCTTAATTGTGATTAGAATAGTATAATATATGTCCATTCATGCTTTCAAGATGTACCATGCAATAACTCGACTTGTTCTCATTGTTGCCACCTTCATCAAATGTTTGTCTTCTAAACATGTATATCTGTATATCAAAACCCGCTTTTTATGGGGATGTGGTTTACAAACTTCGTAAGATTTAAGGTCATGGCAATTTTCCAATTGTATTTAACGAAGTCATTAAACGTTTTATGAAAAGAGGTTATGACCCAGCTGTTTTGAGACACACCGCATGTTTGGTGTTCAGCCCTTTTACAGATGGACGCTAAGTTTACCTCTTTGATTGTGTCTGTACGGAACAGGTGGAGGACCCTATGATTAGTAGTTCTTAAATCCCACCAGGACTGAGCTATTATGATTTCCGTCTTCTGGCCTGTTTTGTCGGGCCCTTAATTAAGGGGTGTTTCCCTTGTTGCTCTGTCTTCTGCAAAGGCATTGAGTACATGCGTTTTAGGTTCTTAAGGATTGCATTTTTATATATATGTCCAAGAGCATTTTTGTGTTTTACATTACATGCCTTCTGTTGCCTTTACGTACGTTAGGGTTTCGCCTGGCGGGGATAACTTTTATTTACACTGTCTTGTGACTTTGGAACATGGTGGGGGTAAGAGTGAGGTTAGGTGCACCATAAACCGGTTTAAACTCCCCAGTGGTCGTTTTGCCACTGACCGTTCCATGGCGGTGCCCCACTGTGTTCTTGTATTTGTTTGTTTTGTCCTTGTGTGTTTATTTTGTGTGTGCGTGTGTGCGTGCGTGTGTGTGGTGTGCGACTGTTGTTCGTGTGTGCCTTTGGGGAAACTGCGTTTTTGGAACGTGGCTTTCCCTGTTGGATATTCTTCCTTGTTCTTAAAAACGAATGGTTGTGCTGTTCATAACATTTTTATTAAGACTTTTTTTGAGAAAATTCGGCCTGGTTCTTCTCTCCAAATGTATGTTTAATACCACTTTTTTGACAAAATTCCCCTCTAAATTTGTTAAAAATTGTAGTAAATATTATGTCAACCATACTACTTAACGAATAAACCAACCTGCTTGTAAGTCCCTTTCTTCTAAAATGTTATACATTTATGTCAAAAATTTTTTATTATGACGACCCCCTCCCCCGCCCCCTCACACAAACACATTTTATTTGATGCGGTGCAATTTTACCGCCCTGCAACCATTCCCTAGCAACTGGAAAACACCGTCCTGTCATTTTACGAAAGAAATCACAAACTCACTTAGTTTCAAAGAATTCCTTTGGCGGAATATGCAATTTTATCTTTCACTAACTTTTGACAGACTATACAGCCGATTTGGTAGAGAACGGTTCAGTAGAAAATAGGATTATGTACATAAAAAATGTATTGAAGTCATGCCATCTGGGTTGCAATTCATCTAAAATAGACTATTGAGCTTGAATATTTTAAAAATTATATCTGAAATGCTAGTACAAAGAACATACTTGTTCCCATTTGTATTGCCTCTTGACCTGCAGAAAGAAAAACCTGTTCTAAATGTAATTTCAGTATATACCAGTGTCCTACTGTTTTCGTTGTAAAAAGTGTAATATTTTATGAAGGTTTAAAGGAAAGTATGAGAAAAAAATATAGGAAGAAATCAAGGCACCAATCAAATCAGTTCTTAAAGATGCTCGAAAAACTTTCTAAAATGTTATGAAAATAATTTAGAATAAAAATTAAATTAAAGGTTTGACTATGTGTCCAAATTTTAAAGCGTGATTTGACAAAACGGGAGCTTATATGTGAGGATAAATGCCATGTCAGGATTCGAACCCGAGACCTCCCCATGGCATTCTACTTCTATGTCTTGGGTGCTCTAACCAACTGAGCTACCTGCAACTGACTGTCCTCACTGAGAAATGAGATATTAGGAGATTTCTTAAATTACCGAGTAAATTAAGAGATCTTTGTCATATTGTAATATGCAATATCCAACAATAACTTCCGATAAGACATTTGAAAAAGGAAATCCAAAAATTTCATTCTAAGTATGCTTTAGTTCCAGCAGACAAGGCGGCCAACAATATTATCATCATTTGACGCCTACATTATATTAATGTTTTACAAAACGAACTAATTAGCACTAAAACTTATACATTGAGTCCTTCTGTTGAAAATAATTTGGTCACTGATCACATTACTGAAGTTTCTAATTTAAAAGTTCGTATAGACGATCAACAAATTAAACTACCAACCATGTACTGGATTCCTAAACTGCATAAACAACCATATAAAGCTCGCTTCATCGCTAATTCAAGCTCTTGTACAACTACAAATATTTCAAAACTATTAACATCATGTCTAACTGCTGTGAAAGCCCACGTGGAAAGATACTGTGGTAAAGTATACGAAAACTCTGGTAAACACTTGTTTTGGTCGATTAAAAATTCTGGCGAAATCCTGGATAAGTTTAACATTAATAATTACAAGGTACCTACAGTCATTAGATACGATTTTTCTACTTTGTATACCACTTTACCACATAACTTATTAAATGACAAACTAACTGCCCTAATTCAAAAGACTTTTGCCAGAGAGAATGCTACATTTTTCGCTTGCAATTTTGATAAAGCTTTTTTACTAGCAATATTATTAAACATTGTACAATGTGGACCTGTGACGAAGTTTGTAAAGCCCTTTCCTTTTTATTGAACAACATTTACATCAGGTTTGGGAATGCAGTTTTTAGACAAGTAGTTGGTATTCCCATGGGAACAAATTGTGCACCCCTTGTCGCAGATTTGTTTTTATATTGTTATGAAAGAGACTTTATGTTGAACCTTTCTCCAGATACGCAGGCAGATAATTATTATAACTGCATTTAATAATACATCACGCTATCTGGATGATATTCTTAATATGGATAATCCGTTTTTTGGTCAATTGGTGAGTACCATTTATCCTAGGGAGCTTCAGTTAATTAAAACTAACAATTCGGATACTGACGCTTCATTTTTAGATTTACATCTCTCTATTTATAACAATATTATACATACCAAAATTTATGACAAGAGGGATGATTTTAATTTTAGTATTGTAAATTTTCCCCATCTGGATGGGGATGTACCTCAGGCTACATTTTATGGGGTATATATTTCTCAATTAATTCGGTTTGCCAGAGCGTGTAGTCATGTCAAGCATTTCAATGAACGTAATCAATATAATACAAGTAAACTTCTTCAGCAAGGCAACCGTTATTACAAATTGCGTAAATAGTTTGCTAAATTTTACTATCGTAATTCTGATTTAGTTTTAAAATTCAATAGTAATTAAAAGACACTTCTCCGAGAAGGTATTTCTAAACCCGTTTTTATGGGGATGTGGTTTATAAACTTCGTAAGATCTTGGGTCATGGTAATTTTCCAAATGTATTTGGTAAAATTATAAAACGTTTTATTAAAAGAGGTTATGATCCAATTGTTTTGAGACATACCGCATGTTTAGTGTTCAACCCGTTTACAGTTGGACACTACGCTTCCCTCTTTGATTGTGTCAGTCGGAAGAGAGGGAGGACTCTATGATAAGCAGTTTTTAAATCCTACCAGGACTGAACTGTTTTGATATCTGTCTTCTGGCCTGTTTCGTCGGGCTCTTAAGGGTGTTTCTCTTGTTGCTCTGTCTTCTGAAAAGGCACTGAGTACATACGTTTTTGGTTCTAAAGGTTTGCTTTTAACATATTTATACACGAGCATTTTTGTGTTTTACATGCCATGCCTTTTTGTTTCCATTACGTGTGTTAGAGATTCACCTGGAGGGGATTACTTTTAGTTACACTGTCCCGTGTCCTTGGAACATGGTGGGGTAAGAGTGAGGTTGGGTGCGCACCATAAACCGGTTTAAGCTCCCCAGTGGTGTTTTTGCTACTGACCATTCCATGGCGGTGCCCCACTGTGTTCCTTTGTTTGTTCGTTTTGTCATGTGTTGGCTTAGTGTGTGTGCGCGTGTATGTGTGTGTGTGTGTGCGCGTGGTGTGCACGTCTGCGTGCTGTGGGTTTCGTTTTGGGGAGGCTTCGTTTTTGGTACGTGGCATTCCCTGTTTGATATTTGTCTTTGTTTTTTACTATTCATATCAATTCCTGTGAATATTCAAATTGGTACAAAAATGTAACAAAACAAGAGAAAAATACCCTTGGTAATACAAATGCGTTACCTATACGCAACTGTGAAACTTTACTACTTGGACATTGCAATACTGTACAACAATGGTCATATCATGTTTCCATGTTGGAAACTTAAATAATCTCTCTAGTTATTATACATATGGCATAAGTACATATGTAGTATTTTCGCTAAATTGATATTTCTTTATTTCGCCTGAAATATTTTCCCTGAATTGAAGTGTCACAACTACATGTACATCTGTAACATTCTTTATTAACTGGAGTGTCATAACTACATTTGTGACATTCTTCATTAACTGAAATGTCACAACTAAATATTTTCCTAATTCAATAGCTTATTTTTATAAGAACTTTCTTTTTTCTTTTAGAAAAAATAACATGAGAAGACGAAAACTACTCACTATCTTTTTGTGTTTAGTACCAACATTCTGTTCAGATGTACCAGAGAAAAGAAATGATGTACCCCCATTTCCGGCAGATCTGGCAAGCTTATGTCCATATACGTCTTTCTGCAAGGTAAACGCTACTGAAACTGTTCAACCCATTGACAATAAAGAACCATGCTGCAAGCCTTGTTCATGTGAATCTTCTTGTGGTTTGCAGTATAACTGTTGTTATAAACATTTAGATTTATATAATAGAGAGAAAACGTATCAAATGGTTTGCAAGTCAATGACAGCAACCAAACGTTCAACTGTAGAACTTCACTTAGACAGTCACTACAGAATGATAAACAAATGCATTTATTCAGGGCAATCGTCTCAAGTAAAATCCGAACCGGAAACTGACACTTCCACCTTCCACCCAGTGTACTCGGCAAAAAAAGGTTTTATTTACTTTAACGCTGCCGTTGCTGTATGCAATAAAGCCAATGATACAGTTTCATTCCAAAAAGCATTCACGTGTTCCTCCCAAGAAGAGTTACTAACGGATGTCGATCGTTATCTTCAAGGTTTTGAACCTAGCTCTGATTGCTTTGTGCATTTTATCCCGCCAGATGGCGTCAGCTTAAAATATGAACAATGTGAACCAAATGTTGTACGTAAATGTAACGTAACTGGTGAAATGGAGGAGAGAAATCCCTTTTGGGAATTTTGTGAAACTTTCAATGCCACGTATATGCGTCAATACGGATTGAAGATTTATGGATATGGTAATATTTATTGCCATATGTGTAATAATAGGATCTACAGAGGTAAACTACATATGTGCAAAACAAAAGGAATATCTGGTAGCAACAAGATACCCGGTGGAAGTTCACTGACGGTTCTTTTAGAACCTGGAAGTCTGTCAGATGACGAAAACACAAAGATTTATAGAAGGTCAAGCGGCTGCCTTGTCAACGAGATAATTGTTCATTCCTTTTCGGTAATTCAGCAAATCTTTATTTTATGCAAATAGCTCTATTATTTCTTTATTGAGTACATTCGGACGTCATGCAAATATCTTTAGTATTGATCGGCAAGTCAAGTGTGTAAATATATTACGATATCTCTTTTTTTTAAGCCTACCAAACCTGTGTTGAATAATTGACCGGAAAAAGGTTTACAATTATTACCTTATTAGCGGTCAACTGGTCGGTCTATGTATATGAGTATTGACACTCAATTATCATTTTGACTAGCAGTAAAGAAGTTACAATGGACAGAGGTTTTACGTTGCTCAGTACCGTGCCGAACATTTTTCCTCGCTGACGTTACGTCATTTCCTGTTTTACATTGTTCTGCACTGTTCCGTGCCTTGTTGCTCGTTGACGTTACATCATTTACGGTTTTTGCGCCTCGAGGTTATGTCATCTAAGGTTTAGCATTGTGCAGCACCGGGCCTGACCTTATGTCATCTCCGGTTTCACGTTGTTCAGTACCGTGACATATTTTTTGCGCGTTGTCGTTATGTCATCTCTATTATTTTTTTACAAGACGAAACATTGTTTTAATTATGCATAAACCTATTAAAAATACGTGTTCGTACTCAACTTGCAATGCAACAGACTATTGAATCGTTTCCCAGATGAATCAGAATTCAACAATAATTATACAAACTATTAAATGGCTATATATATATAAGAAACATTTAACAACCATTCTGCAGTGTTCACTTCTTGTCTTTCTCCATGGAAGTCAAGGGCGAATACTTTAAAGGGATAAACTAAATTTAAAATGAGTACACAGACTTTGTATCATATTCCAGCACGACAGTAATTATTTTTAGAATGGCTCTCTTATATAATACATGTTAAGAAAAGCAGTTTCAGACATGTCCCCATAAGGTGAAATAAGTTTCAAAAAGGGAAAAGTTTGATAGACAGTTGTGTAATTATATTCAAATTGTAGTTAATCTTCAGTGACACCTGGGAGAAGCTTAAACAGTAAACAAAGATGTTAACATGCAAAAGTTATGTGAAATTCATTTGTAAAGATATAATATAATAAACAAATTGTAAAGTCTGTTTATTCAATGAAAGTCGGAAAACGAATGGTCGCGGCATATCATTAGACTAAAAACAGTTAATGTGAAAAAGAAACTTTTCTTTTATCTTCGGAATGACTTCCTCGAGTAAAGAATAAAAATGAGTCGCACCATGAGAAAACCAACATAGTGCGTTTGTGACCAGCATGGATCCAGACCAGCCTGCGCATCCGCGCAGTCTGGTCAGGATCCATGCTGTTCGCTTTCAAAACCTATTGCAATTAGAGAAACCGTTAGCGAACAGCATGGATCCTGACCAGACTGCGCGGATGCGCAGGCTGGTCTGGATCCATGCTGGTCGCAAACGCACTATGTTGGTTTTCTCATTGTGCGACTCGTTTTTATTCTTTACTCGAGGAAGTCATTCCGAAGATAAAAGAAAAGTCTCATGGTGCGACTCAAATGCTGACTATCAGAGTAGATGTTTCGGTTGTGGTGATCGGAAAAATTATTTGAACATTTTTCACATTTTAGACAAAACCTGGGGACTATATGACATCGTTATAAATCGTTGCTACAGCAACGGGAACAAATTATTTTATCCGAACAAGCCGTTGGTACCTTAATTGTTCCATCTTTTCGGTCATTGTTACTGTCGGTAATAGAGGAATTTTCAGAACTTTTACGAAGGAAATAATATATTTAGGAAGCACAAAATCTGCCTTATCTTTTAGGTATAGAACTTATTATCAGAAAACAGAAAGATTGGTTCTTACGAAAAAAAAACCCTGTCATCTGATATGCTGACATTAAAATGTGTTTCATAATTAAATAGAAAATGAATAAAATGACTTAAATTGTTATTGTTTCATGATTATTTAACAATTTTATAATCTGGACAGGTAATGGTTTGAAAGATACGCTGATTCTTGCATATCAGACGGGGATTTCCGGTATTCTGACCGGTGCTGGAAAAATCCATCTTACACCCCGGGGTGTAAGAGACTCTCGTGCTGTTAATGACGTATTAAGAACTGTATGTAGAAGATTTATGTAGTAATTTATATTTTATTTCATAAAATGGAAAAAAAATCCAATACCTTGACAGTTCCTCTGTTCCTGAAAGAATATTTCTCGATTAAAAAAAAAGTTATTATTTTATAAAAAAAAATTTATAACGTTACGCTGCACCTGATGAAACAAAACCGGAACTAAACATTGTTATTTGTCTTTGGAACGTCATAACGTCTTTCCTGTTTACGGACGTTTGTTTACCGCGCTTTGTTTAAATGCGCTGCTATACTGAATAAATAGTTCTAAAAAGAAAGCCGTTCGATTGATTTTATTTTAACTATCATTATTTCTTGAATATGGTACGCAAGAAAAATATTCTATCGCTGGCTGTAGGTGCAGATGGGAATTTTCGGCCTCGGGGGTAACTATTTACGCGGTAATAAGGCTCTGCCGAGTTACCGCGTAAACAGTTATCCGAGAGCCGGATATTCCCATCAGCACCTAAAACAAGTGACAGAATTTTATAAACAAAACCTAGACGAAGCAGAAATATAAAGACATTTACAGACTCTCCATGCGCATACAGCGAGCTATCTCTTAGACTCTAAAGCAGACGATAATGTCACTAAGTAAAAATTTCATTCGCGTTGTTATTCTAAAATATTAACAGCTCTACCTATGTTTCACAATATGTGGCATTGACCATTGACTTGACAAAGCCAAGTCGGGCCTCATAATCTACAGCATAATATATAATATAAAGAAAACTAAAGAACTCATTTAGATTCAGTCTGTTTGCCAGAAGTAATAAAATATGCATTACTCTTAACGCCTCCTAGAATCGGCTTACTGATAAGCGACATTCTATTTACAGTAAAATGGACACCACGATCCCAAAGAACCAGAAAGTATAACAAAATCGAGTCATATGTAGGATAAAATACATAGCATGTATTACAGCTATAATTATTTGTATTCTTGCTTTGTCTAGTTGAAACATGTTGTCACTTAGTACATGCGTCATGTAAAGCACATAAAAGTGTTTGTTATCCTTTTTTTTAAAGATGGAGCTAGGACTTGCGTTTTTTCCTTTTCCAAGCAGTGGGATTTTAATTTAATAATTTTCACTGTTATGGAGCTGCTTGATCGCGAAAGAATATGAATAATATATAACTGGAAATAAAGATAAAGAAGAATAAAAAATCATAACGATACGCATTCCATCATATTAAAGGACAAAAGAAATATAAAAAAGACAAATAATTATTCAACATTTTACCCCAATATCAACTTTGTAACGTCTTGATGTTGCGCGTAACATTGACCTATGCGCATGACGTTGCGCGGGTAAAAATATCGAAATTATATGAAATAAAAAGGAAATGTGTTTGTTAAACATGTTAGATAGAAAAGTATTTTACTATTGAGCTCAAACATTTAAGTTTTAATATTAGCTGCGCCACGAGAGAAAAGACTGCGTATGCTGTTCACCAAATATCCTGTGGAATTGTTTTCTTATACTTTTAAAAGTTATGTTTCTTTGTTACGTTATGTTTCACTTGCTGGTAACATTTTATTCGGCTATCAGTATGGCGGCCATTTCGAAAATCAAAATGGCTGCCATATTTTAATACGTATATCCTTGTATATTCAATCTAGTCTTCAAATAAACAAGTTTTTCCTACTATATCACACAAATTATATTTCTAATTTATAAAGACTTGTACTTTTAATGATTATATAAAATATTAGTCAAATTTATTTATACATGAAAAACATACTTTTAAATGCAAATTTAGGTAGAAAATCTTCTTTCCTTGTACACTGAACTCTAAAACGGCAAATGCAGTTATTCTTGAAAAGAAATAATAAAGTTAATTATATAAACATTTAAAGACACTAACCCACACATTTTAGACGAAAAATAGTTTCTTTCAATAATCCATAAAAAAGTGCGTACTCAGAAAGTGACTAGTGGTACAAACTTGACATAAGAATTTTGCAAGATATTCCTGTAAATAACCAAAATTATTGTGCAGAAGGTAGTAAACCGTTGCAAGCTTTCGAAATAATGCAGAAAACTTACATTCTTCTTGCATTTTTACCAATATCTAACTTTTATTTTTACCCACTTTATCATTTTTCAGTGTTATATATACATGCTATGCAAAACTTGGTGGAAAAGAACATGTTGAAAACGTTCACCAAAACTGCTGGCGTGTAGCTTTAAGGCATTCATCTAAAATAGAATCAATTATTTGAAGACGATGTATTTATAAATTAAGAGTGACAATGTGTAGCAATTCCGTGCTTCAATAAAATACCAATTCCTATGAAAGAAAACACGAATATGGAAACCAAATTAGTCATGTTTTCTGTTTTTCTTTTCATTTCAACATCATCACCCTTAACAAGTGAGAGTACAACTTTCCAAAATGCTGGCACAGACAGTCTCATACAAACTGAAATATAATAATGTCATAAATTGTGATATCGTCATAGAAACTGATAACTTTAGGACAACATGAATCTACAATAAGTAGTTTTAAATTACTTCGAATATAATAGTTAATAATAAAAGACTTCATAAAACTACTAGCAGCATAAAAAATAAACCTTGTTAACTCAATCTGCAGAGTGTTACATGCCTACATCTAAATCTGTCTCAAATCTCTCTGATAGATATCAACATTCTTAGACCTTAGTAAGTAAGCAGGGTAATTATCTTCAAACCTAATTCTTTTCTTTAATGTGTATACCAGTTTGGTTAAACAATATCTTGATATGTTGTCTTACTAATTTGACGTAAACTTGGTTGAAAATAGTCACTGTGTAGAACCAAAGTTCCAGCTGGTAATGCTCAGCTACCAGAGTCATTTCAAACTAGAAATGGCAATAGTCATACTTTCCCACGTGCATTAGTCCATTCCATTTACCTTGGTCTTAATTCATGTCGGAAATTTTAAAGATATTTCAAAAGTATTTGACTGTTCCACCGACTGAATACTCGGCTATATCTAAGTAATAAGTATAATACAAACTGGAAGCCATTAAAGCATGAATAGCAAGGCCAATATCCTATTTTCAAACTAAGATTTATAATGATTAACTCATTGAATATTAAATAACACAGCTCATAAATATAAAATACAATACATTCACTCATAATTAAAAACTTTTGATAATATATGATACCAATATATAGAAGCATATTCTAGTTTTTTCCTCCCTTTATTTTATCTTTATCATTTTATAGATACACTTTAAATGCTAAATATTGTCTTATCTGACATACAATAGGGTTGATTTAGACATATTTTATTTTAAAAATATGTATTTTGTTCATGTCAAGTCAATATTTTGCAGAAGTAGCATATCATGCTTAATTTGTAAAATTACAAGTTATTTATCTCCCTTTAAGCACATATAACTCCATGTTAAAGACACAAGATAGATCATGTTTAACCTTTTTTAACAGACACTAGCATTTATGTAACATACACAAGAGTGCCAGAATGTCACAATATACGCCCGTCACAGCAAATTTCTTTACACTAGCACCTGTATTTGCAAATGGAATTTTAACTTTGTGGTTGTTTACAATGTTTTTTTTTAGCAATTATTGTAATTCTTTTGTTTTTCTTAATCCACAAAAAAACTCCTTTCCGGGTAGATACCTTAAAATACACCTACCTTTTTGAAAGAAGCATCTATGTTGTACCACAGAAAAGTGGTCTTGGTTTTTCCATACGGTCTGTTATAAAAAAAGTTACAATGTAAGTTATTTATAGTAACAACTAAGGGAAGTTAATCTTTAAAAAAAACATCCGAAAAACAAATTGTAAGTCCACACAAAAATCTTACCACCAGGTAGAGATAGGTCAAAATACACCTCAGAATTGGATGTAACATGCATGTTGTACTACAGAAAAGTGATCTCGATTTTTCCCTACGACTAGTAATGAAAATGTTACAATATAAGCTGTTTATAGTAAAACAAAGGGAAGTAATTCTAAAGAAGGGACCTTCGCATGACACTCCATCAAAATCCCTCTATGCATGAAGAAAAAACGCTCCGGACAAAGTCATTCTTGTACCTGACCTTTGGCCTCTAAGTGTGACCTTGACCTTAGACCTAGGGTCCTGGTTCTTGCACAGGACACTCCGTCTTGTGGTGGTGAACAAGTGTGCCAAGTTACATCAAAATCCCTCCATGCATGAAGAAGAAATGCTCCAGACAAAGTTTTCATTCTTGTATCATTTGACCTCTAAGTGTGACCTTGACCTTAGAGCTAGGGACCTGGTTCTTGTGCGTGACACTCCGCCTTATGATGGTGAACAATTATGCCAAGCTACATCAAAATCCTTTTATGCATGAAGAAGATATGCTCCGGACAGTCATTCTTTAATTTGACCTTTGACCTCTAATTGTGACCTTGACCTTAGACCCAAAGACCTGGTTCTTGCGCATGACACTCCGTCACATGATGGTAAATAATTGTGCCAAGTTTCATCAAAATCCCTCCATGCATTAAGAAGATATGCTCCGAACAAAGTCTGTGGACGCCGCCCGCCAATCCGCCCGCCAGGGGCCTTCCCATAATACGTATCGTATTAAAAATGCATACTGTTCGGTTTAGAGAAGTTACGTTGATAAGAAAATGGAGAGAAGCATAATATGAGAATCAAGATGACTGCTAAAATAATGATAATAAAGTGAGAAATATACACTCGTACATTTGCGGAATAATTTCCGCAGCGGAAGTAGAACATGTTTTATTCAATCGTTTACCTATAAACTATTGACCTGTAAGGCATTCAATAACTGTTAACTGAAAAAACATAAAGCTGCGTTTTAGTCTAATATATCCCCGTAATAGTTCCAAATAAATTCTACACAACGGCAAAATTCTTAAGAGTGGTAACCTTCAAATAAGAAAAAAGAAAATACAAAATGAATTATTTCTGTAATATCTTTGACCTTATTGCATCAATACTGTAAAAACACTTTATCTTTAACATTTACTTTTTCCCTTTTGTAAAATGACAAAGGTGTGCGAATGATTTTAGAATGTTACGTAGCTATATTAATTAAAACATTACTCAACTCTATATAGTGTTTCTATTTTCAGATACGTTGTCGACTTGTCAAATGTCCAGTTTTGAAATCTCTTTTAAACAACGAATGCAAGTTTTACAGCAGGTGCTTGATCGGCGGTCCCTTTGTCGTATATTTGAGATTAGTACCGGCACTGGAAAATGCGAAAATTCCACAGTCGTTCTTCGACAAAATGCCAGAAAAAGACAAAAATGACGAAACAGCGAAATGGCTGAAACGAAAAGCGATGAAACACTGGAATGTTTATACTTTCTATCACCTCTCTCAAGATAACGTTAACATTGATTTCTTTGTTGTTAAAGCCACATATCCATTAATGTCAGTCAATCCAAAACATATAGAAGAAACAGTGGACATGGCATTAAAAGATTTGTGGCTCATTACCCAAATAAATGAAAATGTTGCCTTGCGAGTTCAATTAAACATGTATACAGCATATGACACTTTTAGCAAACACACTTTAATGAAAGAAACAGGTATACATGTGCACGACGATCGGGTATACCTTCCAAAAGTGTTTGAAAGCAACTACCCTCCAACAGAAACTATCAGAGACGAACTTTTATATCCTGTTCCAAAATTCTCTTTAAAACACTTCAAACATTCGGAAATGATACTCACAAAGCTGTTCTTTTGTAGACAAGTCGACCTCCTTCCGGAGGAATACGAAGATGGAATACACAGCATATTCTTCAAAGTCAGGAATGTTAGCCTGCATACCTTTATAAGAGTATATACCACTGCAAAAGTCGCAAAATTACATAATCCTACAGCAAAAAGAGATACGGTTCGAATATGTTTAAGTGAGTTCCCACAAGCAGCTGATGCTCCTAATAAAGAGTCAACATTTCAAGTCAAAATTATTGCACTGTTCATAACAATAAACGTCTTGGTAAAAATGTATGCGTAGCCGTAGCGTGCAAATGATTCGGAAATGGACTGGCATACAACTTTAGACAGTTATGTTATCTTGATTTATTATAATCAAATAAAAATGTAAACGTTTTGTTAGAGCGTAGCAACCACAATTTTTCATGTAGATGAAAAATAATATTATTATAATTACATTTGTACACCTTACTACAAACCGTAACAAATTTTCATAGGAAAGAATCATGTAACCCAGCTTATGCTGAACGGGCCAGATAACTAGGCATGCATCTAAAAAGGGGATTCTGTCTCTGTTATGTGGGCTTTGTCTCACTCTGTCCCTCTGGTCAGACCTGTATCTTTACTAGGCGAGGATGAGGCAACCTTTTCGCTAAGTACAGTGCCTATGAACGTGTTTATCATGAAAAGGCTGGTATAATAAAAACTATAGATCAACCTTATTCATCGAGGCGTATCTGCGCTTTTAATTCATAACGATACTTCGGGAAAACACCGAAGATAGCGGATAAGTCACACCTCACGAACTGTCGTTGAATTATAACCGGCTGGCCGCCTTGGAAGTGAGAAGTCATTTTTGTGTTATTTTACTGTGTTGCTGCTTATCAATATTGTAACCGTCGATATATCATATACAGTCCATAAAATAAACAAACGTGTTTGTAAACATGGACGGATCCAAACCGATGGGTAAGAAACATTTTATAGAAATATTTCGATGGTAAAATATAACACATATCGTAGTCCTGACCAACCTATAAACCGGGTCAGTCTATTATATAAGTACAATAACACGGCTGACCCATTTAAACGAGCTGTAATGTAATGATTTGAGTGACAGGGTACTTGTTATTGTGGTTAGGTCCATAATAAACAACACCCTCGTGCACACATTTTAGTCGTGCTTAAATCCAATTAAGGCATGAAATTCAAACTGAACAATGTTGTAATCTAGCTGTTGTATCTCTTGGACTATTCGATATTTATATAAGATATTCCTTTCTGTTGAGTTAGATAGCACTTAAGATTGGACAGTTCTGACATATTTTTTTTTAAATTTCGAAGAAAATCGCATTTGCAACGTCGGTTAAAGCATTCACACTTGATAAATTAGTCTATCCGACTAATAAATCTAAGAGCAGCCAATTTCACGTTTGATTCGATAGCATGCCATTTCTGGCATAATTTACTTCAAGTCTAACTGCGTTTATTATGTAATAAATAAATTTTAAATGAAACCTTTTGTTTGCTTTGTCTTTGTTGGGCTTAACGTCACACCGACACATTTTCAGATCATATGGCGACTTTCCAGCATTTTATGATGGATGAAGATCCCAGATGCCCTTCCATGCATTATTTCATCACGTGCGGCCACCTGGGTAGAACTACCGAACTTCCGCAAGCCAGCTCGAAACAGCTTCATACTCATTAGTTACCTGTATAGGTTACTTTAGTAATATAGCTATTTTCAGGATACAAATATTGCGTAAATATACGAAAACGTCCGAAAATATTGGCAAAGAATAATGAGTGCCAGTTCAATTCTTACGGAAATATTTAGCGGAAAAAGTTTTTGTTTGTTTTGGGTTTAACGCCGTTTTTCAACAGTATTTCATTCATGTAACGACGGACAGTTAACCTAATCAGTGTTCCTGGATTCTGTACTTGTATAAACCTGTTCTCTGCAAGGCACTGCAACTTCCCCACATGAATTATCAGAGGTGGAGGACGATTGATTTCAGACACAATGTCTTTTATCAAAACATCACGGAGAACATACTCACCGCCCGGGGATCGTACTCGCGACCCCGCGATCCGTAGACCAACGCTGTTCCTACTGAGCTAAGCGGGACAATGTTTATTTTTCTATTTTTAGTAACAGTGACCTTGACCTTGACTCCACTGAGCCGAAATACAAATATCCCTGGTTTTACTATAAGCTACCTATAGGCCAAATTTCATTTCAATATTTACTGAAACGACACCAAATGTTATGATAATTACAGACAAAATTTTGACCTTGACCAAATGGCATTAAAATGACATCTCATATAACAAATCGAAACCAGATGTATGTCAATAGGGCACATGTGCCCCATACTCCTGCCACTGTACATGGTTTTATGACTCAAGGTTAAACATTTTGTTTGTTTTTTTAAATGTTTCCAACACAATTTAAGAACATTCTTTGTATTTTCCACTTAGTGAGGGACCATAACTCTAGCCTACCTGAGTAAAATCCCACAGAGAACCGCCATTGCAAAAAAATCATAGGATATAAAACAAGCATCTAATGTTTATGACTTTAAGTAAAGTATATTTTGACATGCATGCAGCACAAGTTTGTTTGGTTTTTTTTACTAAGTCAAGGGCCATAACTCCTTGCAAAGTGAAAAGAATCAGGTGAACAAATCCACATGCTGGAAAATTTTCCTGTATGATTTCACGAGTCTACAAGACTTTTTAAGATATATACAACACAAGCACTTTGTGTAATTTTTTGCTAGGTCTAGGACCGTAACTCCAATCTGGCTGAGTGAAATCCAAAAGAGTACATAGATGCGCAACTTCACATGCTTTATAACAATATCATAATGTTTTCTGACTCTAAGTCAAATACTTTTTGAGATACATGTGACACAAACTTGTATCCCATTTACACATTCGGACGGATGGATGTTTCTTTCATATGGGTATTTATGGGGCTACTCTTTTGTTCTCTCAACTGTTCTTTTAGCCACGCCACGGAAAAGAAAAATAGCACACAAAAGCTTACTGAATGAATGACATCAAGAAAACGCACAGTTACGTATTGCTCCTATAGCCATTTAAGTACGCAAATGTAAGCTTGGACTGACGGACGGATGGACAGACTGAGGGAAGCCCCGGGTGCCCCCCCCCCCCCCCCCCCCCAAAAAAAAAAAAAACAAACACACACAAAAAAAAACAAGAGGGCCATAAAGGCCCTGAAAGGCCCTGTATCGCTCACCTGACCTATTGACCTAAAGATCATCCAGATTAACATTCTGACCAAGTTTCATTAAGATATGGTCATACATGTTGCCTCTATAGTAATAACTAGTTTTGTTTCCTTTAATTTGGCCTAGTGACCTAGCTTTTGACCCCACATTACCAAGATTCGAACTTGACTTAACGATCATCAAGATTAACATTCTGACCAAGTTTTATGAAGGTAAGTCATAAATGTGGCTTCTAGATTGTTTACAAGCTTTACTTTTGGTATGACCTGGCGACCTAGTTTTTAACCCTACCTGACCCAGATTGTAACTTAAGCTTAAGATCATTAAGTTACATTCTGACCAAGTTTCATAAAGATATGGTCATAAATGTGGTCTCTAGAGTGTTCACTAGCTTTTCCTTTAATTCATCCTGTGACCTAGTTTTTGATCCCACATGTCCCAGATTCCAACTTGGCCTAAAGATCATCAAGATTAGTATTCTGACCAAGTTACGTTATCAGTACGATATGGCCATGAATGTGGCCTCTAGAGTGTTAAGTAGTTTTTCCTTTGATTTGACCCGGTGACCTAGTTTTTGACTCCACCTGACCCAGATTCCAATCTGACCTAAAGATTATCAAGATCAACATTCAGACTTAAGTTTCATTAAGATATGGACATAAATATGGCCTTTAGAGTGTTACCTAGCTTTCTCTTTGATTTGACCTGGAGACCTAGTTTTTTTACCCAGACTGACAAAGATATAAACTTTTTCTAAAGATCATCAAGATAAACATTCTGACCAAAATTCATTTTGATACGGTCATAAATGTATCTTATAGAGTGTTAACTAGCTTTTCCTTTGATTTGACTTGGTGACCTAGTTTTTGATCCCACCTGACCCAGATTTAAATTGGCCTAAAACCATTAAGTTTACTGTTCTTACTAAGTTTCATAGAGATATTATCATAAATGTGGCCTCCAGAATGTTAACAAGCTTTACATTTGATTTGACCTGGTGACCCAGTTTTTGATCCCCTCTGATCCAGATTTAGATTTGTCCCAAAAATGGTCAAGATTATCATCTTGACCAAGTTCCATTAAGATATGGTCATGAATGTGGCCTCTAGAGTGTTAAGTAGGTTTTCCTTTGATTTGACCCGGTGACCAATTTGACCTAAATATCATCAAGATTAAAATTCTGACTAAGTTTCATTAAGATATGGTCATAAATGTAGTCTCTAGATTGATTACTAGCTTTCCTTTTGATTAGAACTGGTGACCTAGTTTTTGACCACATATAATCCAGATTCAAACTTGACCTAAAAACTAGAATGTGTCTGTAGGACACATGGTGTGCGCCCCCCCCCCCCCCTCCACACACACCCACTGGTACATTTGTCACTAATAAGGGGCAATAATTCAAATGTTTGCAGTCTTAATGGGGTATAGCCCCAACAAACATTTTACGGAAAGGATTCGTTATTCTAGGCCATATACTTTCTGAGCTATGAGCATCACAAACAAAAAATCCACTATTTTGGCTATTTCAAGGGCTATAACTCTGTAATTAGCACTAAGATTCTCAAGGAGAATGCCAAGTGTGCAAGGTCACATCATGATAAAGCTCGAGCAAGGTTTCATGAATTTACATCAAATATTTTTTGAGCTGGGCACATAATTAGGTAAAAATGTGCATTTTTTACAATTTCAGGGGCCATAACTTAAAAAATAGAAGGTAGAGCCAGCCAAGAAAATAAGAGATGTGCAAGTTTATTTCATGATAAAGACTTATGAAAGTTTTCAACCATTTATATTAAATGATTTTTGAGCTAGGTGTGTCACAAGGTGAAAATGTGCATTTTTGACTATTTCAGGGACCATAACTCTGAAAATAGGGGGCGGACACAAATGAAAAATATGAGGTGCACAAGTTTATATCATGATTAAGACCTATGTAAGGTTTCATGAATCTATATCAAATATTTTTTAAGCTAGGCGTGTCACAAGGTGAAAATGTGCATTTTTGACTATTTCATGTGTCATTACTCTAAAAATAAGGGACAGACTTAGACGAAAAATAGAAAGTGCGCAAGTTCATATCATGATAAAGACTCATGCAAGGTTTCATCAATTTATATGACATACTTTTTGAGCTAGGCGCGTCCCAATGTGAAAATGGGCATGTTTGACTATTTCAGGGGCCATAACTCTAAAAATGGGGGTGGGGGCGGAGCCAGACGAAACATAGGAGGTGCGCAAGTTCATATCATGATTAAAACACATGCAAGGTTTCATGAAACCATATCAAATACGTTTTGAGCTATGCGTGTCACAAGGTGAAAATGTGCATTTTTGACTATTTCAGGGGCCATAACTCTGAAAAATAGGGGCAGACTTAGACGAAAAATAGGAAGTGCGCAAGTTCATATCATGATAAAGACTCATGCAAGGTTTCATCGATTTATATGACATACTTTTTGAGCTAGGCGCGTCCCAAGGTGAAAATGGGCATTTTCGACTATTTCAGGGGCCATAACTCTAAAAATAGTGGGGCGGAGCCAGACGAAAAATAGGAGGTGCGCAAGTTCACATCATGATTAAGACTCATGCAAGGTTTCATGAATCCATATCAAATACTTTTTGAACCAGGCATGTCACAAGGTGAAAATGTGCATTTTTGACTATTTCAAGGGCCTTAACTCTGAAAATAGGGGGCGGACCCAAATGAAAAATAGGAAGTGCGCAAGTTCACATCATGATTAAGACTCATGCAAGGTTTCATGAATCTATATCAAATACTTTTTGAGCTAGGCGTGTCACAAGGTGAAAATGTGCATTTTTGACTATTTCAGGGGCCATAACTCTAAAAATAGGGGGCGGACCCAAATGAAAAATAGGAAGTGCGCAAGTTCACATCATGATTAAGACTCATGCAAGGTTTCATGAATCTATATCAAATTATTTTTGAGCTAGGCGTGTCAGAAGGTGAAAATGTGCATTTTTGACTATTTCAAGGGCCTTAACTCTGAAAATAGGGGGCGGACCCAAATGAAAAATAGGAAGTGCGCAAGTTCACATCATGATTAAGACTCAAGCAAGGTTTCATGAATCTATATCAAATACTTTTGAGCTAGGCATGTCACAAGATGAAAATGTGTATTTTTGATTATTTCAGGAGCCATAACTCTAAAAATAGGGGGCGGACCTAAACGAAAGATAGGAGGTGCGCAAGTTCACATCATGATTAAGACTCATGCAAGGTTTCATGAATCTATATCAAATACTTTTTGAGGTAGGCGTGTCACAAGGTGAAAATGTGCATTTTTGACTATTTCAGGTGCCGTAACTCTAAAAATACGGGGCGGAACCAGATGAAAAATAGGAGGTGCGCCAGTTTACATCATGATTAAGACTCATGCAAGGTTTCATGAATCTATATCAAATACGTTTTGAGCTAGGCGTGTCACAAGGTGAAAATGTGCATTTTTGACTATTTCAGGGGTCATAACTCTAAAAATTGGGGGTGGAGCCAGACGAAAAATAGGAGGTGTGCAAGTTCATATCATGATAAAGACTCATGCAAGGTTTCATCAATTTATATGACATATGTTTTTAGCTAGGCGCGTCCCAAGGTGAAAATGGGCATTTTTGACTATTTCAGGGGCCATAACTCTAAAAATAGGGTGGCGGAGCCAGACGAAAAATAGAAGGTGCGCAAGTTCACATCATGATTAAGACTCATGCAAGGTTTCATGAATCCATATCAAATACTTTTTGAACCAGGCGTGTCACAAGGTGAAAATGTGCATTTTTGACTATTTCAAGGGCTTTAACTCTGAAAATAGGGGGCGGACCCAAATGAAAAATAGGAAGTGCGCAAGTTCACATCATGATTAAGACTCATGCAAGGTTTCATGAATCTAAATCAAATTATTTTTGAGCTAGGCGTGTCAGAAGGTGAAAATGTGCATTTTTGACTATTTCAAGGGCCTTAACTCTGAAAATAGGGGGCAGACCCAATGAAAAATAGGAAGTGCGCAAGTTCACATCATGATTAAGACTCAAGCAAGGTTTCATGAATCTATATCAAATAATTTTTGAGCTAGGCATGTCACAAGGTGAAAATGTGTATTTTTGACTATTTCAGGGGCCATAACTCTAAAAATAGGGGGTGGACCCAAATGAAAGATAGGAGGTGCGCAAGTTCACATCATGGTTAAGACTCATGCAAGGTTTCATGAGTCTATATCAAATACTTTTTGAGCTAGGCGTGTCACAAGGTGAAAATGTGCAACTTTGACTATTTCAGGGCCCGTAACTCTAAAAATAGGGGGCGGACACAAATGAAAATAGGAGGTGCGCAAGTTTACATCATGATTAAGACTCATGCAAGGTTTCATGAATCTATATCAAATACGTTTTGAGCTAGGCGTGTCACAAGGTGAAAATGTGCATTTTTGACTATTTCAGGGGCCATAACTCTAAAAATAGGGGGTGGAGCCAGACGAAAAATAGGAGGTGCGCAAGTTCATATCATGATAAAGACTCATGCAAGGTTTCATCAATTTATATCAAACACTTTTTTAGCTAGGCGCGTCACGAACTTCGGACGGATGCACGGACGAACGGACGCACGGACAAGACCAAATCTATATGCCCCCACCACTCATTGGGGGCACAATTATTAAGATTAACATTCTAAGTTTCATAAAATAAGGTCACAAATGTGGCTTCTAAAGTGTTAACAAGCTTTTCCTTAGATTTGACCTTGTGACCTACTTTTTGACCCCAGATGACCCAATATCGAATTTGTCCGAGATGTTATTGAAAGTAACTTTCTGACCAAGTTTACATAAGATTGGACAAAAATTGTGACCTCTAGAGGGTTAAGAAGCTTTTACTTTGATTTGACCTGGTGACCTAGTTTTTGACCCTAGGTAAACCAATATCGAAAATGTCCAAGATTAAATTGAGGGTAACAATTTGACCAAGTTGCATTAAGATTGGGCCACAATTGTGACCTCTAAAGTGTTAACAGTCAAACTGTTGACGACGGACGAACGACGACAGACGACGGACACAGGGCGATAACAATAGCTCACCTTGAGCACTTCCTGCTCAGGTGAGCTAAAAATGGGGGGGGGGGGTACATAATAAAGTTAACTAAAACGTAGCTTTGGCCCAATGCTCTAGACTGACTACAGCGCCATAATGGAATTTTTTAAGTATGCAAACCAAATCAGTTATACTGACATAAAACCCGACACAAAAGACCCCATATGAAAATCCAGCCTTTTTTTTTTCTATAGGCTACTTATATGCAAAGTTTAATTTCAATCAATTAATCGAAACTTCAGTTATTGAGCGGAAACTTTTTTACTATTTTACGAATCAGGGACCTTGATCTTGAACCTAAAGACCCCAAATTCCATCCAAACCTTGGGCTTACTATAAACGTTCCATAAGCGAAGTTTCATCCCAATATTCAACCCAAGCGGAAACCAAATTTCAGTGGCTTCCATTCGACAATCTGATAATCGGGTTTTCAACATTGAGTAACCTGGTAACAGAGGGGCATAATTTTGCGAAAATGTAAACAAGCATTATGAAACGTACCAGATAAGGTCATCCTAGGATGCTTAAGACGAGTGGAGAATCTAAGAACATTTAGTACAGCTATTCCTGAGAAATTATTTGCTCACTGTGCACTGGAGGTTTGATGTACTGACCTAAAATAAAACATTGTGTGTCATCAGTGACCTCCGTATCAAATTTGATCTAAGACAAAAGCATTCTCTAATTATTTGGGAAACGTTTTTACTGTTCTGGGTCAATGACTCAATGTGGCCTTGACCTTTGACCTATTACCTATATGCGCGACACAGTCTAATCATGGGGAACATTTCTATGTATAACTAAAAATGCAATTAGAATGGAGCAGAAACAAATTTTACCTGACCTTGAACAGTGACCTTGGCCTTAATCAAACAAGCATAGATCATGCGTTATCATCATGGTAACGTTTGTGTGAAGCATTAGGTAATCCAGCAATGCATATACAAGTTATGGAGCAGAAACAATTTTCACTTGAACTTCAACAGTGATATTTACTTTCGACCTATAAGCATGACATGCACATGCATAATCTACATATTGTCTTCTATTCACATACCAAGTTTTAAGAAACTAGTATGAATACTTTTTGAGTTATCGCAGAATCCAGATTTGCGGTCAAACAGTTGGACAGAATGACGTATAGACTGAGGGCATTCCTATAGTCGTCTCCGGTGTTTAACCAGTAGGGGACTAATATAAGTTAGTGTTATGTAACTTGTCCTGCCTGATCACCTTATTATGCCAAAGATATGCGAAATTTGAACGTACTGGGCTAAGTAGTGTCTGAGAAACCTGCTAACAAGCAAAACTTTAATCTGAAATTCTAAGCTGAAAGTGGACATAACCTTTACAAAATATAACAGCTAGAGTAATGTAACTTGTCCTGTAAGTTCATCTAATTATGTCGAGGATCCTGCTAACATGCAAAACTTGTGTGATGCTGATGCTGACTAAAGGGTGATTCAAAAGTCCCGCATTAAAGTAGTGGAGGGCATAACAATAAAACAAGTAACAAAAACAAGTAACAAAGAAATACTAATTTCTATAACTTTATTTCAACACAATTATTTTATCACTGTACTTACAATATACATATTTATCAACAACTATCTATGGAATATGTGAATAAGGAAATTTATGCATCAACTGAAATACTTACATACAATGATATACGTATCGTTCTTCAATTAAGTACAGTTATAGTAAAATTGTACAAAAATACAGGAAGTGTATACCTATGTCCATATGATAAAATATCAGTTCTTTGAGACATTTAAAATACATAACTACAGCTGTCACAGGAGTGATGAATTATACCCCCATAATACGACCTTGTCACTGAATTAAGCCAATGTCTTTGTTTGTTTTGGGTTTAACGCCGTATTTTCAACAGTATTTCAGTCATGTAACGGCGGGCAGTCAATCTAACCAGTGTTCCTGGATTCTGTACCAGTACAACCCTGTTCTCCGCAAGTAACTGCCCCACATGAATCAGAGATGGAAGACTAAGATGTCAGACACAATGTCGTTTATCAAATAGTCACGGAGAACATACGCCCAACCCGAGGATAGCACTAACGACCCCGCGATCCGTAGACCAACGCTCTACCTACTGAGCTAAGCGGGCGGGCTGAATTAAGCCAACGTCAAATTAGAACTTGTTCTATATCTGATGATGCTACATGTCAAAGTCGAACTTGTCCTATGTCTGAAGATGCTACACCTGTGTATCAAAAACGAATTAAATCTGTCAATCTGCAAAAAGTTCTACTGTTCTGAGTTAATGTGACCTTGACCTTTGACCTATTGTCCTCAAAATATACAGCGGTCATCTGCTGGTCATGACCAACCTCCTTATCAACTTTCATGATCCTTGGCCCAAGCGTTCTCAAGGTATCATCCGGGAACCATTCAACTCTTCCGGGTCACTGTGACCTTGACCTTTGACCCATTAACCTCAAAGTCGAACCTACCATGTATTTTCTGATGTTATACCTATGTATCAAAATTTATAATCCTAGGCCCAAGAGTTCTCAACTTATCATCCAGAAATCGTTTAACTGTTCCTGGTCATTGTGACCTTGACCTTTGACCTACTAATTTATAAGTATTTTATGATGCTGCACCAGTGTACCAAAATTTATTTAAATCTGTCAAGCCATTCACGAGTTATTGTCCGGAAGCCATTAAAAACCAACGGATCGACCGACAGTCAAGCTCACTCCTATATACACCCACACCCACTTCGTTCGAGGGGGTTATATTTATAAACACTATTAATCAACACAAGAACATGCATTCCACCTTGCAGATGCTGTTCAATTACTGATCGATACAATATTGAAAAAGACCCAGAAAAATCTACAGGCAAGACGAAGCAGGATATGCAGATGAGTTTTTTTATATAGAACCCTGTCTGATATGGCCATTTTAAAGAATTTGCAGGAAGGTTGGTTGGACATTTTATTTACAAATTTGAAATAGACTAGAGGAAGACTGAATTTTCATTCTTAAATCTGAAACAAATATTTGTAGATATTTTGACATACAGGAAAAATACAAATGTAACAATATTGAGAGTGTGGGCAGGTGAAAACGTTGGTCCTGTCAGAGTCCCTTGTCATCTAAAACGACTTAGGTAACTAAATTTGGCAAACAGTTAAAGTTATTCAATGATCTCGATGATGATCTAAATGATATGGAAATTTCAGCCTCACTACACAGGGCCGACGTAAGACGGAAAGTATGATCATTGTTGGCGTGCTTTTGTTACATTGATGGCTCTCAGGACAAGATATACTTGTTACTTAAAGCTTATAAAACTTCTAACAATATATTCCTGGTAACTAGAACACTAATGAAGTATTATAATTGTAATTTTGAATACTATACATGTTGAACCTCAGCTCTTCAGACGCTTTCCTTAAAATCATCTCAATCATCTCAAAGTGAACAAAAATTTTATTCATAATGTGCTAACTACCCATAAACAAGAGCATGCATTTGAAGCATTTAAAATAATACACTGTCACACAGAATTATGCGTTAATAAATATATATCTCAGAAACATCTTACACTAAATTAGAGTATATAAAGCAGTATTGGCAAATATTTGTCAAAATGTTTTATTTCAAAATTGATGAGAAAATGTCAGAATCTTAATTATAATTAAATTATAATTAAAGATCAATACCTGGAAAGAAACTAAGTTTGCTGCCAGACAAACGACAAGCAGAACCATCAAGTAAGTCCATCTGAACAACCATAATCTTCGACTATCGGGAGGGATCCATGTTTAATATTCTTTCTGAACCACAAGTTACCCGTCTGAATTTTTATAATAAACTTGTCCACTTTCAATTTGGACAGTACTATTAACTGCTGGGTGATTACCTAAAAATACTGACTAAATAACGATCAGTGCAGATCTTGATCAGACTTCATGGGTGTGCAGGTTGATCATGATATGCACTGGTCAAACAAGTCACCGGCAGAATCAATCGTGTTCATCATTATAAGGATTAATGTACACTGTTACCTTGACTTCTGACCCATAAAAGTCATCCCGATAAGCCAAACGAGTTAGGTTAATGAATAAACTGTTTGCTTTTTTCCTATTCAGTTTCAATAAATACGCAGAAGTTTTTATACCAATTATCTTATCGAAATTTTAGAATTTTGTTACGACTGTCCACCTGGCCAAATATATGAAGTACTAGTAATTAAATTACAACTTCATACAAAAATATGCACTGTCTTGAAAGAGTTATCTTAGTGACCTAGATTTAGAGCCTAATTAGCCCGGTCATAAAACTTACCTAAATTTTATTGTGAATTCGTTCATGAATTCAATGCTTAAACCCGTTTTTCTCTGATGTTTACATTATTAACAGTAAAATACTACTCTCGCACGGTATTTGTAACAATAACATGTTAAATGTTACTATTGAGAAAAGGGGAATCGGGTAGTGAAACCATTATCCGTGACAAAATAGTTGTACTACTTTTGAATCGTATTGACTATGATTTACCATGAAGTAAACCCTGAATTACCAATAAAGACATAATCGAATTTTACGATAACGTTTTCGTTATCGTTTTCTATTTATACAATTCTATTACACAAAATAACATACACGTGTCTAAAATAACAACTACTGTCTAATATATAAAACTAGTGACCCTAAATGATCCAACATCACTCACCTTCAAGAGTGATTGCCAATATTGAGTATCCAACAGAAATGTTTACTGTGTAAAAATGTTTATCATTTGATTTCATATATAGCAATAATTAATTAAAATCAAACATACACACTGGTTCATGTACTAATAAAAATGCTGTTGAGCACGATCTATGTGATTAACACCAACACAGTACGTGTCTAAGATAAACCCCTTCTAAACATTATCTGCTTAGAACGTATAATAATCATATATATTACAAATAAATCATAACAATGCGCATGAATCAATTAGAGTTCAAAAATTATGTGGATAACTTACAGCGACTAATAACAAGAGCTGTCGGAGGACAGCAACGCTCGACTTTTCAACTGACTTGTCAATGCAATGAATATTAAAGTCGAAAAAGGGGCATAATTTTGTAAAATTGAGAAACAGGGTTATGGACCCTGTAAAATGCATATCAGCTCATGACAATGAACAACTGTGTGAAGATTCAATCTATTCCAATTAGTGAGTATTAAGATACCAGCTTACATACAAAAACGTAACCAAAACCTGCTAAGTCGAAAAAGGGGCATAATTTTGTAAAAATGCAAAATACAGTTATGGAACCTGTGTACTGCATGTAAGATCATCACAATGAACAAGTGTGAAGTTTCAATACATTCCCGTTAGTGGGTACTGAGATACCAGCTTACATACAAAAACTTAACCAAATCGGGAAGCAGACGCCGACGCTGACGCCAACGCAATGGTGTGTCCAATCGCTCTACCTATTCACTACTTCTTCAAAAACAATTGAAAATGCAGAACTATTTGGAAAAATACCTTTAGATAAATAAAATTTATTTACAAATGATTTACCATGTTTAAAACAACTACCTGGCAGTTTTTCAACTAATTTTGATGCAACAGTTGTATAAAAACTATTGAATTTTTCAGCAACATTTAAAAAATCAAAGTTGACTTCTCCATCAATTTTCAAACCAATGTTGCTAGAAGAACTTGGTTCCACATCTCATTTACATCGAAATAAAAACATGAGGTATGGAATCAAAATCTGCATACCTGCTGGAATCACAGATACACTGCAAAACTAAGTGTTAAGACCCTATTAGTCACTTCTTACGGGCAGTGGTTCCAATTCTTTTCATACACAGATCGTCCCAAAACCACATGGGGCTATAACTTACTTTCTCAAATAAAATGTCATGAAGAGATCTATGTTTGTGTGTTGCTTTTGTTTGGTAGAATAAACAGCTTGGGTCGTTTGGGTATGTAAGAAAGTGTAAACTTAGATTCTATATATTTGAGAAACACTTATAGTATTAAACACTATACACTAGACAATGCACTGTGTGGCTAATAAATCAAAAAGGAAACTATTTTCTAGAGGTATGTCTTGAATTTAATGTATTTAAAATGCATTTGTTTTAATTGAGGCACAATTCGTTTATCGTCATTGTTGTAAATCTTAAATAGATTAAACCATCTGATTAGAAATTTTACTATGTCTACTTAACATATGCGGTAATCATCATCGTAAATTTTGAGCATATTAAACCATTTGATTAGAAAGTTTACTGTGTCTACTTAAGTAGTAATGAATTAATTGCAGATGGGTTGATGCCAAAAGCAAAGAGGTGCCTTGATTTCACTGAGATGGCCTTGCCCAAGGGAAGACATCTAGAATGTATGCCTGACATGGATACTGCTGCTTTACCAGGATACCAAGGCAATGGATGGCTTAGGGCTGTTAACGTCAACCTTATGGATATACCATGGGAAGGAACAGAACACGGTATGTGTGTTTATTTGGTTCTGTCTATTCATTTCTGGACTTTATACAGTTATGCACTTGTAGATGACGACAACACTGCCGTAAAACAGTGTCGTTAAATTAAAAAGTAATAATAATAATAGTCATCCTGTGTCAAATGATATTTCAAAATTATGTTTCTATAGGATATAATAATAATAATAATAATCATAATTTCAGGAATATCGGCCCGATCTATTACCCTTACAACTCACTATGACGTAAGTCCTGACATCATAGACTTGCTGACTCCAAGTACAGTGACACCAACCTGGGAGATGACGGCTAATGTAATGGTGTTCGAATATTTAACTTGGCTACCAACAGTCGTGTTGAACAAAATAGTAATAATGTGTGACCTACAGAGCGCATTAAGACATTCCCAGAAGTATCGTTTTTTTAACATTGTAGATATATGCTGCTTTTGGGAAAGTCGTTTATGGCAGGACTTACAAGTCACTTATTTATGGGGTGCAAAGTACTACACAAAACTTAAACTTGTAAATGGAGAGTATAAGGAACTAGCAAAGTTAAAGCAGAAAGGACTTACTTAAGCCTGTGTTGTATGGTTGTAGTATTTACACACAATTCAAACCTTTACAATATGAATGAAACAAATAATTCTTCATCTACGTTGTGTTGTTTTATTATTATGTCCTAAAATGTTCAGGTAATCAACGTTTTGGCAGCACCAAT
This sequence comes from Mercenaria mercenaria, assembly GCF_021730395.1. Taxonomy (NCBI): domain Eukaryota; kingdom Metazoa; phylum Mollusca; class Bivalvia; order Venerida; family Veneridae; genus Mercenaria; species Mercenaria mercenaria. The sequence continues at coordinate 66,214,739 of NC_069376.1, read as the reverse complement.
GTGCGGGGTAACCCGCATGTCGTGACTCGGATCCCGAAACACCACTGCCAGCACATATTGGATAGAAATAAGTAATCAGGCAAAACAAGCAGTTAGTATGAATGATTGATGAAAAATAAGTTCAACTAAAAACAAGGGGGTCATGATGACCCTGGATCGCTCACCTGAGTAATATGAGCTACATGTTTCAAATGTCAAAATGATGATAAAATATTAAGAATGTCAGTAGGTCACATTCATGGTCAATGAAATTCAGTTTTACGATTTGTGTGCAAAACTGTGTATGTCATCAAAATTTCAAGGCTGTATCTTAAAAAACAAGAAAGTAGGTCAGTAGGTCAAGGTCACAGTCAAGTGACGTCATATTACTTGGGGTCATCAGGTAATTATAATTAAACAGTCTTGGAAATTGGATCAGATGATTTTTAAGTACTTTTCCTATATAACTCACATAATAACTAAGTGACCCCAGGGCGGGGCCTCTTTTAACCCCAGGGGCATAATTTCAAAAATTTTGGTAGAGGACTACTAGACAATGCATCATATCAAATATCAAAAGCCTAGGTCGTATGGTTTCAGACAAGAAGATTTTTAAAGCTTTTTCCTATATAAGTCTATATAAAACTTGGGACCCCCAGGGCAGGGCCTCTTTTCACCCAAGGGGTACGATTTGAACAAATTTGGTTGAGGACCATAAGGCAATGCTACAAACCAAATATCAAAGTTCTAAGTGTTGTGGTTTCAGACAAGAAGATTTTTTTTTAAATTTTCCTATATAAGTCTATGTAAAACTTGGGACCCCCGGGGCGAGGCCATATTTGACCTAGGGGGATAATTCGAACGATCTTGGTAGAGGACCACTAGATGATGCTACATACAAAATATCAAAGCCCCAGGCCATGTGGTTTTGTACAAGAAGATTTTCAAAGTTTTCCCTATATAAGTCTATATAAACCATGTGACCCCCGGGGCGGGGCCATATTTGACCCTAGGGGGATAATTTGAACAATCTTGGTAGAGGACCACTAGATGATGCTACACACCAAATATCAAAGCCCTAGGCCATGTGGTTTTGTACAAGAAGATTTTCAAAGTTTTCCCTAAATAAGTCTATATAAACCATGTGACCCCCCGGGGCGAGGCCATATTTGACCCTTGGGGAATAATTTGAATAATATTGGTAGAGGACCACTAGATGATGCTACACACCAGATATCAAAGCCCTAGGCCCTGTGGTTTTGGACAAGAAGATTTTTAAAGTTTTTCCTTTCGGTTGCCATGGCAACCAGAGTTCTGCAAGGAATTCAATTCCTTGAATAATTTTGAAAGGGGGCCAACCAAGGATCATTCCTGTGAAGTTTGGTGTATGCCACCCAAGGATCATTCCTGTGAAGTTTGGTGTAATTCTGCTCAGTGGTTTTCAAGAAGAAGATTTTTTTAGAAAATGTTGACGGACACACGACACGTCACACGACGGACGACTGACGACGGACATTGAGCGGTCACAAAAGCTCACCGTGAGCCTTTGGCTCAGGTGAGCTAATAAAATTGATCAGTAATACATATATCATACTTTGAATAGTCCTATTTATTTCTTCTTTTTTTTCAGAAAACATATTGAGGAAAACCATGTAAAAACTGTGGCAGGAAAAAGCAGATTTCTAAGTTTTAAGAGCGCAGAAATTTTATCCCTAACTGAAAATGTGACTGTCACACGGGACAAAAACTACCCTGATATAAGAAGGACAATTATTCTGAATAACTAATATTTCACGGGTTCTGATCAATGTGGACAGCAAGTACAACGTGTTAAGGTGGTTGTGCATGTAAACCGTTCTGTGATAACACCTTTTCCAATAAAGTAAAGGTGAGAATATCTAATTAATAATTTTTCTTTTATTTTGATCTACAATTATATTTTAACGAAAACACATATAATTATACAAACATTTTAAGATTTCAATTTAATTAATTAAAAAGCCGCTTATAAATTCTCAAGATGTCTTTTATGTTTGCCGCATCTGCATCCGTCTCTTAAAAGTAATTAAGAGCATATCCAATTAATAGGGAGCACAGTCCGATATATGTGTGGTAACGTGACGATAGTCCAGCGGTGTATTGCGGTAACATCAAAGGTTATCAAGATCACATAAAATTAATCGGGAGCACGCGTTCGTGCTTAGTGTGGTCATGTGACGATGGTCCCAGCAGGACCTAGAAGTAATGCGATTTGTTTTAATTGCTTCATTCTTTTAAGTGCTGATAAGTTGATTACCAGTTTTAAAGTACTAATAAGTTGATATTACTTATTTTGTTTGGGACTTTGATGCCAAGTTGCACTTGTCAATATTATATTGTGTCAGGCGAATGGACAAGCGGGTGAAATTGATTTAAACAAAAACGTGACTGAAAAAATGCAAGGATGCGACAACTCTGTTTGCAGTGGGTGATGGATTTGTCGTTGGATTTAGGCTGGAAACGTCAGCTCGAAGAAAAGATATCCATATCATTCTGCCAAAAACATCATTGAGCTGTAGAGACGTATTTACAACATTCGATACGCACTATTCCACGTTAAACGGAGATATTTGTGTCTACGTGACAAGACTAAAAAGTACACATCCAACTTTTCCGGTAAGTCATTTTAAACTATTTCTAAGTTACAGATTTCAATGAAGTTAGCAAATACTATGCAGATTTACTGTAATTTTTTAGTTTTTAATGCTCAGCATGTGTACCTATTCCTGGCTGAAACCGCTACCAGAAGTACGAAACTAAAAATGGCTAAGACACTTAGTTCTGTCAAAGTATTTGTTAGGTGAGATACATATAGATCATAATCTCATATTTCTGAGAAGAAAGGTAATGTGATATTATTTTATCTTAAATAAATTTGTATCTCAAGCAAAGTGAGACTTTAATAAACTTTATTTCTTTACCCTACGTAGTAATAACAATTTCAGATCGTAGGTATGAATGTGAGCCGTTTTTGGTCCATTCAGAAATCCACGTGGCGGGATGCCCCACGTGGACGGAGTAGGGACAAATGCGGCTATTGAACGGACTGGTCAGAAACTCGAGTTGGTTCCTCCGGCAGAGCAACAGTTGCTTGTTGGGGGAGAGGCCGACAGCGAGAAGCAGCCCAACACACGCTAAAGGCAGTGGGAAACAGGTTAGTCCAGTAAAGCTTCGTCCGCGTGGCAGGTTCCGCAAGGCCCTCAGGGTTCTAGAATGCTTAGTCCGACAGAGAGGGCACCAAGACCTTCTGTTGGGCTAAGCCAGGCTCAGCTAGTAATTACTGTGCCGGATAAAGGTAAGCAGCCTATAGGGAACCGGAGCGCGTTCGTGGGTGCCCGGTTGGAGGGTGTGGGGCAGATGTTAGCCGCAAACATGCGGTTCTCTGTCACGTGCCCGGTGTGTTCAATCTTGCTCTTTCGGGAGAAGATATTAAGCGCCCTGGAGCTGTACTGCAGGTGACTTTTAGGAGCACATCGGGAGCTCAGTGAATTGTTGGTTTATCTTGAATCACTGAGTCCAGTATTCTCTGTTGAGCAACAAGATGCCTCAACATTGCAGGCAATGGTTGATTTAGGTTTGGCTTCCACAGGACGGGAAACTAAGACGTCACGGCATTGGTGCACTGGCGCTTTCTCTTATCCATGGTGTCAATGCCGGAGCGACACCAGGTTGAGAAACTCGGACACTTGTTCCAGCTGTCCGAGGAGGATCGACAGAACCTCCCAAGATTGTCCGAGGCTTTTGACAGTCACTGTCACCTTGACAGGACCATAAAGGAGTGGTGGATGACAAACCCATCTCTGAAGAAGATGAGTAATCTTAACCCACTGGAGTCTCATGAAGTTCACCTCATGGGTGTGTGTTTTTGTGACCGAGATGTACGCTACACAGGAGGGTAATAAAGTATGGTCCGATCAGGGTGTCGTACCAGTCAAGGGACACCACCCCAGGAAAGCGATTACCGGAGTTGCGTTCAGTAAGCTGGCGGCAGTTCTCGAATTTCCGAAAGTTGTAGGATTGGGGGAGATCGATCTTCATCGAATTGAACGAGCTGAAAAATAGGCTAAAGAGCTGCGAAAGGTTTAGCAGGTCCTGACTTTGCTTCAGCTGGAGCATGTGCTTGTAATTCACTGCAGAAGTTTGACAAACCTTTCGATGAATTTCTTTTTGTTACAGAGTCATCCCTCAGTCATGAAGAAGCAGTTGATTCATATTCACTGCTTTACAGGGTCACTGGACGTATTACAGAAATGGTCAGAGGTATTCCCTAACACTTACGTGGGGTTCACAGTTACGGTCTGTAAGTCCAATGACTATCTTGACAAGCTTCGGAAACTAGTCTTCCCGGTTGCTTCTGGAAACGAATGTTCCTTATTTCAGCCCGCCACGCTGAAAAAAGTCCAATCCTAGTATGATTAGATGGATTGCATCCCGAATAGCTGAGGCCAGAGCCAATTTTGGAGATAATTCCTCAAATTAACAAGTGCTAATGCACGCAGACTGTCCAGTGAGAAGCTTCCCGCAGTCTTGTACGGTGATGAGTCCGCTTATGCCATAGGGGCTAGCCCCGGTGCACTATTGATGAGACGATCCATGGTCACCAGTAGCGATGGTATTGTGACTGAAGTGCCACAATACTAGTACTGGTTAAACCCAGGAATCTCTCATATTTACAGAGACCTTGCTATACTTCCACGGTCTATAAACTACCTGCCTGTGTACGGTCTGGTCCGGTCTACGGGAGGATAGCCTAACCGGAAGCCGAAAGAGGTGATTTCCTGTGGAACGTTCCTGACAGGTAGACGTCCACTTAATATACAGCCACTAAACCTAGTTTGTGTAATTTGCACAGAGCCAGCTGACTGGCTTAATTTTTGAGCTCTCCTGCTTGTGGGCATTTCCCAAATACAATATGTACCAGCATATTAAGCTATCAATGTTTAAGTTCTACTATATCAGACATCGCACTGAAGAATTTCTGAAGTGAAAAGCTACATAATGATTTCTACTATTGATAAAGAATGCCTGCGCCAGACCTATGTAAAGCTGAACAGGGTTTCCGCTCAGCTCATACATTTAAGGAACAAGATGGCTGAGGTTCTACTGAATTACGAGAAGAGAAGAGAAGAGACAGCAGAATAGGGCCCGCCAGTATCAAATCCGCCTGAGGCTGGCAATGATTGAAGGTGTGTTATTCAAATACCAATACTACGCCAGGGAAATGGCTATCAAAATAGCTCAACTCCGTTGGTTCCTGTACGATGAAGGGTCCTTCTACGATTAAGTAGTGGATGTGGTGCCGTGAGGTCCTGTATTACATAAACAGTCCTTTTAAGGACTAACAACAAATATTTCGAAAGAAACATCTGTTTTGTCATACAAAAAATATTGAGGGGAATATATCCCCAGACACCGCCAACAAGCACAGTGAAAGCACAAAAGTCATACACTCAAATTTGCCCTAATCCTGTCCTTAAATAAACTTAGAACCCCCTAAAAAAGCTTGTAAATAAACAAGAGCTGTCACTAATGGTGATAGATGCCCCCGCAGCACCTTGACCTTTGACCTGGTGACCCCAAAGTCAGTAGGGGTGGTTTACTCAATAAGTACTATCAGCATGTGAAGCATGTGAAGTTTGAAGGTCCTGGGTGAAGTGGTTCGCATGTAAAGTGCCTTCATGCAAAAAGTTAACGTTGGCCCCTGTGACCTTGAACTTTGACCTGCTGACCCCAAAGTCAGTAGGGTTGGTGTGCTCATAAAGTACTATCAGCATGTAAAGTTTGAAGGGTCCGGGGTGAAGTGGTTCGCGAGTAAAATGCTTTCATGCAAAAAGTTAATGTTGGCCCCTGTGACCTTGACCTTTGACCCCAAAGTCAGTAGGAGTGGTATACTCAATAAGTACTATCAGCATGTGAAGTTTGAAGGTCCTGGGTGCAGTGGTTCGCGAGTAAAGTGCCTTCATGCAAAAAGTTAACGTTGGCCCCTGTGACCTTGATCTTTGATCTGGTGACCCCAAGGTCAGTATGTGTGGTGTACTCGGTAAGTACTATCAGCACATGAAGTTTGAAGGTCCTGGGTGAAGTGGTTCGCATGTAAAGTGCCTTCATGCAAAAAGTTGTCGTTGGCCCCTGTGACCTTGACCTTTAACCTGGTGACCCCAAAGTCAGCAGGAGTGGTGTACTCAATAAGTACTATCAGCATGTGAAGTTTGAAGGTTCTCGGTGCAGTGGTTCGCGAGTAAAGTGCCTTCATGCAAAAAGTTAACGTTGGCCCCTGTGACCTTGACCTTTGACCTGTGACCCCAAAGTCAGTAGGGGTGGTGTACTCAAAAAGTACTATCATCACGTGAAGTTTGAAGGTCCTGGGTGCAGTGGTTCGCGAGTAAAGTGCCTTCATGCAAAAAGTTAACGTTGGCCCCTGTGACCTTGACCTTTGACCTGGTGACCCCAAAGTCATTAGGGGTGGTGTACTCAATAAGTACTATCAGCATGTGAAGTTTGAAGGTCCTGGATGCAATGGTTCGCGAGTAAAGTGCCTTCATGCAAAAAGTTAACGTTGGCCCCTGTGACCTTGACCTTTGACCTGGTGACATAAAAGTCAGTAGGGGTGGTATACTCAATAAGTACTATCAGCATGTGAAGTTTGAAGGTCCTGGGTGCAGTGGTTCGCGAGTAAAGTGCCTTCATGCAAAAAGTTAACGTTGTGACTAACGAACTATCTAACTAACGAACGAACGAACGGACGGACAGTTGAAAACTAATATGCCTCCCTTCGTGGACATAAAAAGTATGAAATAATACCAGAGTGTAATTATTATCACTGGGCCTGTTATATTTTTCAAACTATAATATTGATCAAGGAGCTGGCTGGCTACAAAGTCAAGTTTCAATTAATTGAAACCAGTTTCTTTAAATTCATTCCCGACATAAAATCTAGTCTTTCTACTCGTTGAATTAGTCTTAAAATATCAATCATTTGGACAAGCATTAGATCATTCTAATATGATCTCTTGTTTAACAAAACAATCTCTTGTTTAAAGAATTTTTGAGTGTCAGGACCAGGTGTTCACCTAAAGTTGCCCGAAACAGATATTTCCCCTATTTGTTTTATCACTGTGAAAATTGCAGCCCTTAATTGAAACAGGCCATTTTTTGTTTTGTTATAATTGCACATTTTTTTGTCTATAATTGCACAAACAGATGGATTTTCTAAACTACACATCATACACTTTAAAACTAAAATGGTATCAAATAAAGAACATACCTACATCATGTTAATGCAGTGGTGATTACCAGTCTAAATATTATTTAGGCATATGAAGAATATGTTCTTAGACATTTTAAATCTAGCATGGTTTGGACTGGGAAGTCATCAATTCACATTCTATCAGGGTTTATTGCTGGCTGAATTCCTCCATCTCGTTATATTAATTATTAATTCCCTATCTGGCTGGTGTCTGGTCCAAGTTTATCATATGGAGGATGCGAACAGAAAAAGGTGCCTTATAGGTTACATTTCCAGGACCTACCTGGAGACGCAACAACCCATATATCCCTGTTTTAAAATTCAACTACAAATAGTCACTTCCATCTTTACAGAGACTGTCCTGCGGAAGAATATCAGTAGCATTACAAAGAAACAGTATAAATGAACCAAAAGTAATGGCGAATTATTGTTTGATTGATATTTTAGACATTCTATCATACATTTAGATCTGATAACAAGGTTTTGTGAAATTGTAAAAAGGGAAAATTGTATTACTTTCAGGTTTATTTCTTCGTCAGAGGTATTCCCTAACACTTACGTGGGGTTCACAGTTACGGTCTGCAAGTCCAATGACTATCTTGACAAGCTCCGGAAACTAGAGTCTTCCCGGTTGCTTCTGGAAACGGATGTTCCTTATTTCAGCCCGCCACGCTGAAAAAAAGTCCAATCCTAGTATGATTAGATGGGTTTCATCCCGAATAGCTAAAGCCAGAGCCAATTTTGGAGATAAGTCCTCCAATTAACAAGTGCTAATGCACGCAGACTGTCCAATGAGAAACTTCCCGCAGTCTTGTACGGTGATGAGTCCGCTTATGCCATAGGGTCTAGCCCCGGTGCACTATTGATGAGAAGATCCATGGTCACCAGTAGCGATGGTATTGTGACTGAAGTGCCACAATACTAGTACTGGTTAAACCCAGGAATCTCTCATATTTACATACAGAGACCTTGGTATACTTCCACGGTCTATAAACTACCTGCCTGTGTACGGTCTGGTCCGGTCTACGGGAGGATAGCCTAACCGGAAGCCGAAAGAGGTGATTTCCTGTGGAACGTTCCTGACAGGTAGACGTCCACTTAATATACAGCCACTAAACCTAGTTTGTGTAATTTGCACAGAGCCAGCTGATTGGCTTAATTTTTGAGCTTTCCTGCTTGTGGGCATTTCCCAAATACAATATGTACCAGCAAATTAAGCTATCAATGTTTAAGTTCTACCATATCAGACATCGCACTGAAGAATTTCTGAAGTGAAAAGCTACATAATAATTTCTACTATTGATAAAGAATGCCTGCGCCAGACCTATGTAAAGCTGAACAGGGTTTCCACTCAGCTCATACATTTAAGGAACAAGATGGCTGAGGTTCTACTGAATTACGAGAAGGCGAAGAGACAGCAGAATAGGGCCCACCAGTATCAAATCCGCCTGAGGCTGGCAATGATTGAATGTGTGTTATTCAAATACCAATACTACGCCAGGGAAATGGCTATCAAAATAGCTCAACTCCGTTGGCTCCTGTACGATGAAGGGTCCTTCAACGATTAAGTAGTGGATGTGGTGCTGTGAGGTCCTGTATTACATAAACAGTCCTTTTAAGGACTAACAACAAATATTTCGAAAGAAACATCTGTTTTGTCATACAAAAAATATTGAGGGGAATATATCCCCAGACACCGCCAACAAGCACAGTGAAAGCACAAAGTCATACACTCAAATTTGCCCTAATCCTGTCCTTAAATAAACTTAGAACCCCCTAAAAAAGCTTGTAAATAAACAAGAGCTGTCACTAATGGTGATAGATGCCCCCGCAGCACCTTGACCTTTGACCTGGTGACCCCAAAGTCAGTAGGGGTGGTTTACTCAATAAGTACTATCAGCATGTGAAGCATGTGAAGTTTGAAGGTCCTGGGTGAAGTGGTTCGCATGTAAAGTGCCTTCATGCAAAAAGTTAACGTTGGCCCCTGTGACCTTGAACTTTGACCTGTTGACCCCAAAGTCAGTAGGGTTGGTGTACTCATAAAGTACTATCAGCATGTAAAGTTTGAAGGTCCTGGGTGAAGTGGTTCGCGAGTAAAATGCCTTCATGCAAAAAGTTAATGTTGGCCCCTGTGACCTTGACCTTTGACCCCAAAGTCAGTAGGAGTGGTATACTCAATAAGTACTATCAGCATGTGAAGTTTGAAGGTCCTGGGTGCAGTGGTTCGCGAGTAAAATGCCTTCATGCAAAAAGTTAACGTTGGCCCCTGTGACCTTGATCTTTGATCTGGTGACCCCAAAGTCAGTATGGGTGGTGTACTCAATAAGTATTATCAGCACGTGAAGTTTGAAGGTCCTGGATGAAGTCGTTCGCATGTAAAGTGCCTTCATGCAAAAAGTTGTCGTTGGCCCCTGTGACCTTGACCTTTAACCTGGTGACCCCAAAGTCAGCAGGAGTGGTGTACTCAATAAGTACTATCAGCATGTGAAGTCTGAAGGTTCTCGGTGCAGTGGTTCGCGAGTAAAGTGCCTTCATGCAAAAAGTTAACGTTGGCCCCTGTGACCTTGACCTTTGACCTGTGACCCCAATGTCAGTAGGGCTGGTGTACTCAAAAAGTACTATCATCAAGTGAAGTTTGAAGGTTCTCGGTGCAGTGGTTCGCGAGTAAAGTGCCTTCATGCAAAAAGTTAACGTTGGCCCCTGTGACCTTGACCTTTGACCTGGTGACCCAAAGTCATTAGGTGTGGTGTACTCAATAAGTACTATCAGCACGTGAAGTTTGAAGGTCCTGGATGCAATGGTTCGCGAGTAAAGTGCCTTCATGCAAAAAGTTAACGTTGGCCCCTGTGACCTTGACCTCTGACCTGGTGAAACAAAAGTCAGTAGGGGTGGTATACTCAATAAGTACTATCAGCATGTGAAGTTTGAAGGTCCTGGGTGCAGTGGTTCGCGAGTAAAGTGCCTTCATGCAAAACGTTAACGTTGTGACTAACGAACTAACTAACTAACGAACGAACGAACGGACGGACAGTTGAAAACTAATATGCCTCCCTTCGGGGACATAAAAAGTATGAAATAATACCAGAGTGTAATTATTATCACTGGGCCTGTTATATTTTTCAAACTATAATATTGATCAAGGAGCTGGCTGGCTACAAAGTCAAGTTTCAATTAATTGAAACCAGTTTCTTTAAATTCATTCCCGACATAAAATCTAGTCTTTCTACTCGTTGAATTAGTCTTAAAATATCAATCATTTGGACAAGCATAAGATCATTCTAATATGATCTCTTGTTTAACAAAACAATCTCTTGTTTAAAGAATTTTTGAGTGTCAGGACCAGGTTTTCACCTAAAGTTGCCCGAAACAGATTTTTCCCCTATTTGTTTTATCACTGTGAAAATTGCAGCCCTTAATTGAAACAGGCCATTTTTTGTTTTGTTATAATTGCACATTTTTTTTGGCTATAATTGCACAAACAGATGGATTTTCTAAACTACACATCATACACTTTAAAACTAAAATGGTATCAAATAAAGAACATACCTATATGTTAATGCAGTGGTGATTACCAGTCTAAATATTATTTAGGCATACGAAGATTATGTCCTTAGACATTTTAAATCTAGCATGGTTTGGACTGGGAAGTCATCAATTCACATTCTATCAGGGTTTATTGCTGGCTGAATTCCTCCAACTCGTTATATTAATTATTAATTCCCTATCTGGCTGGTGTCTGGTCCAATCATATGGAGGATGCGAACAGAAAAAGGTGTCTTATAGGTTACATTTCCAGGACCTACCTGGAGACGCAACAACCCATATATCCCTGTTTTAAAATTCAACTACAAATAGTCACTTCCATCTTTACAGAGACTGTCCTGCGGAAGAATATCAGTAGCATTACAAAGAAACAGTATAAATGAACCAAAAGTAATGGAGAATTATTGTTTGATTGATATTTTAGACATTCTATCATACATTTGGATCTGATAACAAGGTTTTGTGAAATTGTAAAAAGGGAAAATTGTATTACTTTCAGGTTTATTTCTTCGTCAGAGGTATTCCCTAACACTTACGTGGGGTTCACAGTTACGGTCTGCAAGTCCAATGACTATCTTGACAAGCTCCGGAAACTAAAGTCTTCCCGGTTGCTCGTGGAAACAGATGTTCCTTATTTCAGCCCGTCACGCTGAAAAAAGTCCAATCCTAGTATGACTGGATGGGTTGCATCCCGAATAGCTGAGACCAGAGGCTAATCTTGGAGGGAACTCCTCAAATTGGCAAGTGCTAATGCACGCAGACTGTACAATGAGAAGCTTCCCGCAGTCTTGTACGGTGATGAGTCCGCTTATGCCATAGGGGCTAGCCCCAGTGCACTATTGTTGAGAAGATCCATGGTCACCGGTAGCGATGGTATTGTGACTAAAGTGCCACAATACTAGTACTGGTTAAACCCAGGAATCTCTCATATTTATATGCAGAGACCATTGTATACTTCCACGGTCTATAAACTACCTCCTTCTAATAGGACGGGGAGGAGTGTAGTGAGGCTAGTGCCTGTGTACGGTCTGGTCCGGTCTACGGGAGGATAGCCTAACCGGCAGCCGAAAGAGGTGATTTCCTGTGGAACGTTCCGGACAGGTAGACATCCACTTAATATACAGCCACTAAACCTAGTTTGCATAATTTGCACAGAGCCAGCTGATTGGCTTAACTTTTGAGGTTTCCTGCTTGTGGGCATTTCCCAAATACAATATGTACCAGCAAATTAAGCTATCAATGTTTAAGTTCTACTATATCAGACATCACACTGAAGAATTGCTGAAGTGAAAAGCTACATAATGATTTCTACTACTGATAAAGAATGCCTGCGCCAGACGTATGTAAAGTTGAACAGGGTTTCCGCTCAGCTTATACTTTTAAGGAACAAGATGGCTGAGGTTCTACTGAATTAAGAGAGGGCAAAGAGACAGCAGAATAGGGCCCGCCAGTATCAAATCCGCCTGAGGCTGGCAGTGATTGAAGGTGTATTATTCAAATACCAATACTACGCCAGGGAAATGGCTATCAAAATAGCTCAACTCCGTTGGTTCCTGTACGATGAAGAGTCCGTCTATGATTAAGTAGTGGATGTGGTGCTGTGAGGTCCTGTATTACATAAGCAGTCCTTTTATAGACTAACAACAAATATTTCGAAAGAAATATCTTAATTTTGTCATACTAACAATATTGAGGGGAAAATATCCCCAGACACCATCAACAAGCACAGTGAAAGCACAAAGTCCTACACCCAAATTTGCCCTAATCCTGTCCTTAAATAAACTTAGAAACCCCTAAAAAAGTAGTCACTATGAAATAATACCAGAGTGTTATTATTATCACTGGGCCTGTTATATTTTTCAAACTATAATATTGATCAAGGAGCTGGCTGGCTACAAAGTCAAGTTTCAATTAATTGAAACCAGTTTCTTTAAATTCATTCCCGACACAAAATCTAGTCTTTCTACTCGTTGAATTAGTCTTCAAATATCAATCATTTAGACAAACATTAGATCATTCTAATATGATCTCTTGTTTAAAGAATTTTTGAGTGTCAGGACCAGGTTTTCACCTAAAGTTGCCCGAAACTGATTTTTCCCCTATCTGTTTTATCACTGTGAAGATTGCAGCCCTTAATTGAGACAGGCCATTTTTTGTTTTGTTATAATTGCACATTTCTTTTTTTGGCTATAATTGCACAAACAGATGGATCTTCTAAACTACACATCATACACTTTAAAACTAAAATGGTATCAAATAAAGAACATACCTATATGTTAATGCAGTGGTGATTACCGGTCTGAATATTACTTAGGCATATGAAGATTATGTCCTTAGACATTTTAAATCTAGCATGGTTTGGATTGGGAAGTCATCAGTTCACATTCTTTCAGGGGTTATTGCTGGCTGAATTCCTCCATCTCGTTATATTAATTATTAATTCCCTATCTGGCTGGTGTCTGGTCCAAGTTTATCATATGGAGGATGCGAACGGGAAAAGGTGACTTATAGGTAACATTTCCAGGACCTTCCTGGAGACGCAACAACCCATATATCCCTGTTTTAAAATTCAACTACAAATAGTCACCTCCATCTTTACAGGGACTGTCCTGCGGAAGGACATCAGTAGCATTACAAAGAAACAGTATAAATGAACCAAAGGTAATGGCGAATTTGATTGATATTTTAGACATTCTATCATACATTTAGATCTGATAACAAGGTTTTGTGAAATTGTAAAAAAGGAAAATTGTATTACTTTCAGATTTAATTTGTAACTATATGACCCAGGTGAAATCAGATAATTTTGGTTATATGCACATTAAATTAATATTGCGGAACAGACTTTCGCCAAGAAAAAAGAAAGCTGCTGAAACTGCAGACACACTAGGAGATGAGACAACTGGCAATATTCCTGATGAGAATGATGAGGTAAATACATAGCTTTTATCGTTGATGGTAATTCTTCACTTAGCCTATCAATATACGAGAAACTGAATAATGTAAGCGGGTCATGAAAATTTCTCTGTACATGTATATCATATAACAGGAACACTACAACGACTGCATTTACTGTTCACTAAGTCTGTCATAATCAAACATTCCCCAGGGACTTTCATTATTAACTTAAAATTTAAATAGATAAACATTATTCAGTTTAAGTCCAGCAGTGAAGAAAGAATGTCAAAATTTTATTACTTTCCCCATAATATTCGGAGCCGATTTTTATTTTCTTACAATGTTGATCGACCTAACATGCTTTCATGTACCAGTACTGGTTTTTCCCAGGAAGCATAGTCTTTAGATTTACCGATAAGCATAGGCTTTCTTTAAACTAACACGCTTTCACAAATGTAGTACAAATAGCAGTAGATAAGTTCATATATATGTAACTACTTTAAAAAGACATGGTTTGGGTAATTGATAACATATTAAAAACAGTTATTCCTCCCTTTACCTTAATTGTTGCAGGGAAGGAAAAGGTGATTCTCGTTTATTTCTGGTTGTACTGTTGATAAAGTAAAGAAAATTTTCTTTTACATTTTCTGTTGAAAATATTTATTTCAGTGAACATTTTGAATTCATGAAAGGAGCAATTCTCAAATTCAAAATCATGAATTGAAAACATCTGAACAATTCTGTAGATATTAAAATTGACATAAACATTTAAATTTCAAAGCTATACAGTCAAACCTGTGTGTGAAGAATTGTCAGCAAAGACTACTATTTTTATCTCCCATGAGACAATTTTCAATGATATTTAAACTGCTAAGAGAAACCACCTGTCAACAAAGACCACTTTGCTCTTCCCATGGGTGGTCAGTTACTTTACAGACTGTAGTAGTTATAGCTTTTAGTGACTGTTCTTAGAGAGTATTTCATTTTCAAAAAACATATTAAATCCTTAAGGCTTTTCAGCATGAGCAGTGAAAGATAGATATACTTGTACATTCTGTAAGATTGTGACTGCTGGTTTTAATAAATTAATTTCATTTATTTCTGGTGCATTACTGCCACAGATAGTTACGCTTCAGATGACCGTACTGACAGCTTCAAAGAGGAGATTGACAAATTGAAGGTTTGTATCTAAGATTTTGATAAAATTTGAATAATAATAATTTGCAAGCTTAAAGCTGCTGGCCTACAGTTGCCATTGCACAAACTTGTTATCAGTAAATTAAGTCAAAAAAATATATAGGATTTCAGGAAAATCCACAAAAAGGATGGTTTACTTTTTGAAGCGTGTAATTTCAAACATAAAGAAACAACTGTTTAAAATTGTTTTGCACACAGATTACTTCTTCTAAAATGATACCAATTTGAGAGAAATGCATATTTTTATTTAATTATATCATGATAGTAAAAAAAAGACCTTTATACCTATTTTGCAGAACTACAAATGAAAGAAGAGTATATAGAATCATCAGATACCAGTGGCATTTTGCAAGTTGTAGGTGGTGTAGTTGAAACAGAATCGAACAATAAAGATGTAGACAAAAAGTCTGTCGAAAAATTTTCAAAAACTTAAACCTGTGCAAAAAAGAGAAGAACAATCCTTTGCCCTTATCAGAAATGCACAGAGACAGTCGAAATCGAGAATAATACACATGTTTAAAGTGTGCATTTCTAAATTAAGAAAACTGGACATTGGGCTAGTAGAAGTTCTTGTAGTGGTTCACGAAAAGAAAACTGAAAAGTTTAGATACATGGGCATTGGCAATATTTTTGTAAAATTTAAACAAGGTGAACCGCTCACAAATGGTGTGCCAGAGAAGCAGAAACTGTACAACTCACTATTCTCAAGTCAAAGGTCAACAAAGTCTGTGGAGGTACTGACCCCAGACAAATATAAGGACACGTTTACTGCTGGGGCTGGTCAAAATTTGGCCTTAGCCCAGAGGGATAAATTACTGAGTCTAAGAACTCAAACAGATGATATATCATAACGAACTTATGGTAAGAATGAAAAAATACAGATGAACGTAAACAAGAATTGAAAGCTACGTAGTATGTCTTGTATTGTGAGAACAACAATACCTAAAAGATGCTTTTGTGAAAAAGCGCATGTCTCCCCCAGTGCATAGTCGTATTGGCAAGAAGTCAATAGGGGACAGGAGCGAAAGTCAGAGACACTGATGGTTGGCTGCAAAATTTCAACATTCTGGGCCTAGTGGTTCTCAAGTTATTGTTGAGGCTCCTGTGACCTTGACCTTTAATAAAGTGACCCCAAAATCAATAGGGGTCATCTGCTCTGCATGTCCAATTATCCTATTAAGTTTCAACATTCTGGGTCAAGTGGTTCTCAAGTTATTGATTGGGAAGAGTTTTCTGTTCTATGTTCAGCCGCCTGTGACCTTGACCTTTGATGAAGTGACCCCAAAAACAAGAGAGGTCATGCATCTACTCTGTAAGTCCTATCACCCTATGAAGTTTGAAGGTTCTAAATCAAACGGGTCTCAAGTTACTGTCCAGAAATGGATTTCCATTTTCTGTCTGCTGTAACCTTGACCTTTAATAGATTGACCCCAAAATCAATAGAGGTCATCTACTCTGTATGTCCAATCATCCTCTGAAGTTTCAACATTCTGGGTCAAGTAGTTCTCGAGTTACTGTCCGGAAATGATTTTACATGACAATGCCTCTGTGACCTTGACCTTTAACAGATTTACTTCAAAATCTAGGGGTCATCTACTCTGTATGACCAATCATCCTCTGAAGTTTCAACATTCTGGGTCAAGTGGTTCTCAAGTTATTGATCAGAAATGGTTTTCCCTGTTCAAGCCTCTGTGACCTTGACCTTTAACAGACTGACCCCAAAATCCATAGGGGTCATCTACACTGCATGATCAATCATCCTATGAAGTTTCAACATTCTGGGTCAAGTGGTTCTCAAGTTACTGACCAGAAACAGTTTTTCATGCTCAGGCCCCTGTGACCTAAACCTTTAATTAATTGAGTGACCCCAAAATCGATAGTGGTCATCTACTCTGCATGACCGATCATCCTATGAAGTTTCAACGTTCTGGATCAAGTGGTCCTCAAGTTACTGACCGGAAACGGTTTTCCATGTTCAGGCCCCTGTGACCTTGACCTTAATAGAGTGACCCAAAAATCTAGAGATAGACCCTAAAATTTTCAATGACAGAAACACATTAAATTAAGTCTAGATATTGATTTCCAAGTCCTTGACATAACCAAAAATGGTTTCACAAATGTGAAATTTATGATAGTTTTGTTAATACCAGTTACAGAAGTTTAAATATTTAATTTAAAGTTGTGATCCACAAAGAATGACAACTCTTGCCTTGGGCTAGTACTTATAAACAGAGATATCTATTAGTTTACTTCCCTTGCAATTACACAAATGAGTGGAAAATAAAAACGGTTTAAGACATAATATGATACTTTTTTGCACAACAAAAACATTCAGGATTTATTCATATGTATTTGATTTACCCCTCAAAACCTAGTTCCTATGATTTTGTCAACTTACTTATGGTGGAAAAATAACTTTTAACAAACCGATAATAAAATGAAATACCTGTAAGTATTTTATAGTGCAGATAATACAGTTTTGCTTGTATCAAAATGTCACATAAGAATCACTTTTGTAATACAGAACACCTGGTAGGATTAGTAAGGTGCAATTGTACTGATCTCTATTTCCTATGCCTACAAAATCAATCGGAGCCATCTACTTTACATGACCAATCATCCTATGAAGTTTCAACATTCTTGGTCAAGTGGTTCTCAAGTTATTGGTCGGAAATGGTTTTCAATGTTTAGGCCCCTGTGACCTTGACCTTTGATGGAGTGACCCCAAAATCAATAGGGGTCGTCTACTTAAGCAGCCCTACCACTGAAGGTTTGAAGGTTTTAGGTCAAATGGTTCTCTAGTTACTGATCGGAAATGAAGTGTGACGTACGGACGGACAGGGCAAAAACAATATGTCTCCCCGGTGGGGGGAGACATGTACACCTGGCAGTAATTGTTTAATGAAATGAATAGATTATTCATTCTTTTGTTCCTTGATAAAACGAGACTGTACTGGACTGAATGTGCGCAATCTGATTGTACTTCTAAATGAATAAAGATTAAACAAGAGGGTCATGATGACCCTAAATCGCTCACATGAGTAATATGAGCCACATGTTTCCAATGGCATTCTGATGCTAAAATATTTAGAAAGTATGTCACATTTATGGTCACTGAAAGTCAGTTTTAAAATCTGTCTGCTTAACTGTACATGTCATCCAAGTTTCAAGGTTGTATCTTAAAAAACAAGAAAGTAGGTCAATGTCACAGTCAGGTGACCCCTAATCACTTGGGGTCATCACATAATTATAATGAAACAATCTAGGAACTATGATCTAATAATTTTAAAGTACTTTTTTCTATATAACTCATATAACAAGTGACCCCCAGGGGTATAATTTGAACAATCTTGCAAGAGATCCACTAGGCAATGCTACACACCAAATACCAAAGGCTTAGGCCTTGAACTTTTGGACAAGAAGATTTTTATTTTTTTTCCTATGTAAGACTATGTTAAGCTTGAGCCCCCGGGGCAGGGCCTCTTTTTACCGCAGGGTAATAATTTGAAAAGTTTGGTAGAGGACCACAAGGCAATACAATATACCAAATATCAAAAGCTTAGGCCTTGCGGTTTTAGACAAGAAGATTTTTTTTAATTTCCTATATAAGTCTATGTAAAACTTTAGACTCCCGGGGCAGGGACTCTTTTCATCCCAGGATAATAATTTGAAAAATTTTGGTAGAGGACCACAAGGCAATGCTACATACTAAATATCAAAGGCCTAGGTCTTGTGGTTTTAGACAAGAAGATTTTTTTTAAAATAATTTCCTATATAAGTCTATGCAAAACTTGGGACCCCCGGGGCGGGGCTTCTTTTCACCCCAGGGGCATAATTTGAACAACTTTCACAGAGGACCATTAGATGATGTCTCCTGCCAAATATCAAGGCTCTGGGCCTTGGACAAGAAGATTTTTGAACAATTTTGAAAGGGGACCACCCAAGGATCAAAACGGGCACCCAAGTGGAATAACATATCTTCTGAAACCCATTTAGATGGCTTCGACACATGAGCAACTTTGTGCTTCTAGTGAAACTCCAAACGGTAGAGGTGAGGGGAAAGTAATAAATCACTTGACCAATGAGACCAAACGGAGTTGGGCACACAAATGCTTCGACATTGCTCGAATCCCATTGGAATAATTTCTTAACAGATAAGGTTAGCTTATTAATAAGTTTTTGTGGTAGAGGTTCATTTCAGTCAAAAATTGTAACAGACGGACAAAAAATGATCCCAGTATGGCCACTCTTAAGTGTTATTTGTTGTGCTTTGACTGACCAAGAAATTTTGAGTTGGGAAGGTCTATTTTTTCAGATTCTTTCTTTCAATTAATTCACAGCCAATTAATATACAAACAGGGAAAATTGGGGTTACAATACGACAGAAATTATTTTTATATCTATACTACTTATTTGAAAAGCTACACATTTGTTTTTTAAATGAATATATGCATTTTGATAGAATATCTGACTGCCGTACTAAAGAAGTTACGTTCAAAACGATTTGGGCCCGGGACAATTAATGTGATGGATCAGTCAGGATCTGTGAACAAACTTGTTTTTTAAGAAAGCACTGGCTTTGGCTCTAGATCTAAAATATTGAACTAAACAACTGATAACAAATGGTTTGAAGACTTTATCTGAACAATATTTCTATGTATAATCCAAATATTTTCAATTGAATCCCCGTGGCCGTGTATGTCTTACAAGTCGGGCTTTGTTCTTTTCACTGTATAATTTGAACAATCGTAGAACGTGCTTACTTCATCACCTAACGGCACATTGAAGGCCATGTGTGGCACTAGCACAGACACTCCAGATTTAAAACAAATGATGAACAACACCATAATTCCTGACTTTTTGAGTTTGTGTCATCAGCTACATGTATTACGAACGCATGGATTACGATCAATATCACTTTGATGATTTAAAACAGCGATAAAACATGTTTTACCGTTATCATTCCGGACCGCGTAATCAGAAAAAAAAAATTCGGCGATTTTTATGTACGTGCGGGCGGGTGAATTTTTTTTCTTTTTCTCGGGAATGAAATCATTGATGCGGTAGTTCCGACGGACGACAAATCAATTTGGTATGGCCTAATGATGATAAACAAATGTGCAAAGTTTCAAAGCTGTAGCTTTATAATTTTTAAGAAAAGGTGACCTAAACAAAAATTTTAACCAATAAACTCAAATTTTCTAAATATAAAAAGGGCCATAATTCTGACAAAATGCGTATCAGAGTTATGGGTATTGTCCTACATAGTCCCCTAATGATGATAAACAGGGGCAGATACTAAATGAGGATTGCAAGCCTAAAACACATTATGTATGTATGACTATTAAGTGCGCAAAGTTTCAAAGCTGTAGCTCTTATAGTTTTTGAGAAAATTTTAAACAATAAACTCAAATTTTCTAAGTACAAAACGGGCTATAATACTAATAAAATGCATATCAGACCTATAATTGGCAGAACAGTATGGTTGGTGCTAAAAAATTAGTGTAAGTTACTCACATAAGATATAACAAATCAGATAGAGAACAAGATGGTCATGATGACCCTAGATCGCTCACATGAGTAATATGAGCTACATGTTTCAAATGTCAAACTGATGATAAAATTAAGAAAAGTCAGTGTAATGGTCACATTCATGGGACAAATGAAATTCAGTTTGCTTACGATTTGTGTGCAAAAGATGTAGTGTCATCAAAATTTACATGGGCTGTATCATCTTAAAAAACAGAAAGAGGTCAGTAGGTCAAGGTCACAGTCAAGTGACTCATAGTCAGTATTATATACTTTGGAGGTCATGTTTAGTGTAATATAGTACATTTAATTATTGGGGCTTACGTGGAAAATTTAGGATATCAGTATGGATGTTTTTTATAGTTAGCTTTCCGTATATGGCAAACTACCCAATAGTTAACAACTAAGTAGACACCCAGGGCGGGGCCTCTTTTAACCCCAGGGGCATAATTTAAAAAACGTTTGGTAGAGGACTACTAGACAATGCATCATACCAAATATCAAAAGCCTAGGTCGTATGGTTTCAGACAAGAAGATTTTTAAAGCTTTTTCCTTTATAAGTCTATATAAAACTTGGGACCCCCAGGGCTGGGCCTCTTTTCACCCACAGGGTACAATTTGAACAATTTTGGTTGAGGACCATAAGACAATGCAACAAACCAAATATCAAAGGTCTAAGTATTGTGATTTCAGACAAGAAGATTTTTAAACTTTTTTCCTATATAAGTCTATGTAAAACTTGGGACCCCCGGGGCGGGGCCATATTTGACCCTAGAGGGATAATTTGAATAATCTTGGTAGAGGACCTTAGATGATGCTACATACCAAATATCAAAGCCCTAGGCCATGTGGTTTTGTACAAGAAGATTTTCAAAGTTTTCCCTATATAAGTCTATATAAACCATGTGACCCCCGGGACGAGGCCATTTTTGACCCTAGGGGGATAATTTGAATAATTTTGGTAGAGAACCACTAGATGATGCTACACACCAGATATCAAAGCTCTAGGCCCTGTGGTTTTGGACAAGAAGATTTTTAAAGTTTTTTCATTTCGGTTGCCATGGCAACCAGAGTTCTGCATGGAATTCAATTCTTTGAATAATTTTGAAAGGGGGCCACCCAAGGATCATTCCTGTGAAGTTCGGTGTATTTCTTGTTTGTTGTTTGTTTTGGAAGTACGACGTTTTTTTAAACAGCTATTTAGTCATGTAAGCGGCAGTTACTAACCAGTGTTCCTGATCTGACATACAAACTGTTCTCCGAAGTACTGCCAACTCTCCCACATAATTGATCAGTTGTGGAGGACTAATGATTTCGCACATGTCGTTTTATCAAATATCCGGAGAACATACGCCCGCCCGAGGATGTTATCCGACCCGCGTCGTAACACGCTCTTACTACTGGCTAAGCGGGCGGCTTGGTGTAATTTGCCCAGATGGTTTTCAAGATAAAGATTTTTAGAAATTTTCTATAAAGTTATTAAATAGAGAAAAAGTGGACTCCAGGGCTCACACGCAGAACGAATGTCTGCAAGGTTTTCTATTGAGCTGTTCATGGACGTATGTGAATGCTGCTACCGTCCGTCCTCTAGCCCCGGTGAGCACCTCAACTTTACAATGACTAGAATACAAGGTAACATTTGAGCAATTTTGCAGATGTATTCAACGCGGTGAACATGGAACCTAATGAGTACAGGTTTTGCGTGTAATTTCCATGAGACGCGTTTGGCCCCAGATAAGTATGTTTGCTCCCAATACGAGTTAAAACAATTGGCCTAGAATATACAATGGATTTATAAGGATCTGAGTTATGACCTGCGTACACAGAACTTTCATAAGATCAAAATAAAAAGCAGGCACTTCAGGGGTGATTTATACATATACCAAGGCTATTGAAATGGAGTATGACCCCAGCCGAAATGGAAAAACTTGGAACCGTGGGCGGGGCAAATTTGACCTTTAGGGGGATTATTGAACAAATCTCTGGAGATTGTTGTTCGTTGTTTGTTTGTTTTTGGGTTTAACGCCGTTTCAAGTTTTCTAGTAACGCGGCAGTTACCACCGTGTTCTGGATTCTGTACAGTACACCTGTTTCCCAAGTAACATCGACAACTTTCCCACAGGAAGCATGTGAAGATAATGATTCAGAACACATGGTTTTTCATAATATACTGAGACTATGCGCCCGCCCGAGGATCGAACTCGTCGACCCTGCGATCTTGAAAGCTCTACCTACTGACTAAGGGGTGCTCAATCTAGTAGAGACACTGATGATGCTACATACCAAAATATCAAAGCCTCTAGGACATGTAGTTGTACAAGAGATTTTCAAGTTTTACCTCTACATAGTCTATGTAACCAGTGACCCGTTGCGGGGCCATTTTGACCTAGGGATATTGAAAAAATTTAGTGAGACCATAGATGATGCTACATACAGATATCAAAGCCTAGGCCCTGTGTTTTGTAGAGTTTAAAGTTTTTCTTTATTGCCTATGGACCTAGTTTTGAGGTTACGTGACCATTTCGAATTGGACCTAGATATTCATAGGTGACGTTTCTGACCATTTTCATGAAGATCTTGTGAAATATATGGCTCTAGAAAGGTCACAAGGTTTTTCTATTTTTAGACTACTGACCTAGTTTTTGATGGCACGTGACCCAGTTTCTAACTTGACCTAGATATCATCAAGATGAACATTCAGACCAACTTTCATACAGATCCCATGAAAAATATGGCCTTCAGAGAGGTCACAAGGTTTTTCTATTATTTGACCTACTGACCTAGTTTTTGACTGCACGTGACCCAGTTTCGAACTTGACCTAGATATCATCAAGGTTAACGTTCTGACCAACTTTCATGAAGATCTTGTGAAATATATGGCCTCTAAAGAGGTCACAAGGTTTTTCTATTTTTAGACCTACTGACCTAGTTTTTGACCGCACGTGACCCAGTTTCGAACTTTACCTAGATATCATCAAGATGAACATTCTGACCAATTTTCATGAAGATCCATTGAAAATTATGGCCTCTAGAGAGGTCACAAGGTTTTTCTATTTTTAGACCTACTGACCTAGTTTTTGACGGCACGTGATCCAGTTTCGAACTTGACCTAGATATCATCAAGATGAACATTCAGACCAACTTTCATAAAGATCCCATGAAAAATGTGACCTCTAGAGTGGTCACAAGCAAAAGTTTACGGACGCACGCACGGACGCACGGACGGACGAACGGACGGACGACGGACGACGGACACCGCGCGATCACAAAAGCTCACCTTGTCACTTTGTGACAGGTGAGCTAAAAAGTGGAAACTTCACAGGTCGCTCAACACGACAGAAACGAAAATGTTGCAGGCTCGGTTTGATTGAGCCTGTTCATGGACGGTAGTGGAAATGCATGCTACCGTCCACGCCCTCTAGCCCCGGTTTGAGCAGAACTCAACATTTACACATGCTAAAAGTACAAAAAGCAGTACATCCGCAGATGTATTCAAACGGCAGTGAACATGGAACCTTCAATGATACACGTGTTGAGGCGTGTAATTCCATGAAGAGAGGCGTTTGGTCCCCAGATAAGATAATGGGTTTGCCCTAAACGAGAAAACAATGGGCAGAACTAAACAAACTGGAATTTAGGAATGGGATCTGAGGTTATGGAGCCTGCGTATCACAGGAACTGTCAAAAGACAAAATTAAAAAGCAGGCACCATATCCAAGGGGTGATTATACAATACCCAAGGCTATGAAAGCGGGAGTATTGGAACCACCCAGGCCGAAATGGAAAAAAAACTTGGGACACCGGGGGCGGGGCCAAATTTGACCTTAGGGGGATTATTTGAACAATCTTGGTAGATTTGTTTGTTTGTTTGTTTGTTTGTTTTGGGTTTAACGCCGTTTTTCAACAGTATTTCAGTCATGTAACGGCGGGCAGTTAACCTAACCAGTGTTCCTGGATTCTGTACCAGTACAAACCTGTTCTCCGCAAGTAACTGCCAACTTCCCCACAGGAAGCAGAGGTGGAGGACTAATGATTTCAGACACACTGTCGTTTATCAAATAGTCACGGAAACATGCGGCCCGCCCGAGGATCGAACTCGCGACCCTGCGATCCGTAGACCAACGCTCTTACCTACTGAGCTAAGCGGGCGGGCTCAATCTTGGTAGAAGACCACTAGATGATGCTACATACCAAAATATCAAAGCCCTAGGACATGTAGTTTTGTACAAGAAGATTTTCAAAGTTTTCCCTACATAAGTCTATGTAAACCATGTGACCCCCGGGGCGGGGCCATTTCTGACCCTAGGGGGATAATTTGAAGAATTTTAGTAGAGGACCATTAGATGATGCTACATACCAGATATCAAAGCCCTAGGCCCTGTGGTTTTGGACAAGACGATTTTTAAAATTTTTCCTTTCAGTTGCCATGGCAACCACAGTTCTGCATGGAATTCAATTCTTTTAACAATTTTGAAAGGGGGCCATCCAAGGATCATTCCTATGAAGTTTGGTGTAATTCTGCTTAGTGGTTTTCAAGAAGAAGATTTTTTTAGAAATTGTTGGTGCACGATGGACGACGGACATCAAGCGGTCACAATAGCTCACCTTGTCACTTTGTGACAGGTGGGCTAAAAAGTCAACAAAGAAGATAATGCACTTTCAAAAATTTACTTTTGTTATTATAATTTATTTATGTATTTATGTATATCACTGTTGTTTCATTTTGAAACGGAGTGTCTCTGCTATAGAAACACGGTGTCTCTTCGCCAGTACACAGAAATGAGAGGCTGTGAATCACTCCATCAGTACCTCATTACCGAAGAACGTTAACTATGGCAGGAATGTTGATGAATGTTGCATCCACTGTTCATATACTGAACAATGGAATTGGGACTTCTGCCATACAGAAATGTAAACAATCTGGGGTAAAACTCTCTGAAAAGACTATGTCTTATCTCAAACAAATAGACAGTAGTGAAAATTATAAGGAGTGCCAGCAAAAACCTGAAACAGTCCGCAAAAAATTATTAAATCAAGGAAAGAATCTGAAAGAACATTTTATGTCACCCAAGATAATCCAGCCCAGCCCAGGGTAGATGTCACGGTAATCCCAGTGAATACACCTGCAGATGACATCGAAGATATTCTAGTCCAGCCCAGGATAGATGTCGCGGTAATCCCAGTGAATACACCTGTGGATGACATCGAAGATAATCCAGTCCAACCCAGGGTGAATGTTGCGGTCATCAAAGATAATGGGGAAGTGGCTCCTCAAGGATTTGAGGTCAATCCTGAGGGTAGGCTAGAGTTAGTTGTAGAGGAGGTCTAAGTCAGGTTCCGATGCAGATTATTTGGAGCCAGGGATGTAGTCTTAAGACTAAACAGCCAAAGGCCTCACACCTACTTCCTCCCTCATGGCCGAGGAGAACATGACAAAAAGATAGTATTTGATATAACTTAACATTGAGCTATTTATTTAATTCAAAGTTGATGAAATTAACAGGTTATTTTTCCATATATAATTTCTTAATATAATCCAATCCAGCCCAGGGTACATGTCACAGTTATCCAAATGAATACTCCTGCAGATGACATCGAAGATAATCCAGTCCAGCCCAGGGTAGATGTCGTGGTAGTCCAAGTGAATACGCCTGTGGATGACACTGAAGATAATCCAGTCATCCTAGGGAAGATGTCGCAGTTATCCAAGTAATTACGCCTGCGGATGACATCGAAGATAATCCAGTCCAGCCCAGGGTAGATGTCACGGTAATCCCAGTGAATACGCTTGCGGATGACAACAGAGATAATCCAGTCCAGCCCAGGGAAGATGTTGCAGTTATTCAAGCGAATACGCCTGCGGATGACATCCAAGATAATCCAGTCCGGCCTAGGGTAGTGTTGCAGTAATCCCAGTGAATATGCCTGCAGATGACATCGAAGATAATCCAGTCCAGCCTAGGGTAGTGTTGCGGTAATCCCAGTGAATACACCTGCAGATGACATTGAAGATAATCCAGCCCAGCCCAGGGTAGATGTCGCGGTAATCCCAGTGAATATGCCTGCAGATGACATCGAAGATAATCCAGTCTAGCCCAGGGTAAATGTTACGGTAATCCCAGTGAATACACCTGCGGATGACATCGAAGATATTCCAGTCCAGCCCAGGGTAGATGTCGCGGTAATCCCAGTGAATACACCTGCGGATGACATCGAAGATATTCCAGTCCAGCCCAGGGTAGATGTCGCGGTAATCCCAGTGAATACACCTGCGGATGACATCGAAGATATTCCAGTCCAGCCCAGGGTAGATGTCCGGTATCCAAATGAATACCCTGCGGATGACATCGAAGATATTCCAGTCCAGCCCAGGGTAGATGTCACGTTAATCCAGTGAATACGCCTGCTGATGACATCGAAGATAATCCAGCCCAGCCCAGGGTAGATGTCGCGGTAATCCCAGTGAATACGCCTGCAGATGGCATCGAAGATAATCCAGTCCAGCCCAGGGTAAATGTTATGGTAATCCCAGTGAATTACACCTGCGGATGACTTCGAAGATATTCCAGTCCAGCCCTGGGTAGATGTCACGGTAATCCCAGTGAATACACCTGCGGACGACATCGACGATATTCCAGTCCAGCCCAGGGTAGATGTCGCGGTAATCCCAGTGAATACGCCTGCTGATGACATCGAAGATAATCCAGTCCAGCCCAGGGTAGATGTCGCGGTAATCCCAGTGAATACGACTGCAGATGACATCGAAGATAATCCAGTCCAGCCCAGGGTAGATGTCGCGGTAATCCCAGTGAATACGCCTGCTGATGACATCGAAGATATTCCAGTCAATCCAGTCAAGCCCAGAGTAGATCTTGCGTTTATCCACGCCAGCGAATGTCAACTTAACATTAAGCTATTTATTTAATTAAAATTTGATGTAATTAATAACTTATTTTTTGTTATATCATTTCCTTAAATTTAGGACAAGCTTTGTTCAACTGCAAACTTGAATGTTATTTGAATTATTCTGGAGGCTGCTTTCAAAAAAAAACTTGAATTGGTATAATGTAAGAGGTACTAGTGTTGAACAAGATTTGTTCTGGGCTAGCCACCAAAGCCTTAACCCACTAGACCACTTCTTCCCTTTGATAATTTTAAGCTAGTTCTATGTTAACTTTATTCACTATGGTCAAGTCTTGAACCTTGCCTGTCTAATACTTTTCTAAAAGTATTTTTGATACTTCTCATTACTTCTTAACATGATATGTCATCATTCACAATCGCTTATAATGATGCAACTGATTACTTAAAAAAAATTCTCTTGTTTGCAACTTTCAAATTATACAGATTACTATAACTGTCAATGTGTTTTTGCTGTTAGCAGACAAACACTTCTGGTAAATAATTGAAGCTAGGTTTCATTACTATTATTAATACAGAGAATATAATGGGACTTCAGGAGTGATAAAGTCACAATGTCAAACCTGGAAATTCTCATGCCAATAATACATTGTAATCGTTGGCACAGTATTAAAACATTATAACCTATGAGTGATGCTGATATGGTATATTAGTCTATTGTGACCTATCAAGTGCTGAACAAATAAACATTCATAAAATTGACCCCTTTGAACAGTGTATTACCATAGCATCTGTCTGTAATCTGGTCTTTAGAACCAACTTTTTGCAACCTGAAACTATTGCCCTTATCCTGTTCCAAGGTTACAATCCAAATGGGGAAGTTGGCAGTTACTTGCAGAGAACAGGTTTGTACTGGTACAGAATCCAGGAACACTGGTTAGGTTAACTGCCTGCCGTTACATGACTGAAGTACTGTTGAAAAACGGCGTTAAACCCAAAAAACAAACAAACAAAACAATCCTGAACAAAAACAATCTGTTAAAGTATTACAATGGATAAAGTATATATCTCACACAGTAGGGTAGAAATTCAACATCTTCAAAATGGTGGAGAAAAGGTGATAGGGTCATATAGGGTGAGATGGTTACTATGAAACAGATGACGGACAAAAAGTAGTACTAGAGTTCCATGGAGATTTCTGGCATTTTGGTAACCTAGGCAATATTCTAGGTCAACTGTCAACCCAGTAAATCAAATCACAATGGGTGAGTTGTATGATAAAACTTTAGAAAAACTGAAGTACCTGGAAAGTCTTGGTTATGTATAAAGGTACATTTGGGAATCAGACTTTGATAGTTAAATAAGAAATGATATCAACATGAAGTTATTTATTGAAAGTTCAGACACAGTTTCTCCGTTGGAACCGCGTGATGTGTTTTTCGGGGGTCGAACAGAAGCATATACTCTGTACAAAGAAGCTTCTTCACAAGAAACAATAGATACTATGATGTTACTTCTCTCTATCCATGGGTGAATAAAACCGAAAAAATCCCGTTAGGTCATCCAAAAATCATCACAGAAAACTTCAGAGAACTAGGTAAATACTAAGGCCACGGATAATTTTAGGTCTGCTTCTTGCGTCATACACGCATAAAATTTGCCGGGGACGCAAAGTCTTGAAAAATGCAAAAATTACAGAAATTACAGAAAGGCGTTTGGTAGTCCCGAAGTTCCAGGTTTTGACCTGGGAAAATTGAGAAAAATTTGTATCTGACCCGCACAGAAAATGCCCTGTGCATCGTGCGGTCCCTTGCAAGACACACCGGGTTGCTTGATCACGTCCGGTGTCTGCAGGCTCCGGGCCTGAGGAAAGACTTGTCCACAGGCCATATTCTATATACAGGATAACCGACTAGGCAGTTTGTTTAACTATTCTTGAATGTTTTGTCAGTGTTTGCCAGTTACAGAATTTTCTTCGTCAATATGGGACCCACAGTTTCCCTCTTGGGACCCATAGATTTGAAAGTTAGGACTCATATTTTTTTCTCTCTAAAATTATCACAGAAGGCCTTATTACAATGTAAATGTTAAAGCTGGACAATAAACCTAACCGCTAATTCTACGTCCGACTGATTTCAGTTTTTCCCTCATTCTAAATGGCGGCTTTACATAGATTATATAGGGAAAAAACACCTAAAGAGACATGGTTAACTACTAATGTAGAAGATAAACATTTGTCTGTATGGTGAGGACAACAAGCTGGAAATAAATCGGTAGGTAGTAAGTATGTTAGGATCACATTAATGTACTGAATTAAACATCTCTTTTTGTCTTTTCAGGTATCAAATAAATATCTGTATAAAACCTGGTTGTGCCTACTGCTGTAAATTATCAACCGTCCTCTAAAAATACAGCTAAATCCAAGTACTTGACCTCATATGAAATCAAAGCATTGTAAACACTGGAGGACAGATTGTCTTCAGATGTATTGACTCTGTCAGGTCCGAGATCAGCAACCCGTGCAGAAATATATCCTGGAGTTGTTTCAATCCTGGGAATTCCTGGGAAATTTCCTGGGAATTTCCAGGATAGTCGATCACTGTAAAAAATTCCAGGACACTCTGATTTCATTTCCCTGGGAAATAAGGACTTTATTTCAATACCAGGTAAAAACCAGGCAAATTCCAAGATTTTTGCAAATTATAAGTTGAGCTTGTAAATATGCAAGTCCTGGTCTCCAGACTACTTTACAATTTATCTTTCTAATGCTATCCATTTATGCCGAGCGTCAAGCATGGGAGCCACTAATACCATTTTTCACGACTTTGGTATGTCGCGGCCGGAGAGCGAACCCACGACCTCCCGCACTCGAAGCGGACGCTCTACCACTAGGCTATCAAGGCAGGACCATTTAGAACTCATGCAGACAGCAATCCTTAGACTCCTAGTCCAATGTGTTATATATATTAACCACAAGGCCAAACTGCCATTCAATATTATCATTTTGAAAACCATGTTGGTTTTGTCATGGGCAGACAAATAATACGTCTGACCTGTCTTTGTGAAAGATTTACAGCTGAGAATTTTTTAAACAGGAAAAGACACGTCCAGACTTAAAGAAGCTGGTAACGGGCATGGGAGCCAATGAGGCCATTGGGAAGCTTCTCGAGACATTGTTTAGCATACAAGAGTTTACCACTTGCTCTGTGATGGGAATTAAAAATGGGAAAAATCAGGAGGCCCCAGGATTGGATCCTGTGCGAAGGACTCTGCTGGAATGTAAGTACACTAAAACTAGTACATGTTTATCATTCATTTAATAATCTAAAATAGATTTGTTTCTGGCAACATGACAGATTTTTCTCTTTAAGGCTTGTAATTTTTATGCTCCCCGAAGGGCGAGCATATATTCGCCGCCTTGTCCGTCTGTCACACTTGTCCGAAGAAAAACTTTCAAAGTACTGAAGGGATTTTATTGAAACATAAAATAAAGATAGATCTTGATGAGAGGGAGTGCAGTGCAAAAGAACCATAACTCTACCTTGACTAATTTTCAAATTATCTTCCTTTTTGTACTTAGTTTTTTCTTGTCCGGGAAATATCTCAAAAAGTAATGAGGGGATTTCAATGAAACTTGATTTATAAACAGACATTAATGAGAGGAAGTGCAATGCAAAAGAATCATAACTCTAAATTGAATAATTTTCAAATAATCTCCCTTTCTGTACTTAATTTTTTCTTGTCCGGAGAATAACTTAAAAAATACTGAAGGGATTTCATTGAAACTTAAAATAAAGATAGATTCCAAGAGAGGGAGTGCAGTGCAAAAGAACCATAACTCTGTCTTGAATTATTTTCAAATAAACCTTTTTATACTTAGATTTTTCTTGGCAGGAGAATATCTCAAAAAGTAATGAAGGGATTTCAATGAAACTTGATTTATAAATAGACATTAATGAGAGGAAGTGCAGTGCGAAAGAACCATAACTTTAAATTGAATAATTTTCAAATTATCTCCCTTTTTGTACTTAATTTTTTTTTGTCCAGAGAATATCTCCAAAAGTAATAAAGGAATTTCAGTGATACTTGATTTACAGATAGACATTACTGAGACAAAGTGCACTGTGAAAGAACCATAACTCTATATTGGATAATTTTCAAATTAGCTCCCTTTTTGAACTGACATTTTTTTTGTCTGGAGAATAACTCGAAAAGTACTGAAGGGATTTTATTGAAACTTGAAATGTAGATAGATATCAATGAGCGGGATTGCGGTGCAAAATAACCGTAACTCTACCTTGTACATTTTTCAAATTATCTCCCGTTTTATACTTACCTTTTTCTTGTCTGGATAATAACTCCAAAAGTAACAATGGGATTTCAATGAAACTTAAAATCTAGATAGATATCAGTGATAGGGTGTGCATTACAAAAGAAACATAACTCTAATAGAACAATTTTTCAAATTATCTCCCTTTGTGTACTCTGTTTTTCTCTTCTTAGGAGATTTTTACTGCTTTTTTTTAAAGAAACTTTTCCTGTTACACAGTGCCTTTAATCAGTCGACAAAACCCTTTCGGGGAGCATCATTCGGTTTCACCAATTTTCTTGTCTGAAAAGTGGGTCCTTCGGAAGCCGAAAATGCAACCAAGAAGTATAATAGCAGATTCAGTTTGGTTAGGTCTGTTCCTTAGTAACAATGTAAAGTGAAACACCACTTACGCCCCCTTAGAGTTAGAAAATACAAGTATTTCAACATTCATTTTGAACATTTTAAGTTATTCATTTTTCAAACCCCACAAAAAACTTTCGTAGGCACAATAAAAACAGGTCAGTGGGGTTACCAGAAACAATCCTATTTTTTTTTTGCCTTAGACTGTTACTTTATCGGTATGGCTAAAAAAATGATTATGGTCATTGAAATAACGATAATCTAATTTCGGAGTTCAATCCATTTTGCCCCAAAAAAGCATTTGGGGCTATTTCTGGATTGTAAAATACACAGGACGTCAAAACTCAAAAAGGAACAGCAGTGATTTAACGCTGTTTCAAGCGAAGAGCAAGTGTGTTTTTGGTGAAAATCAAGACGATAATATTACTTTTTGTTGAATTTTTCATGAAATTTATGTATTCCAGACACTGACTAGATGGTTTTTTTGTTATCTGCTAGTAAAGGATTAAATCAGATCCATTTCCTTATAATTTCAGCAATCATCATGGATTTGTATGATATTAGAACGACAACAATAAGAATGGTTATGAGAGACAAGAAAAAAGTGATCAAGGCCAAGTATTCAGGAATTGCTTTGGGTGAAGACTCAGCTCAACTTCCAGGACAGGGCAATGATTCTATGAAGTGACATTCAGTTTATATTTCTAAGATGTGCTCATGATCGCCTGGAAGCTTTTGAAATTTGCACTTTCTGTGTTACTGAACTCAAACTGGGCAATGTTCAGTTGCATTCTGATTCATGATGGCTACTAAGATGGTGTCTGACATTTGCATCACATGGCGTGGTGTTCATCTCATATTGATATACATGAAACTATTATCTCGTGGGGAATTAATTTTCGTGGATTTCGCGTTTGTTTCAGTCAATGAAATTAAACCCCAACAAACTAGTAAAATTTACATATTACTACCAAATGTTGAAAACCATAAATTAAAAGCCGTTTGGAAGAAAACCATGAAATTTCGTTCGAAGTAAATTAAATGATTTCACAGTAGTGGATGCATTTTTGGTTCCGGAGGATTTTTTTTGTATCCAAACTGTATTTAATTGCTGCTATATATTAAAGTATGTGTCAGAAAAACAACAACTTGTATATAGTACGAATATTTTGTTTTGCCATTTTATATGATATTAAATAGTGGTGTGACTGTAATCCTGCAATTATTATTTTTTTAAATGTCTCATTTAATGGAATGTTGTTTTTTGCTTTCCTGGAATTTCAGGTTTATGTACAGGGATCAGGAACAGAAAAGTCCCCTGGTTCACTGGAAATCCTGGGATTCCAGGATATCTCGAGAAATCCTGGGATTCCAGGATATCTTAAGAAATGCTGATTCCAGGATATCTCAAGAAATCCTAGGATTCCAGGATATCTCAAGAAATCCTGGGATTCCAGGATATCTCAGGAAATCCTGGGATTCAAGAAAATTCCTGGACTGATCTTGCAAAAAAGCGTCCCATTTACCGCCAATGGTTTCTTGAAATCCTAGGAATTCCTTGGATTCCAGGATTTCATGTCATTTCCCTGGAATTCTAGGATTTTCTGAGATTTCCTGAACAAAAACATCGTCCCAATTACCGCCCCTGGTTCCTAGGAAATCCCAGGATATTTCCTAGGATATTTCCCAGGAAATTTCTTGGGAATTCCTTGGATTATCCCAGGATATCCCTGGAAGTTTCTGCACGGGAATGCCCCTTTTTTGTTGGGACTGTTAAACAAGTAAATTTCTTTTTCGGTTGATTTTTTTTTTACAACAGTGTAATCATTTTCTTGCCAAATTTCTATGTTCATTGTGAATTTAATGACTAAATATGAACAATGCTGACTATCATGATCAGACTTCACAGATGTGCATGTAGACACATACACACAATTACAAAACAACCATACATTTTGTAATAACTATTGGTCCAATATACATCAAACTATAATAACATAGGGACAGAACTGAAACACACTTTTAAGGTCACAGAGACGATCAGACATTTAAGGAATACACATATAACTGATTACCGTGTTTCAAATTAAAACATACTGTAATAGCCAAATCATAAAAATGAAATATTTTGTTTTTGTTCTAAAAATAGTATTCAAACACGGCCCGATTTATTTTCCTATTAACAATTATTACGTCACAGCGTCAAACGGCATAGCGGCGCGCTGGAAAAGAAACCGATTGAAAAGGGCAAATATTTAGTGAATGCCATCAAGGAAAGTCCTCGATAACGTGTTAGAATCGAAATAATATATCTCATTTAGTGATTTGCTCTTGAATAAAATCATTGTTTGTCATTCAGATGCGTATTATTATATCACTCGGGCTGCGCCCATGTGATATAGATCTAATTCCTTCACATAGATCTGAACTCCAAACAATGATTTATTCAGCGACAAATCACTAAATGAGATATATTATTTCTGAAATAACTTTTACAGATTTACCAAGGGCTAAGTAATATTCTATCTGGCAATATAATAAATTCCTTAATATCAATAAATTTCCAAGTATCATAAATCATTGGAAAAGTGTTTTACTTCTTTTGATTATCAAAAGCATCTATCAAAGTTCTATAATTCTATTTCACTTCTTTGTGGTGATTAAAAATAACAAATAGCCTAGATTTTACTTCCTCTAAACTCTGAATTATTAGTACAGCTAATTTATTTGTGAATTCCACTGATGTAAAATCGTCAATGAAAACTCTGTCATCCAACGATAAGAACACTGTCTCGTATATCAAGCGTGCTTAGTGTATTGGTCAGCGGGCACATCGTATGCTCGCGTTAATACTACACTAATCGTCTGCATTCAATTAAAGCGTGCAGTGAAGCGTGGTAATTTCAGTTGTTCTATGTGCTGCCATTTGGGAACTATTTTCTTTCGGCGGAGTGTGAAATATATGGTGGTTATCAAAAAATCAATTAAGAAAGCCGAAATTTGTGTATGTGTTATTGTGGTTCCACTGGACGGAATTGTCTTCGACTAAAACTACGGATATGAAAAGGTGTACATTAATGGTACTACCGTACTGAACATTTGAAAGGGATTCATAGTTCATGTATATTTTTTATTTCTGCTTGATTCCGGGATGAAAACAAAAGTTTTATCTGTCTAGTCATATTTTTTTCATCTGAGGTCAGATACTCGTGCCTGTGGTCTCAGTATGCTAACTAGAATTGCATCATTAAAAGTCTTACAACAGTTTTCAAAAACTTAAAACACCCATTGTCAACATACTAAAAATGTAAAATGAAGAGGTTTAATCCTATATAGTTACCAACAAATATATTAAGGTGAATATACAATAGAATATGATGATTCCTCGCTGCCTTATTTAGCATTTCTGAAGTTACTCCTTGCTGATGTTTCAAGTTAATTTAAAATAATCTGCCTTGTTATAAAACCTAAAGTGCAAAATTATACATCAAAACTTTGTGTATGATTTGTGAGCATTATTCTTTTATACAAAATGATGTCCTGTAGAAACATCTAGTGAAAATAATAATAATAATAATAATAATAATAAAGACTTTGTTTTAAGAGGCAACACATTCAGGTAAAAACCCGATCTTCCAATAAGAGGATCATGATGACCCTGAATCGCTCACCTGAGTAATATGAGCCACATGTTTAAAATGGCACACTGATGCTAAAATATTAAAAAGTAGGTCAGTAGGTCAAATTCATGGTCACTGGAAGTTAGTTTTAAGATCGGTGTGCCAAACTGTACATGTCATCTAAATTTCAAGGCTGTAGGTCAGTAGGTCAAGGTCACAGTCAGGTGACCCCTAATCACTTGTGGTCATCAGGTAATTACAATTAAACAAGCAATATGATCTGATAAATTTTTAAGTATTAATTCCTATGTAACTCATATAACAAGTGAACCCCAGGACGGGGCCTCTTTTCAACCCAGAGCATAATTTGAACAATCTTGTTAGAAATCCACTAGGCTACATATCAAATATCAAAGGCCTAGGCCTTGCAGTTTAAGGCAAGAAGATTTTGAAAGTTTTTTTTCCTATATAAGTCTATGTAAAACTTGAGACCCCAGGATATCCCCCTTCCCCCGGGGGTTGGGCCTTCTTTCACCCCAGGGTTACAATTTGAACAATTTTGGTAGAGGACAAAAAGGCAATGCTACATACCAAATATCAAAGGCCTAGGTCTTGTGGTTTTAGATAAGAAGTTTTTTTTCTATATAAGTCTATGTAAAACTTGTGACCCCCGATGTGAGCCTCTTTTCACCCTAGGGGCATAATTTGAAAAGTCTTCATAGAGGACCATTGGATGATGTAACATGCCAAATATCAAGGCTCTACGCCTTGCGGTTTTGGACAAGAAGATTTTGAAAGTTTTTCCTTTCGGTTGCCATGGCAACCAGAGTTCTGCATGGAATTCAATTCTTTGATCATTCCTGTGTAGTTTGGTGTAATTCTGCCTAGCGGTTTTCAAGAAGAAGATTGTTTTAGAAATTGTTGACGGACGGACGACGGACGACTGACGACGGATACTGAGTGGTCACAAAAGCTCAACATGAGCCTTTGGCTCAGGTGAGCTAAAAATGTGTGAAAATAATGTTCCATCACTTATTAAATATCTTTTAGTCAAAGAGGACTTATGAATACAGAACACCTGTTTCTAAAAAGGACTACCTAGTTAAAGTCATTTGTGAAGTACAACTGCAATACATAACTCTATGATCTACAAAACCTGTGCAAAAAGACTGTCAAAGCAACACAGTATTGTTAAAAGTATGGACATGTTTCAGTAATGCTGTATGTCCAATGTGTCAGTAAATTTAAATCAAACTTAAAAGACACCAAGTTATGTTGCTGCAGAAGTTAATCTTCTATGCTTTTCAGTGGTTTACTAGCAATTATAAATACTACTTATCGAATGATTTATTCAAAATAGTCAGTATTTCTTTTATAATTTCTGTAACTGACTTTACTTTTGAATTTCTTAGAAACTGTGCGAGTGAGATTGGTATTCTGTTCAAAACCAATGAAAAGACATGGAAGAAAAAGATCAGAACACAGGGCTCGAGCTCGACAAATTCACTCATTTATATCTATACTAGTAGAAATCAGCTCAAGACAGGTGAGACTTGCAGTTGTACTTGTACTACATGATCCAACTTAAGTGGAGCCTTGTAAACCAAGATTGCTTCAACATTTTGATAGTAGTAGCTTGACACTTAAAAGTCAAAAACATGGTCCTAGTCTGTATTATTTTCAACAGACTTTATAACAGATGTTGCTGTAAAAACCCTATATGTGAACCACAGGACAATACAATTGTACAACTGAAAATTCTAGGCCACTTGTCCTGAATGATGATTTGCTTTAAGTTTAACAGAATTTATCGAGCACTGGAATCTACATTTATTTGCAATTATCAACATACCATTCATTTCTGAACTCCTTCAACTGCAGCAGAAGTAACAGCTAAATAATTTGTAAAAATATTGTGTCTGGAGTTCAGAGGTGAAAGCTTTTTTCAATCATAAACTGAAACAAATGATGTCTGTATATCTACAAACTTACCTCTCCTTTAACGATTAGAGAATATTTATAATAAATGTTTCTATAAACTTTCCTGCAATACTTTTCTGTTCCAAGTTCCATCTAGAATGATTTTGTTTCCAGGATCATACCTGTTGAAAATTGTCACTATACTGTCCATTGTGGAGATTTTTCCTCATTTGAATAATTAGTAAAAGTCTTTCAAAAATTAACATACACTTCAAGCTTATACATGTCCAATAACCTATATATTGCCTATATATTTGTAGAAAATAATTCACAATATGTATTGCATATACTTCAGGTTTGCTGTAATAGTTTTTTTATCTGCTCTTTTTGCATCTGGTTTTCCTTTTCATATCACGAGACTTCGCAAAACGCAATTTGAAATAAAAATAAAATTTTGGTCCTGATTCTGTTACTTCATTTGGCAGTGGCTCTAAATGCTCGCATTACCAAGACGCTACAGTAGTTTTCCCATAATTTGTTTCTACAGTTAACACCTCTATTACACAGAAGTTAGCCTTCTTTTTCTTTCCCTGACGGCAAAACCATTCAACAGGACCAATAAACCCAGCATACATAATGCATTTGTCTATGTATCTTTTACACTGATTTTGTTTCCTTTCCTAAATCAGATCTATCTTGTCGAAAGTTAATGTTCTTGTGCATTTAAAAGCCATTGTAGGAATGTAAGGTTAACCCTTATTACAAACAGTCTGTCCAAAACAAGATAATGAACTATCACTTTGATCTTACGTCTGTACTTGTATCATGGCATGATCTACTGTTACCTGTAATTGTTGGCTGCTTTTTCAACCAAAACGCCCTGTTTTAATATGTTTTAGCTTTTGTTTTTGAGAAACTTCTTTGATCCAAGCTATCTCCTGCTTTAGATCTGAACCATTCCAGGAGACCTGAGCTTTTCAATGGATACACACATTGCGAAGTTCCGTTTTCCTGCACAGGTTGTTTTCCTGTATAGTAGTTTGTGAATTTACAATAAATATCTCCTTCAATATTCCATGTTTCAAAACCATCTCTCCCATTTGCTTCTGTGCTTTCTGCATTTCACTTGCTTACAGTGCATTTTGCCCCAACTTTTATGATCACAATTTTTCCTTCTTTCATTAGACTTTCAACTGCTTCTTCACTTACACTGTTTACTGCTATATATATACATTTTCCTGAAGTTTTAGTTTTACCAGAACTTACTGAAGCATGTATGACTATCACTTAATTTCATTTAGTTGGACAACTGACTGATAGAAACTCTTTTCCCTTTTCAAATAGACATATCAACTTTATCCGAGTTTCATTAAACAGGCTGTCTACTTCAGTCTGTTTCCTTATTCTGTAATTTACTAATTGCATAACTCTGGTTCATACGGATTTCTGTAAAGACACTGCAGCCTGAAATAGAAAATAAAGCCATTGAGAGACTTCAGTATGTACAACCTGTATACTAGTATATATATTTGTAAGCAGGGGGTTAATTAAATGGTCGGAAGGCGGGGATAACCCCCTGATATTGTGGTCTGAGGCCCTGGATAGCGAACAAAATTCTAAATGGCAGGGCCCACAGACCTCGTCTACTTTGCAGCTTCCACCATCTTATTCAGTTATTAATGAAACCACTGTGTACATGTATCTATAGTAATAAAATCAATGATAACATCTCGGAAGCATAGAATCCAACTAGCCAAACTAACAACAGCCTGACTTGGTCTGATTGTTTGTTCATATTTTAAATTATAAGAAATGAAAGGTGCAACACACCTCCAGCTCCAAACGAAACATTTATCTGCATAAAATTGCAAATAAAATACTGATACTCAATTTATGAAGTGCAGCATACAGTTATACAGTTATTTCCAACTAAATGGTGACAGAAAACGGCAAAAACTGAATTATTTCACAAGCACGGTATGTCTGCTATCATTATTTTCACACTCTTTAGTGAAAATTTAGTAAGACTAATTCACAACAATTTCAGCAGGCATTTTTAATATCTGCAAGTGTTATAACTTGAAAAACATGTGTTATTCCTACAAAGAAAATAAGATTATAAATTAAAATGAATCAAATGATACAATTCATGTCATGAACTTTAAATGCCTATGTGGGTGATAACTGAGCCAATGTTCGACTATTCAACAGCCATGTCAACTGAATGAATATCAACGTCTTAAAGACGTGCCACAGAATAACTGTATTCTTTTGTATTTCAATGATGGCAATTACATGCTTAATAAAAAAAGTGCATGAAAAAATTGAGAAACTAGGTGTTTTTGTCACAAAAACATATGTCTCCCTCCTATGTATTATAAGCGTGGAATGTTTGTTGGTACGTAGGGCAAAAGTCAAAACATAAGTGCAGTAGATTTTAACGGATTTAATACATGAAAGTGAAGGTAGTTTTGTTGAAATCTGTCCAGCAGTTTGACCTGTGAAAGCCAGACAAGATTTTCCTATTTTTAACTCTGGTAGCCATTTTTGCTGCGAAGCAGAATGTGCCAGGGATATGCACAACTGGGGTTGGTACTGATCATTCCTGTGAAGTTTTGTCGAAATCCAGCCAGCAGTCTGACCTACCTGTGAAAGCCGGACAAGTTTTTTCTACCTTTAGCTCTGGCACCCATTTTGTGTAGAGAAGCCGAATGTGCTGGCGATATTCAAAACTAGGCCCGGTACTTATCACTCCTGTAAAGTTTCATCGGAATCCAGCCAGTAGTTTAACCTTTGAAAGCTGGACAAGATTTTTCTATTTTTAGCGCTTGGAGCAGTTTGACCTGTGAAAGCCAGACAAGCTTAATACAGACAGATGGGCGGACAGACAGCGAAGGCAAAAACAAAATCGCTTGCATTTCACATTTTCAGTATTATAGGATTGGTATGAGACTTTAACGCTAGACAACAGACTGGTTATACGTTACGGCAGGACAGATTGTTATTTATCGGAAAAATGACAGGACCATTCAGGGTTTTCCCTGATGCACAAAATCATGCGTTTTGACGCATTCTTGCCTGAAATAACCCCCAAAAAATGTTACTTTGTGCCATCAATGGCGCAGTTGTTATCGTTTAGTCCAATTCAACCAACAAAGCATTTCAGTCTCATTTTCAGAAAATGTGGGTTTTTTTTCATAACTAAAAATAGAGTCTTATTTTAGCAAACCAATCAAAGGTAGCAAATTGGTCAGCTGACTGGCATTGTTCGATAACATTCGGATTTTATCGTGCTAATGCTTGTGCAAGATAACTGCGAAAACACAAACTTCCTCCAGCAGTCAATTGGATTCAAACATTCAATCCTTTTGTGAAAGGATGTACTGATTTTAGGTGTGATGAAACATTTACTTTTATCAAAGTAATCATTATTTGTATATATATAAAAAATATTTATGAATTTGAAACTGTTTCTTCAAACTGTTTGTTCCAGCGTTCTTGCTTTTATGTTTACGATGCGAAATTGTACTTCCTACGATGATCAGTCTAAATGGACCTAAAGAATTAAGACTTTTTAGCAGCTGTAAGACAATTTGCAACGCTAAAAGAGAGAAAAACAAGAGCTGTCAGATGACAGCGTGCTCTGTCTGACATTTATTGTGAACTATTCGAAGAATTGATTGAAGAGTGGAGTCAAAATATTACCACAGATATTCAGACAGAGAAAAAACAAGATTAGACAAACAATGTTCCTGTATTTGTGGATTTCAATAAGTCTTGCACTAAACGGCAATGTGTGAACCAATTTCAAAGTCCAAAAAGGGCCATAATTCAGCCAAACTAGTTGTCAGAGTTATGTACTCTTGCCTACAGATTGAAATCATGATGATAAAAAAGTGTTCAAAGTTTAAAAGCAATATGTCAAATAGTTTTGACAAAACATGGACTTGTATTAAAACAGAACAAATTTCCAAGTCCAAAAGGGCCATAATTCAGCCAAAATAGATGACAGAGTTATGTACTCTTTCCTACAGATAGAGACTATTATACTGAACAAGTGATAAAAGTTTCAAAGCCATATGTCAAACACAAAATATTAACTGGTACGAAAAACTTAACCCAGATTTCTAAGTCAAAAGGGGCCATAATTCAGCCAAAATCCTTGATGGAGTTATGTACTCTTGCCTATAACTGGACATGGTGATGGTAAAGAGGTGTTGAAAGTTTCAAAGCTTTATCTCAAAAGAGTTTGTCAAAATATGAACTGGTACAAAAAACTTAATCAAGATTTCTAAGTCAAAAAGGGCCATAATTAAGCCAAAATCCTTGATGGAGTTATGTGCTCTTGCCTATGCCTGGGCATGGTGATGGTAAACAAGTGTTGGAAGTTTCAAAGCTTTATCTAAAAAGACTTTGTCAAAATATGAACTGGTACGAAAAACTTAACCGAGATTTTTAAGTCGAAAGGGGCCATAATTCAGCCAAAATCCTTGATGGAGTTATGTGCTGTTGCCTATAACTGGTCATGGTGATGGTAAACAAGTGTTGAAAGTTTCAAAGCTTTATCTTAAAAGACTTTGTCAAAATATGAACTGGTACGAAAAACTTAACCAAGATTTCTAAGTCAAAAGGGGCCATAATTCAGCCAAAATCCTTGATGGAGTTATGTGCTCATGCCTATAACTGGTCATGGTGATGGTAAACAAGTGTTGAAAGTTTCAAAGCTTTATCTCAAAAGACTTTGTCAAAATGTGGATTGGTACGAAAAACTTAACCAAGGTGTGACGCCGACACCGTGGTGAGTAGGATAGCTCTACTTATTCTTCGAATAGTCGAGCTAAAAAGTAAAATAGCAATCGAAGTGTGTCAAGCTTACAGTACCTGCTCTAAGACAAGGCTAATATTTTATATGTGAAATGTCAAATTAAATCGGACATGACTAGTATAATGATAATCATAGGATGTTCCTAACAAACCAATTATATAGATGTATAAAACAGCACATAATATT
Organism: Mercenaria mercenaria; assembly: GCF_021730395.1. Classification (NCBI taxonomy): domain Eukaryota; kingdom Metazoa; phylum Mollusca; class Bivalvia; order Venerida; family Veneridae; genus Mercenaria; species Mercenaria mercenaria. The sequence goes on along the minus strand of NC_069376.1, from coordinate 66,172,224 downwards.
GCACTACTTAAAGTACTATGTCCCCCTGAAATTTCCAATGACCCTTAAATTCTAACCTTAGGGGGACGTATGTCCCCAATTTTGAAAAGTCTAGGATAAACCCCGGACCATTAAGTCTGATGGATCGGTGTTATTTGGACGCTTTTGATATAACGCCGATAAAATGACCACTTCTTGTACTAAAAGATGTTGCAGAAAAAAACTAGACCTATCAGGCTATCACTGAAGGTGATGAATGTACCCCCGCAAGCACTGACACAGTACACTGCAATTTGACGCACATAAGACTGCATAATTATGTGGACTGTAAGTATAAAGACTATGTATATAGTATAGTAACAAAAAACAAAGTCCCATAACTCTGCAGAATATTTATCTAAAAGAACGTCACATGCACCATGCACAAGTAGGGTTGGTACTGATCACTTGTGTGAAGTTTCATTAAATTGTGTGCAAGGGTACGGGAGATTAGGCGCGCACACGATTGCATATGCAGACTGTATGTATATAGTATATTAACAAAAAACAAAGTCCCATAACTGTGCAGAATATTTTTCTAAAGAACCCAACGTGCACCATGCACAACTAGGGTTACTACTGATCACTTGTGTTAAGTTTCATTACACTGTGTGCATGGGTTCAGGAGATTATGCGCACACAAGATCGCATATGCAGACTGTATGTATATAGTATAGTAACAAAAATCAAAGTCCCGTAACTCTGCTACTTTTTTTTCTGAAAGAACCTAACGTGCATCATGCACAACTACTGTTGTTACTGATCACTTGTGTGAAGTTTCATTAAATTGTGTCAAGGGGATGAGGAGAGTTGGTGCGGAGAGTTGGTGCGCACAAGAGTGTGTCTATGTATATAGTATAGTAACAAAAAACAAAGTCCCATAACTCTGCAAAAAGAATTTCTGAAAGAACCTAACATGCATCATGCACAGCTACTGTTGTTACTGATCACTTTTGTGAAGTTTCATTAAATTGTGTCAAGGGGATGAGGAGAGTTGGTGTGCACAAAATTGTGTCTCTGTATATAGTATAGTAACAAAAAACAAAGTCCCATTACTCTGCAAAATATTTTTCTGAAAGAACCTAACATGCATCATGCACAACTACTGTTGTTACTGATCACTTTTGTGAAGTTTCATTAAATTCTGTCAAGGGGATACGGAGAGTTGGTGCGTACAAGACTGCATATGCAGACTGTATGTTTATAGTATAGTAACAAAAATCAAAGTCCCGTAACTCTGCAATTTTTTTCTGAAAGAACCTAACATTCACCATGCACAACTACAGTTGTTACTGAACACTTGTGTGAAGTTTCATTAAATTCTGTCTTGGGGATGAGAGTTGGTGTGCACAAGACTGTGTCTATGGACAGACGGACGGACAGACAGACAACCTGAAACCAGTATACACCCCCCCCCCCCACTTACAACTTTGTTGTCGGGGTGTACAAATATTGTGACAAAATAGAAGGATATTTTGTTGTTCAATAAAGACAGTTATCTGTTTGTGATGATACAGTGTCACGGATACTGGCCGACATAGTACGGGAGACCAGGCACATAAGGTGGTGAACACATTGTTCGAGATACTGTGGATGAATTGATATGTCAAACTTCAATCAATCCCACTGAAGTTTCGATATCAAGATAACAGCAAACATCAAAATATTTGTCCAGCTACTGGTTTACCTCAAGAGAAAAACAAGAACTGTACCGTAAGACAGCGCGCTCGACTTTTCTCAGTGCTTGACACTGAATTTGAGCTTTGCCAGTAAAAAAAAAAATCCAAGTTAAAAAGGGGCATAACTCTGTTAAAATTCAAATTATAGTTATGAGAATGTCTCCTGGTGTAGACTTTGATAGTAAATAACTATTTTGAGTTTCAAGTCAAAAGTTTTAATAGTAACAGAGATATTTGACTTTATCAAAAATTTCAACAAAAAAATCCAAGTTAAAAGGGGCATAATTCTGTCAAAATTCAAATCAAAGTTATGGGGATTGTTTCTCCTGGTGTAGACTTTGATGGTAAATAAGTATTTTAAGTTTCAAGTCAAAAGCTTTGATAGTAACAGAGATATTTGACTTTATCAAAAACTTTAACTAGAAATTCTAAGTTAAAAAGAGGCATAATTCTGTCAAATTTCAAATCAGAGTTATAGGAATTGTGTGTCCTGGTGTAGATCTTGATAGTAAAAAACTATTTTGAGTTTCAAGTCAAAAGCTTTAATAGTAACAGAGATATTTGACTTTATCAAAAATTTTAACAAAATTTCTTAGTTAAAAAGGGGCATAATTCTGTCAAAATTCAATTCAGTGTTATGGGGATTGTTTCTCCTGGTGTAGACTTTGATAGTAAATAAGTATTTTAAGTTTCAAATCAATAGCTTTGATAGTAACTGAGATATTTGACTTTATCAAAAACTTTAACCAAAAATTCTAAGTTAAAAAGGGGTATAATTCTGTCAAAATTCAAATCAGAGTTATGGGGATTGTTTCTCCTGGTGTAGACTTTGATAGTTAACTAGAGATGCTTTTGAGAAAAGCGCACGTCTCCCACAACTGCCCCTATGAAAAATGTTAGTTTCTCTAGATGTTTTAGACAAGTGGATCCAATTAGATGGTCTGGATGAGTGGATCCAATCAGTAATTCAAGGGCCATAAATCAAAAGTGCCTGGGCGGATTTGGCTAGTTATCGAACCTGGGTAAGGTCTTATGGCCAAACACATTTTGTTCAAGTTTGGTGAACATCGGATGAGAAATGTTCGACTTAGAGAGCGGACAAGAGTAAAAAGGCCGATTTTTCAATAATTCAAGGGCCGTAACTCTAAAATGCCTGGACCGACTTGGTTAGTTATCGAACTTGGCCGAGGTCTCATGGTCAAACACATTTTGTTCAAGTTTGGTGAAGATCGGATGAGAAATGTTTGACTAAGAGTGCGGACATGAGTAAAAATGCCGATTTTTCGATAATTCAAGGGCCGTAACTCCAAAATGCCTGGACCGATTTGGCTAGTTATCGAACTTGGCTGAGGTCTCATGGTCAAACACATTTTGTTTAAGTTTGGTGAAGATTGGATGAGAAATATTCGAATTAGAGTGCGGACAAGAGTAAAAAAAACGATTTTTGGTAATTCAAGGGCCATAACTCTAAGACGCCTGGACCGATTTGGCTAGTTATCAAACTTGGCTGAGGTCTCATGGTCAAACACATTTTGTTTAAGTTTGGTGAAGATTGGATGAGAAATGTTCGACTTAGAGTGCGGACAAGCTTTGTGACAGACACACAGACAGACTGGAGTAAATCAATATGTCTCCCACACCACTGTGTGGTGGGAGACATAATAACTATTTTAAGTTTCAAGTCAATAGCTTTGATAGTAACAGAGATATTTGACTTTATCAAAAACTTTAACCAACGGCGGCGCCAACGCCGACGCCGGGGCGAGTGCAATAGCTCTACATTTTCTTCGAAAAGTCGAGCTAATAACTTCTTTTTGTGACCCCATTTGATGCCCATGGGGCCCATATTTTATGTCACAATGCAATGCTGATTACATTGGATGCAGAAGGAGCTGAAGTTTGTGCAGTGTGGGCTTCATTTATGTCAAATATTTTTTGCAGAAATAATGAAGCGGAAATATGAAAATTCGTCCAGCTACTGGTTCCTAACCAGTATGTTCAATATTTGCACTAGATTCAACACATTTGCGTTTTTAAATACCCAAAGTTTTTTCTAATTTTAACTGCTTCATGTAAATGTTAGTTGTAAAACAAGAGCTGTCACAGGAGACAGCGCGCCTGACTATTTCGATGCTGGATAGTGAAACTGGGCACATCTGAGGAAACCAGAGCTGTCACTGGAGTGTTTAATGACTCCAATTGTGGATGAAGATATTGCGCAATAGCCCGAGTCTATGTCAAAAATATCAACTTAAAGTAATAAGAGAGGTAAAGATAAAATGTATCAAAACACTATATAAGTATATCCTAAGTAAAAAGGGGCATAATTCATTAAATACTGGTGCCAGAGTTATGCAGCTTGTGTCATATAGTGTGGGTGATGATGTTGAACAACTATTTTAAGTTTGAATCAAATCCATTCAGTAATAACAGAGACAGAGTGAAAGTGCATCAAAACTTTAACCTAAAATTCTAAGTAAAAAGGGGGAATAATTAATGAAAAATTGATGCCAGAGTTATGCACCTTGTGTCATATGGTGTGGGTGATGATGTTGAACAACTATTTTAAGTTTGAATCAAATCCATTCAGTAATAACAGAGACAGAGTGAAAGTGCATCAAAACTTTGACCTAAAATTCTAAGTAAAAAGAGGAAATAATTCATGAAAAATTGGTCCCAGAGTTATGCACCTTGTGTCATATGATAAGGATAATGATGTTGAACAATTGTTTAAGTTTGAATCAGATCCATTCAGTAATAACAGAGATAGAGTGAAAGTGCATAAAACTCTAACCTGAAATTCTAAGTAAAAAGGGGAATAATTCATGAAAAATTGTGCCAGAGTTAGGCATCTTGTGTCATATGATGTGGGTGATGATGCTGAACAACTATTTCAAGTCTGAATCAAATCCATTCAGTAATAACAGAGGTAGAGTGAAAGTGCACCAAAACTTTAACCTGAAATTCTAAGTAAAAAAGGGGGAATAAATCATGAAAAAATGGTGCCGGAGTTAAGCACCTTGTGTCATATAATGTGGGTGATGATGTTGAACAACTATTTTAAGTTTGAATCAAATCCATTCAGTAATAACAGAGATAGAGTGAAAGTGCATCAAAACTTTAACCTGAAAATCTAAGTGAAAAGGGGGGATAATTCATGAAATATTGGTGCCAGAGTTATGGCCCTTACGTTAGATGATGTGGATGATGATGAGGAATAAGTATTTCAAGTTTGAATCAAATCCATCATGTAATTACAGAGATAAGTTGAAAAAAGAGAAAGTGCACCAAAACTTTAACCAAGGTGGGGACGCGGAAAGACGCCAATGCCGACTCCGACGCCGGGGCGAGTAGGATAGCTCTCCTTATACTTCGTATAGTCGAGCTAAAAACTGTTCATTCACTTGCACTAGAAACAAAGTGTTAACCCTAAATATATAGAATAAAGGTATTGATGCACAAATTTGGAGCAACAGAAAGCCATTGAACCCTTTTCTGTTTTAAACATTGTATTAAAACATTTTATTTTTTTTGGACTTCAAAAATTATGAATCATAAAAATCTGAAAAAGGGAAGTAATTCTAACAAAACTGAAGCCTTAGTGAAGGCAACAAAGTTATTTCTGTCTTAATATGCATCATATGTATAATGCTTTATAAACGGACCAAGTTTGAAATAAATATCTTCATTATTTTTGAAGAAATATTAGTTTTTATGTCGAAAGCCCAACTGGGCAATGTTACTAGTCCAAATAATTGTACTCGAGAGTTAAATATCGTTATATTTTTTTGACTTGTCGATATCCGCCTCCGAGTACAAACTAGAAAAGGTAAAGAATGTGATAGCACTGTCCTCTTCTTTGTGTAAGTAACACCCAATGGAACCTGTTGGGCGGGAATTATGTTATAATTATGCAACGGATAAAAAAAAGAAATACATACATAGAAAGCCTGTAATTTTTCCTTTTCAATGATGTATATATTACCGAGATTTCTTGAGAAAAAATTCAAACTATGGCAGTTAAAAAAATGCCAAGGTTTAACACGCGTGTACTACATATTGGAAAATGGCCGATCACCGGTAAACACATTACTGCACGAAGTGTTTTCATTGGTCACGCCTCCGACCGCCATTACATGAAGACGATTGAAAGTTAGAGGTTTAAATTTTTTACAACAGAAATTCTTGATAAATATGCCCTGTTCTTATGTTCTTTATTTACTTTTTATGATTTAAAACAACAGGTAAGTTGTTTGGGCTAAAGAAAAATCGTGACTACTGATAAATCGTAATTTCAATCGACCACAGTTTCTGGTTGAGACCTCTAGGTAGACGACGTAAAATATCAAAATGTAAAATCGGTCTACCCGAGGTCTCATTATTTAGACTAGCAATGTTACCAGCCTGTTCAATGGGCAAATATCGGATAGTTATCATTGAAAACTGTTACAAAATTGACTGAAATCTTAATGGAAAATGCTTTCGAGATGCAAGGAAAACCCACTTACGGGCATCCTGAATCTTAAAATTTTCTCGGGGGAGACCCTCTACCAGAGGCGGGAAACCCCGTCCTACCTTTGGCACTCGCGGGACGCCTTTGACGTCCCCATAGCCGGACCACTTTTTAGAAGCCAGCGACGGCCCTGATCTTAGCCTGTTACTTTTACAATAAGCAGCCGTAACGTTTACCTCAGTGCCGCAAAATTGACCAGAATTTCTTTTCTAACTGACAGCATCAATGGCGTACTTACAACAAAGGGACACAAAAAAACTTAGGTTAAGCACCACTAAAAGTCTCTCTCTCAGACCAGAAATCCTGGTAGATCTGTACGTGTAGTTCTACATGTAGTTGGCATGCGAGAATATCTAACTAACGCTCGAGATTGTCGGTTATGGAATGTGTGGCGTCTTCTGGTGCTATGTGTACCATTCAAGTCTTTACATCTCTAGGTCATTACACCCTGGGTCTTTACTCCTCCCAAACATGAGACTTTAAATACTCCTTCCAAAAGTTTACTTACTCTTGTAGAAAAACTGTTAAAGATGCGCCACAGAATATAACTGTATACCTTTATGTTTCTATAGTGATAATTATACACGATTTGCATCAAACATTGAGAAATACAAGTATTTAGTTACAAACTGAAAGTGACAAAGACAATGTAATAAATGCCTCAACTTTCTATAGAATAAATGTAGCACTTTAATTATAAATTAACCCGAAGCTTAATCCGAAGAAAGCTTATTGGCCTGACATGATCACCTCGAGATTATTACGTGACCTGTCCACTGAGGTAGCTCCACTGCTCTCAACTATCTCGAGACTTAGTCTGGACTGTGGTAAAGTTCCTGAAGACTGGAGGAAGGCTGACGTCTCAGCTATCTTTAAGAAGGATGACCGTTTCAAGGCGAGCAAACAGTGTCCCTTACTAGCATCTGCTGCAAGAACATATACTGACAAGTAACATCATGAACCACCTTGACGTATATCAGAACTTGACGGACTGCCAGCACGGCTTCCGTGCCAGACGCAGTTGTGAGACCCAACTACTGACCTTGAAAGACGACCTTACTTTTTGACAAGAATGTTCAAGTTGCCATGGACCTTGTCATACTGGATTTTTCCAAGGCTTTTGACCGCGTATCGCGTACCCCACCAGTGACTCCTTGCCAAGCTCTGCCACTATAGTATTAGAGGAAAGACAATTGACTGGATCGAGTCCTTCCTCTCAAGCAGGAGTCAGCGAGTCACAGATGATGGCGCTGTAAGAGAGGATACCCCAGTCGTTAGTGACGTGTCCCAAGGAACTGTCCTGGGACCTCTGCTTTTCCTCATATTCATAAACAACCTACCAGAATGCATCACATCCAAGTGCCGGTTATTCGCCGATGATTGTATTGTCTACATGCCCATCAAGAACCTTCAGGTTTGTCATCTACTCCAAGATGACCTTGACAACTTGGGTGCCTGGGAACAGAAGTGGGGCATGGATTTCCATCCAGACAAATGTGACATCATATGGATCACAAGGTCAAAGAAGAAAATCATGCATACCTATAAATTAAAGGGAACCGTTGAATCCTACAAGACACTCCATCTACTAAATACCTAGTGGTAGACATCAGTCACAGTAACCTTCGAGTACGAAGTAAGGATACTAAGTCACAAGCCTACTTCGCGATTGTTCGATCCAACAGAACTTGGAATCCTGCGCCTCAGTATGTAACCCCTTCACAAAACTGCGTTTCTAGGCTGGAAATGGTACAACGAAGAGCTGCCCGCTATACCTGCAACCGCTACAGAAATACAAGCAGCGTAACATACATGGTCGATGACCTCCACTGTGATACATTATAGTCCGGAGCCACCAAGATACAAATCACCACTGAATGACCTTGTAGACATTAGAGCCACCAAATACCTAGAATCTGCATAATATACACGTAAAAGATCACAGCACTCCTCTAAACTCGGCAAATCCCATCCAGAACAGACATCTTTCCCAAATACAGCAGTTCGCACCTGGAACTTGCTACCGGCACCAGCAGCCGAGACTCCTGATATGGTACACTTCAAACAGGAGCTTGCCAAGATCACGTTCTAATGCAGTTATCCTTCCCAAACTGCTTTAAAGACCCACCACGACCTAGTGACCTACTTTTATCACCCACAAAAACTTCATGAAAATCATTCTTATAATACAGGTAATATACAGCTATACTACACGTTTTCAGGTTAGCTTTTTAGGCCCTTTCATAAATATGTTTTGACAACCTCATCTGCAGACTTATTCTGTCAATCTCTTTTCAACATAATTTCAAAAATATAGATGAATAACTATCTTACACTGTAGATATAACATGTGATTGAAATTTAACTAAATACACTGATTTCTGTACATATTGCTACAGTAATTCAATAAAATGCTAAGAGATTAAACACATTGTCTTGGGCTAATATCATAGTTCACTGTCAAATTTGTCAGTAAATACTTGTATATCTCATTTTTTCATGCAAATCATATATATAATTACCATCATGGAAATACAAAAGAATACAGTTATTTTGTGGTGCGTCTTTAAGAAACAGTGATGATCAGATCTGCCGGTATCGGTTGGGTGAATTCCCATAAGGTGCCGCGCGTGTCGGGCTGGTCTGACGCTAAGGAACCGAGGCAGTCTGGCCTCTTATGCCTTTGTCTTTAAACTTATACTGTCTCTAACTGTCCTATCACTCAAACACTTATCATATGTGCTATTTGCTATTTCTTGCCACTAGCCGAAAGGCCATGGTCAAACTGATGAGTGTTTCGTAAAATGTAGATGTAGATTACTTCATGTATTATGTTAAGTTTAGATCAAAGTGTGTTTTTAAAGTGTAAGGTAGCTATTTATCTTTGTTTTTGAAACTATACTGTTTGTATAAATTGTGCTACTTGTGCTGTTTATGACATTGTTAAATTCGTTCATTTTCACTTACAATCAATGGATCTTCTTCTTGTTTTTGCTTTTGTTGCACCTGAATATATATTTACGTTTGCTTTTGTGTGTGTGTGTGTGTTGTGTGTGTGTGTTGCAAACTATGATATAGATCTGCCAATCTGTTGCAAACATGTACCCATGCGTATTTCTGCTCAACAAATACAACCAATTACACTAACTGTAATACGTTTATATAACAGTCCTTTATTAAAGCTTCCTGTGATTTATTTCTCTCTTTCTTTCCCCACCCCCCCCCCCCCCCCCATCTTAGATAGGCACTTGTCATAGTTTTTGTTAATTGGTATTTTATTTGCATATCCCCTTTCGGTCCACATTATTTTTGAAGCTTTTTACACACCGGTTTTAATGTAATATATTACAACTGTTTTTTATGGTACGCATCCAAATTTCAAACTTCTACGGAAATATATCGTAGGTCTTTGTATAGTAATAACTGTTTTCCATGAAGACTATTTGCATTCGCCCGTCGACAAAATACAGGAACATAAAGAAATGACATTAAAGCCCTGTTCCGCGTAAATTCAAATTCTATTGTTTGTATGCAACCTATGATTACAATAGGTAACAGTTAACGGCCACGAGCCACACTTTAGCACGCAAAAGCACAGGGATTTTATACAGAATTTTATAGAAAATAGACTCTATTTTGACAGACGTCACTGATCATAGTCAGGATGTTCATGCTTTTTCAGTGACAATTTAAGGTTAAAAGGTAGGACTGGAGCAGGTCTTTAAACGGATTTGATACATAAAATTTGCAAACATTGCAGAAAAGGATGGGATACGTTCGAACCCGTCGCACCCACCTGCCTACGCCCTTGCAAACGTTTGGTTGTGTTGTTCCATGTAAGCTGTTACATTAATTTATAAATGGAAATAGAAAAATAGCGCTCAACTCATTTACATTGATAGTTCAGCTTTATTATGTATGTTATAGTTTTTCGCATTTATGCTTGATTGCATAGAACTGTAGAATACTTGTACCAAAAACTATGACACAAACATACTGGTAACTTTTCCCACTTTAGTCTTTTAATTAAAGTAAGAGTTCAGTACTTCATGGTTTTAACATATTGTCACATTGGAATAAATTCTGTTTTACAGTAACTTCGAAATGCCTCAGAAATAATATCATGTAACCCACCCACCTAATTCATACATTTCAAAATAGTCCTAAACAATTGTAGGGAAATACCACGGTGGGGAAACCAAGAATGCAACGTCATAAAAAAGCAGCGCAAATGAGCTGACCACACACAAATTTACGTCGATTCAGGTCAAAAAAGTCTTGTAACTTTTTTATTACTGCAGCTTTCGCCTCGAGATAAAGAGCACCGTACCCGGCCTGGAGTATACTATTCTGCGGTAGTGTACCATGTTGTATGTATAGCTTGGTTTTTGCTTGAAAACGGGAACAGTTGGCAAAGAGGGTATGAGCTGTACCACACTTTTGTCTAAGAAAGTGAGTTTTGACCGTATTTTCGTGAAATGAGGACAGATTTGACGCTTATTTAATATCAGTGACTAGCATAATAGTCAACCATTGTTTTATTTTGCAATTTACAAGGATATCTGACGATATTTTATGCAAAACAAACAACATTATTAAAATGAGAACGTCCACACTGACGACTTTGTTGGAGAACATCCACACTCTTAATTACCATTATTGCAGTTATGCTTCCTAAAAGCTGTTTCTTAGGCAGTCAAGCTACGTTGTTCAACAACAAATGTCGTCTATACATACAATCAGCAGTTCATACCATTTACCGCGAGGCTGTAGACCAGTTAAAATAGATCATTAATCTTTGTGTATAGTGTGGCATAAGGACACTGTGTTCAGATTGATTGCATCTTAGGAAAAACATTATTTTAAGATAACAAGACAAATTCGCATAAAAGTCCTGCACACAAAGTTTAAAAGCAAATAGAGGATTGGAATAATTATTGTATTGTTATTTTGTTTATAACTATATCCATCCCAAAGTGCATAAAACACGGATAGTTAGTACTTTAACTTAATATTATAACTGTAAGATATTTTAAATCTTATTTCAGCAAATGGAAGTCTCCTTCAAATATCAAATACAATCCAACCTTATACATAAAAGGGCATTATCACTTAAGGTGATTATGCACATTTGATAAACCGGCAGAAAGGCATACAATGTATTATCATTACGTAGACTAAAGCCTGAGTTCTGCATACGGAACCGAAATTTATTTATTGAATGGCAATCCCATGACAACAATATTATATTTCTAAAGATAAAACATGATATTAAAATTGTTCAAACATTAAATAGTTCTAAACAGTGTCTTTAAGTCAGCTTGAAATGCGCTGATCTCTTAAAATAAAGGCAACGTCTATAGCCTAGTGGTAGAGCGTCCGCTTCGGGTGCGCGATGTCGTGGGTTCGATCCTTGGCCGCGTCATACCAAAGAGCAGAAAAAGCACATGACACTATCGATTTACATTTGCCAAAAGTTGCAAGTTTATTCTATAATTCGGAGTTTAATCCAATTTAAAATCAGTGAAGAAAAAAAAATGGATCCGAACTTGTAGAACTACCATAAGCATCATACGGGAAAGATTTTCATGTGACGCCTTAAAATTTCGTCAGTATTTAAACACCTTTCCACACTCCTCACATCCTTGATTTTCTCTCTCCGCTGTGACGTCTAAGTGTTCCCGCAGAGCAGGTTTTCCGGCTGAAGCTTAGCCCCTAATATCGCACTTCAATCAAATGCTGATTTATTAAAATAAATTTCCCATAATTTGAAATGTACTGCAATGCTATTGGACAAAAAATAATTTCAAACACTAAATACTGTTTATACAACTGTACTAATAAATTTACTAGTTGCGGACACCTATTCACATTAGCAGATCTTAATAATTTCAAACTGTTTTATAGAGTTTGAGCCGTATTGTTCGTTAATAGTAGTTCAGCCCGGAAAATTGTAAGGGTGTTTAAGTATATGTTTGTGGTTTGGCAAAAGAAATTTACATATACTTTGTTATCTCGCATATGTAATTGGTGCCAAAATAATTTAAATGGGAGGAGAAGTTTTATTTTTCTAATTATTGGCTAACCTGTTTTTTCTAATTCTTGGCTAACCTGTTAAGTGTTTAAAATTATTTTTTGTTTACATATTTAAGCTCCGCGTACAGTATGTGACTTACCGGGTTAATAAACGACTGGAAGTAAATGTTGATTTACCAAAATTAATTTCCCCATAATTCCAAAAATACTGCAATGACAGTGGAGAAAAATAATTCCAAACACTAACAAGAGTGCCAGAATGTCACAATATACGCCCGTCACAGCAAATTTCTTTACTCTAGCACCTGTATTTGCAGATGGAATTTTAATTTTGTGGTTGTTTAGTAATCATTGTAAGTCTTTAGTTTTTAGTCCACAAAAAAACTCCTTACCAGGTAGAGATGCCTTAAAATACACCTAAAATTGGAAAGTAACATCTATGTTGTACCAAAGAAATGTGGTCTTATTTTTTCCCTACGGTCAATTATAAAAAAGTTACAATATAAGTTATTTATAGCAACAACTAAGGGAGTTAATCTTAAAAAAATCCAAAAAAAAAAATTGTAAGTCCACACAAAAATCTTTACCAGGTAGAGATTGGTCAAAATACACCTCAAAATTGGATGTAGCGTGCATGTTGTACTACAGAAAAGTGGTCTCGATTTTTCCCTACGACTAGTAATGAAAAAGTTACAATATAAGCTATTTATAGTAACAACAAAGGGAAGTAATTCTAAAGAAGGGAAACATATGACATTTCGTCTCATGATGGTGTATAATTGTGTCAAGTAACAACAAAATCCCTCCATGCATGAAGAAGATGTGCTCCGGACAAAGTTTTCTTTCTTGTATCCTTTGACCTCTAAGTGTGACCTTGACCTTAGATCTGGGGACCTCGTTCTTGCACATGACACTCCGTCTTATGATGATGAACAATTGTGCCAACTTTCATCAAAATCTCTCCATGCCTGAAGAAGATATGCTCCGGACAAAGTCATTCATGAATTTGACCTTCGACCTCCAAGTGTGACCTTGACCTTAGACCTAGGGACCTGGTTCTTGCGCATGACGCTCCGTCTCATGGTGGTGAACAATTGTGCCAAGTTTAATCATAAACCCTCCATGCATGTAGAAGATATGTTCCGGACAAAGTCTGTGGACGCCGCCCGCGCGCCCATCTGCCCGCCAGGGGCATTCCCATAATACGTCCCGTTTTCCAAACGGGCGTATAAAATGGTGGGAAAAAAAATTATGTTTTCTTTTCCATTTTTATGTTATATATTATATTATATATAACACGATCTTATTCATGTAGAATCTACTCTACTGAATATTTATATAGATCAAACGCGCTATATGGATTGCAACAATATTTTCAAATTGACATTATTAAATTTATGTCATAAAAAGAAATAAATACTGTCGAACAAAATAACGAATGACGCGCAGATTGAATGCAGTGAAACTTATCACTTTTACTTTACTTTTTTACATGTCAGATTTTAAAACAAAAACGGTTTTGTCTTAGATTTTTCTAAATAGTGCATGATAATAGTGTGGGTGTTCTCCAACAAAGTCGTCAGTGTGGATGTTCTCATTTTAATAATGTTGTTTGTTTTGAACAAAATATCGTCAGATATCCTTAAAAATAGCAAAATAAAACAATGATTGACTATTATGCTAGTCACTGATATTAAATGAGCGTCAAATCTGTCCTCATTTCACGAAAATACGGTCAAAACTCACTTTCTTAGACAAAAGTGTGGTACAGCTCATACCCTCTTTGCTAACTGTTCGCGTTTTCAAGCAAAAACCAAGCTATACGTACAATATGGAACACTACCGCAGAATAGTATACTCCAGGCCGGGTACGGTGCTCTTTATCTCGAGTCGAAAGCTGCAGTAATAAAAAAGTTACAAGACTTTTTTGACCTGAATCGACGTAAATTTGTGTGTGGTCAGCTCATTTGCGCTGGGTTTTGATGACGTTGCATTCTTGGTTTCCCCACCGTGGAGATAGTACCTAAAATATTCAATTTATGAAAAACAATTAAAAAATTAACGTTAATTGCTTATATATACATAAATTAAGACCAATTGTATGTATATGGACGGTAGTGGAAAAACATGCTACTATACACGTCCTATAGCAGAACTCAACATTTGCACATGTTACAAATGCCAAAATACAATTTAGAAATATCCGCAGATATGTTCATACTGAGATGTATACAAGACTGCACTTCTATGAAAAGTTTTAGAACAGGGTAAAATATCTCAAATATCTCTGACAACATTGACCTTAACTTTACAAATAGACGTATGGACGTGACATAATTTTAAAATTACAAATTTAATACAAAATCGCATACTGGGCAATAAAAATAAGCCTCGTAAAAGAGTTCAATTATCAGAGTCTTTTGAACCTGGATGTAAATAATATTGCTGGTGGAGCCCTGGCTGCAAACTACGAAAATGTAGCTAAAATTAATTTGGAATGATATGTGCAACACAATTTGGTTCATACTTTATGCATTGCACGTTACATTTTTATAAATAAATCTATTTCCAAAATAGACAGACGAACAGTGTGAGAAGTATTAGGCTTATAACAACGGTTGGTACTATAAAGAATGATCTACTACCGCAGTTTTCTTCGTCATGTCCTCTTTCACAATGCATATTTCCATCGCATACAAAACGCACCGGCAAACAGTAACTACCTGGACATTTTACAGTTTCATTTGGACACGTATAGTTTTCTGTTTACGGAGTTGACGCCTGATTAGAATAATGTATGTTAGTAAAACCCTGCAGGAAATTACGGCTCCAGTTTCACAATATTATTTTCATGTTTTGGAATAAACTGATCGATTATGTCTATAATTCTATGCTGTGTTTATCTTATATAATTTCACCTGTCCGGGTTTAGGCCTACAGACGCACAATTGCTTTTCAGCACAGATAAAGAACATTTTCTTTTTCTCATTTAAAATTATTCGCCAAGTATTTTTAAGGGACATACATTCGGATGAGCAACTCAGAGATAGCAAAATTGTTTTATTATCCCTGGTTGTTTGCTTCTTAAATTACCCAAGAAATATCAAAGCTTTTTAAATTAAACATTTTTCAAAATTTCGATCTGTTCAGAAAGAAGAACAGCAGGCAATGATGTTAAGATCTCAAATTCAATTCTTGGGATCGGTTGACAACTTACTGTGTGCGTTATATTTTGTTCGATGAATCAATTTCAAATGTAACAACACAACTGCGAATCAAATATCTAGTTTTCCGATATTCTTATAACTGAACGTCTTCGACATTAGAATTTATATTCCTAAACTGTATGTACAGTTATCTTTATTCAAGGGTTCAACGCAACAAGGGCGTATCTACATATAATTATTATATGTAGATACGCCCTTATTGCGTTGAACCCTCGTATTGCTTGTAAAGAAAATGCCGAACATCTTCTATGACTGGCAGAAGAAGTTATTTACATAGTACCTGGTACCGTGGTACTCGTGGTAAGTGGTACACATAATAAATGGTACACATAGTGAGAGTTAAACATCGACCATTATTCAGGTTTTATGTTGGCTGTAGGTGT
This sequence comes from Mercenaria mercenaria, assembly GCF_021730395.1. Taxonomy (NCBI): domain Eukaryota; kingdom Metazoa; phylum Mollusca; class Bivalvia; order Venerida; family Veneridae; genus Mercenaria; species Mercenaria mercenaria. The sequence continues at coordinate 66,156,368 of NC_069376.1, read as the reverse complement.
AAAACGTTAACAAATTGCAGACCTAATGCCACTCCAACCTTGACATTCTGACCTCCAAACCAATACTAGTCATGAATTTGTCACACAATATCATTCCATGGCATTTGACATTCCTACGTCCAAAAGATGCTTGAGGTCACTATAATTTTGACCTACTGCGTCCAAAAACAATAGAGGTCATCCAATAATTACATTCAATCATACTCAAGTTTGGCAGCTGTGAGCCTAAACGCTCCCCTGTTATTGATAGAAACTCATTTTCAGTGAATGTTCCATCATGTGGTTCACGAGAAGAAGTCGTTCACGGTTTTTTGATTTTTAGCTCTGGCGGCCCCTAAAACTGTCAAGCAAAACCATTTGAACGAAGCTGAGATATGACCTTACAAGTAAGGGATAGACTAAGTTTGGTGATGATCCATTAAATGGGTCATCATCAGAAGTTGTTTAAAGCTTTTTTCTCTAGCATCAATACCGCTTACAAGAATGAATTAGCTCTGACGGTCCCTAAAATCAGTCAAGCGAAACCATTTGAACACAACTGAGAGATGACCTTGTAAGGATGCAGCAAAAACAAGGAGCTGCGTTCAATAAACGCTTGATGCCCCCGGTGGCATCCTTGTCGATACAAAGCAACCTAAGTCCAAAATGAGGTCAAGGTCAAACTGAGGTCAGGTGATGTTTGAAGATGAGAAATGGTCACAGGTTACATCTGTATTAGTATCAATTCATTCTTGTAAGCGGTATTGATGCTAGACGAAACGGTCCCATTTGGTTAACCTCGTACGGACGGAAGAACGTCTGAACAGACGGACGGACAGGACAATCACTATATGCCTCCCGCATCAGTAGATGCCGGGAGCATAAAAATAAACATCTTTGTTTGACTGAAGCAGCTTACAGAAGCACTCATTTCCTTAGTCTGAAGTACAGTTTACCATCTTTTAAAGACAAAAACCTCCCTACAACAGTAGATATTTTTATTTACAATTTTAAACAGGTTTTAAATTAACTTCTACAGAGGAAGGGGGAGGTGGTTGTTACATCAACCCAACAATATATAGATATATATAGATTATATGGCTGCTTTCCTGCTTTTGATGGTGGACGACCTCATGTGCACCTTTGCATATAACTGAGAGCATGTATGGGTACTCTGAAAGAACCACAGACCTTCCATTAGCCAGCATGATGGCTTCCTCAAATGAAAGAATTCAACTGAGGTTTCAAAATCAAAGCGGCGAGGGCCGAGGGGCAATTTGAAGTTATTGACCATTATGATATGACCACAGTTATATTTGGTTAACCAAGAGATGGCCCATATAAAGCAACCTAAGTCCAAAATGAGGTAAAGGTCAAGGTCAAACTGAGGTCAGGTGATGTCTGAAGATGAGGAATGGTCACAGGTTACATCTGCATTAGTATCAAGTCATTCGAGTAAGGGGTATTGATGCTAGACGAAACGGTCCCATTTGGTTAACCTCGTACGGACGGACAGGACAATCACTATATGCCTCCCGCATCAGTAGATGCCGGGGGCATAAAAATTTGGTGATATTCCATCTAGGGATTCATGAGAAGTCTTATAAACATTTCCGTATTTTAGTCAAGTGGAACAGTTTGAAAACACATAGGAGAGGACCTATACGGAATCTAAAGACCAAGTTTGGTGATGTGGTTCATCAGAAGTTAAAGATTTTTTCTACTTATAGCTCTGGCAGCCGCTTAAATCGATCAAGCAGAAACATTTGAAGGAATCTTAAGAGAGGGCATTACAAGGATGCTACAGACTAAGTTTTGAGATGATCCATCAAGTGGTTCATGAGACATATACGAAAAACTTAACCAAGATTTGTACATTAAAAGGGGCAATAATTCAGGCAAAATCCTTGATAAGAGTTATGTATGATGTATCTTGCCTAAAACTGGATAAGGAGATGGTACACAAGTGTTGAAAGTTTCAAAGCTATATGTCAGAAGGTTTCGTCAAAATGTGGACTAGTATGAAAAACTTAACCATGATGTGGCGCCAACGCCATGGTAAGTAGGATAAACAAGAGCACCGCCTTGCGGGTGCCGACGCTCATCTGATTTTTTTTGTATAATAGAAATATTGTCCTACCCATGATTTTCTAAGTGTAAAAAGGGCCATCATTCTTGCAAAAAGCAGGATAGAGTTATGTTTCTTGATGTACAGTGTCCACTTATGATGGTGAAAAACTGTTGCAAGTTTTAAAGCAATAGCTTTGATAGTTTATGAGAAAAGTTGACTTAAACATAATACTCAACCAAGAAAATGATTTTCTAAGTCCAAAAGGGGCAATAATTATTGTAAAAAGCAGGATGGAGTTATGTTGCTTGCTGTACAGGGTCAGCTTATGATGGTGAACAAGTGTTGCAAGTTTCAAAGCAATAGCTTTGATAGTTTAAGAGAAAAAGTTGACCTAAACATAAAACTTAACCAAGAAATCTGATATTTTCTAAGTCCAAAAGGGGCCATAAATCTTGCAAAAAGCAGGATGGAGTTATGTTTCTTGCTGTACAGGGTCAGCTTATGATGGTGAACAAGTATTCCAAGTTTCAAAGCAATAGCTTTGATAGTTTAGGAGAAAAGTTGACCTAAACATAAACCTTAACCAAGAAATCTGATATTTAGTAAGTCCAAAAGGGGCCATAAATCTTGCAAAAAGCAAGATGGAGTTATGTTTCTTGCTATACAGGGTCAGCTTATGATGGTGAACAAGTATTCCAAGTTTCAAAGCAATAGCTTTGATAGTTTAGGAGAAAAGCTGACCTAAACATAAAACTTAACCAGGCAACGCCGACGCCGACAACCGCTCAAGTGATGACAATAACTCATCATTTTTTTTCAAAAAATCAGATGAGCTAAAAATGAGAGCAGACACAGCTTCATCACAATAGCTCGCGCTGTTCAGGCAAGCTAAATACATAGACTGAACTTTGTGTAACTTCATCTTCAACCGGTGCTAGAGGGTGTTAGGGTAGCTGCCTATTTTTCAACTCTTATTAGCAGACTCATTATTCTTGGTTGTGTTCTATGATTTCAAAGGATTTTCTTATAGATTTTACTACATGTATACAGTATTATAAAGACCGATCTTAACTACCTTGTAATCTGCTGAACTGAACCTCATGATATTCACCTTACTGTCACTTTTGTGTCTATGGAGGAGATATAATCACAAGAAATAACTGTTTTAACGAGTTTATTACTTTATCAAATCCAGTTAAAGCAAACTTAACAAAAATCTACCATCAGTTTCAGTTCAATCTCACAATATCAATACAATATAGCCAAATAAAAATATTTTATAAATAGAGTAAACCTGTAACTGAAATATAAAATAGAACAGGAGTAGCATTTATACTGCAAGGGGAGGAAAACAGGTTACTTCGTTCATTCAAATCATAGATTATCTGAAAAGACTCTTACTCAGGTATAATGAAACAAAATTCAAAATCATAATTTCAAGTAACAGTTTCATCTGAAATATGCTGATATACGTTTCATAGTAATAAGCTTAAATTTTTATCAGACAAAAAATACAGGAGTAAATCAAATGATACAGCATTTGCAAACAATATATTTAACATCTTCATTCCAAAAACATGCATTTAAACGTTCTCAGCACATATAAAGAAATCTTATGGTAATACCCAATAAAACATTTTAGATAAAACATTTCTTCAGTTTACTTCACTATCAGTAACATCTTTACTACCAGAATTCATGGTACTATTTTGCAACATCTCCCATAATGTATTGTGTATGCATAGAATACATGTATATTACAGATATTCAGTAGTCTTGAAAGTTGAATAACAACATTCCATTAAGACCAACTAACGACTGAAAAACCAACATCTCCTTACACAGTCATACATATAACCTCTAGAAGGTTGTTCACTGCTAGAAAGAGTGTGTGTTGTAGAGGTTCTTGTTCTTGAGAAGTTTATTCTAAAGATCTGTGTATACTGGGACAGTAACTAAATGTTTAGTGTTTGGGCGTGTTAATAACTGAGGTTACATGTATATAGGTCTCCATTATAAACAATAACGAAATAAAACAGAAGTTTTAAATATTTTTTTCTACAATGTAAAAATCTGCCGTTAATAAATCAAGGTCCATGAAAGAGAAAAATTACAATAAGCAAAAATGTAAATTTGTAAGTTCATAACATTCAGCTTATAATTAAACAAACTTGAAATCTTGTTTCAACTTTAAAAGTAAAAGAATGACTACATGCTAGACTATGTACAGGAGATTTGACATTTATAAATTTATGCATATTTACATAAATCACATACTTAAAATGTAGAGATGTGCAGTCCAACATATATATACAGACCATGCTTAAGATAGCTAAAATGTGGCCCCTTTATGTTGTTATTCAAACAATTAAAGCTCTAGATGGAAATGAACCTACCAGTCTATTCCTAGGTGGTCTTTCACACAGGTTTGACTGTAAATTTCATAGAACTTCATCTGTTTATAAGAAAATTTCACTAACTGGATCTAGACTCCTTTCAAAATGATAAACTACACTTAGACCTTGCATACTTTTGTTTTGCAATAAAATGGCAGTGTTGTGTTGTCAGTTTTTTTTGTTCAATGCTAATAACATATGAAGAAATATTTTCTCCCTATCTATTGTATAAGTTACTGTTAAACAAATTTCCATTAATACATTCTATTCTACAGCTTATTTTTATTGCAGGGTAGGCTCTGCAGAGAGCTCTTCTACATATTTTATAGACTAAGCAAGTGTATGACACTGCCTAGAACACACTGAATCATTTTTTGAACTATTTACATTTACTAAACCACCTACATATGGTCTTTATTTCAGAAATGTTAGCATAAATCTAGAGTAGTGCCACTTTAAAAGATAAGGTCAACCCCAGTCAGCATAATTCATACTCAACAGTCTGAAAATGCTTTTATTCAGGTCTATTCTGGCATTTTTCAGGATACCATAACTAAATATGGTCTTTTATATACTGACAGTGACCATTTAATGTAATGCTCAATATCTCCGTCAAAGACCTTCAACTATACTGGCAAATGTTCATTATTTAGACTTTTAAACACCCTGCAAACTGAAATTACTGGTCTTTCCAGCCTGGCGGTCTTTGCACAGGTATGACCATATCCCAAATATTCACATAAAGCATGAAATCTACAATCTATAAATATATTCCTTCCTTTCCGTGACAATGAGAATTACCTATACTTCAATTAAATATATTTAAAAACAATGTTTAATTTGTTCTCAATTCATTGCAGCACAAACATCTACAACTTTGGAACACACTTGTAACAAAAACTTACTCCAATTTCATACTAATAAATCTTTCTAGTAGCACTTATAAAACAAAAATTTGTTAAAATGTAGGGTCTACAATTTGAGATGATTTCCTCATAACAACATGGTTGACGGGTTTTCTAGATATTTGCGGAACTGTGCTAACCACTGGGCACCTACAGCACCGTCTACAACACGGTGGTCACAACTTAGTGTCACTGACATCACTGTCGCTTCAGAGTATCTGTGAAATATAAAGTCACACCAGTCTTTATAAAAACATATCTGGGTATGCTAGAAAGTGTTAGTCTTTATTTACACATTTGAATATACAGTAAATGTTATGTATCTTCTGTATCGTTAGCTGACAATTTTGTATTTTCAGAACTTTGGAAGCATAAAATAACTTGAATGTGAAAAAATGAAGCGGTCTAGAGTGTATTATACTACATAACTTTTTAATTTAAAAAAGATTAGTCTGACAAGCAATTACAGCCAACTTCCGGAAGGGGTATTTGTCATGCTTGTTGCTGTGTCAACAACATTTTTTTACAAAGAGTGAGTGAGTGAGTTTTACAGCGAATCGACACAAAATGGTCATATATCGCCGATTTTATACAAAGGAACTTATTTGAATGATTTGCTTATTCTCCAAATTACAAACCATCTGTAAGCAAGGTTTCACGAAAAGATATCTTGTACTTTTAGTTAATGCAGGATCTATCTTTTTTGACTGATGGGTAGACAGACAGACAGGTAGACCAATGGATCAAGGGATAAAATAATAAGATCTATCTATTAGATATATTCTGTCTTCTACCTATGTAAAAGTTTCATGAAAAAATCCCTTGTATTTTCTATGTTATGGCAAAATGCACCATTTATGAATGACTGGAGACAGATGGATTAATAGACTAAGGGGTTAGAGCTGAACAGTTCAAAGTGCTTTTTATAAACAATTAGAGTATTTTCACTCTTATGCATTTGGACTGTAATTACAATGTATCTATAGGTGCATTAACCTACCCTGAGTCACTGTCTTCATCCACAACTAATCTCTTTTCGGCCCCGCCTACAGCCAGAATACACGCCTGTGGAGGATTGATCACTGCTGAAAATGACTTGATTCCAAACATACCTAGATTTGAGATTGTGAATGTACCGCCCTGAAACATTGACAAAACTGACACTGAAATTCATCTATTTAGACATAGTTTAAATACACACAATACATCTATACAACAGACTGAAACTAGATGAAAACTAGAAGACGCTTTTGTAAAAAAGTGCATGTCTCCACCAATGCATAGTCGTACAGGCAAGAAGTCAAAAGGGGACAGGAGCGAAAGTCAAAGAGACATCGGTGGTTGGCTGCAATATGGACCATCTACTTGGTATGTCCAGTCATCCCACTAAGTTTCAACATTCTAGGCCTAGTGGTTCTCTAGTTATTGTTCAGGCTCCTGTGGTCTTGACATATGACCAAGTGACCCCAAAGTAAATAGAGGTCATCTACTCTGCATGTTCAATCATCCTATTAAGTTTCAACACTCTGGGTCAAGTGGTTCTCAAGTTACTGTCTGGAAATGCTTTTACATGACCAGGCCCCTGTGACCTCGACCTTTAATAGAGTGACCCAAAAATCAGTAGGGGTCATCTACTCTGCATGTTCAATCATCCTATGAAGTTTCAACATTCTTGGTCAAGTGGTTCTCAAGCTATTGATCGGAAATGGTTTTCCATGTTCAGGCCCCTGTGACCTTGACTTTTAACAAAGTGACCCCAAAATCAATAGGGGTCATCTACTCTGCATGTCCAATCATCCTATTTATTCAACATTCTGGGTCAAGTGGTTATCAAGTTACTGACCAGAAATGGTTTTCCATGTTCAGGTCCCTGTGACCTTTACCTTTATCAGAGTGACCCCAAAATCAATAGGGGCCATCTCCTTTGCATGATCAATCATACTATGAAGTTTCAACACTCTGGGTCAAGTGGTTCTCAAGTTACTGATTGGAAAGAATTTTCTGTGTTCTGCTTCCTGTGACCTTGACTTTTGATGGAGTCACCCGAAAAAACAATAGGGGCCATGCATCTACTTTGTAAGTCCTATCACCCTATGAAGTTTGAAGGTTCTGGGTCAAAGTGTTCTCAAGGATTTCCATTTTATGTCCCCTGTAACCTTGACCTTTAACAGAGTGACCCAAAAATCAATAGAGGTCAACTACTCTGTATGTCCAATCATTCTATGAAGTTTCAATATGCTGAGGCAAGTGGTTCTCAAGTTACTGTCCAGAAATGATTTTACATGACCCGGTTCCTGTGACCTTGAGCTTTAATAGAGTGACCCAAAAACAATAGGGGTCATCTACTCTACATGTTCAATCACCCTATGAAGTTTCAACATTCTGGGTCAAGTGGTTCTCAAGCTATTGATCGGAAATGGTTTTCCATGTTCAGGCCCCTGTGAACTTGACCTTTAATAGAGTGACCCCAAAATCAATAGGGGTCATTTAGTTTGCATGTCCAATCATCCTATGAAGTTTCAACATTCTGGGTCAAGTGGTTCTCAAGTTACTGACCAGAAACTGTTTTCCATGTCCAGGCCCCTGTGACCTTGACCTTTAACAGAGTGACCCCAAAATCAATAGTGGTCATCTACCCTGCATGACCAATCATCCTATGAAGTTTCAACATTCTGGGTCAAGTGGTTCTCAAGTTACTGAGCAGAAACGGTTATCCATGTTCATGCCCCTGTGACCTTGACCTTAAATAGAGTGACCCCAAAATCAATAGGGGCCATCTACTTTGCAGATCAATCATCCTACGAAGTTTCAACATTCTGGGTCAAGTGTTTCTCAAGTTTTTGATCAGAAATGGTTTTCAATGTTCAGGCCCCTGTGACCTTGACCTTTGATGGAGTGGCGCCAAAAACAATAGGGGTCGTCTACTCCAGCAGCCCTGCCACCCTATGAAGTTTGAAGATTCTAGGTTAAATGGTTCTCTAGTTATTGATTGGAAATGAAGTGTGACGTACGGACGGACGGACAGGGCAAAAACAATATGTCTTCCCAAGAGGGTGGGGAGGAGACTTAAACACAACAACAGCAATATTGTTTTAAACTAGAAATGTGTCCATGGGACACAGATGCCCCCACTACATGACATTAAAATGACAATTTTTTCCCAGGTCAGGGGCCAAAAATGACAATTTTTTCCCAGGTCAGGGGCCAGAACTCCTACAATACTGAATGAATCCAGATGCGAAACCCCAGGTGCACAACTGCACATGCTGACCAACATTCCTGTAAACTTTGGTGACTCTAGGTCAAATACTTTTGGAGCTACGCACGACACAACATTAAATTGACCCATTTTTAACTAAGTCAGTGGCTATAACTCCTACACGACTGAATGAATCCGGACGCGAAACCCCAGGTGCACAACTGCATATGCTGACCAACATTCCTGTAAACTTTGGTGATTCTAGGTCAAATACTTTTGGAGCTATGCGCGACACAACATTAAAATGACCAATTTTTTACTAAGTCAGGGGCCATAACTCCTACATGACTGGATGAATCCGGACGCGAAATCCCAGGTGCACAACTGCACATGCTGACCAACATTCCTGTAAACTTTGGTGACTGTAGGTCAAATACTTCTGGAGCTATGCGCGTCACAACATTAAAATGACCAATTTTTTACTAAGTCAGGGGCCATAACTCCTACATGACTGGATGAATCCGGATGTGAAACCCCAGGTGCACAACTACACATGCTGACCAACATGCCTGTAAAGTTTTGTGACTCTAGGTCATATACTTTTGGAGCTAGGCGCGACACAACATTAAAATGACCAATTTTTACAAAGTCAGGGGCCATAACTTCTACAGGACTGAATGAATCCGGACGCGAAACCCCAGGTGCACAACTACACATGCTGACCAACATTCCTGTAAAGTTTTGTGACTCTACGTCAAATACTTCCAGAGCTACGCACGACACAACATTTTCGGAAGGACGGACGGACGGACGGAAGGACGGACAGACAAGAGCAAATCTATAATTATGCCCCCCCACAAAGTGGTGGGGGCATAAAAAGGATCATATACATTGACATGGAAACAAAATAGCTGCCATTTTATCAAATGTTTTAAGTATTCAAAACTTTTCTTAATTTTGATTCTTTCACTACAATAAAATTTACAATCTTTTAAGAGGATATTAAACACAGCCTTACTGACCTGGAATTCATGTGGTTGTAACTTGCCATCTCTGGCCTTTGATGCTAATATACCAACATCTTCTCCTATCTGTGATAGACCCTGCACAGTATAACAAAAATTCCATTTAGTTTGAGCATACTTTCTGAAAATATGGACTATCAATTTGACCAAGGTGGACAAAATCCAGTTTGTTTTTTTTTGTTTTTTTTTTTTATTTCTTATGGGAACTTTGTCCAACACTACTTTCTGTAACCTTAAAACAGTTTTCATTTGTTTAACAAGCTGACACAGTCAAAGACAGGGTATGCCTAATGGTAATGTTATTGTATTTAAAAAAACTGTACAACCAGCATTAAATAAATATTCAGCCTGCATCATGAAGACAAAGAATGACTTGACTTCCCTTCAAATGTGTACTGTTATAAATTATAATTCAGTCATCATCCACTCCATACAAAAACACTAAATAATGTAAACAAAAATTGTCACTTTATCAATTATGTTTATTTGAACTGATGTAACTGTGACTCTTTATTTTCTTTGGTTTAGTCACACTGACAATTAAGTTTTGCCAGCTTCTGGTGGTGGAGGAAGACCCCAGAGGCCACTCGGAACATTATTTCAGGCATGGGCAATTATAAAACCAACGACCTTCCATAAGCCACCTTAAGAATTCCAAACTCCAAGAAAGGTTTCAAAACCCATATCAACAAGCAAATTCGATGAATTGGTATCCCCCGCCGAAAGGGTTTGTGGTGAGGAATGGCAAAAAGATATATCCAGCAAAAAGTGAAAGGATGTTAATAAGAAGCAAATAATTTCATTAGTCAAAATCAATTTAACAGAAAACAAATGTTTAATTAAAGAGTATATAATAAATGTATGATACTTTGATCCTGACTAAAGAATTTATTTTGAATGGGATATGCTTACTGTAACAAGCTTAGCTTAAATTCTTTTAAAATTAAATGCAGTTAATTGAAATATGAGCTTGAGGTTTAACTGGAACGAAATATTGTCTTCGAGTGGTTTGGCACCAGGTGTTGCTGTTTAACATGTACATTTGAACTTAAAAGGACAGTTTCCTTAAGAGAACACAGGTAAGATATCTTGAACATGGCTGAGGGCAAGGTTCGTGCAGTCACAACTTAACATGTTGAAGGTTTGAACATTTAAAAAAAAAAAAAGGAATGGAAATATATATATGTATATATTTATTTTTTTAGGGGGTGGGGGTGCAGGGGAACGGGAGAGGAAACAAAATTTCACATGTTGATTATAAATATTGATTGAAAATTAAACATTAAAAAAAAGAGGGTAAAAGGGTGAAGTTGGTGGGGGGGGGGGGGGGGGGGGAGGATGCATGATCAGTGGTGGGCATGACTGGGTGGAGAAGTGAGGTGGGGGAATGGTACAACTTGGAAGGTTTGAAAAAAATCTAAAATAAGAAATGAAAATTTTATTTTTTTTTTGGGGGGGGGGGGGGGGGGGTTTGAGAGGGGGGGGGGGTGTGACCAAGGCAAGTGGGTGACCAGGTGTGGGTGCGCAACTTCACATGTTTATAATAAATGTTCATATAAAAGAATGAAAGAAATTTAATGAAATTCTGCCAAATGGTAAGTTTGTTATGTACAAATAAATTATGTGGATTTTTAGACAATTAAAGGGCAATAACTCTGAAGTTACAAAAGAAATCCGTACAAAACTGTCTGTGCACAACCACATTATAGTGCTCTAAATTCTGTTAAAGTTTCATAGTTCTAGGTAAAATATATCAAAAGTTACGATGCAGAAATTGCCATATTTATAGATCTATAGTACCCTATATAGTTAACACTAGAAATTTCTAAGGGCCATAACTCTGGTGTTACTTGGGCAATCTGTCTGAAACTTGATGGGCCCCATAACCTCATAGTGGTGAACATGTATATGAAGTTTGTTTGAAAAAAATCTAAAATAAGGATTTTTTTTTTTTTTTTTTTTTTTTTGAGGGGGGGGGGGTGGTCAGGGGGAGGTGTGTGATCAAGGTAAGGGGGTGACCAGGTGTGGGTACACAACTTCACATGTTTACAATAAATGTTCATGGAAAAGAATGAAAGAAATTTAATGAAATTCTACCAAATGGTAAGTTTGTTATGTACAAATATGTGGATTTTTATACAATTAAAGGGCAATAACTCTTAATTTACAAAATAAATCCGAATGAAATTGTGTGTACACAACCACATTATGATGATCTAAATTCTGTTTAAGTTTCATAGTTCTAAGTCAAATATATCAAAAGTTATGATGCAGAAATTGCCATATTTATAGTACCCTATATAGTTAATACTAAAAACTTCTAAGGGCCATAACTCTGGTGTTACTTTGGCAATCTGACTGAAACTTGACGGGCCGCAAGAACTCATAGTGGTGAACATGTATATGCAGTTTTAAATAAATATTCCCAACCATTTCCTAGATATGGCTCCAGACGGACGGACGGAAGGACGGACAACGCCAAAACTATATCCCTCCGACTTTCGTCGGGGGATAATAAGGCAAGTGACATGAAGCCAGTCAATTCTAATGAACCTTATAACCAGGGATATCATATCCAATAGTGTGGCCAAGGAAACCTAGATTTAACATCTGAACAAATTTGCCAAACTGGCATCTCACAAATATATTGTAATAGCTTCAGCTAACAGCAGACAAAAATTTCCTTAAGTACAACTCCTTACAACTGTCACTTATTTTCGAACATATTTTGCTGAGAAAGAAAAACACCACCAAAACTTTCAATGATAAATCAACAATAGGGATTCAGTTTTACAGATTGTTGATAAGTAAAAGAGCTTACCTTCAGATCAGCTCTGAATACAATAGGTGTAATAAGCCCAGCATCTGTCGCCACGGCAACATTTATATCTACTGTATTGTACCTGAAAGTTCCATATTTATATGTTATAAAAACTTGTATTGAGACTTACTATTCAACTGTGCAATTCTGGATGAAATATTAAATAAATTAAGCCAATCATATTAATCAGACAAAGTCAATACCAAACAATTGCACAAATATGAGAAATCAGGGTCATTTATGAGCCAGGAAGATCGTGGAAACGTTGGATGCTCATCGGTGGTGCTTCATATGTGTAACTGTGATGAAGGTTATTTTAGAAGTGTACCAACTGGGATTGTATTCTGCAAAGAATTTGTGACATTAGTTGCTGTGATCTGCTCTTCCTTGATATATAGTTAAATGAAATCCCTTTACTAATGTAAGTGAATGGAGATTGAAAATGTGTACTGTTATTGTAACACTTACTGTCTCACAAAGCTATCCTGCCATGAAGAATTTGCCTCGGGTATCTGTTTACACGCCAAGGCCGATGCTTTGATGATAAAATCATTCACAGAGATTTTTTTGTTGTCTTTTGCTAATAAACTGTTCAGTTCTTTTCTTAACCTAAAATAAACATAAAAGATAAAAGCTATGAAAACTGCACCAGTTTTGGTTTTATACTGACATTACATAGTGCATGTATACACAATTTTAATTAATCTAAAAAAAAAATTTTTTATGTAGTTTCAAAGAGAAACTGCTTTTACATTTCCAATTTCAAAGATAAATCTCTCTTTCTTACTTCAAAACGGTAACTTTTCTTAAGATTTCACAGAAATATTATAAACTTCATTTCAATGAGAAGCTGTTTTCTTTTCATAACTGCAAAGAGAAACTTCTTAACATGAATACAACGAGAAACTTACATCATTTAAAAATGAAAAAACCTTATTAATGTTACGTCATTATTTTAAAATAGAAATGCATAAAGCTTTATCTTAGATATATACCTACATAATAATACAAGCTTAACATTTATACAATCCTGCACTGAACATGGGCAGCTAACAAACTTCATGTTTAGTTTTCCAATGAAATGTTCAGTTTGAAGTTAGTTTCTCTTCTTAAATAAACAAAATGTATACTATTTTGAGCAAAATCTGTTGAAATTCCAGATAGAAAACAATGGACATTAATGTTAATAGAATTATGAGACATATATGTATGCAGGTCTAAAGGAAAACCCATTTTATAGACTTTTAATTCTGCACACAACTGTAAGTACAGTTGAACCTGCCTTAAAAAGCCACCTATATCAAATGGCCATTTGCCAAAATAGACTTTCTGTTGTTATTTCAATCTGTCTTAAGCCGCTACCTGTCTTCAGCTGGCAGATTTTATCCCTCCCTTGATAGCTGCTTAATAAAGGGTTGATTACAGTTTCTATTGACTGAACTGGACTTTGAAGAATAATGAAACTCTAACATAATACGACACATCATTGACAAATTATCAACTGTTCATATATGAAAAATGGTATATAATGACTTACTCCAAAGTTTTATCAAGTGTAACATCTATGGTGAGATAATAATGAGGTATAGTCTGTTTGGACTCTGTCAACCTCTTAGCTATAGTCTGAAATAAATTCAATTAATCAAACAATCAATCAATCAATGAAAACGAAATTGTTACATACAATTTAACACCTTGGAAACAAGAGCTGTCCGTAAGACAGCCAAGCTCGACTATTCGAAATATTGTCACAGAAGCAGGAAACTATTACCCAAAATGTTAAATATCAAAAGAGTTTTAAGTTCCGAAACGGGACATAATTTGACCAAAATGCATATTAGAGTTATGGGACTTGATCCTATCAACTAGTTTTATAACCCCGAAGAAACATGTTAAGTTTCAATTCCATATCTGCATTAGTTTTGGAGATAGCAACTTGCATGTAAAACTTTAACCAGAATTTTCTAAGTCCAAAAGGGGGCATAATTTGCTCAAAATAAATGTTAAGAGTTATGGAACTTGACCCAGTGAGGTTGGTAACTGACCTAGAAAAAGAATAATTAAGTTTCAAATCTATATGCCTTTTAGTAATAGCTGTTTGTACTTGCACACAAAACTTTAACCAGAATTTTCTAAGTCCAAAAGGGGGCATAATTTGGCTAAAATACATGTCAGAGTTATGGGACTTGATTCTATCAACTAGTTTTATAACCCCAAAGACACATGTGAAGTTTCAATTTAATATCTGCATTAGTTTTGGAGATAGTAACTTGCATGTAAAACTTTAACCAGGATTTTCTAAGTCCAAAAGGGGGCATAATTTGGCTAAAATACATGTCAGAGTTATAGGACTTGACCCAGTGAGGTAGGTAATTGATCTAGAAAAAGAAAAAATAAGTTTCAAATCTATATGCCTTTTAGTAATAGCTGTATGTACTTGCACACAAAACTTTAACCAAAATTTTCTAAGTCCAAAAAGGGGCATAATTTGGCTAAAATGAAGGTCAGAGTTATGGGACTTGATTCTATCAACTAGTTTTATAACCCCGAAGACACATGTGAAGTTTCAATTTAATATCTGCATTAGTTTTGAGATAGTAACTTGCATGTAAAACTTTAACAAGGATTTTCTAAGTCCAAAAGGGGGCATAATTTGGCTAAAATACATGTCAGAGTTATAGGACTTGACCAGTGAGGTAGGTAATTGATCTAGAAAAAGAAAAAATAAGTTTCAAATCTATATGCCTTTTATTAATAGCTGTATGTACTTGCACGCAAAACTTTCACCAAAATTTTCTAAGTCCAAAAGGGGGCATAATTTGGCTAAAATAAAGGTCAGAGTTATGGGACTTGGTGCTATCAACTAGTTTTATAACCCCGAAGACACATGTGAAGTTTCAATTCAATATCTGCATTAGTTTTGGAGATAGTAACTTGCATGTAAAACTTTAACCAGAATTTTCTAAGTCCAAAAGGGGGCATAATTTGCTCAAAATACATGTTAGAGTTATGGAACTTGACCCAGTGAGGTTGGTAATTGACCTAGAAAAAGAATAAATAAGTTTCAAAGCTATATGCCTTTAAATGATAGCTGTATGTACTTGCATGCAAAAACTTAACCAAGGTGTGACGCCGACGCCGACGCCAGGGTGAGTAGAATAGCTAGACTATTCTTTGAATAGTCGAGCTAAAAATGAGAAAAAAATAAACATCTTTGTTCGACTGAAGCAGCTTACAGCAAAACTAGTCATTTCCTTAGTCTGACGTACAGTTTACCATCTTTAAAAGACAAACACCTCCCTACAACAGTAGATATTTTTATTTACAATTTTAAACAGATTCCAAACTCTTACAGAGGAAGTGGAAGGTGGTTGTCACCTCAACCCCACCAATTATAGATTATATGGCGGCTTTCCTGCCTTTGATGGTGAACGACCTCAGGTGCACCTTCGTGTATAACTGAAAGCATGGATGGGTTCTTTGAAAGAACCACAGACCTTCCATAAGCCAGCATGATAACTTCCTCAAATGAAAGAATTCAACACCCCAAAGTGAGGGGCAATCTGCAGTTACCGACCTTAATCGTATGGCAACAGTGGCCCCGACAACAGATTATTATAATTACATGTATATGGTTATGATCTATATTCTAAGGTGGTCTCAGCACAGGTTGTACTGTAAATTGCATTACAGGCACTTTATCTATTTACACTATAATGTCTCACCTTTCTCATATTAGTCAGTGGAATATCTACATAAGCTCCTGGAGCTGCAGGGGCACCCACAGCGGGGGCAGGGGCTACTGCACCTGGTGTAAAGTTCATTACATCTTCTGCTCGAATCTGACCATCTGGACCACTACCAGTCACAAGCTGAAATGGACACAAGAGGATACATTCTCATATTTGTACAAGCACACATACATATATAACTTTATACATGTCTAACATTCCAAATTTAGAGCATTACCATTTTTCATACATTTTCAGTGTATACATTCAAGATGTACCAGTAAAATATATATTGTAAATCTTTAAGGTAATCAATCACATTTAAGCAATATTTTATGACATTATCTGCTTTTCTTATATTATTTTTTATCTTTATTCAGAAAACAAAAAGACCCATTACACAGAGATAGGTCACTACTAGAAATGTACATTTATAGTTGTGACACAACTTTTATGTCTTTTTTATTAATATTTTTGACTATGGTCTCGCTGTCAGAGTGATATTTCTAAAACAAAACCATGTGGACAACTTCACATGTTGAATAATATTCCTGTAATGTTTCATAATACTGGGGCAAGTACTTTTTGAGGTACATGTAACACAAACATAGGCTTTTTTTAATTTTCATGCATATTTTTGACTAAGTCAAGGCCCAAAACTCTGGTCTGGCTGTGTGAGATCCAAATTAAAACCCCTGGTGCACAACTTCCTGTGCTGAATAACAGTCCTGTGAGGTTTGATAACATATAATGACAAGAATTTGAACTGATGGATGGACAGATGGACGGATGAACAAGCAGACAAGGGCAACTCTTAGTGCCCGGGGCACAAAAATAATGAGTAAATGTGTCTTACATTTAGGTCAACTCTCTTCTCAGCAGCTAGTGTCCTGGCATAGGGTGTAGAAAAAACTCTTGCTCCTGTTGCTGATACTGCCGGTGCTGCCTGAGGTGGCGCTGGTGGTGGTGCCTGAGTTGGAGTGGGTGTGGCAGGTCTAGGAGGGGGTGGAGCAGCAGCTGGAGTGGGAGGAGATGGGGATGGGGGAGCTGCCTCAGCTTTTCCTGACACTGAAGAATCATCCGCAGCTGTCGGGACGTAATCTTTGAACGCTGCAATATCACCCTCATCAGCAACTATGATACACAGCAACTGTAAGACATAAACAATACATTCATACAAACAACTATCATGCAGAAAGAAGATCCCTAGAAGATGTTATAAAAACAAAATTTTGTTAATACACAGTTTGATTAAGATAAGTAAATAATCAAAGCGCTGAAAAACATTTGTTGTACTTCGTTATTTTTTAAAAAAAGTTTGACACAGTTCATGTCCTTTGGCAACTTCCCAGCTTTTCATGGTGGAGAAAGACACCGGGTGCACAGCACAATCAAAGGCTATGGGTAAAACCATCAACTATTTCATACTTGCAAGCATTGCATAAATGTGTACTACCACTATAAAACTGGAAGCTTCTTTTAAGCAATCAACTGTTACTGCACATGACATTTAATCATGAATGTAGCTCTACATACAAAACTAGAAAATGCTTTTGTAAAAAAGCACATGTCTCCCCCAATGCAAAGTCCTATAGGCAAGGAGTCAATAGGGGTCAGGAGCGAAAGTGGAAGAGACACTGATGGTTGGCTGCAATAGGGATCATCTACTTGGCATGTCCAGTCATCCCGCTAAATTTCAACACTCTTGGCCTAGTGGTTCTCAAGTCACTGTTCAGGCTCCTGTGACCTTGACCTTTGATCAAGTGACCTCAAAATAAATAGAGGTCATCTACTCTGCATGTCCAATCATCCTATTAAGTTTCAACATTGTAGGTCAAGTGGTTCTCAAGTTATTTCCAAAAAATGATTTTACATGAACAGGCCACTGTGACCTTGACCTTTAATAGAATGACCCCAAAATCAATAGGGGTCATCTACTCTGCATGTTCAATCATCCTATGAAGCTTCAACATTCTGGGTCAAGTGGTTCTCAAGTTATTGATCGAACTGGTATCAATGTTCAGGCCTCTGTGACCTTGACCTTTAACGGAGTGACCCCAAAAACAATAGGGGTCATTTACTCTGCATGAACAATCACCCTATGAAGTTTCAACATTCATGGTCGAGAGGTTCTCAAGTTATTGATTGGAAATGGTTTTCCATGTTCAGGCCCCTGTGGCCTTGACCTTTAACAGAGTGACCCCAAAATCGTTAGGGGTCATCTACTCTGCATGACCAATCATCCTATGAAGTTTCAACATTCTGGGTCAAGTGGTTCTCAAGTTACTGACCGGAAATGGTTTTCAATGTTCAGGCCCCTGTGACCTTGACCTTGAATGGAGTGACCCCAAAATCGATAGGGGTCATCTATTTTGCATGCACAATCATCCTATGAAGTTTCAACATTCTGGGTTAAGTGGTTCTCTAGTTATTGATCGGAAATGGTTTTCCATGTTCAGGCCCCTGTGACCTTGACCTTTGATGGAGTGACCCCAAAATCAATAGGGGTCATCTACTCTTTATGACCAATCATCCTATGAAGTTTCAACATTCTGGGTCAAGTGGTTCTCTAGTTATTGATCGGAAATGGTTTTCCATGTTCAGGCCCCTGTGACCTTGACCTTTGACGGAGTGACCCCAAAATGAATAGGGGTCATCTACTCTTCATGATCAATCATCCTATGCAGTTTCAACATTCTGGGTCAAGTGGTTCTCTAGTTATTGATCGGAAATGGTTTTCAATGTTCAGGCCCGTGACCTTGACCTTTGACGGAGTGACCCCAAAAACAATAGGGGTCGTCTACTCCAGCAGCCCTACAACCCTATAAAGTTTGAAGGTTCTAGGTCAAATGGTTCTCCAGTTATTGCTCGGAAATGAAGTGTGACGTACGGACGTACGGACGGACGGACGGACAGGGCAACAACATTAAATTTATATATTTAGTTAAGTTAAATATATAATTATGAGGAGGACTTTCTACATATGAAGTAAATATCTAAATATGAAATTTTAGTGAAGAATAGCCATTGGAAATCTTTAAACATGTATGTATTCATTCATGCTTGCAATTGAATTAAATCAGTTCAGTAGTAACAACAGAGTAATCTGAAAGCATATTCTCTAGTTGGCCCTCTATCTACCTATTACCAGGCTTAATGAGTCTCTTGTACTTTCAGCATCCATTTTTAGCAATATTTTTACTATTTGTTGCCACAGGAAAGTGTTTGATATTGCAACTACATTTAAAATAAGCTGTATATTCAGATGGACAGACAAGAAGGCACACCTTATGTCTTAAAGGTTGTCAATCACAATTAAACATTTACCACACTTTTCACTTTTGTTATATGCATTTAAAGACTTATTAATTAAAGGAATAAAAAGACCCACTACATAGTATTAAATTTCTATAACTTTATGTATATACACTTTATTTTTATAAAAAATTTGCGATTATCCCCCTTTAATATGAAATTATTCATAAAGTTGAATATTTCCTTTATTTCAATATATATGCAAGTTCTACTTTTACATCTGCTTCCATAGGTAATTGGATTTTTCAACAAGAGCTGTCGGAGAACAGCAATACTCGACTATTCAACAGCCTTGTCAATTGAATTAATACGAGTCGAAAAAGGGGCATAATTTTGTAAAACTGGGAAAAAGGGTTATGAAACCTTCACAGTGCTTATCAGCTCATAAAGTGAACAAGTGCGTGAAGTTTCAATCCTTTCCCATAGGTGGATACTGAAATACCAGCTTACATACAAAAACTTAACCAAAAACTGCTAAGTCGAAAAAGGGGCACAATTTTGAAAAAAATGCAAAGTAGAGTTATGGGACCTACACAGTGCATGTCAGATCATGACAGTGAACAAGTGTGTGAAGTTTCAATCCATTCCCATTAGTGGTTACTGAGATACCAGCTTACATACAAAACCTTAACCAACAATTTCCAAGTCGAAAAGGGGCAGAATTTTGTAAAAAAGCAAAATAGAGTTATGGAACCTGTGCAATGTAGGTCAGTTTATCACAGTGAATAAGTGTGTGAAGTTTCAATCCATTCCCACAAGTGGTTACTGAGATACCAGCTTACATACAAAACCTTAACCAAGAATTTCTAAGTCGAAAAAAGTGCATAATTTTGTAAAAAAGCAAAATAGAGTTATGAAACCTTTGCAATGTAGGTCAGTTTATCACAGTGAATAAGTGTGTCAAGTTTCAATCCATTCCCACAAGTGGTTACTGAGATATCAGCTTACATACAAAACCTTAACCAAATCGGGAAGCCGACGCAGACGCCGACGCCAACGCATGGGTGAGTCCAATAGCTCTACTATTCTTTGAATAGTCGAGCTAAAAATCTGAACTGAAAGATAATTTTTAAACTGTATCTAACTTCTGCATTCATTTATTTCAAATCTATCTTGGTTGAAAAAGGAGGTTATAACAATTTTCAAACTTCAACTAAAAATGCAGTTTTTATGCAAATCTTAAACAATTATAATACAATTAGTTTTATATTCTTAGCATGTTTATCAAATTTATACTTCTTGGTCAGGCAACAAGGACAGTAAAATCAAATTTTAAAAACACCAACTTATACTAAGCACTAAGTAAACACAAATATGTGTAAATCAGATGTTAAGCTTCAATGCCCAAAATCTGATATACCACATAATATTATAAGTCCCTCTCTGGTAAGATTAAAATGACAGAAAATAAACAGACCTTTCCTAGAGGAACATCTTTTGTGCCTTCAGGTATGAAGATCTTTGCTAGATAGCCTTCCTCTGATGATTCAAACCCCATTGTGGCTTTGTCAGTCTCAATCTCGGCTAACAAATCACCTTCTGACACTTTGTCCCCTTCCTGCTTCTGCCAGTTTATAATTGTTCCCATTTCCATGGTAGGAGATAATGCTGGTAACGTCACTTTGAAATGATCTGGTAAGTCTGAAATATAACACAGTCAATGTTACACCCGACAACATAGCCATTTTTACTCACTACTTTTATTATATACCCGTATTTACCCTAAGTCTTGGGACACCCTAAATCTTGGGACACCCTTAAAATCTGGAAAAATAATTATTTTTCTTGTCCCTAATTTTTCGGACATGTATTTTCTCAGCATATTTTTCGTCCCTAAGTGTTGGGACTATGGCTGTTACTGATTCATGATGTAAGTCAAATACCGTTATTATACATTGTATGGTTTTTGTATCGATCAAAATGTCAAATAATTATAAGAACCAAAGATTACTTTTTTAACATTTTCGTGTCGTGTTTTTACTTGATATTCTTTTGACAGTAAAGTGTTTTTTTACCATACCAGTTAAGTGTTGTATATTTTTTTTTTACTGCAGCCAGGAAGTCCGTTTTCCGTTAGTTAGTTATTTTTATTTACCACTGACTGGAATTTACCCGCGAATCGTACAGCTATCAAAACGCCATGCCGGTAATTTTCCATTCCACGAGCACGTGCGACCTATCGTAAAGTCTAACTTACAACGCCGTTACTTTTGTTTATTGACACGTATACAAACAAGAGCACCGCCTTGCGGGTGCTGACGCTCATCTGATTTTTTTTGTGTAATAGAAATATTGTCCTACCCATGATTTTCTAAGTCTAAAAAGGGCCATCATTCTTGCAAAAAGCAGAATAGAGTTATGTTTCTTGATGTACAGTGTCCACTTATGATGGTGAAAAACTATTGCAAGTTTTAAAGCAATAGCTTTGATAGTTTATGAGAAAAGTTGACTTACACATAATACTCAACCAAGAAAATGATTTTCTAAGTCCAAAAGGGGCAATAATTATTGCAAAAAGCAAGATGGAGTTATGTTGCTTGCTGTACAGGGTCAGCTTATGATGGTGAACAAGTGTTGCAAGTTTCAAAGCAATAGCTTAGATAGTTTAAGAGAAAAAGTTGACCTAAACATAAAACTTAACCAAGAAATCTGATATTTTCTAAGTCCAAAAGGGGCCATAAATCTTGCAAAAAGCAGGATGGAGTTATGTTTCTTGCTGTACAGGGTCAACTTATGATGGTGAACAAGTGTTGCAAGTTTTAAAGCAATAGCTTTGATAGTTTAGGATAAAAGCTGACCTAAACATAAAACTTAACCAAGAAAACTGATTTTCTAAGTCCAAAAGGGGCAATAAATCTTGCAAAAAGCAGGATGGAGTTATGTTTCTTGATGTACAGGGTCTGCTTATGATGGTGAACAAGTATTCCAAGTTTCAAAGCAATAGCTTTGATAGTTTAGGAGAAAAGTTGACCTAAACATAAAACTTAACCAAGAAATCTGATATTTTCTAAGTACAAAAGGGGCCATAAATCTTGCAAAAAGCAAGATGGAGTTATGTTTCTTGCTATACAGGGTCAGCTTATGATGGTGAACAAGTATTCCAAGTTTCAAAGCAATAGCTTTGA
The DNA here is from genome assembly GCF_021730395.1 of Mercenaria mercenaria. NCBI lineage: Eukaryota > Metazoa > Mollusca > Bivalvia > Venerida > Veneridae > Mercenaria > Mercenaria mercenaria. Next base: position 66,133,801 of record NC_069376.1, on the reverse strand, counting down.
TAGTTTAGGAGAAAAGCTGACCTAAACATAAAACTTAACCAGGCAACGCCGACGCAGACGCCGACGCCGACGCCGACAACCGCTCAAGTGATGACAATAACTCATCATTTTTTTTCAAAAAATCAGATGAGCTAAAAACGCGCGTCACACATTCATTTTTTGATTTTATCGCTTCAGATTTTCAACGTAGATTGAGAAGTAATATAATTTAAATTCTATAACGATTTTAAAAAGGTATCGACAGAAATGTAGGCAAAATTCTATAAAAACGGTCGAATTTTCATAAAATTACTTGCAAAATTTCAAAGAGCGCGATCCTAAATACTTATTTCTTTCTAAAAGTAAATAAATGATGCAAACTATAGGCATAAAATTCAGACTTTTGACCACAAAGTGCAAAAAACAGAATAGAAAAATCTTAAATAATGAAAAAGCGGCAGCAATTTAAAAATATGAAGTAAAACGATTTTTGGCAAACAGATTTCTGTTACGTGACCTCGTGAACGTAAATAGAAAATCGGGACGCGGTTTAAAGAAACAAAAACAACGATGTTGTTGCGTTTTTTTTAATAAGTTTTGAATGAATCTTTGTGCATGTACATGTATTTTTTGACACGACACTTTATAATAAGATATTCTTCTCAAACCGTTTTGAAATTTCCTTGAGGGCAAATAGGTCACAGAGGTAAGATATCCGCTATTATTAGTTTGACACGTTTACCTGTCAGTTTATACGGGATATTGCACATTCACTTTAACAAATTAAAAAGAAGTTTTTTTCATTGATTTTCACAACACTAGATCTACTTCTCAGCTCTTTAAAGAACTGAGGCGGTACGATCAAACAGTGATGTACAACTTGGCGCGAAAACATGACGTAATGCCATGAAAATCTCGGGGAAACTATACCGCTTGATCTCCACTTCTAATGTCATGATACCGACACACTTTTAGCTCTTGAGGGGTGTTAATTGATGATGAAAACAAGGCCAATGACTTTGTTTATCAACAGAATAATTACCGATAATCGTTAGTTTATTTTTTCGCTTTCAACACGGGTGGGTGGGGGATGTTACCCGATGACCGAGAATTGTGTCCATATTTTTGGGACACTTTTCAAAATAATTATTTTTCGGGAAATAAGTCTTGGGACAGTGAAAAAAATAATTATTTTATACTGTCCCAACACTTAGGGTAAATACGGTAATGTTAAATCATTATCATGCCAAGTTTCAATAGCTTTTTCAACTATTTATACCAGCATGCAATGTAATATACCATTACATTTCAGTATTAAATCTAATCTAATGAAAAGCATGAAATAATCTAGAATTGTGTCCATAGGACATGGATGCCCCCACATACTTTGCCATCCTATTTATAGCAAAAACTATTAAAGGGCCATAACTGCAGTAAAAATATTCACAGAAAAAAATTCCTTCCTTTTTGGTCATCTGCACATCATGCTCGTTCATCTGTGAAAGTTTGATGCAAATCAGACTAATAGTGTGGGAGAAGCTGGACACACAAGATTTTTTTCTATATTCTATATATAGCAAAACTTCCAAAGGGAAAGTCTGAAACTTTGAAGATCTGGCAAATAGGGTGGGAGGAGTTGGACACACAAGATTTTGGTATGCACGTACCGATTCCCATTAGTCAAGAAGATATCAAGCAGACAGCATGGACAGACACAAATATGACACCCATTTACTTTGTACTTGTTTGAATTTTATCCTGTCACTTGCAGTATTTTCGACCCGATATCAGGGTGCCGTATATCTTTCTTGATATACCGTCAGTTGACACGTGACCAGTGATATACGGTCAATTGATCATGTGACCTTATGATCGATACTGTTGTCATAAGAAAATTTGCATTGAAACCATCACCATGTGTTGGAAATGTCCAAACTAAGAAAATGAGTGGTCAAATAATGAGTTTTTATTCAAAAACGAAGAAGTTATTGCGATTTTTAATTGTAACCACATTACTGTGTTGGTGATTACGTCATTATATAAGTGACGTCATTACGCATATGACGCCATTAAAACGGTTGTCGCACACTTATTTTTGTAAAATAAATTGCCAAATATCGGAAAATGAAGTAATGACAAGATAAATAGAATAATAGGTTAGTGCCTAAGATGGAGAAAGTTTATCTGGCTCGGCTCCGGACCAGGGCTTAGGAAATTTGCCGGTTTGTCGGTTTTGGACAGATTTTTTACTTTTCAGACCGATTCGTGAAGTGAAAAAACGAAAAAAATCGGTCCCGTAAAAATGGAGAAAAGTATAAATTTCAGTCTGATATCTCAATACACGATCACCTGCCAAGCAGGAAATTGTTGGTCGCACCCTCAGATAATCAATAAACGTGTCAATCGGTCTGATTGTCACTTTGATAATCGGTCCGTAATTAGCACGTGACGCAATCAGCGCTCGCGTGGCACATCCTTTAATGTTAGCAGACAGCCGACTGCCATGTATTAAACATTTTTGACTGGTTTCCAAATGTTTCTGACGGGGATCCACTTCTTTTATTTAGAATCCGACGGATGGTTTATTTAAAAAGGTTATGTTTGATCACGGGTAAAAAACAAATGGTCACTGCATTTAATCATGTACATTATAGGTCTTTGATTTAAAAAGACATCACACGGAAAACCGATAAAAATATTTTTTATAATTATTTGATTTGAAAAAATTACATGATTCATTTGTTGGGGCTCCAGTTGAAAGTTCAAACAAGTGCAGAAAATCGTCTTTGAAACCCGACTGTACAAAAAAGAAAAAGAAAAAAATGGACCGGCAAACATGAATGATAAAGAAAACCGAAGTGGCGCTGTTTATCAAATTGGTCTTTTAAAAAAACGTTTCAGAATGATATTTTGTTTACATCAGAAGAGAACATATAACTTTATATAATGTAGTTGCTTATTGAAGTACAACGTAAGTGAAATGAAATATGCGTGGCCAACCCGCGTGACCTTTTGGTACTGTACATGCGGGGAAATTCGATCTCAGCGTTCACATAACATACACATTCGGTCCGCGGCAGAGTATTCTTAAAATACTGAGGCTGTTTAGAAGAGAATATATGTCGTGTAATTCACTTTGACGCATTGTATTTTATAGAATTCCGTCAAAGAATGAGGAAACATCACAAAGTATCTGCCGTGTATACGGTACCGAAGTCACGTGCGTTGGCTTTTAGACTAGTTACGTACACTGTGTCAATGCCGGTAATTTTATCCCTGCAGGAAAGCAGGAAAAACATCGAAATTTAAACAAAGTAACGATCACACATAACACTGAAACACTGTCTTCACTGTATGGTAACTCGCGGTGACCGGTAACTTAGTTTTAATGCATGACATGCTTATTTCTTTACTCTATCACGTTCTACAAAATATGTAATATTGGGAATGCGGTGGGTGAGGTAGCGCAGATTTTCGTTTCGGACCGATTGAGTTATCAAAATTTCCGGAGCCCTGCTCCGGACGTTATCAGGTTCGCCTTCGGCTCACCCGATAACCTCCTCCACCTCGCCAGATAAACTTTCTCATCCATGGCACTAACCTATTATTCTCTATATACGCAGATGGACAGACAAAAAGCCAAACCTTACATCTTATGATCTTAAATGTGGCCAACATTTAACAACATTTAACAACATTTCACGACTTTTTCAAGTTTAGTATAAATATTCTTTTTCAATTCTAGTTTTATGAAAAATCCTCCTCATTTAGACCGAGTAGACAAGATGGACAGACGCACCAATGGACTGGCATTACTTGGAAAAGCCTAATTTACACTTTGTATCTTGGACTATAACTAGAAAAGACGTAATATACCTGAAGAGTAATATCTTTTCTGTGATATCCATGGTCTGTTCTTTGCCTGCAAGTTCAAAACACTAGGGCACTGGCACCTGAAAATCCAAATAAATACCTTATACATTATATTTTTTACACAGATATATGGTTAATTGGTTGCTGCTAAACCATCTGATTATCCAATTATTGATTGAAAAATAACAAGCCAGTAAAATATATTTTGCTTTACAGCCTCAACTGCATTAAATTCGCAGTGACTGAAAGAAAAAGTTTGAAGACCTCCAAAGCTAATGTATTCTCAGATCCTCAGCATTCTTTACAAGTGAATAAGGATAACCGCAAACCAAAATGATACCAGTCTTCTTCAGGAATGACATCACTGCCTTAGAAATCTGAAAAAGGCTTGGTTGATGAGTTTTCACCCAGAAAAATTATTTGGACACATGACCCAACCATAACAAACTATTCACAATACTGTCATACACCGAGTACAGTAAGTATCAGAAATCACAATCTGACAGCGAGGGTTTAATAAATATGTAGACTGGCAGTACCTACTACTTAGGAACTTTGTCCCCTTTATTTGCAATATAGTATAACTGGTACCATTATAATCTTTAACATGTCAGCTAGCAACTGTAACTATTAAAATAGAATGACAGTACAAGACTAGAGGCTATTTGATAATTTAGTAACAAGCTACAGGACCAGTTGTCGTGTTGACATCCTGAGTGTGCAAATATCAATAACTGCAAATAAAACAACATAACTTTTGGCAAAAGAAAATCCAATCAACATGCTGAATAATTCAGAATCAATATATTTTTATAATATTTAAGAGATGTCACAGTAAAATTCAAAGTCCATCAGTCAATGAGAAATTAAAATGAACAACTTTTTGTCAAATTGGCAGTCATAATTATGTGGTCCGTAGTGGTCCGACATAAAAGGATATTACAAATGTATAAAGGATATTATAAAAACATCTAGAAATCTGATTCTGACATAGGCTAAATAAAATAATATGTGTGGTTCCGGTTACCCGACCGACCCTATCTTTTTCCGCCGACCCTAACTTTTTTATTGTTATCAATAACCTGAGGTTCCGGGTTTTGACCCACGAAAATAGAGAAAAACTCGTATTTGACCCGCACAGAAAATGTCCCGTGCGTCGGCTTGAGCCGCAGAAATTTTATTTGAAGCGTCTCGAGTTCTAAAGTTCTGCCAGGGCTCCAGATAATTTTTTTGGCCTAACAGCATTTACTCGTCATAATTCTTGCGAATGAGTAAAATGGGAAAATCTGAAATTGACTAGGAGTAATTTTACTCCTGAAAATTTGTAAATGAGAATAAAACAGAAATCAGTTTTATAACATAATTTTAAAATTATGTAACTATTGTGTGTAACACCCATGACATTGTTTGCAGTTCAGTTTCAATTCAGCATTCAAGTTTTTGCTTCTTTTTCTCCATTGGCTTGCTTTGGCTTCACACTCACTGCCAAATCCAATAGATTATTCAATATACCTTTAACCATGTTTTGGGAATCATTTTTTGTTGGTTTAAAGAATGCGTAGCACGTTTGTTCACTTCATACATTCTTAGAAAGAGACATATTGTTGTTACTCCACACCGGAAGTTGATATTTTAAATCGACACCGCTTTAAAATACACTACCTTACCATCAATGCTTATTCCCAACAATTTGATTTACGCACGCATTGAGTGAATAATATAGTTTAACCTAGGTTTATAGAGTACCATTCAATGCCTGTGTACTTTCAATGTGGCAGAATGAATGCCGATCGTGCTCTATTATGTAAAGCATCACGACGATTCAGATTTTGTTTAGGCCTAAAAAAAAAATATGTTTGTTTCCTGTAACCCGACCGACCGTAAGTTTTTACCGCCGACCGCAATTTTTTTATGGGCTGAAATTCGAGATTCTGATCATATCTTTATTGATTATAGGGATAATTTAGTTGCACCCGACCTCGTCGCGCATAGTCACGAACGTTCCTGGTTCTGTCGACATGAAACAACATGGCGAAAAGCCTGTTTGTCTGTAGACTCGAGGTTCCGGGTTTTCACCCGCGAAAATCGAGAAGTTTTCCTTGATGCATATCGAGACAAAAGTTCTGCCCCTAGTCAATCAAAATCTCGGTGAATTTCAATACTGTTCGCCGCCACAAGCAGAAGTATGGCAGTAGGCGGAGCGTCATATACTAATTAGCTACTGACAGATGTCAATCACGCCACGCGCCGACTGACACGTGGTTATCTCGCGGTTTGTATTTAGTACTTCATTATGAAAGGTGTTTATTGATCAAGGTGTAAACGTTAATTGATAAACAATTCGTAGAAGAGCAGTCTATTATCATGTTTGTACCACTTGTTCAGGGGTCACGCTGTCGGTTGCACTTGAGCCATTTGCGACAAAAGATTAATTGTGGCCCCGAAAATCTCTAATTGGCAAAAACGGCCCGAAGCTATGTCTGTCTGCAAAACTATGAACTTTGCCTGTTACACAATGTTTACTGAACGAAAGGAATCAGTGTAGAAAAAAAACTTGTATGAACAACATCTGTTATTGAAAGTTTTCAACAATTTTATTTGATTAGTAATTTCATTTATTACAGGCCTCGACCTTAGCGGTGGACCGTTGGACTGACGCAACCAAAATCGGCAGGTCCACTATCAAAAGTTGGGTAGACCGACGGTCAACCAATTTTCAGTCACGGTCTGCAAATAAAATAAAACCCTTAAAAGTGGAAAAATAGGGGTGATGGGGGGTGGGGGATCGTACCCATATCGGCGAATTCACAAAACGAAAGTTGATTTTGCCTTAGTACGGCATTCTACAGTTATAAGCATTGGCGAGTTAAAGTCAGGATAGCACGAATGGACTACTCCACCGATCGGGTGAGTGGTTTTTACGTGGTAACTTTACCAAATTGAGTAATTACATCAGGCAAAATTACCTGGATTGACTGGAATTTACCCGCGAATCGTAAAAATATCAAAACGTCATGCTGGTAATTTTCCATTCCACAAGCACGTGCGCCCTATCGTAATACTTAATTTACATCGCAGTTACTTTTGACACAAAAAAACGCGCGTAGTGCATTCATTTTTTAATATATTCGCTTCAGATATTCAACACCGCTTGAGAACTAATACAGTTTGAATTCTATAACAATTTTAATAAGATATCGACAGGAATGTAGGCAAAATTTCTTTAAAACGATCAAATTTTCATATAATGTTTTGTAAAATTTCAAACAGCGCGATCTTGCTTATTTATTTCCTTTTTAAAGTAAATAAAAGGTACATACTATGGTAATAAGATTCAGACTTTTGACCAGAAAGTACAAAAAACACAATTAAAAAATCTTAAATAATGAAAAAGCGGCAGCAATTTAAATACATGGAGTAAAACGATTTTTTGGCAAACAGATTTCTGTTAGCACGGCAGAATAGGTTACGTGATCTCATGAACGTAAATAGAAATGTGGTTTTAAAATGAGGCAGTATGATGTCGTTGCGATTTTTAATAAGTTTTAAATGAGTCTTCGTACATATATTTTTTGACACAACACTTTGTTAGATATTCTTCTCAAACAATAATGTAAATTTCTTGAGGGCAAATAGGTCAGTATATCGTTCACGATCTGACACATTTACATGTCAGTTTATTCGGGATATTGCACATTCGCTTTTTAAAAAATTAAAGAAAAAACTTTTTTACTGATTTCTTCTCAACAATTAAAGGAATCGAGAAAGTACGATCAGACAGTGATGTGTCACATGGCGCGAAAACATGACGTAATGCAATGACAATCTCGTGGAAACTATACCGCTTTGATCTCCACTGCAGATGCCACAATAACCGACACACTTCTTTTAGCTCTTGGAGGGGGTGTTACTTGATGATGAAAACGAGGCCAATTACTTAGTTTATCATCAGAATGATTACCGATAATTGTTGATGTTTTTTTTTTTTTCACTTTCAACACTGGTGCTGATTGTGTCCATATTTTGGGACACTTTTCAAAATAATTATTTTTCGGGATAACAGATTGCTACAGTCTTCCATTTTTGATTATTTAGAAATAAGTCCTGTTTCTTTGAGTCATATGAAGTTATGACGTCTACAGCATCACAATTTATGAGATAGAATTGGAGGTCCACTAAAGTCTGAGCAGGTCTACTAGATTTTAGCAGTTGGTGAACCTGCTGGCAACTGCTGAAGAAAGTTAAGGTTGAGGCCTGATTAGGCAGTTAATTGGCGATAATAAGGTTACTAAACACTGAAATGTTCTGACACCTACTAAAAAAAAATTTAAAAAAAAAAAAAATTCCCTTCCTACCGACCCCCATTTTTTCCAGCATGTTACAGGAAACAAACATATTTTTTTTTTATGCCTTACGCTAGTAAAAAGTCACTGCATGCGTTTCTGTAATTTCATGTACGTTTTTATACGCTAAAAAATTAGCAGACATGCGTATATGCAATATTTCAAAGCGTAATGTTTGCTAATACGCATCTTATCTGGAGCCCTGTTCTGCCACTTGTCAATCAAAATCCCGGTGAATTTCAATATTGTTCGCCGCCACAAGCGGAAGTATGGCAGTAGGCGGATATTTGAATACTAAAATATGAAAATTGTTTAATTTTGACAATCCTTTTAAAAAGTTGCTAAAATTTAAAAATTCTGATCCCATAAAATGTGTTTTGCCGCCTTTTAATGAATGATGTCACGGCGATCTCGACATTATTGATTTCAGCAAACTTTCATTTTATCGGCTGAATAATGCAGTGATTTTTTCGAGATGATTAAATATTTAGTATGTATTCACACAAAATTTTGTTTGGAGACAAGTATCGATATCTTTAGCAAAAAACAAGTATTATTACTTATTCATAAGGAAATCTATTACCGGACAGCTAGAATTTTCTAGCCGTCCAGTAACCAGACGCTTAGAACGCAGGCTAGGCGTCCAGTTACCTCACAGCTAGACACTTCCTTTGTGGAATCTGCAATGACAGGATTGACCAAATCCTCCATGCATGAATTTGTAACTTTCTTTTTAGAACAGCAGGTGTCAGTTGCCATTTTGTCCATCAATGCCATTCAACAAATGAGATAGGTGTGTTTGAAGAGCACTTTGGAAAAATGAAGCAGTGACTGATAAAATAAGTCGCGAAAACAGAAGACATCTGGATATTTTTTTTCTTACTGCGCTTGACTCTCCTTGTAGCAAACACTGGCTTTGTTAAAGTTGACAGCGCATGATAGTGCTCGTCTTTGCGCACATCTCTGAATAACTTGTCGAGCTGCAAACGCTGGGCGAAACATTTTATTTGTTGGAGCACAGTGCCCCTGTGACCGTCAGAAATCCTTGGTTGGTTTCACATTTACTGACCTTCATAATTTTTTGATAACAAATACTTTTAGGTAGACTGATATCAAGTTTTTTAATTTTGATTGTTGAAAAAGTAACTTAATTTGAATTTTTATCGATGAAATTTGGCATTTTATTTCCTTTTGGTTTCGAACGAAATACTAGCTCCTCACGTGACTCCTTGGTAACGTTTGCAAATGGCGGCGCCCAGTATTTTTTACCACTAATATTTTTTTTAGAATTATTTATTGCTTTCAAGTAGACATCAAAAGAGAAAACAACAATGCCAGGAGGTATGACAATTTAATGAAATATCCCTGCATGATTTTATCTCGTCATTATTGTGAATACTGATATATTTATATATATGACTTCACAAAAAAAAGAAAAAAGATTTTGATCTAGATAAAAGAATCGGCTTCAGAGATATTTATATATTGTTATGGATCTCTGAGCTGAAATAAGACCCGTATTAAAACCTAACCAGAACTAGTGCCAGAAATCTGATATGCTCTAATTTCATCAGATAAAATGCCACAGCCGCGTGCTGGGCGTTTTAATCCATTTTTCTTTTCATCTGACATAAATTAATGGGTAGAATGCACTTTAGCGGTCCCTGGAAGTTTAAAATGCGCATGCACAGCAAGTTGGGGTATGGGGGCAGCAGCCCTCAAACATATTCTTCTAACTTATAACTTTTAAATGTCAAAACAAACAACAGAAAAGTAAAAGAAACAACTTACAACACCTATGTCTGCCCACAGCTTGAATACTGTTCCTCTAATTGTCTGTATGGCAGAAATCCCTCACATACAAAATTGAACGAGTACAGCTATCTGCAGCTTGATACGTATGTAACAAGTATGGTCAAACAAGCAGTGTCACCCAAATACTTAAAGATCTCAGCTGCCAATCCCGTGAACAACGCTGAATCAAAAATTCCCTTATCATATTTTCTAAAATAAAGTGCAGTCTTATTGCAGTTGACCATAACCACCTCACTTACAAGGAACCAAATCTCATATGCAAAATTTACCATTCTAACTCCCCTTTTTTCCAAGAACAATTCATTTCTGGAATGGTCTCCCCCTACACATACAGTCCAGCCCCAGTCCGATTCTGTTCACTGAGAGGCTGTCAACTTTAACCTTCTAATCTATATCTATGTTTTTAATCTTAGTAATTATAGTTCTTTTTAACTTTGCACCTAATGAGCTTGCTCATCTTTTAACAGTCCGTCCCAGACAAGCGACTCCCAGTTGTAATCAGAATTAATTGTTGGGCAGTTTTTAAGAAATTTTTAAACTACTATTATTGTAGGGACTGCTAAAGTGCAAGTGCTCCAAGTTAACAATGCAATACAATTTGAAGATTATAAAACTTCTACACACAAGTTTCAAATAGGTACTGCCGTCAGCAATATTTTGCCAACCATTGCAGTTGTCGTGTGATCAAGTTACTCTTCATTTTGAAAACAAATCAGTGGTATAGAATCCTTATTTAATGACCTTTTTTGTGAATTTAAAGCTTGTAAGCTATGTTTTTCATAACTTTGTTGAATATGCATATATATTTATTTACAATTCAATTCATAAATATACAAAATGTTGATCTTGATCATCAAAATTATTCATGTGCTATTTTTAACTTTGCGCGACATCATCAGTTTCTCACGAGAGTAAGTGTGCAGATGTTGTGGTTCGACACTGATCATATCTAAATGGACATGACCATCAGAAAATAAATAATAGCACATTTAAGTTATGGTAGCCAGAAACTAAGTTTGAGCGAGTGATCATGGTGATCATTACCAAGTCCCACGAGTCCAAGATAAAAGGTTGTAAGTGAAAAACAGTACTTTTGAGACAACTGAAAAAAAATATTTTTTTTGTGTGTTACAGATTTCTTTTTATTTTGTAATCTCATAGCAAAAGCTATGAAATATGCCTCTGTCTGTCAAGTACTGTGAGTCACATATTGATCAAGTTGATAATATTTGAAAAACTGTATTATACGCCTTTTAATTGTAGTCAATAATAAAAGGTCGTATCTTCTCTTTATGACCTATTTACTATATAATTGTTACAGCCAAAATCACATTAGGCGCAACCTTAAAACTTTGTAAGTGGCAAATACATAACATGTCAAAAGTAACAGTTATAACCTAATGTATTTCTGGGATGTCAATGACTTGGAGTGCGGATTATCAGGGTGAAATCCATTCCATATTTAAAGTGACACCATTTCAGTTATATAGCTTTGCCCAGGGTTTTCCTTGACTCACAGTTTTTGCATTTTAGCACACCATATTCAAAGATGATCGCCATGATAATTCAGAATGCATTATTGCTGCTTTAAATGACTCGCAACCAAATTTTTGAGCTTATTAAAATCTAGTTGAGCAAGCCCAGGTTCTCACATTAATATAAATTAACTAATACATGTTAGGTATTACATATTGCATTTGTAAGTGGAATGATGCCTTCTTAAGTCTTTTTGCTGAAAAGCAGTGTCTGTCTTAGGATTTTTCTAGTGTGTGTTTAATAACATTAAGCATTAAATTAGAAAGAATTCATTTCTAAAAACTTCTTAAAATGCTAAATATATTTGTAAGTGCAATGTAAGTATTATAGCATTTTGTTATCTGTATTTATGCCACAGAGTTTCAGCTTGACTATACAAAGTATATGGAGAGATATCCTTCTCGGCCTGGCACACTTGCCTGCCTCCCCAAGTAAAAGTTTTGAAGCGCTTTCATTTTATCTCTGTTCAAAATATTCCTTCATTGACTTGCTTCAAACATATAGTCAACTTCTCCCACATCATATGACACTAGGTCCACCACCATAATAATAATGGCACCAATATTTCATGAATTATACCCTGTTTTGCAAAGTTTTGCTACACTTTCACTCTGTATCTGTTATTACTAAATGGATCTGATTCATACTTGTAAACAATAGTTTTCCATGTCATCACCCATATCATATGAGACAAGGTCCATAACTATGGGAACAATATTTCATGAATGCCTCCTTTTTACTTCGAAAAAATTTCATGCACTTCCTCTTTTATCTTGCTATTACTATTAAATCTTATAATTATAAATATAGTCACTGTTATGCATTATCACTCACATAATTTGGCACAAGGTGCATTACTCTAGCAGAAATGTTCCATGAATTATGTCCCTTTCATATACAGAAATTCTGTTAAATGTTTTGATACCACTAAATGCTTTTGACTCAAACTGTTGTTCACATCATCTTCCATATTGTTGGTATTAATCACTCTCAAGTGATAGATGTAGTTCCTCAGATATCATATGCCCTATTTCTTTATCAAGCATGCTATTGTCTCTGACGGCTCTTGTTAAGACTTTTTTATAACAAAATGCACAAAGGTGTATAAACTAATAGCAAATATATTTGTTTGAGTAAAATTTGTGAGTTTTGTATTTTTACAGAGGATACACCAGGTAGTAGATGTGTTGTTATCTATTCGGAAATGTCCCTTAAAGAATTGAAGTTGTATTTGCCTGTGATCATTGGCTTAGCTAGGCATACTCTTGTAGGCTCTTGCATACTCCACCTTCTGAAACCTGATGAAGAAAAAAAATCTCACTTTTATTTCAAAACCTGATAGTTTCAGAAACATTATCAAATTGAAAAGGTCTAGAGTTTTATGATAAAACTCAAGAGCACTTTAGTCATTACATAACATTTTATTTTAATGTCCTTTTGTTTTGGCTCACTTTGCTGACAATATTATGACTTGATAACTATTCCTATTTAAAGCCAAAGAGATAACCCACAGTATTTTGACAAAAAAACAACAATGAGTGGCTTAGGCCAGATATCACCAAACTTCCTTCACCTGTGACTTTTGTGTGCCTACACTCAGTTATTGTTTAGCTATGCCATTGGTAATGGAGTTGATGTGTAAGCTAAGTGCTGTCCTTGTGTTCATATCTGAAAATTCAAAAGCAGGTCTACTTTCTGACAGATAGCTACATTTGCAGGAGCGTTTTAACTTAAATTAAGCCACAAACAAAGGCAAATATAACTTTCTAAATGGCAGAAACCTGTAAGCCAGAAAATATTTGTAGCAGTTACCCTATACAGTGCAACATCTGTAAGGTAAACACCACTGTGAGGACAAGAACGTGTACATAGAGAGGTGGTTACTTTAATGAGATTTATTTACTAAGAATTTTGTCCATTGGTATAACTTATATCCATACAGAGGTGTTGGGCCTTGAGAGGTGTCTTTAATGTAGATACTTCATATACAAAACCGCTCATTTTAGAAGTGTTTGTCTAAAAGGTTGCACTGAAACAGGCTGTATTAATCAAGAGTACTAGTGCTGGTTGTTATAAAACTGTAGCAGGTCGTTAAAGAAGGACCATCATTTATACTTATTTTAAAATATCTTATACTTTGGTTGACTCATTATCAGCATGCAAAGTGCAATGCAAATGAACCAGCTTAGTAATTTAGTAATTGTAATCTGATTTGTAGGAAAGTTGGATACTGAAATGGATATGAGCTGGAATCCAGGAGGATTGTTTGACTATATGTTGTTGACTGTCTCCATGTTCTATGATAAAACACTGATATTGTTCATTCTATATGTACTGATATGTTATTGTGCATATTTATTTTTTCAAATATTTTCTGGCTTACCAAGGTTTTTTACTGCAGTCCCTTGTTTCAAAGTCATTCAGGTCATATGTTCATCAACAGTCTTTATTAAGTTTGCAATAATTCAGTTTATAATATAGATCTAAACAGTAATACAAAGTTTACAGAATGATAGAGTTGACAATATTAAATTTCAGTAAAACTGTAGAAGATAACAAAAAAAAATAATGTTTAAAATTAATAAATAAAAAGTAGTCTATTTAAGTATATAAATTTCAGATATAATATAGAATTGTTGATGAGTATTGACCAATGCTCTTTTATTTCTTTTCTTCAGATAACACAGATTTTTTTGGTTAAAACCTGATATTTTTAGTTTAATCCACTCTGCCAAAGACAGTGTCTATTTTATTTACAAAATTTTGCCATACTGCCTTATTGACATATTTATATAACACAGGCTTATAGAAAAGCTGCTTCTCCCTTCACAGTGGATTTCTGTAGATACTTACCTTCAATATCTAGATCATATAGATACTGTAGAGATAAAACATTAATTTTCAAGTGACACATTTGATACTTTTGTAGTTACTTCTTACTGATATATATCTGAAATATTGGCATTAATTCAACTTGCCACTATAAACATATTTGAGCCGTGCCATGAGAAAACCAACATAGTGCATTTGCGACCAGCATGGATCCAGACCAGCCTGCGCATCCACGCAGTCTGGTCAGTATCCATACTGTTCGCTTTCAAAGCCTATTGCAATTAGAGAAACCGTTAGCGAACAGCATGGATCCTGACCAGACTGCGTGGATGCGCAGGCTGGTCTGGATCCATGCTGGTCGCAAATGCAGTATGTTGGTTTTCTCATGGCGCGGATCAAATTTACATTAATTTTGCATCTTAAGTTGTGATAATGTATTATCAGCATTACTGAAAACATTCATTTAAATTGTATTCAGTGATTCTTTCACATAGATATGGAAACCATGTAGGTGCTTATTTAGTTATAAAAGCAATTATTTGGAGAGGGTGGTATGGAATTATTTGAATAAATATGTAACTTGATCTACAAGTTTGAAAGCTGTCTTTTATTGATTAACAACACTAATATTTCATTTGTAGTTCGTTCATCTAACTCACTAATAACATGATCAATTAGGTCTTGAACAAAGTTATCAAACATCCATTTTACTGTGATGATTTAGAAAGGATATCTCTGATCTGTACTAGAAATTATTTTGAATGAACCTATAGATGTGATTACTGCTTATCTTGTGAAAAAAGATAGGATTTTGAATTGATGCACAGCAAGTCTCTTGAATGTGTTGGCATTGATAATTGATTAATGGTATAATATATTATGTCCTAATGAAAATGGACCTCACCCACTTACTGGTGTTTGTTATTGCCCCCTCGACAAGCTTTAATACAAAAATATATTCCACGAAACTTCACAGTATCCACAGTTGACAAGGAAGCTGTACGTGTTCCTTCTAAAATATATTTTAAACATAATGAAGCATGACCTTAAAATGAAGACGTTTTACAAGTAATTTGTAGAGTTTTCCGCTTGCTTCATTTGCAAACTGTGTAATATTAATGTACTAATTAATTATCATTATTACAACTGGGAGCTGAAACTGGGTGCCTCCTGCATAATTTATATAAATAAAATGCAAGCACAGCAAAGTGCTTATTTATGAAATTTTTAAATATCAGTTTACTAACGTACATGCAGTTTATTTTTTGTTTAGAAAGTATTCCATTATATTTTTCTTTGAGATCATGTGAGCAGTCATTGACACATTTTTTACTGAGATCCTCATACAGGTTATCATGTTAAGCAAAATACTCCTGTTCATATTTAGATTAGAGTGCATATTGCACATAATTTATGTCAGATCTCCTCAAAATTGTCTGGCAAGCATACCTAGGGACCTCTCTTATAAACATGTACACACATGCAGAATTCTAGATCTGCCCCTGACTTTTACAACAGGTCCTGTTAAAACAGTCCACTCTGAAAAGTACCTCCTAAAGTACATCTGTGCAGACTCATCTTGGTCTGCACAGTGGTCACAAAAGCAGAAGCACTTGCCACCAGCAGGCTAAAGTTCACACCAAACAGTTTAACATTTCTTCTAGTTTCATGTCCTGATAGGCTTCATAATATCAATTTATTTCCTACATATACCCCTAATATGTTTTTAAAATGTTATTATATATAATAGAAAGGTTTATATTAAAATTTCTACTTAGTTCAAATTGTTGTTATGTTAGTAAATTTCATTATATCACAGCCAGTAGTGTAATATATGACTATAAATCATTATTTATGTACATTATATACTTTATTTTTCATTCCTATTATGATCATACATTTCTACATTTCATTTATTAAATATTTAGTGTAAGGCTATTAAAAATGAAAAAAAAAAGAGATAAATTCTCTACTTGAAATTTCAGAGCTGTTACCCTAAGTAAAACATTTCCCAATTATTGCATTTTAACTGTTACGGAAGTAGTTGTGATTCAGTTAATACTATGTTTCAGAGAAGAAGGGACAGAAGAAAGCAGATGACGCACCACCAGCCATTCTGTCAGGAACTTTTGTGTTTCCCAATGGAGACAAATATGGTAAAGACATTGTTACCCTTTTTTGAAGGATTCTAAAAACTTGTTTTAATAACTGCTAACTATATTCTGATTATTTCTGAAGTTGATACCCATGTAAACAAAAAGTTAGGCGGTGGTATACAGGTCTTAGTCTTATTAGTCACCATATTAGTGCATGTGTGCATCTGTCTGTATACCTGTGAAAGCTGTTGAAGGATGGGTGAATACAGTCTATTTTGGTACACAGGTATATTATCATAAGATTCGCATAGGGGATGATTTTGGTTACAGTCTATCAATTTTTGTCAGAGTTATGGCCCCTTTTAACTTGAAATTCAACAAAATGTCCATTTGAGTTCCATAACTCTTCAAAGGATGGATGGATAGAACGTACTCTGGGCAAACAGGTATGTAACTATATAATACTTGCCAGGTTCAGTTTTAGTTAAAGCTATAACATTTGGCAGAATTATGGCCCTTTTACTTTAGTAATGACTTAAAATTTTGCAAAATATTAGTGTCCATTAATATATAGCTTTTGAAAGGGTGAAAAGATTGAATTTGTTCTTTAGTACATAATTTATTTGATTTTAAAATACAAGCCAAGTTCGAACTCGGTTACATTCCACCAATTTTTTGCAGAGTTCTGGCCCCTTTTTGACTTGAAAAATTTGGTTTTCTGTTCAGAAATATTCTCAATTCTGAATAATTGTACAAAAAAAAAATTATACAAACAAAATACAGACTACACCTTGACAACGATAACAGATACCAGTCATAAAGATTGATAGACAGAACATATGAATTGTTTATTTTATACACTGAAGAAGACGCCACAAGACATTATAATATTATCCAGAGTGACGATAGTATTCATATAGCCACTGAAATGAATAATCTTTATGTGACATGAACAGAGACAATAAGAGTTAATAATACATATGAACAATTGTCATTTCTATTTATTTTTTAAACAGAGGGAGAATATGTTCAAGAAGATGGCAGTATTATCCGGAGTGGCCACGGTGTTCATACAACTACAGATGGCAGTGTTTATGATGGCCAGTGGTCGAATGATAAGATGAATGGAGAAGGAAAACTTACACATCATTCTGGTTCTTACTATACTGGAGAATTTGTAAATAACCAGTTCCATGGCAGAGGTGTTTACACATGGCCAAATGGATCCTCATATGAGGGGGATTTTAATGAAAACAGGTACTTGCTAACTCATTTGGAGATATGTATGAAAGACCGGTAGTGACTTCACACTTCAAACTTTCTACTTCACACTTCAAACTTCATACTTCACACTTCACACTTCACATTTCAGACTTCAAATTTCACACTTCAGACTTTCCTATTATTTGTATGTGTAAGCATTATATATATGAAGTGTGAAGTGTGAAGTTTGAACTGTGAAGTACGAAGTTCGAAGTCACCACCGGTCTTTCGTAGATATGTCTATGCTGCAAGCCCTTTGAATTTCTTACCTATGGAGTTAGCTCTATAGATGTGTTTTCTATGTTGTAAAGTCTTTTGGTATGTCATCTATGGTGTCAATTCTTTGGATTCCATTTTCAGGTCTTCAGATTCCTTGTCTGTGCTGTCAGATCACTTGATTTGTTATCTATGTTGTAAGGTCTTTCAAGAATACATTATATATGATGCCAGCTCTTTTTGTCAGATCTTTGGATTACTTTTCCATATTGTCATGTCTTTTAACACATTATCTTTGTTGTCAGGTTTTTTGGACTTCTTATCTATATTGCCAGGTCTTTGGATATTTTCTGTATGTTTTCAGGTATTTTGTTCAATTACTGTATATATATATCTGTATATTGTCAGCCCTATGTATTCATACATTCATCTTGTCAGCTATTTAGATTCCAGTATGGTCTTTTGATTAATTACTCTATACATGTAAGTTGTTAGCTCTAGATTTCTTACTATATCATGTTGTCAGCCCCTCGCCTTCCTGTATATATTTTTTTTGTTCTTTGGAATTGCAATTTCGTCTCTGACTTTGTTAACATAGACAAGTATGTAGGACTGATGATGTCATTCTTAAATTTTAGCAGGTTACATTTTTTTTCCTTTTCTGGTTTCTGTCAGCTGAGTTTGACATTTAATGAAATGACTGAATTAGGCTTTTCAGTTTAGATTATAGATTTATCACTTTTAAAGATAATTTTATTTTTGAATATTGAAAGAAAAAGAAACAAAGTTGTCAAAACTGTTGGTTTAAGGCATCTGAAATGGTGAGCAACAATCATATAATTAATGATATAATGCAACAAAGTTTTAGTTGTTTTTTATATTTATTCTAGGTTAGAGGGTAAAGGCAATTTTACAGATACAGAGAATCAGGTATGGACCGGACAGTTCCGTTACAAGGCAGCACCAGGTCTACAGTTCCATTTGAGATTGGACTGATCATGTGACAATTGTTTCAGTCATGTGACAGGAAATGTTTTAATCATGTGACAAGAAATTGCCTAAACATTCTGTGATAATTGTAGCAAATTATATATAAAATTGCAAATGTGGATAAATAATTATTGTTGTATATTTTACAATGAAATTATAAATGTAAATTGTCACAAAATATTTTCTTCAAAGTATTGAAAAGGCTGATAATAAAAGTTATAAAAGTGACTTTTGAAACCAGTTTCAAATTGTAGCCAATTTCAACTGTTTGCAGAAACACTCCATCAGGTTCTGGAACTTCAGGACTAGTCACTTAAGTCTTGTATTATAATTTTGGAACCTTGGCTTGAACATTATAGCATATAATTTTGTATGTCCAGGAATATTATACTTTTTTCTCAGTCTGTATTAATGCAATAGTTGGGAACATTTCCTCCAACAGTATGGTTTTCTCAAATTCAAAATTATGTTATTAAGTTTGTTCTATTTTCAAGTTTTACTCTGTTTTTAAGTTGTAAATACTTCTGTATTTTTGTTCAAGTCATTTTCTAGCTTGAAAATAAGTCTTGAACATTTCTGTTACTATCAAAAACATATTGACTGATAAATTTTATTGATAAATTCAAATATGGCAGATATTTCCTAAGTAATAGTAAGTTTAACACTTAAAAAATTTTATGGGAACTTATTTGATTTTAATTTGATTTTTAACTTTTGTCTCAGTATTCAGTAAATAGTGAATATTATATGGAAGTCTAGCAGTTGTTAATTTGTAGACTGGAATTGTATTTTTGCATGTATTTTGGTATTAATATGTAATACAGAGTTTACAATGTTGTGGATTGTGTAACTTTCAAGACTCTTTTTAATCATTACCAAAACTGATTTTATTACAAATGGTAATATATTTGTCAGCAATTCAGTGTTTATAGTTAGTATACAGATAAATGCTGCTGGCTCTAGCATTGATGGCAGAACTGCCAGGACAGAATCAAGCCGTTCCTGTAGGCCCCATTCATTTTCCTTATTTGTTTATGTTTAGATCATAAAGCTGATAGCTTGAGCATTTTCCTTACATGTTCGTTAAAAATCTGTGTTTGACTGTGTGTATTTCACATTTGATATCTTTAGTTGATTACTGAAATACATTATGCCATAGCATTCAAGATGCACGGCAGTTAAGCGAGTTTTTTGGTGGATTTTGTCAGCAAGATTTACACAAGTTTGTTCATAATGATTATTTACCAGTTGTCCAGCAATTGTGCAAGTATATGTTATGAAATTAATCGATAAATAATCTGCCAGTAATACTTAGTGTATGACAGTTGCTCCACATTCTTTTTGATTGTTATTTTATTATATCATATTTATATAAATATTAGGTTAAAACTGGTTATATATGAAAGGTAGATGGTGCTGCCAAGTTGCCAGTGCATGCCTAATGTAATGTCCTGAGGGGCAGAAAGAACCCTTATAAAGCAGAAAAGCTGCCATTATATTATGATCTGATCTGTCGATGTGACATGCAAGTGAATGTTACTTTTACAAAACAAAAAAATATTTTCATCAACAACAGAAAATGAGTGAAATTACTTGATTCAAAGTGATTTCATGAAAATGTATTGTTTAATATATATATGCTTGTAAACAAAATAAATTTTATCAGA
Organism: Mercenaria mercenaria; assembly: GCF_021730395.1. Lineage (NCBI taxonomy): Eukaryota > Metazoa > Mollusca > Bivalvia > Venerida > Veneridae > Mercenaria > Mercenaria mercenaria. Next base: position 66,113,191 of record NC_069376.1, on the reverse strand, counting down.
CTTTAGCTTTTAGTTATACATTTGCAAAATCTCTTTGTATATTTGTTGCATGACCTTCACAAAACCGTATTGGTTTGACATTATCAGTTGAAAACTAGCAGAATGAAATGCTCATTTACATCTTGGGAGCCCAAGCTCTCTCCTATACCTCTGGCAGTGTTCAGGTTTAAGATGTATAAAAATATTTAAATGCCTACCTCAGTCAAATTTAACTGGATCTCACCAGTTCTTGTCTTTGAAGGAAAATCTGCATTTGACTTTAAAAAAGCCTAGGCCGAAATGAGCACGAGAGCTTTCATTATGCAATTTTAAATGCTGGCCAAGCTATGGTTTAAGTTCTGAAGAAAATTCCTTCAAAGGAAATACTGACTCAGATGCCACATGACCAAAATAGCTGGCTATGGTCCTCCTGACCCAGGTGAGCAAATGAATATTAGTAACGTCACAGTACATTACACGTTCTGACTTTTGATGATTTATGCTTAATAATGCTCGTGTATTTTTTAGTTCAACTGAGGTATATGGAAAGGTATCCTACCACCCAGGCAGCTTTAGTTAGCACCTTAATTAAAGTTTTTATGTGCTATATCTCTGTTATTACTTGAAGAATCTGATTCAACCTTATCATCACCTACAAAATATGACTCGAGGGCCATAATTCTTGCAGCAATATTCTATGACACAAGGTAAATAACTGGCATCAATATTTCATGATCTGTACTCGCTATTTACTTAAAATTAAAATTTAAGGTTTATGTTTTTATGCGCTTTCACTCTACCTCTGTTATTACTAAATGAATTTATATCAAACTTAAGATATTTGTTCCATATCATCACCCACATCACGTGACACAAGGTCAATAACTGAGAGATAAGATCACTGCACATATTGTCTATGTTGTACCTGAGAGATTAGATCACTGCTTGTATTGTCCATGTTGTACCTGAGAGATGTGATCACTGCACGTATTGTCCATGTTGTACCTGAGAGATGTGATCACTGCACGTATTGTCCATGTTGTACCTGAGAGATGTGATCACTGCTTGTATTGTCCATGTTGTACCTGAGAGATGTGATCACTGCATGTATTGTCCATGTTGTACTGAGAGATTAGGTCACTGCACATATTGTCTGTGTTGTACCAGAGAGATGTGATCATTGCATATATTGCCCATGTTGTATTGAGAGATTAGATCACTGCACGTATTGTCCATGTTGTACCAGACAGATGTGATCACTGCTTGTATTGTCCATGTTGTACCAAACAGATGTGATCACTGCTTGTATTGTCCATGTTGTATTGAGAGATTAGATCACTGCACGTATTGTCCATGTTGTACCAGACAGATGTGATCACTGCTTGTATTGTCCATGTTGTATTGAGAGATTAGATCACTGCACATATTGTCCATGTTGTACCAGACAGATGTGATCGCTGCTTGTATTGTCCATGTTGTACCAGACAGATGTGATCACTGCTTGTATTGTCCATGTTGTATCTGAGATGTGTGATCATTACATGTATTGTCCATGTTGTACGGAGAGATTAGGTCACTGCACTTTATTTTTTTCTTTTTCTAGATCAATTACCTACCTCACTGGGTCAAGTCCCATAATTCTGGTTAAAGTTTTGCATGCAAATACATACAGCTTTTACTAAAAGGCATATAGATTTGAAACTTATTTTTTTCTTTTTCTAGATCAATTACCTACCTCACTGGGTCAAGTCCCATAACTCTGACATGTATTTTGGGCAAATTATGCCCCCTTTTGGACTTAGAAAATCCTGGTTAAAGTTTTACATGCAAGTAACTATCTCCAAAATCTGAGATGTGTGATCATTACATGTATTGTCCATGTTGTACGGAGAGATTAGGTCACTGCACATATTGTCTGTGTTGTACCTGTGAGATGTGATCACTGCACGTATTGTCCATGTTGTACCTGAGAGATGTAATCACTGCACGTATTGTCTGTGTTGTACCTGAGAGATGTGATCACTGCTTGTATTGTCCATGTTGTACCTGAGAGATGTGATCACTGCACGTATTGTCCATGTTGTACCTGAGAGATAAGATCACTGCACGTATTGTCCATGTTGTACCTGAGAGATGTGATCACTGCACGTATTGTCCATGTTGTACCTGAGAGATGTGATCACTGCACGTATTGTCTGTGTTGTACCTGAGAGATGTGATCACTGCATGTATGGTTATCTGTGTGATCACTGCATGTATGGTTATCTATGTGATCACTGCATGTATGGTTATCTATGTGATCACTGCATGTATAGTTATCTATGTGATCACTGCATGTATGGTTATCTATGTGATCACTGCATGTATGGTTATCTATGTGATCACTGCATGTATTGTTATCTGGAGAAAACCAGCTCTTATTTGTTGGAAACATTGGTTTTCAAGGGACAGATAATCCAGATTTATGTAAAAATTTAGGAACTACTTTCATTTGATAGTACTTGTAAACAAGAAGCACAACATTGTGGTCCAGTATGTTTTCTAAACAGAATTACATAAACTGCACTAATCACACAGTGAAACATTGTATTTTCTGTGTTGAGCATTAATGCCTCCAGCACCTGCGTTCCTTTGGAAAAGTCATGTAATCCACAGCTGGTTTCCTTATATTTTCTATGTTGGATCTCTCGAAATTCTCGACTTGAGTATTTTGTTCATAATCCTACAACCTTGTGTGATCAATGTTTTACTGTACTCTTTGTCCGTAAGTCATGCATTTCTAATTCAGATACTATGTTAATAAAATTTTCAAACTTGGTCTGTCCGAAATTTGGATGGTCTGTAATATGGTATGTCTCACAACTTTACGTATATCATCATCTTGCAGCTAAAGGAATCTGTGTGAGAGGGACAATATATGTAGCAGTCTAGTTCAGTTCACTGATTTTCAGTAACAAGTTCCTATTCTAATGTGAAAATGGGCTAGATAGAAACAATAAGTCTACAATACCCATACACATTGTAAATTTGGGTGTCAGGGAAAAACACACAGTTTAGCTGTATGAAAGAGAGCTAAAGGGCCTCTCTACATTATTTCAGGCATAGGAGTAGAACCACCATGACCATTGTACCATTTAAGGAATAAGAGACTCAATGTCAGTGATCAAAACCACATCAGGAGTCACAACTAACTGCTCATAAGTTTTTGTGCCACTCTCATTGAAAAAGTTTCAAAACTAGAACTAGAATTAGAACTATACATATAAAAAAGCTTAATTTCAAGAGCCCCTTGAAAACAAGAGCTTTGCCAAGTGGGGCAATATATGCCCCAAGGGTTATATCAGAGGACAAAAGCAAAATTTAAAGGTTTTTTTTGGTGTGCATGTTTTGGTGGTGGGGGATGGGGAAGCAAGGTGTGTGTGTATGTGTGTGCGGTGGTGGTGACAGGATACTAAATGGCAAGAAACTAAATGGAAAAAAAGTGTGTGTTATGTAGATTGTTGCAGTCTGCATATCATCTCATCACCACCTGCCTATTTCCAAGTTTCAAGTCAAAACCTTTAATATTTTTTAAGTTAAACTCTGGACACGAAATAGGAGAAGATCTGACCTTGCTGTGACCTTGACCTTTGACTAACTACCCTGGTTCAGGCACTCTGCATACCGTCTTATCACCATCTACCTACATCCCAAGTTTGAAGTCAATTCCTTGAATGGTTAAAAAGTTATGCTCCAGACACGAAATATGACAGACAGATTTGAAGATTTGACCTTTGAGCTTGATTTTTGACCTACAGTCCTTGTTCTTGTGCTCTGCACATGTCTCATCACCAACTACCTACATACCAAGTTTGAAGTCAATATCTTGCATGATTATTTAAATATGTTCCAGACACAAAATGTGATGGACAACTTTGACCTTTTAGATCTCAATTTGTACCTTGACCTTTGACCTACAGAGTCGTTTCAAGCGCTCTGCGCATCATTTCATCGCCACCTACCTATATGCCAAGCAAAAAATCTGGACAATGAAATGAAATAACAAGAGGACCATGATGGTCCTGAATCGCTCACCTCTTCCCACATGACCCAGTTTTGAGTATGACGTCGTTTTTTCTATTATTTGACATAGTGACCTAGTTTTTGAGCTCATGTGACCCAGTTTTGAACTTGACCTAGATATTATCAAGATAAATATTCTGACCAATTTTCATGAAGATCCATTGAAAAATATGGTCTCTAGAGAGGTCACAAGGTTTTTCTATTATTTGACCTATTGACCTAGTTTTCGGAGGTACGTGACCCTGTTTTGAACTTTACCTAGACGTCATCAAGGTGAAAATTCAGATCAATTTTCATGAAGATCCATTGAAAAATATGGCCTCTAGAGAGGTCAAAAGATTTTAATAATTTTAGACCTACTGACCTAGTTTTTGACGGCAGTTGACCCAGTTTCAAACTTGACCTAGATATCATCAAGATGAACATTCAAACCAACTTTCATACAGATCCCATGAAAAGTATGGCCTCTAGAGAGGTCACAAGGTTTTTTTATTATTTGACCTACTGACCTAGTTTTTAGCTCGACTATTCAAAGAATAGTCTAGCTATTCTACTCACCCTGGCGTTGGCGTCGGCGTCACACCTTGGTTAAGTTTTTGCATGCAAGTACATACAGCTATCATTTAAAGGCATATAGCTTTGAAACTTATTTATTCTTTTTCTAGGTCAATTACCAACCTCACTGGGTCAAGTTCCATAACTCTAACATGTATTTTGAGCAAATTATGCCCCCTTTTGGACTTAGAAAATTCTGGTTAAAGTTTTACATGCAAGTTACTATCTCCAAAACTAATGCAGATATTGAATTGAAACTTCACATGTGTCTTCGGGGTTATAAAACTAGTTGATAGCACCAAGTTCCATAACTCTGACCTTCATTTTGGCCAAATTATGCCCCCTTTTGGCCTTAGAAAATTCTGGTTAAAGTTTTGCATGCAAATACATACAGCTTTTACTAAAAGGCATATAGATTTGAAACTTATTTTTTTCTTTTTCTAGATCAATTACCTACCACACTGGGTCAAGTCCCATAACTCTGACATGTATTTTGGGCAAATTATGCCCCCTTTTGGACTTAGAAAATCCTGGTTAAAGTTTTATATGCAAGTAACTATCTCCAAAACTACTACAGATATTAAATTGAAACTTCACATGTGTCTTCGGGGTTATAAAACTAGTTGATAGCACCAAGTCCCATAACTCTGACATGTATTTTGGGCAAATTATGCCCCCTTTTGGACTTAGAAAATCCTGGTTAAAGTTTTGCGTGCAAGTACATACAGCTATTACCAAAAGGCATATAGCTTTGAAACTTATTTATTCTTTTTCTAGGTCAATTAGCAACCTCACTGGGTCAAGTTCCATAACTCTTAACATGTATTTTGAGCAAATTATGCCCCCTTTTGGACTTAGAAAGTTCTGATTAAAGTTTTACATGCAAGATACTATCCCCAAAACTAATGCAGATATTGAATTGAAACTTAACATGTTTCTTCGGGGGTTATAAAACTAGTTGATAACATCAAGTCCCATAACTCTGATATGTATTTTGGTCAAATTATGTCCCCTTTCGAACTTCAAACTCTTTTAATATTTAACATTTTGGGTAATAATTTCCTGCTTCTGTGACAATATTTCGAATAGTCGAGCTTGGCTGTCTTACAGACAGCTCTTGTTTATAGTGCATGTGACCCAGTTTCAAACTTGACCTAGATATCATCAAGGTGAACATTCTGACCAATTTTTATGGAGATCCATTCACAAGTATGGCCTCTAGAGAGGTCACAAGGTTTTTCTATTTTTAGACCTACTGACGTAGTTTTTGACCGCACATGACCCAGTTTCAAACCTGACCTAGATATCATCAAGATGAACATTCAGACCAATTTTCATACAGATCCCATGAAAAATATGGCCTTTAGAGAGGTCACAAGGTTTTTCTATTATTTGACCTACTGACCTAGTTTTTGAAGGCACGTGACCCAGTTTCGAACCTGACCTAGATATCATCAAGGTGAACATTCTGACCAATTTTCATGAAGATCTCATGAAATATATGGCCTCTAGAGAGGTCACAAGGTTTTTCTATTTTTAGACCTACTGACCTAGTTTTTGACGGCACGTGACCCAGTTTCGAACTTGACCTAGATATCATCAAGATGAACATTCAGACAAACTTTCAGACAGATCCCATGAAAAATATGGCCTTTAGAGAGGTCACAAGGTTTTTCTATTATTTGACCTACTGACCTAGTTTTTGATGGCACGTGACCCAGTTTCGAACTTGACCTAGATATCATCAAGGTGAAAATTCTTATATCCATTCACAAGTATGGCCTCCAGAAAGGTCACAAGGTTTATCTATTTTTAGACCTACTGATCTAGTTTTTGACCGCACATGACCCTGTTTCGAACTTGACCTAGATATCATCAAGATGAACATTCAGACCAATTTTCATACAGATCCCATGAAAAATATGGCCTTTAGAAAGGTCACAAGGTTTTTCTATTATTTGACCTGACCTTGATGGCACGTGACCCAGTTTCGAACTTGACCTAGATATCATCAAGATGAACATTCAGACAAACTTTCGGACAGATCCCATGAAAAATATGGCCTTTAGAGAGGTCACAAGGTTTTTCTATTATTTGACCTACTGACCTAGTTTTTGACGGCACATGACCCAGTTTCGAACTTGACCTAGATATCATCAAGGTGAACATTCTGACCAATTTTTATATCCATTCACAAGTATGGCCTCTAGAAAGGTCACAAGGTTTTTCTCTTTTTAGACCTACTGACCTAGTTTTTGACCGCACATGACCCTGTTTCAAACTTGACCTAGATATCATCAAGGTGAACATTCTGACCAATTTTCATGAAGATCTCATGAAATATATGGCCTCTAGAGAGGTCACAAGGTTTTTCTATTTTTAGACCTACTGACCTAGTTTTTGACTGCACGTGACCCAGTTTCGAACTTGACCTAGAAATCATCAAGGTGAATGTTCTGACCAATTTTCATGAAGATCTTGTGAAATATATGGCCTCTAGAGAGGTCACACGGTTTTTCTATTTTTAGACCTACTGACCTAGTTTTTGATGGCACGTGACCCAGTTTCGAACTTGACCTAGATATCATCAAGATGAACATTCTGACCAATTTTCATGAAGATCTTTTGAAATATATGGCCTCTAGAGAGGTCACAAGGTTTTTTCTATTTTTAGACCTACTGACCTAGTTTTTGATGGCACGTGACCCAGTTTCGAACTTGACCTAGATATCATCAAGATGAACATTCTGACCAATTTTCATGAAGATCTTTTGAAATATATGGCCTCTAGAGAGGTCACAAGGTTTTTCTATTTTTAGACCTACTGACCTAGTTTTTGACGGCACGTGACCCAGTTTCGAACTTGACCTAGATATCATCAAGATGAACATTCTGACCAACTTTCATAAAGATCCCATGAAAAATGTGACCTCTAGAGTGGTCACAAGCAAAAGTTTACGGACGCATGCACGCACGGACGGACGACGGACACCGCGCGATCACAAAAGCTCACCTTGTCACTTTGTGACAGGTGAGCTAAAAACACAAAAACAAATAACGTCAGGCGTTTGTTTAACTTTTAATCACAGATAAAAAAAGTGAAATAAATATTGCACAAAGCCCAAAGTGAACAGCATTTGACAATATATGTGCCTTTAAACATGGAGATCTACATGAAATTAAATGTCATATGACAGTTTTCCATTTGTCCTCAATCTATATTTCACAACATTTTCCTTTCTTCTTTATTCTTCTATTTGCTTTTTCTTCCTTTTAAATGACATTAGTCAGTACATGTACCGGTATATCTTAACTACCAAGTTATATGCTGGTAACTTCAGTGAATGTAGGAAAAAAATCCCCCTACTACAAAATTTCACTCCCTCATTTTCACATAATTCTTGCAACTTGTGTGAACTTTCAAGCAGCTGAGTTAACTTAAAAGTTAATTTCAGTTATATTTAATGATGTGTTTTATGCATTATTGAAAAGTCAACTTGTAAAATGTCCTCCTCTGGGTCGGGTGGGAGAAATCAGTATTTAAATAAACTATTCACAGACAGGTTTACAGTATTCAGTATCTTCGTATCTGTGTACTAAAGACTTTGATGCAAAGTGTATATCTTAAAGTAAGAAATAATACAAAAGTGAAAACCAGTGTTAAATATAAAATATGTAAAAATATTGTATAATATTTATTGATTTTGCTCAAATTTAAGGAACTGCACTGCTTATAGAGCCACTGCCAAACCTAGATCTATACACAGAGCTCCGAATTCAGCTACCCCTATCGAGCCTCAGTCAAACAGCAGCATGTCAATACATGCAATCAGCTGTTTAGACGGAGTAGAGACTATGACTAAGCCAAACCTAACAATCATTTTTACAAAAAGGAGTTTAAAAAAATGAAGTTCAGGTTAATAAATTAACACAATGTAGAAAAATTCATTGAAAATCTTAACAACACTTACAGGAATTTTCATTAGAACCAAAAGTCTAAAAACTAGCCATCCTAAAGAGAAAAGCATTGTCTGTCTAATGTTCATTCTATCTCTAAGGTGACGTCTTCTTCTTGGATCATTTAAGGCCAAGAAAGAATTTTCAAAATCAGTATGAAGATGCAGCTCACTGATTGGTCAGTTAGACGTCATGTTAAATTATGATCAAAATACAAGCCATTTTGATTCCCTGGCAATATAAAATAAAACAGAGTTATTTGAACTGTGTTTCCTTAATTCTAAAAAATAATCTATCAACATTTTCTAACTGGATAGGAAGGATTATGATCCACGTGTACATCTCAACTTAAACAGAAAAGAGCAATTAATCTGTTTTAAGTGATATTTACTATAAAAAAAAAAAATCAGCAGTGCGTAAAAGACGTCATAAGTACTAAAACGGCTGTCTCCATGTTTAGCCATTTTCTTAAAGTTCGAACTACCATATTGTTTTCAATATTTTTTCAATTTTAAAAATTCTTTCATTGTTAGCAATTGCTGGACAATGACTTTCATATACAATCAACTCATTTTAGGCATTCCTTCCTTTAAAAATGATAAATATTTGGATATGTAGATCTTTAATGCCAGTTTTTTGGGGGTTTTTTGTTTTTGTTTCGCAGAAAACTGGCATTACCTATGTTTACTTATATACAAATAACAATACAATATATAATCAATGGAATGTAAAAACTCTTAACAAATACAACACAGCACTGAGGTCCATTTACAATATTACAGACTAGGCTGTCAAACCAAAACTGCAAAACTTTATGCAAACAAAATTAAATGATTACATAGTAGAACTGCAGTACTCTTCTGTATCAACTCATTGGCTTGTAATCTATTTTGTTTTAATACATATACAATATTACAATATTTAGATTACTTTCTTTCAAACTACTTTAGATTTATTACTCTGCCATTAGATTAACATCAACATCTAAACAGAGCGAATACCTACACAACAATTTATAAAATGCATTTACAAGACTTTAATTTGCTAGCAAAAACAAATGTTTAATAAACAAATTCAACAATATTGCTGTGTTAAGTATGACTTACTTGATATTTAGAGGAGTATAACCTCCAAACTGCTGTCAAGTTTTTTTGTGTTGTTATTTGAAAGTTACTTTCAACTGTTACAACTTATTGCCCGAATGCAAACTTCAACATTTATTAACAAGTCAAAATTGCACTGAACTCTACAGTACTCCATTACAGATTTTTATCAAAGAATTATCAAAGATGTCACGCTTAACATCGGAATCTATTGTTTAAAACTTATCGCTGAGACAAGCAGAGTTTCGGTGGGACGGAAAAACTAACAAACTATATAAAGTGCGATTACTACATGCCTTACTTCTGGGCATAAAAAATACTGTCGTTTTTTTAAACTTTTCACTTATTTTGCAACCTTACCAGCGCAAACACCACAGAGAAGCCTTTTTGTATGAAGGTTTTGGTTCTTTTAGAGATTTTCTTAGAAATTCATTAACACGAAAGAAAATGTAAGTTACTTTAGGGAACTATTTGCTCTTCATAGTGTTGTTAACAGAGCTTGAACACTGGCAAGAATTGACATCTTCTTGACTGTAATGAAATTATTGTTGGTTTTTTTTGCCAGTTAATAAAGGTCAGCATCTGGTGTGGTGGTTGTCAGTTAATTAAGGTCAGCATCTAGTGTGGTGGTTGTCAGTTAATTAAGGTCAGCATCTAGTGTAGTGGGTAGAATGACACCAGCGCTCACAGCTTCTTTCTCCAGACTTGCTAACTGCCTGAAATAAAAATAAAATATGTACCAACAAGAGCTATTTGCAAAACACATTTGCACCCAACCATTCTCTACAATGGCCTGTCAGCAGTAAACAGATGTGTAATTTTCAGTCTCAAGTAAGCTGTGACCTTGACCTTTGACTTAATAACCCCCTAACCAATAAGGTTATGAAATTTAATGACTTACGCATAAGCATTCCCCAGGTATTTATCAAAATCCACTTTTTGTCTGAAGGTCACTGTAACCTTGAACTTTGACCTACCCACTCCAAAAGCAAACAGGGTCATCTAGTGACCATATACAATCATCCTACCAAGTTTGACTGTTCTGTAGACTGAAAATGAATTCTTATCACTTGGGCCCAAAGGGGTCCGGCACATGAGTGGATTAAGTTTAATGACTTATTATTGAATCCTAGAGTCATAATTATGTAAAAAAATCATACTAATATAACTACTCCCTAGACGTCATTATGTCAAAGGTCAGGGTCACAGTATGTAAAATTACATATCAAGTTGCCTAAAACAGGCCATCATAGATGACACATATGTTTTACTAACAGCCCCTGTTTGACTTTCACTGAAATTTTTTTTTTTTAATTTTCTGCATTATTTCAAAAGCGTTGCAATGGTTTACTATCTTCTGCATAATATTTTTTGTTATTTCTGAATATATTGCAGAACTCTTATGTCAATAAGTTTGTACCACTAGTCACATTCAGAGTACTCACTTTTTTTTTTTGTGAGAAATTATTTTTTGCCTAAAATGTGTGGGGTAGTCCCTTTATTGCCAATCTAAATTTTAAGTCTTTTTTTTTTTTTCATACTGAAGTTTCAGTGAAATATTTGCCACACTTTTGGAGTTATGCTCCAGAAAAGGAAAAGCTAAATTATCTGAAAAATATCAAAGAAAATAGAGTTATGGTTCTTGAGCTTTGCAATCGCTGTCGTTGGTATCTGCCTATATCTTAAGTTTTGCTGAAATCTCTTCAGTACATTTGGAGTTATGCTCAAACAAGGAAAAACATAAGAATATCAACGGAGTTAAGCATGCCCTCTCACTGATATCTTTTCATTACTTTAGGAGTTATACTCCAGGAAATGAACCTGTTACAGACTCACAAAGTCACAAAGATATGCTCAATTCTTGAGGTGCATAGAAAAACATATGCCCCTGTATGAACCTATCTGGACTTCTGATATATCATTAACAGACATCATACCTTAAAACAAAAGAAACACTAATTATTATTCAATCTACAGGCAGCAAAAATAAATCTTAAATACAGTGTACATGTATACTAACCTGCGCAATTTGGTGACCTTTGACCTCAGTTCTTTGTCATACTCTCTAATCTTGGAAATTTCAGTCCAAGCCTCGGTCTGTTTTGCCTGGTTCACATGTGACCTTAGATACAGTCCATTCCATAAACACTGTAAAATATATAGCCATGTTTCAATTTACAACTGCACGTGTTTTGTGACAGACATGTTTTTGTCAGCAAATATCTTTATAGCTAGTATTGCACTGTTTTACTTTATCCGACATTAAATAAAGCTTGTACAAATTTCTGTAAAACTTCCACCCACACCATCTTTCCCCTATCTGTCCTGTAAAACTTCCACCCACACCATCTTTCCCCTATCTGTCCTGTAAAACTTCCACCCACACCATCTTTCCCCTATCTGTCCTGTAAAACTTCCACCCACACCATCTTTCCCCTATCTGTTCTGTAAAACTTCCACCCACACCATCTTTACCCTATCTGTTCTGGAGACCTTAAGAATCAAGTTTAACTTCACAGACTTAAGAAATCCCTATAAATAATTGAGGAAATCTAAAAAGTTTGATTACTATATATGTAAATTATTTCAATATCGATTCTGTTCTCAGTAACAGTTTATCTACTGTATTAACTTCTGAGGAGATGCCTCCCACAGTGAAGTATGTGTCTGAAAAATTCATGACTGGGAACATGTAAATGAGAGAAATTCAGGCAATTCAATATAATACACATGTACATAATAAAGCATTTCCGAGAAAAGAGCAACATTTCTACATGTACAGTAGACTAAGTAATAATAGTGACAGATCTATCTTAGCCAATACTCGCATTCAGTGTGACTCAGCAGATTAGAATATTAAGTGGCATTATAGTTTTGTTCAATAACATAACCAGTAACTGTGATACAACACTTGTTTGTTTAGGAATAAAATCTCACTGACACAGTTTAAGTCATATATATTTTATGGTGACTTACCAGCTTTAGTAGTGGAAGACTCCTAGGTGCCTTTCTAGGCAGATCATATATATGTTGACTTACCAGCTTTAACAGTGGAGGAAGACCCCTGGTGCCTTTCTAGTAGGTCATACATAAATGGTGACTTACCAGCTTTAACAGTGGAGGAAGACCCCTGGTGCCTTTCTAGGTAGGTCATACATAAATGGTGACTTACAAGCTTTAATAATTAATGGTGGAGAAAGATCCAAGGATCCCCTCTGGGTATTTTATTTCAGGCACATCCTAGCACCTGGCTAAAACCATTTACCTTTGGCAAGCTGCATGACTTCTGTACATGATGACCAAAGCAGAGTTTGAAACTGATTTGAGGTCAGCACTCTTAACCACTCAGCACTCCGTATTACTCTTGAATTATTCATAAAGTGACAAAAGCTGTTGGCCCAACATATACATGTAAGTGATGTGTATAATACCTTTCCTTCCTTTCTACACATTGTCAAGCTATGAGACAACTGCTGTAAAAATGATTCGGAAAATACCCTTTCTTCACTAGGTACGAGACAACTGCTGAAAAAGGGATTTGTAAAATCCCCTTTCTATAAAAGCTATGAGACAACTGCTGTATATTAAATGATGTGTAAAATATACTTTCTACACTAGCAACGGGACAACTGCTGTAAAAGTGTTGTGTAAAATGCCCTTTCTACACCAGGTACGAGACAACTGCTGTATAAATGATGTGTAAAATGCCCTTTCTACACTAGGTACGAGACAACTGCTGTAAAAATGGTGTTTAAAATATCCTTTCTATACTAGCTATGACCCTACTGCTATAATCGTACAGAAATTACAACACTCACCAAACTTTGAGGGGCCACTGAAGGCCAGATAACAGCTGGGTTAGGATCATACATGGGATTCAAATATCCAGCTAACACTTCTGGTCTGTTCAGGTAGGACCTGAAAAATGACCAAAAAAATCAAACCTTGCTATGTTTTAGGAGAAGAGTAATTACAATAAATGCCCTGAAGGAATAATAAAAGTACATCAATTTGCAGTGGCCTTATGAACAATGAATCTACTTTTTGTTCTAATTTAATTACAAAATTCACTGGCATTTAAAGGGGCACAAGATATATACCACAATACCACAATTTGTTTTTAGACACAAACAGCAATGTATATAAAATATCAAACACAAAATTCCCAGTACAAGACTTACAATACATAGTAATTCCTTACTGATTGTACATGTGAAGAAATTTTCATATACATCCATGTATAAAGAAGTTATAAAACAGGATAAACAAAATTACTAACAAGAGGGCCATGATGGCCCTATATCACTCACCACAGTTGATCTGGCCTACTGACATAGTTTTTGAACCCACATGATCCAGGTTCAAAGCTGACCTAGAGATCATCAAGACAAACATTCTGACGAATTTTCATAAAGATTGGGTCAAAACTGTGGCCTCTAGAGTGTTAACAAGTTTTTCCTTTGATTTGACCAGGTGACCTAGTTTTTGACCCCACATGACCCAGATTCTAACTTGACCTAGAGGTCATCAAGACAAACATTCCGACATATTCTCATGAGTTTTAAACTTAAACCATGGACTCTTGAGTGTTAACATGATTTTCCTTTGATCTGGCCTACTGACCAAGTTTTTGATCCCACAAGTTCAACCTTGATATAGAGATCACCAAGACAAACATTCTGTTCAAGTTTCATAAAGACTGGGTCACAACTGTGACCTCTAGAGTGTTTAATAGCTTTTCCTTTGATTTGACTGGATAATATAGTTTTTGATCCCACATGACCCAGATTCGAACTTGACCTAGAGGTCATCAAGACAAACATTCTAACCAATTTATCAGTTTCAAACTTAAACTGTGGACTCTAGAGTGTAAACAAAATTTTCCTTTGATCCGGCCTACTGACCTAGTTTGTGACCCCACATGACCCAGTTTCAAATTTGACATAGAGATCACCTATACAAACATTTCATATAGATTGGGTTACAACTGTGGCCTCTAGTGTTAACAAGCTTTTCCTTTGATTTGACCGGGTGACCTGGTTTTTGACCCCACATGACCCATATTCGAACTTGACCTAGAGGCCAGCAAGACAAACATTCTGACCAATTCTCATGAGTTTCAAACTTAACTGTGGACTCCAGATTTTCGTTTGATCTGGCCTACTGACCAAGTTTTTGACTCCACATGACCCAGTTTCAAACTGGACCTAGAAATCATCAAGACAAACATTCTGACCAAGTTTCATAAAGATTGGGTCACAAATGTGGCCTCTAGAGTGTTAACAAAGCAAATGTCAAGTTTCATTTCAACATGATGGAAACTGCAGCAGTTAAGTACCCAGAAAGTGAGTGGCATAAATGATGTAAAATTTTTTACTAAAAAGTGTGACCTTGACCTTTAAGCTTATCGATAAGTTTGGTTCTAGCAAGCAACATATGAAATTACTTTGGTCATCTGTAAAGTTATTTGATTCCCATCATTCATATCAAGTAAGAGATGTGATACAACATTAGGAAAACACACAAACAAACACACACACAAACACACAAGACAGACTTTTCAACAGCAAGTGCATAATAAAAGGAGAGAAACATAAGCCAGCAAAGATTCAATTTCCATGTATATAGGCAAACACAGGGAAGCCAAATTACTACCAGTATATGATATCATGTCTGTTTCATTTCTGTATTTCAAACAGTGAAAGGTGTCTCCATTAAATATTACCATAAAGAAATTGTCCTGTTCTCTAGTTTAAGATTTCTTCTCTCCTGGTCACAATTACCAAGGTATGTGCCTGAAATAAAAAATCAACTAAACAATCAACTCAAAATATGCCTAAAATTAGAATAAAACTTTCCAACAGAACCAAAAATTAACAAGAGCACCGCCTTGCGGGTGCTGACGCTCATCTGATTTTTTTTGTGTAATAGAAATATTGTCCTACCCATGATTTTCTAAGTCTAAAAAGGGCCATCATTCTTGCAAAAAGCAGGATAGAGTTATGTTTCTTGATGTACTAGTGTCCACTTATGATGGTGAAAAACTGTTGCAAGTTTTAAGCAATAGCTTTGATAGTTTATGAGAAAGTTGACTTAAACTATTACTCACCAAGAAAATGATTTTCTAAGTCCAAAGGGGCAATAATTACTGCAAAAGCAGGATGGAGTTATGTTGCTTGCTGTACAGGGTCAGCTTATGATGGTGAACAAGTGTTGCAAGTTTCAAAGCAATAGTTTTGATAGTTTAAGAGAAAAAGTTGACCTAAACATAAAACTTAACCAAGAATCTGATATTTTCTAAGTCCAAAAGGGGCCATAAATCTTGCAAAAAGCAGGACGGAGTTATGTTTCTTGCTATACAGGGTCAACTTATGATGGTGAACAAGTGTTGCAAGTTTTTAAAGCAATAGCTTTGATAGTTTGGATAAAAGCTGACCTAAACATAAAACTTAACCAAGAAAACTGATTGTTCTAAGTCCAAAGGGGCAATAAATCTTGCAAAAAGCAAGATGGAGTTATGTTTCTTGATGTACAGGGTCTGCTTATGATGGTGAACAAGTATTCCAAGTTTCAAAGCAATAGCTTTGATAGTTTAGGGAAAAGTTGACCTAAACATAAAACTTAACCAGAAATCTGATATTTTCTAAGTACAAAAGGGGCAATATAATCTTGCAAAAAGCAAGATGGGTTATGTTTCTTGATGTACAGGGTCTGCTTATGATGGTGAACAAGTATTCCAAGTTTCAAGCAATAGCTTTGATAGTTTAGGAGAAAAGCTGACCTAAACATAAAACTTAACCAGGCAACGCCGACGCAGACGCCGACGCCGACGCCGACGCCGACGCCGACAACCGCTCAAGTGATGACAATAACTCATCATTTTTTTTCAAAAAATCAGATGAGCTAAAAACCAGTTACCTGCAGAAACAAGTCAGGGCAAGTATAAAATACTTTTGAAAAATGGCTTTAAAGCCTTACCAAACAAACAAAACATTTTTCAAGTAACAAGAACATCGTCCACAGGGGACCAATGTTCATCTGTAAGTGCTTGGCATTAGACAATATGCAAGGGAAAACTTAAGGTTCTTGGCCTTCTTACTCAACAGATGATAAAGAATTGCATAAAGTGTCAAAGCTGTAGCTCTACAAAATTCAAGTTAAGTGGACTTAAACAAACATTTACATTAACTATGAATGTTAAAAGGAACTGTAATTCTGACAAAATGCATGAGATTCCTGGTTCTTGGGCTACTTGCTCAACCAGTTACAATAAATGAATGAACAAACTTTAAAATAATAGCTCTTTTAGTATTTCAGAAAAGTGGACCTAAACAAAACCCTGTAACCTTGAAATTCTAATTTTCTAAGCATAAAAAAGCCATACTTCTAACAAAATGCAAATGAGTTATGGTTCTTGGCCTAATCACTCAACCAATATTGATAACAAGGCGTGCATAGCTTCAAAGCCATAGCTCTTACAGTTTATGAGAATACATGGACCTAATTGAAAATTTTAATCAACACCAGCACTGACGATAAAGTGAATAGAATACCTCATACTTTTTTTTTAATTCAGAAAAGTTAAAACATAAAAACTTACATCTTCATAATGATGGAACTTACCAAACTGCGAGGAATAGGCGTGCTCAAACAGGAGTATTAGAAAATCTTCACTGAACTCAAAGGAACAAGGGAACTGTTGCCAAATCTAAACAATAAATAACACAAGTTACATGAGAGCTGTTACTAGTATTACTACAATTATGGCAATTAATAATCTCCATGCATGCTACATATGACAGAAAAGATTTGAAATACTGATTTTGTTTCATAAAGAAAAATGTTGTTTTGTTTTGTCAGTGCTACACTGTGAGATCATTTAATTTTGTGGAAAAGAAATTTTGTGATTTTGGAAAAACTTGCTATTTCATGGGGGATAGAAACGTAACCACGACAACCATGAAAATGTTTCCCCCTTGAATAATGATATTTCACAACCAGTGACTACAGCCATCACATCATGACAATCCAAGTTAAGTGATGGAAGACCTCAAGACAATCTATCTGCTTTTATGTAACATCTTCAGTTGGTAGAACAACAGACCTTTTTGCCTGAAAAACTTATATATTTCCTAATGAATAAATTTATGCATGGCTGGAAACAACAATTCTAATACAGCAGTCTGAATTACTTTACCTTTATTTCCTTTTACATTATCCATCTGCAATAGCACACTTGCCTGCCAAACACAGTCTGTATAGTGCACTTAACCTCAAAATAACAAACTCACCTACCAAACACAATCTAAAAACAGCACACCTGCCAAACACAAACAAGGTTGTCTGAAAGACAGCTACATCCCCTGCCGCTGCTACGAATAGTGAAAGGGTTGATGGTATTAGGTGGAAGCATTGACATTGTTAAGTATATTTTATAGTGAACTTGACCTTGAGCCTGCATGGCTGACTCATGGGTTTTGCAAACCATCTCAATAAGGTGAACACTTGGCCAAAGTTTCAAGAAAATCCTTCAAGTGGTTCAGCAGAAAAGGAGGGGAGAGGAAATTGAAGGCTCAAACATTAGAGTTGTGACCTTGACCTCGAGCTGACACGGCTGACTCATGAGTTTTGCACATCGTTTTGATGAGGCGATCAACTGACCCAAGTTTCATGAAAATCCTTCAAGGGGTTTAGGAGATACAGAGCGGACACAAAATGGAAGGCTCAAACCTTTGACCTAGAGTTGTGACCTTGACCTTGAGCTGACATGGGTGACTCATGAGTTCTGCACATCATCTTGATGAGGTGATCATTTGACACAAGATCCTTCAAGGGATTTAAGTCATATGGAGCGGACGGAGACAATTCCTATAAACCCCGCACCACTCATGGCAGGGGGTTAAAAATAGCACACTCACCTGCCAAACACAATCTAAAAATAGCAGAAATACTGGAGACTCTTGTCTATATTTAGTTATTGCATTTGCAGACTTGGCACAACGGTCAGCAAATGGATGTCCAGCCTGTAGCCATTCTCGCTCTATCAATGCTTCAAATCTAGAAAACAAAACATTAATGTGTAAACAACAGAAATTCCAAATGCGATCATCAAATCAAATATTAAAGAGAACACTGCCCTGCCCTAGAATCAACTTGTAGTCTCAAGTGCCATTAACTGACCAGAATGTTTAATTTGTACATATCTCAAATAACTGACTAGAATCAAAGCCACTCACTACCTCAAGCACACAAAGTACACTTAATATTAGCAAATCAAGCTTGATAGCCCAAACAAATGTTATTTACTAGCATATGTAAACGTAAGAAAAAGAAATGCAAAATGCATATTATTAACTCATAAGTAAGTGCTCTGTGTAACTGCGCAAAAAGTAAGTTACTCTGTAAATGTTTTACAATCTCGAACTAGTATACTACAAGCTGTGTTAAAAATTGTACATTATGTATGCTACCCTGTTCTACAATCATAGTCCAGCATGAACAGTGCTAGAAATTTTACATAGTAAGTTCTACTGTCATGGTCCAGTATAAGCTGCACTAGAAATTGTAAATAATGTATGTTACCCTGAGAAAGTTGTACAGTCAAGTTCCTATTTAAGCTTTGCTAGAAACTGTCTATAAAATTACCCTGTAAAAGTTCTACAGTCATGTGTGTGTGTGTGTGTGTGTGTGTTCGGACTTAACATCTTTTTCAACATTTTTTTCAGTCATATAAACGACGGTGTCTACTTGTAGCAGTGAGCACAATGCCCAACTTTATAGTGCTGCCTCACTGGAATATCACGCCGTAGACATGTGGCATGATACCCCACCCAGTCACATTATACTGACACCGGGCTGACAAGTCCTAGCACTATCCTCTTAATGCTGAGCGCCAAGCGAGGAAGCTACTAGTACCATTTTTTACGTTTTTGGTATGATGCGGCCAGGGATCGAACCCACGACCTCCCGCACTTGAAGCGGACCTCTACCACTAGGCTACCGAAGCTGTGCTAGAAATTATACATAATGTATGTAGAAATTATACAAAATGTATGTCACCCTGAGAAAGTTCTACAATCATATTCCTATTTAAGCTGTGCTAAAAACTGTATATAACATTACCCTGTAAAAGTTCTACAGTCATGGTCCAGTATAAGTTGTGCTAGAGATGTGACTTGTAATGTTGTATCGACTCCTTCAGATCCATGTACCAGCACACAGGCAGCTTGTAAAATACGAAAGAGAGAACTCACATCTCTACATCTATAAAGCTTGTAACATCAAATGAATTTCTATAGGAGAACTGGACTTAGTTATTTCTCAGCAATACATGCTGTTATTATGATTATAAATTTTATATTATTCTAAAGAATTCTTTTAAATGAGATTAAAAGTACGCAGAATCATAACATATTACTTAAAATATCTCCCTTTAAGACAATCAAGTACTTCTGCCTGATTCAGATACAAGTCATTAAACACATGAAAAGCTAGACACTTTATAAATGGTAGCATGTCAGACAGATGTAAATCTAATTTAGGTATGAGAGGTCTTAAATTAGCAAGAAAATATGACCCTTCAGAGAGTTAGCATAGTTACAGAGAAATATTTGTGTCATATTTACATGAAAACAGTTTTATAGATATGTAAAAATGAGACTTCTTTTGACTTGTAACACACCATATTAAAGAAGCAAAATATCTCTTTATTATGCAATTTTTACCATTACCAGACAAATATAGCATTGATCTATTAGCATGATTTATTCCAAATTGTATTATAGTATATGTAGTAGATTTCCACAGTAATTTTTTAACCTTTAGCATGCTAGATAAATTGTCGTCTGCTGGAAATGTCGTCTGCTAAAATTGTAAAGTTCATTCAATTTGCTCGAAAATTGGAAGAAATATTGTCAGAGTAGCAAACAGCTTGGAACCTGATCAGACGCCGATTTAATCGGCGTCTGATCTGGTTCCAAGCTGTTTGCAAAGGCTGTTAAATTCGCCTGCAGCAGGCTAAGGGTTAACATAAAATGGTACGAAAATTAAATACCTTTATAGCTGCACTCTATTTCTATTTTATATTTCTGATTTCAAAATGAAATACACTTATATTACACTACAGAAAATAAAGCTAAACTGGAACT
The DNA here is from genome assembly GCF_021730395.1 of Mercenaria mercenaria. NCBI lineage: Eukaryota > Metazoa > Mollusca > Bivalvia > Venerida > Veneridae > Mercenaria > Mercenaria mercenaria. The sequence continues at coordinate 66,092,388 of NC_069376.1, read as the reverse complement.
CTATTGTGTTGAGCACCTCTAACATGTCATGATGTAATTTCTGTTAACAGGGATCAATTTCCTGTGCCTTGTAAGAATTTGACATAAACTAGCCATAAAAATGTTTTTTAACGTAAACAAGAGGACCATGATGGTCCTGAATCGCTCACCTGTCCCCACATGACCCAGTTTTGAACTGAGTATGGCGTCGTTTTTTCTATTATTTGACATAGTGACCTAGTTTTTGAGCTCATGTGACCCAGTTTCAAATCTGACCTAGATGTCATCAAGGTGAGCATTCAGACCAACTTTCATACAGATCCCATGAAAAATGTGGCCTCTAGAGAGGTCACAAGGTTTTTTTATTATTTGACTTAATGACCTAGTTTTTGAAGGCACGTGACCCAGTTTCAAACTTGACCTAGATATCATCATGGTAAACATTCTGACAAACTTTCATGAAGATCCATTGAAAAGTATGGCCTCTAGAGAGGTCACAAGGTTTTTCTATGTTTAGACCTACTGACCTAGTTATGTATGTATGTATGTATGTATACTGCTTGACGCCCCTTTCGGGTATAACTAGCAGGTGCGCGTCTGTGCCAGAATAAAGTTAAAAGAATGACAGTAAGATGTCAAAAGGAAGATAGTGCAAGATAAAACTGTATTAACAAGAGTAAAATCAGGATAAAACAGGGTGTAGTCACTTAATAGTAGTGGGATGCGTTAACAGCATGTCTGAAATGTTCAGGATCAGGCTGATTAACGATCAGGGGTGGCAGCTGATTCCATAGGGTAACGGTTGTATGGAAAGAAAGAGAACTTAAAAACATTAATGTTTGTATGGATCTGCCTAAGGGAGTGTTCGTGCATATGACGTGTTCGTCTCAATGGCTTGTACTAGATACGGAGGGACTGGAATAGCTACGTAACCATGAATGATTTTGTAAAACATGAAAGTCTAGCAATTGTCCGTCTGTCCTCGAGTGTCTGCCAACTGAGATCATTTAACATGTTTGTTACACTATCATAATATGAATATTGACCCTTTACCCACCTGGCAGCTCTTCTTTGCACCATTTCTATTTTATGTATGTTTCTTTGTGTGTGTGGTTGACATACCGTAGAGGCATACTTAGTTGTGGCCTAACTAGAGTCTTGTAGGAGGTTTCTTTAATATTTTGGTTTTGACCGGGAGGTTTCTGCGTAGAAAACCCAGTGATTTGTTTGCATTGTTTGTGATTCTATCTACATGTGTGTTCAGGAGAGATCATTTGCTATATCTACCCTAGATACTTTGCACTGGAGACCACTTCCAGGATTTGACCGTGTAAATTGTAGTTATGTGTAAATTTCTTTCTGTTTTTTGTTATGTTCATGACCTGACATTTGCTGGGATTGAACTCCATCTCCCAGACGTGCTCCCAAGTTTTAGTTTCTGGAGGTCTGCTGTAGTGTGACGCAGTCTTGTTCTTTAGGATTGTGAGGTAAACTGCCGTGTCATCTGCAAATAACCTGACTTGTGATTGTAAGGACTGAGGTAGAATCATTTATGTATAATAGGAATAAGAGCGGGCCAAGGACTGAGCCTTGAGGGACACCTGATGTGACAGGTACTTCATCGGATTTCATTCCGTCCACGAGTACTGACTGCGTTCTGCCAATCAGGAAGGACCTTATCCATGTGATAACCTGTTTGTTAACGCCACACTCTTGTAGTTTATAAAGTAACTTTAGGTGACTGACCTTGTCAAATGCTTTACTGAAATCAAGTTAAAATGAGATCTGTTTGTTTACTCGACTTAATTTTGTGCTAGGTCTCAATTAGTTGTATTAATTGTGTTTCACATGACCTTTTTTCTCTGAATCCATGTTGCAGATCATACAAGATGTCATTCTTGTTAAAGTGGATTGAGAGATTTGATGCTATGATGTGTTCCAGTGATTTACATAGAATGCATGTTAGTGAGATAGGTCTGTAGTTGGTTAGGGTCACTTTCAGTCCTTTCTTGTACAGTGGAGTCACGTTCGCCGTCGTCCAGTCCTTCGGTAAAGTTCAATGTCAAGGGATTTTTGGAAAAGGAGTTGTATCAGTGGCGCTAATTCAGGATGCATTTATTTAAGACAAGTGGTTTGATATTATCAGGACCTGCAGCCTTGTGGGGGTTTAAATTACAAGGAGCTTTTTGACGCCATTTACAGTTATCGTTATATCAGTCATATTTGGGTATTTACTCTCTGAGGTTTGAGGGAATGAAAAGGGAGACACTTTAGTAAATACCGATTGGAACTGTTTATTAAGTAGAGTGGCTTTATCTGTACTTTGGTCTAAGTTGCTCCTGTTGTGTTATCATTTAAAGGGGGGATACCCTGTGCATCCTGTTTAGACGCCTTAAGTAGACTATATAGCTTCTTAGTGGAATATGTAGAGTTATGACCTTTTCACAGTCTGTGTCATCCAAACTAGTACATGTTGGATATAGTTCTCATGGGCTTTTTTGATTTTCTTTTTTATTTGACCTTTTAACTTATGAAACTGGGTAGAAATTTTATGACCTTGATTCTTATTTTTCTTCATTTTAATATACAGACTGTCACGCTTACGCATAAGCCTTTTAATTTCTTGCGTAATCCAAGGGACAGAATAACTGGACCTGATGGTTTTAGAGGGGATGAATTTGGAAATGCCTTTATTGATGGCAGTTTTTATTTCACCCCATTACTCTTCGACTGACAGGTTTTTACTATAAAATAGGCTGCTTATTCTTTCACCCTCTAAACCCATGTATTTGTGAAATTCAGGCCAGTTTGCTTTCCTATATAAGACCGAGGTACGTGGGGGTCGTTTTGTCAATTTGGGTCTAACGTTGGAGTCAGCTACAAAAATGTCATGGTCAGTTTTTGATCACACTTGACCCAGTTTCGAACTTGACCTAGATATCATCAAGATGGACAATCAGACCAATTTTCATACAGATTCCATGAAATATTTGGCCTCTAGAGAGGTCATAAGTTTTTTTTATTATTTGACCTACTGACCTAGTTTTTTAAGGCACGTGACCCAGTTTCAAACTTGACCTAGATATCATCAAGGTGAACATTCTAACTTTCATGAAGATCCATTGAAAAGTATGGCCTCTAGAGAGGTCACAAGGTTTTTCTATTTTTAGACCTACTGACCTAGTTTTGGACCACAGTTGACCCAGTTTCAAACTTGACCTAGATATCATCAAGATAAACATTCAGACCAACTTTCATACAGATCCCATGAAAAATATGGCCTCTAGAGAGGTCACAAGGCTTTTTTTATTATTTGACCTACTGACCTAGTTTTTGAAGGCTCGTGACCCAGTTTCGAACTTGACCTAGATATCATCAAGTCGAACATTCTGACTAACTTTCATGAAGATCCATTGAGAAGTATGGCCTCTAGAGAGGTCACAAGGCTTTTTTATTATTTGACCTACTGACCTAGTTTTTGAAGGCACGTGACCCAGTTTCGAACCTGACCTATATATCATCAAGTCGAACATTCTGACTAACTTTCATGAAGATCCATTGAGAAGTATGGCCTCTAGAGAGGTCACAAGGCTTTTTTTATTATTTGACCTACTGACCTAGTTTTTGAAGGCACGTGACCCAGTTTCGAACCTGACCTAGATATCATCAAGTTGAACATTCTGACTAACTTTCATGAAGATCCATTGAAAAGTATGGCCTCTAGAGAGGTCACAAGGTTTTTCTATTTTTAGACCTACTGACCTAGTTTTGGACCGCACGTGACCCAGTTTCGAACTTGACCTAGATATCATCAAGGTGAACATTCTGACCAACTTTCATAAAGATCCCACGAAAAATGTGACCTCTAGAGTGGTCACAAGCAAAAGTTTACGCACGGACGACGGACGCTGCGCGATCACAAAAGCTCACCTTGTCACTTTGTGACAGGTGAGCTAAAAACTAGTATGTGTCTGTAGGACACAGGGTGTGCCCCCCACTGGTACATTTGTCACAAATAAGGGGAAATAATTCAAATGTTTGCAGTCTTAATGGGGCATAGCCTCAACAAACATTTTATGAAAAGGATTCATTATTCTAGGCCATATACTTTTTGAGCTATGAGCATCACAAACAAAAAATCCACTATTTTGGCTATTTCAAGGGCCATAACTTTGTAATAAATGCCAAGATTCTCAGGAAGAATAGGGGGCGGAGCCAGACGAAAAATAGGAGGTGTGCAAGTTCATATCATGATAAAGACTCATGCAAGGTTTCATCAATTTATATCAAATACTTTTTGAGCTTGGCATGTCACAAGGTGAAAATGTGCATTTTTGACTATTTCAGGAGCAATAACTCAGAAAATAGGGGAAGGAGCCAGACGAAAAATAGGAGGTGCATAAGTTCATATCATGATAAAGACTCATGCAAGATTTCATCAATTTATATCAAATACTTTTTGAGCTAGGATGTCATGAACTTCGGACGGACGGACAAGACCAAATCTATATACCCCACCACATAACGGGGGGGGGGGGGGGGGGGGGGGGGCACAAAAACACACGCCCAATGGCTGCCAATATAAGGTTAACAAGCTTAAAGCTTGCATTTCAAAATGTTGTTTACTCTTGCCTAATAATCTAACACAGACATCCTACTCGTATAAATGTCTAAGATGACGGGTGATAAATCATACTTACAATCTTTATCAATACACTGGGCTACAAGACATGCACAGGTTAATATATCTTTTATATGAGACAGCCAGTTACTTGACTCTAACTTTGACAACCATTTATCTTGTGTGGCACCAGTGTCTGAACAAGCTGTAAAAGAAAGATACCGAATCATTGTTATATGTAGAGGAAGCTGAGGAACTCTTCTCATGTATTTCGAGGCTGCATTTACTTTTATAAAACAAATCAAATTTTCATTTATTTCAACTTTCAATCTGAAATCAGCAAATTCACATGCCCACAACATAACCAATTAGCCATAAAAACACTGTTTTATCAAATAGTTGAGGCCTTTCTCTAACATGACTGACATTACACACCAAAAACACTTAACTAAACTCAATTACTGATTAAGTATTAGGGAGTTATTAATCCAGAGTAGGGAATCATTACTATATCATCACATAGCACTGCAGTAACAATGCCTACAGAAACTGGATCATGGTCACAACACCAAAACAATGGGTAAATGATGCATATATAGCTGTCACTGCTCCAGCACACTTGGAACAGGGCATATTTTGGTACATAGAAACTTTGCATAAATAGGGCCTTTTTAGGAATTTCCTTTGATTTTTTTAAAAAAAATAGGAATTTTAGCCAAATTGAAAAACAAGAGGGCCAAGATGGCCCTAGGTCGCTCACCTAAGAAACACTCCATAACAGTGTAAAACATGTTTGACCTAGTGATTTCATGGAAACAAATATTCTGACCAATTTTCATTAAGATTGGACCAAAAAATTGGTCTCTTGCGATAAAACAAGCATTTTCTTAGACATGACCTAGTTTTTGACCCTAGATGACCCATGTTCAAACTCGACCTAGATTTTATCAAGGCAATCATTCTGACCAAAATTCATGAAGATCAACTGAAAAATACAGCCTCTATCACATACAGAAGTTTTTTCTTTGATTTGACCAAGTGACCTTGTTTTTGACCTCAGATGACCCATATTCAAATTCGACCTAGATTTCATTAAGGCAATCAACCTGACCAAATTTCATAAAAATCAATTGAAAAAAACATTCTCTATTGCATACACAATGTTTTTCTTCGATTTCACCTAGTGACCTAGTTTTTTACCCCAGATGACCCATTTTCGAACTCGGCCTAGATTTCATCAAGGTAATCATTCTGGCTAAATTTCATGAAGATCAGTTGAAAAATACAGCCTCTATTGCATACACAAGGTTTTTCTTTGATTTGACCTAGTGACCTAGTTTTTGACCCCAGATGACCCATTTTCGAACTTGGTCTAAATTTCATCAAGGTAATCATTCTGACCAAAATTCATGAAGATCAATTGAAAAATACAGCCTCTATCGCATACACAAGGTTTTTACATGATATGACCTAGTGTCCTAGTTTTTGACCCCAGTTGACCCATTTTCGAACTCGGCCTAGATTTCATCAAGGTTATCATTCTGACCAAAATTCATGAAGATCAATTGAAAAATACCGCCTCTATCGCATACACAAGGTTTTTCTTTGATTTGACCTAGTGACCTAGTTTTTGACCCGAGATGACCCATTTTCGAACTCGGCCTAGATTTCATCAAGGTTATCATTCTGACCAATATTCATGAAGAAGAATTGAAAAATACAGCCTCTATTGCATACACAAGGTTTTTCTTTGATTTGACCTAGTGACCTAGTTTTTGACCCGAGATGACCCATTTTCGAACTCGGCTTAGATTTCATCAAGGTTATCATTCTGACCAATATTCATGAAGATTAATTGAAAAATACCACCTCTATCGCATACACAAGGTTTTTCTTTGATTTGACCTAGTGACCTAGTTTTTGACCCGAGATGACCCATTTTCGAACTCGGCCTAGATTTCATCAAAGTTATCATTCTGACCAATATTCATGAAGATTTAATGAAAAATACAGCCTCTATTGCATACACAAGGTTTTTCTTTGATTTGACCTAGTGACTTAGTTTTTGACCCGAGATGACCCATTTTCGAACTCGGCCTAGATTTCATCAAGGTTATCATTCTGACCAATATTCATGAAGATTAATTGAAAAATACAGCCTCTATAGCATACACAAGCTAAATGTTGACAGACGACGGACGACAGACGACAGACGACGGACGACGGACGCCGGACATCGAGCGATCAGAAAAACTCACCTGAGCATTGCTCAGGTGAGCTAAAAATAGGAAAAAGTAGGAATTTTAGGGACGCTAGACAGCCTGACATTCTGACCAATTTTCATGAAGATCTCATGAAAAATATGGCCTCTAGAAAGGTCACAAGGTTTTTCTATTTTTATACCTACTGGCCTAGTCTTTGACCGCACGTGACCCAGTTTGGAAACTGACCTAGATATCATCAAGGTGATCAATCAGATCAATTTTCATGAAGATCCATTGAAAAATATGGCCTCTAGAGAGGTCAAAAGATTTTAACAATTTTAGACCTACTGACCTAGTTTTTGACCGCAGTTGACCCAGTTTCAAACTTGACCTAGATATCATCAAGATGAACATTTAGACCAACTTTCATACAGATCCCATGAAAAGTATGGCCTCTAGAGAGGTCACAAGGTTTTTTATTATTTGACCTACTGACCTAGTTTTTTAAGGCACGTGACCCAGTTTCAAACTTGACCTAGATATCATCAAGGTGAACATTCTGACCAATTTTCATGAAGATCCATTCAAGGGTATGGCCTCTAAAGAGGTCACAAGGTTTTTCTACTTCAAGACCTACTGACCTAGTTTTTGATCGCAGTTGACCCAGTATCAAACTTGACCTATATATCATCAAGATAAACATTCAGACCAACTTTCATACAGATCCCATGAAAAATGTGGCCTCTAGAGAGGTCACAAGGTTTTTCCATTATTTGACCTACTGACCTACTTTTTGAAGGCACGTGACCCACTTTCGAACTTGATCAAGATATCATCTGGATGAACATTCTGACCAATTTTTATGGAGATCCATTCATAAGTATGGCCTCTAGAGAGGTCACAAGTTTTTTCTATTATTTGACCTACTGACCTAGTTTTTGAGAGCACGTGACCCACTTTCGAACTTGACCTACATATCATCAAGATGAACATTCAGACCAACTTTCATACAGATCCCATGAAAAATATGGCCTCTAGAGAGGTCAAAAGGTTTTTCTATTATTTGACATACTGACCTAGTTTTTGATGGCATGTGACCCACTTTCGAACTTGACCTAGATATCATCAAGGTGAACATTCCAGGCTGTCTTGCATACACCAACAAAAAATTAGGGCTAATTTTAGGGCAATTTGTACAAAAAAATAGGACTAAAATTAGGAATTTGGTACAATTTTAAGGAAATTTTAGGGCTCAATTTAGGAATTTTCAAATCAAAATATGGACTTTAAAGACCATGTAATGTGCTTACCTTTATGTGATTGACATAAAAGTAACTCAGAAATAGTGCTTTATTTACAGAAAAGATGTCTCCTAGCTTTCCACTGTTTTGAACTGTGCTAAATTAGTAAATTGTTTTTTTCTGAATTAGAAGAACTTTTAAACAACATTTAAAACATTTTCTCTTTGATCATTGCAAGAAAGTTAAAAAATTAGGAATCTTTGTGAAAAAATAGGGCCTTTTTAGGAATTTCCTTTGATTTTTTTTAAAAATAGGAATTTTAGCCAAATTGAAAAAAAAATAGGAAAAAGTAGGAATTTTAGGGACGCTAGACAGCCTGACATTCTGACCAATTTTCATGAAGATCTCATGAAATATATGGCCTCTAGAGAGGTCACAAGGTTTTTCTATCTTTAGACCTACTGACCTAGTTTTTGACCGCACATGACCCACTTTCAAACTTGACCTAGATATCATCAAGCTGAACATTCAGACCAACTTTCATACAGATCCCATGAAAAATATGGCCTCTAGAGAGGTCACAAAGTTTTTCTATTATTTGACCTACGGGCCTAGTTTTTGAAGGCACGTGACCCAGTTTCGAACTTGACCTAGAAGTCATCAAAGTGAACATTCTGACCAATTTTCATTGGAGATCCATTGAAAATTATGGACTCTAGAGTGGTCACAAGGTTTTTCTATTTTTAGACCTACTGACCTACTTTTTGGCCGCATGTGATTCAGTTTCGAACTTGACCTAGAATTTTCAACATTCTGACCCATTTTGTCACTTCGTGACAGGTGAGCTAAAAACAAGAGGACCATGATGGTCCTGAATCGCTCACCTCTTCCCACATGACCCAGTTTTGAGTATGACGTCGTTTTTTCTATTATCTGACATAGTGACCTAGTTTTAGAGCTCATGTGACCCAGTTTTGAACTTGACCTAGATATCATCAAGATAAAAATTCTGACCAATTTTCATGAAGATCCATTGAAAAATATGGCCTCTAGAGAGGTCACAAGGTTTTTCTATTATTTGACCAATTCAGTTTTGAAATTGACTTAGATATCGTCAAGGTGAACATTCAGACCAATTTTCATGAAGATCCATTGAAAAATATGGCCTTTATAGAGGTGAAAAGATTTTTCTAATTTTAGACCTACTGACCTAGTTTTAGACCACAGTTGACCCAGTTTCAAACTTGACCTAGATATCATCAAGATGAACATTCAGACCAACTTTCATACAGTTCCCATGATAAGTATGGCCTCGAGAGGTTACAAGGTTTTTTTATTATTTGACCTACTGACCTAGTTTTTGACGGCACATGACCCAGTTTCAAAATTGACCTAGATATCATCAAGGTGAACATTCCCACCAATTTTCATGAAGATCCATTCAAGGGTATGACCTCTAGAGAGGTCACAAGGTTTTTCTATTTTAAGACCTATTGACCTAGTTTTTGATCGCAGTTCACCCAGTTTCAAACTTGTCCTTTATATCATCAAGATAAACATTCAGACCAACTTTCATACAGATCCCATGAAAAATATGGCCTCTAGAGAGGTCACAAGGTTTTTCTATTATTTGACCTACTGACCTAGTTTTTGATGGCAAGTGACCCAGTTTCGAACTCGACCTAGACATCATCAAGGTGAACATTCTGACCAATTTTCATGAAGATCCATTTAAAAGTACGGCCTCTAGAGAGGTCACAAGGTTTTTCTATTTTAAGACCTACTGACCTAGTTTTTGGCTGCAGTTGACCCAGTTTCGATCTTGACCTAGATATCATCAAGATAAACATTCAGACCAACTTTCATACAGATCCCATGAAAAATATGGCCTCTACAAAGGTCACAAGGTTTTTCTAGTATTTGATCTACTGACCTAGTTTTTGATGGCACGTGACCCAGTTTCGAACTTGACCTAGATATCATCAAGTTAAACATTCTGACCAATTTTCATGAAGATCCATTGAAAAGTATGGCCTCTAGAGAGGTCACAAAGTTTTTCTTTTTTTAGACCTACTGACCTAGTTTTCGACCGCACAGGACCCAGTTTTGAACTTGATCTAGATATCGTCAAGATGAACATTCTGACTAATTTTCATGCAGATCCCATGAAAAATATGACCTCTAGAGAGGTCACAAGGATTTTCTATTATTTGACCTACTGACCTAGTTTTTGACCGCAGTTGACCCACTTTCGAACTTGACCTAGATATCATCAAGGTAAACATTCTGAACAACTTTCATGAAGATCCATTGAAAAGTATGGCCTCTAGAGAGGTCACAAGGTTTTTCTATTTTTAGACCTACTGACCTTGTGTTTATCGGCACGTGACCCAGTTTCGAACTTGACCTAGATATCATCAAGGTGAACATTCTGACCAACTTTCATAAAGATCCCATGAAAAATGTGACCTCTAGAGTGGTCACAAGCAGAAGTTTATGGACGGACGGACACACGACGGACACCGTGCTATTTCAAAAGCTCACCTTGTCACTTTGTGACAGGTGAGCTAAAAAACCCTTAAGTTTATACCACTTTGTTTTTACCATCATTAAGTTCAATTATTTTAACAAATTTATGCAAGACATAATGTCTGTCAATTTAGACCACATTTTGTTTACCTTCATTAAGTTTGATGACAGATTCATGGAAGACTTGTCGTCTCTCTATAGACTGGTTTATTCTCTTCCACTGGGAGTAGTGGGCCTCTGGTTCATAACCTCCACCTTTATAGTAAAACAACAAGACTATATACAGTGATAAATCAACAGCATTTATATTATTTGTGTACTGATAATTACTGTTTGATCCACAAACTTTTTCCTGAATTTTTTCTTTATTCAGCTAACTCTACATGTATCATCCTACACATCTCCAGGCATGGTTGTGGGAACTTTCTGAATTCTGAAAAAATCTTGAATAATTCTAATCTATGGGTGCAAAACAGATTTTCATAGTAAAATCCTGTGTAAATTTGGACCTTAAAATATTGGGGTTTTTTTATGCTAACTTATGTTTACTACAATATTGTGAAAGTTTCAAACAGATGTAGCAAACAATAGAGCCAAAATTTCAATTTTTACAAGTAATTTTGCCCAAAAAGACTGAAAATACAATCGAAAATACCCTATCAAGATACATTCGGTAATTGATAAAAACAAGAGGGTCATGATGACCCTGGATCGCTCACCAGAGTTATATGAGCCACATGTTTCAAATGTCAAACTGATGATTTTTAGAATTTTTTTGGAAGATTTTCTGATGTACAATCAAGTAACCCCTGGGGCGGGGGCCAAGTTTACCCTGGGGGTCATGAATGGAACAAAGTTTGTAGAAGTCTACTAGGCAATGTAACATATCAAATATCTGAGATCTAGGCCTTCTGGTTTATTTTTAGCAAATTTATGAAGATTTCCCTATATACAATCAAGTAACCCCTGGGGCTGGGTAAATTTGACCCTGGGGGATCCAGATTTGAATTTTTTTGTAAAAGTCTACTAGGCAATGCTACACATCAAATATCTAAGACCTAGGCCTTCTGGTTTATTTTTAGAAAATGTTTGAAGATTTTCCTATGTAAAATCAAGTGACTCCATGGGGCGGGGTCAATTTGACCCCGGGGGTCATGATTTGAAAAATGTTTGTAGAAGTCTACTAGGCAATGCTACACATCAAATATCTAAGATCTAGGCCTTTTGGTTTATTTTTAGAAAAATTTTGAAGATTTTCCTATGTAAAATCAAGTGACCCCTGGGACGGGGTCAATTTTGACCCCGGGGGTCATGATTTGAACAGATTTTGTAGAGGTCCACTAGGCAATGCTACACGTGAAATATCTAAGCTGTAGGCCTTCTGGTTTATTTTTAGAAAAATTTTGAAGATTTTCCTATGTAAAATCAAGTGACCCTTGGGCCGGGACCCCGGGGGTCATGATTTGAACAGATTTTGTAGAGGTCCATTAGGCAATGCTACATGTCAAATATCTAAGCTGTAGGCCTTCTGGTTTATTTTAAGAAAAATTTGAAGATTTTTCTATGTACAGTCAAGTAACCCCATTGGGCGGGGTCAATTTGATCCTGGAGGTCATGATTTGAACAAACTTTGTAGAAGTCTACTAGGCAATGCTACACGTTAAATATCTAAGAATTAGATCTAGGCCTTCTGGTTTATTTTTAGAAATTTTTTGAAGATTTTCCTATGTAAAATCAAGTGACCTCTGGGGCGGGGTCAATTTTGACCCTGGGGGTCATGATTTGAATAAATTTTGTAGAGGTCCACTAGGCAATGCTACAAGTGAAATATCTAAGCTCTAGGCCTTCTGTTTATTTTTAGAAAATTTTTGAAGATTTTCCTATGTAAAATCAAGTGACCCCTGGGGTGGGGTCAATTTTGACCCCGGGGTCATGATTTGAAAAACTTTAGTAGAGGTCCTCTAGGCAATGCTACATGTCAAATATCTAAGCTCTAGGGCTTCTGGTTTTTGAGAAGAAGATTTTTTAAGATTTTCCTATGTAAAATCAAGTGACCCCTAGGGCGGGGTCAATTTTGACCCCGGGGTCATGATTTGAACAAATTTGGTAGAGGTCCACTAGGCAATGCTTCACATCAAATATCTAAGCTCTAGGGCTTCTGGTTTTTGAGAAGAAGATTTTTAAAGTTTTTCCTTTCTGTTGTCATGGCAACCAGAGTTCTGCATGGAATTCAATTCTTTGGATAATTTTTAAAGAAGACCATCCAAGGAACATCCCTGTGAAGTTTCATCAAAATTGGCCTGTTGGTTTAGGAGGAGATGTTGTTTAAAGGAAAGTGTGGACGGACGGACGGACGGCCGGACGCCGGACGGTGAGCGATCACAATAGCTCACCCTGAGCACTTTGTGCTCTGGTGAGCTAAAAACTAAGCAGGACATTTTAAAATCTTTGAAGTTCTTAATAACATGTAAAGTTTTGAGGAGTTGTAATGTGCACCTTTACACTGAGGTAAGGATGCATGAAAGTCCTCCAAAAAATTACAAATTGTATTTAAGAAAGTGTACTTTTGTATAAACTACTGGACATATTTAAACATTTAAACACTGAGGTAAGGATGCATGAAAGTCCTCAAAAAAATTACAAATTGTATTTAAGAAAGTTTACTTTTGTATAAACTACTGGACATATTTAAAATGCTACATTCAAAATATATCAAAGAACAAATGAAAAGTCCCGTTTGTTTCACTTTTCAGATTGAAAATCCATGATTTATTGTTCCTCAGGAAACACCCATTGTGGTGAAACTATGAAATTTTATGCACATGAAATAAAATTGTTTTACAGTATCCAAGTCTGCCTATGTCCAGTATATTTTTCCTGTTCCCCTGTTTTTCTAAACTCTGTGATAGTTTATTCCCAATATATTCACGTTTACCTATACCTATCACAGCACTGATTAGTTTATCATACCTGTTTTCTGTTCTTGTTTGGCTAAACTCTGTGATCTTGTATCCACAATATATCCACGTTTACCTATACCTAACACAGCATTGACTAGTTTCTCGTCCTCTTTACATCTCTTCCCACTTGGTCCAGTGAAAGGTTGACTACATCGCATCAACACTGCCTATAAATACATTCAGACACTAAAATATTACATGTGCTAAACTTGCTAACACTAACAAATATCTCAACAATGACTTGCATGCTTCCAAGTATCCAAAATTCAATTTAAGATACTTTTAAAAAGCTAACTCAACATGTAAAACATGCAAAAAAAATACAAAGAATACATGTATTACTTAAACAATTTTTATGCTTTTTTTTAAATTAAAGTATAGAATAAACTATAGGAGCCGGAACCACATCAGTCCTCCAAGCAAGAGCTGTCACAGGAGACAGCGCGCTCGACTATTTCGATGCTGGATAGTGAAACTGGGCACATCTGAGGAAACTAGAGCTGTCACTGGAGTGTTTAATGACTCCAATTGTGGATGAAGATACTGCACAATAGCCTGAGTCTATGTCAAAAATATCAACTTAAAGTAATAAGAGAGGTAAAGATAAAATGTATCAAAACACTATATAAGTATATCCTAAGCAAAAAGGGGCATAATTCATTAAATATTGGTGCCAGAGTTATGCAGCTTGTGTCATATAGTGTGGGTGATGATGTTGAACAAATATTTTAAGTTTGAATCAAATCCATTCAGTAATAACAGAGACAGAGTGGAAGTGCATCAAAATTTTAACCTAAAATTCTAAGTAAAAAGGGGGAATAATTAATGAAAAATTGGTGTAAGAGTTATGCACCTTGCGTCATATGGTGTGGGTGATGATGTTGAACAACTATTTTTAAGTTTGAATCAAATCCATTCAGTAATAACAGAGACAGAGTGAAAGTGCATCAAAACTTTAACCTAAAATTCTAAGTAAAAAGGGGAAATAATTCATGAAAAACTGGTCCCTGAGTTATGCACCTTGTGTCATATGATAAGGGTAATGATGTTGAACAATTGTTTAAGTTTGAATCAGATCCATTCGGTAATAACAGAGATAGAGTGAAAGTGCATAAAACTTTAACCTGAAATTCTAAGTAAAAAAAGGAATAATTCATGAAAAATTGTGCCAGAGTCATGCATCTTGTGTCATATGATGTGGGTGATGATGCTGAACAACTATTTTAAGTTTGAATCAAATCCATTCAGTAATAACAGAGGTAGAGTGAAAGTGCACCAAAACTTTAACCTGAAATTCTAAGTAAAAAGGGGGAATAATTCATGAAATAAATGGTGCCAGAGTTATGCACCTTGTGTCATATGATGTGGGTGATGATGTTGAACAACTATTTTAAGTTTGTGTCATATGATAAGGGTAATGATGTTGAACAATTGTTTAAGTTTGAATCAGATCCATTCAGTAATAACAGAGATAGAGTGAAAGTGCATAAAACTTTAACCTGAAATTCTAAGTAAAAAAAGGAATAATTCATGAAAAACTGTGCCAGAGTCATGCATCTTGTGTCATATGATGTGGGTGATGATGCTGAACAACTATTTTAAGTTTGAATCAAATCCATTCAGTAATAACAGAGATAGAGTGAAAGTGCATCAAAACTTTAACCTGAAAATCTAAGTTAAAAGGGGGAATAATTCATAAAATATTGATGCCAGAGTTACGGCCCTTATGTCAGATGATGTGGATGATGATGAGGAATAAGTATTTCAAGTTTGAATCAAATCCATCAAGTAATTACAGAGATAAGTTGAAACAAGAGGGCCATGATGGCCCTATATCGCTCACCTGTTATCATTGCACTTGAGGACAAGGTCCTCAGAAAAAATATCTAAGTCCAAAGGACAGGAACAACAAAGGGAAGAAATTTAACCAAAAAGAAAAAAAAATCTTACAAGGTATAGATATGTCAAAATACACCTAAAAATTGGAGGTACCATCCATGTTGTACCACAGGAAAGTGGTCTCGGTTTTTCCCTACAGCCAATAATAAAAAAGTTACTAAAAATAAGCTATTTATACAAACGTAAAAGAGAAGTAATTAAAAAAAAAATTATTGTAAGTGAACAAAAGAAGGATCTGCCAAATAAATCTGTTGACATAAATGAAATTTCAGATCAGTATCTTCATTAGTTACGGAGATGTACCCATTTTAATTTGAAATAAAGGGAGGTAATTTGACATAAAATCAGTCCATAGTTATCTACCCTGATTGGCTCAGTCCAACTAATGACAATAATGAAATTTCAAATAAGTCCTATAAGTACTTACTGATATAAATCCATTTTGATTACAATCAGGGGAGGTAATCAAAACTAGAGCTATTACTAAAGGTGATGAATGTACCCCCCGCATGCACTGACACAGTACATTGCAATTTGACACACACAAGATTGCATAATTATGTGGACTGTATGTATAGACTGTATGTATACAGTATAGGAACAAAAAACAAAGTCCCATAACTATGCAGAATATTTATCTAAAAGAATGTAACATGCACCATGCACAACTAGGGTTGGTACTGATCACTTGTGTGAAGTTTCATTAAATTGTGTGTAAGGGTTTGGTAGATTAGGCACGCACAAGATTGCATATGCAGACTGTATGTACATAGTATGTTAACAAGAAACAAAGTCCCATAACTCTGCAATTTTTATCGCTGAAAGAACCTAACATGCCCCATGCACAACTACTGTTGTTACTGATCACTTGTGTGAAGTTTCATTAAATTGTGTCAAGGGGATGAGGAGAGATGGTGCGCACAAAATTGTGTCTATGTATATAGTATAGTAACAAAAAAAAAAACAAAGTCCCATAACTCTGCAAAAAAATTTTCTGAAAGAAACTAACATGCCCCATGCACAACTACTGTTGTTACTGATCACTTGTGTGAAGTTTCATTAAATTGTGTCAAGGGGATGAGAAGAGATGGTGCGCACAAGATTATGTCTATGTATATAGTATAGTAACAAAAAAACAAAGTCCCATAACTCTGCAAATTTTTTTTCTAAAAGAACCTAACATGCCCCATGCACAACTACTGTTGGTACTGATCAATTGTGTGAAGTTTCATTAAATTGTGTCTAGGGGATGAGGAGAGATGGTGCGCACAAGATTGTGTCTATGTATATAGTATAGTAACAAAAAAACAAAGTCCCATAACTCTGCAAATTTTTTTTCTAAAAGAACCTAACACGCCCCATGCACAACTACTGTTGGTACTGATCACTTGTGTTAAGTTTCATTAAATTCTGTCAAGGGGATAAGGAGAGATGCTGCGCACAAGATTGCGTCTACAGACAGACGGACAGACAGCCAGACGGACAGACAGACAGACAACCTGAAACCAGTATACCCCCCCTTACAACTTTGTTGTCGGGGGGTACAATAACTCTGGAACCTACGACTGGATCTGATTAGTCATGGAATCCAAGATTTATTGTTGTTGAAGATATTTTGGAAGTTTGTATCAAACAAGAGCTGTCCGTAAGACAGCCAAGCTCGACTATTCGAAATATTGTCCCTGAAGCAGGAAAATATTACCCAAAAAGGTTAAATATCAAAAGAGTTTTAAGTTCAAAAGGGGAAATAATTTGACCAAAATGCATACCAGTTATGGGACTTGCTGCTATCAACTAGTTTTATAACCCCGAAGGCACATGTGAAGTTTCAATTCAATATCTGCATTAGTTTTGGAGATAGAAACTTGCATGTAAAACTTTAACCAGAATTTTCAAAGTCCAAAAGGGGGCATAATTTGCCCAAAATACATGCCAGAGTTATGGGACTTGACCCAGTGAGGTTGGTAATTGATCTAGAAAAAGAAAAAATAAGTTTCAAATCTATATGCCTTTTAGTAATAGCTGTATGTACTTGCACGCAAAACTTTAACCAGAATTTGCTAAGTCCAAAAGGGGACATAATTTGGCCAAAATGAAGGTCAGAGTTATGGGACTTGCTGCTATCAACTAGTTTTATAACCCCGAAGACCCATGTGAAGTTTCAAATCAATATCTGCATTAGTTTTGGAGATAATAACTTGCATGTAAAACTTTAACCAAAATTTTCTAAGTCTAAAAGGGGGCATAATTTGCTCAAAAAACATGTCAGAGTTATGGGACTTGACCCAGTGAGGTTGGTAATTGATCTAGAAAAAGAAAAAAGAAGTTTCAAATATATATGCCTTTTAGAAATAGCTGTATGTACTTGCACGCAAAACTTTAACCAGAATTTTCTTAGTCCAAAAGGGGGCATAATTTGGCCAAAATGAAGGTCAGAGTTATAGGACTTGCTGCTATCAACTAGATTTATAACCTCGAAGACACATGTGAAGTTTCAAATCAATATCTGCATTAGTTTTATAGATAGTAACTTGCATGTAAAACTTTAACCAAAATTTTCTAAGTCTAAAAGGGGGCATAATTTGCTCAAAATACATGTCAGAGTTATGGGTCTTGACCCAGTGAGGTTGATAATTGATCTAGAAAAAGAAAAAATAAGTTTCAAATCTATATGCCTTTTAGAAATAGTTGTATGTACTTGCAGGCAAAACTTTAACCAGAATTTTCTAAGTCCAAAAGGGGGCATAATTTGGCCAAAATGAAAGTCAGAGTTATGGGACTTGCTGCTATCAACTAGTTTTATAACGCCGAAGACACATGTGAAGTTTCAAATCAATATCTGCATTAGTTTTGGAGATAGTAACTTGCATGTAAAACTTTAACCAAAATTTTCTAAGTCCAAAAGGGGGCATAATTTGCTCAAAATACATGTCAGAGTTATGGGACTTGACCCAGAGAGGTTGGTAATTGACCTAGAAAAAGAAAAAATAAGTTTCAAAGCTATATGCCTTTAATTGATGGCTGTATGTACTTGCATGCAAAAACTTAACCAAGGTGTGACGCCGACGCCGACGCCAGGGTGAGTAGAATAGCTAGACTATTCTTCGAATAGTCGAGCTAATAAAACCATAAATGAAGTCTCTATATGGCTGCAAAAGCCAAAATAGCCAATTCTGGACCTTTAAGGGGCCATAACTCTGGAACCCATGAAGGAATCTGGCCAGTTCAAAAAAGGAATCAAGATCTTGTGGAGATACAAGTTGTGTGCAAGTTTGGTTAAAATTAAATCATACATGAAGCTGCTATTGGCAGACAATGCCAAAATAGCTAATTTTGGCCCTTTCAGGGGCCATAACTTTGGAACCCATTAAGGGATCTGGCCTGTTCAAGAAAGGAAGCAAGATCTTATGGTGACACAAGTTGTGTGCAAGTTTGATAAATTCAAATCATAAATGAAGCTGCTATTGTGCAGACAAGGTCAAAATAGCTAATTTTGGCCCTTTCAGGGGCCATAACTCTGGAACCCATAATGGAATCTGGCTGGTTCAAGAAAGGAACCAAGATCTTATGGTGATACAAGTTTTGTGTAAGTTTGGTAAAATTCAAATCATAAATGAAGCTGCTATTGTGCAGACAAGGTCAAAATAGCTAATTTTGGCCCTTTCAGGGGCCATAACTCTGGAACCCATAATGGGATCTGGCCAGTTCAAGAAAGGAACCGAGATCTTATGGTGATACAAGTTGTGTGCCAGTTTGGTTAAAATAAAATCATAAATGAAACCACTATCGTGCAGACACGAAATTGTTGACGCACGGACGGACGGACTGACGACGGACGAAGGGTGATCACAAAAGCTCACCTTGTCACTATGTGACAGGTGAGCTAAAAAGAGAAAGTGTAAAAAAAACTTTAACCAAGGTGGGGACGCGGAGACGCCGATGCCGGGGCGAGTAGGATAGCTCTCTTTATACTTCGTATAGTCGAGCTAAAAAGGTATGTACAATATATAAATAACATTGGTAAACATGCTTGGCATTGAGTCACATTGACAGCATATGTATATTTGTAACAACACAGGCATGTAGACTTTTTACAGCCAAAACACAACATGAATAGCACTACTGTAAATATAACAATCAATCTGAAGCCAAGAATTGGGAACCAACCTTGCTATCTCTATGGTAATAGCTAAGTACTGGAAACCTCCCACCTTGTCTGAATTGTGACACCTTTATCAACATCTCATCTGTGATAGATTTTGGAACAAATACTGACTTTGGGTAGGTTGCACATAGCTGAAATATATAGATGTTTGTCATTTATTTAATTAAGCCACACATACTTTATGAGGACCCTTTGTGGGAGAGACCATGTGAGCACAAAAATTTGTAGGTACAAAGCACCCTTACAAAAGACTCTCTTAGTTGGTTGAGCATGGAATCAAACTTGTGACCCCTGATTTCTTAATCCAACACAATACATTATAAAGGAGAACATTCTGATACTAGTAGTTTGAGTCATACATTTAATAAAATAAACCAGTCAATGCTTTAAATGTCTAGCTTTCTCTTTCCACATATACCACTATATAGTATTTTCTGACAAAATAAATCGAGTTTTGAAAATTTAACATATGTGCAAACCTGGACAAGTACACTAAAAGCTATATTCTACCTTATAATCTTTATTTGCAGTAGTAATTCTCCATTCTTCTGCACAGTCCTTGTAGCGGCTCCATTCTGCCTCCAGTTTAAATGCTGACCAACCGTCCTCTAAGATCTCAAAAGAAGGGCGGTAAAAAAATGGATATTTCAAAGTAACATCATCTGTAAATGAAACATATGGTGGTATATTTTAGAATGAGTTGTCTCTTGTCTTGGTAAATACACAGAACTTTTTGAAGTTTATACACTAACCTTTAATTTTTCACCTAATTAGAGTATCATTAATAAAACCATAAATGTTTACAAAACAAGCCACATATAAAATGTTAATCATTAAGACATTAAAATTTGGACTTTCAATAAGTGTACAGCCCTTATACATAATAAAGATATCTCAGTAATGCAAATTTGCTTTTTTTACCAAATAATGTACAGCATATTTCCAGACATTGCATCACTTTTTTTTATTATTATCATCATTCCTGTATTCTGAAGATCTGTTTGGTTTAATGCAGGCCTCCTAGCAAGCCTGAACAAAAATAAAGGTTTTTATAAAGGCTCCAATCTATGGAAATAAAGGCCTTTTAGTGTAAAATATTAAAAAATAAAGAGTAAATAAAGGCTATTTTTGTCGAAATTCTCGTTGAAAACACATAATATATATAGGTATTTACTACATGTATGTGGTCTGGTGAACACAACAGCATTCTGAAAAACTCAAGATGAAAGATACACAAGCAGTATCCTAATAACAACACTTAAAAGGGGGGAAGAAATACAGTAGTATAACCATTACTTGCTTTAAACTGGCACGGCAAGCAGTCTGAACAAAAATATAGGTTTTGAGTGAAAATTACAGGCTATTTGGCCATTTTAAAGGTTTTTTCAGAAGATTTAAAGGTTTTAAAGGTTTGTTCTGAAATTAAAGGTTTTTAAAGGTTTTAAAGGTTTCACTAGGAGGCCTGGTTTAATGTCATGCCGACACAGTGATCTGTCATGTTCTTTCCAGCTTTTCATGGTGGAGGAAGACCCCAGGGGCACCTTTCAGGCATAGGTGGACACCTGGGTAGAACCACCAACCACACATAAGCCAGCTAGTTAGCTTCCTCACAAAGAAGAATTTTACACCTCAAGTGAGCTTTTGAACCCACATCAGTGAGGGGCAAGAAATTCAGTCAACAACCATAACCACTGGACCACGAAGATATCATATTCTGCAGAAGGCTATAGCCTAAACATCAAGGAGATGAAAAGCATCTTCCTCCATCCTTGGTCTCGTTAGTGCCTTGATGATGGTGACTTTCTCCTTGTAACACACAGGTACTGTTGGTTGTTCTGACTGAGCTCCTAGCTTAGCCAGTTTGTCTGCCTCTTCATTGCCTGCAAGTCCACAATGGGATGGAATCCACTGAAGTGCTACTTTGCAGGTCATACTCAGGCTCTGCATTCTCCTGGCTAGCTGCGGAGCTTTATTGTTGATCAGAGCTTCCATGACAAACAGTGCATCTGTGAAAAAGACGACTGAGGAGCTTTCTTCTGCCGAGTCTTCAACCATTGAGACGGCCTTCATGAGTGCTTCAGTCTCTGCCTTATAGTTGCTGCAGTGTTTTCCTGTGGCTGCATGTAGTGTTTCTCTCTTGCCAGATGGGTACTGAATGAAAACTCCTGCTCCTCCATCTTTGACGGCGCATGTGGCTGATCCGTCTGTATAGACATGAGTCCATAATTCCGGAGGATAGTCTTCATTGATCATAGCAAGTGTGAGGCTCTTCCGAATGCCTTCATCCTCTTGCTTCCCGCGGTCAAGACAAGGAACAGCAAGTCTCAAAGTCACTGAGGACAGATCATTCGCTAGTGGGTTTATGATGTCTTCACTACATGTACAAAGCTGCTACGTTTGAGCCAATTCTTTGTATAGCCATCTAGCTTGGCTTTCATGGGATGGTCTTGAAAAGACCTGAACTTCTCTGCTTGAAGCAGAACCTTTGCATGTCTTCTGTCTTGTAACGGCTGTGTGCCTGTTAGCTTCTCCATGAAGGAGATTGGCGTAGACTTTGTAGCACCTGTCATGATCCGCAATGCTTGGTTCTGAACCTTGTCTAAAGCCTGTTGGTTAGTTTTGGCAGTAGTGGACCAGGCAGTTGAGCTATACTCTAAATGGGGTCTCACTGTTCCCTGATATACTGTCTTGAGTATTTGCTCGTTTGCTCCCCACGTTGTTCCAGCAAGTTTGCGCATCATGGCAAGCTTTTTACGGGCCTTCCCTCCTGCTTGACTAATGTGGGGCTTCCAGGTTAGCCGTTTGTCAAAGGTCACTCCAAGATATTTTGCCTCATCTGCTTCAATCAGCGAAGTATTTCCCATCTTGATTTTACCCGCCCTCTGCTTTGACGACAGGGAGAATAGTGTGGTGGACGATTTCTCTGTATTGATCGATACACACCAATCTTCAGCCCAAGCTGAAAGCCTGTTGATGGCTTCTTGCATCCAGTATGTGGCTGTAGTGGCATGTTCTTCCAGATCGTCAGCGTAGAGAGCAGCCTTAACTCCTTTCGGTAGTTCAGACACCAGATCATTGATGAAAAGCAAGAAGAGTGTAGGGGATAAGACTCCACCTCATGGTTTCAAATCCTGGTGAGAGTCAATTTGACAGAACCCTCTTAAAAATCATTTTCCTGGGCAAGGTCTGTAGTTTGATATTAAAAATTTACACCATCTCTGATGAAAACTTACCTATGTTTGAAAGTTGTTCAATGGAGTAAGCAACATTGATACAATCTTCAGCTGATGGTATATCTAGGGATAGAAGGGTAAAATCCTTGCACCGTACAAAAATCACGCCCCCTGAACCAATCAACCTCTTCTCTACACTGTCAACACTTGTATGTAGCAACTGTTAAATATAATAGTTCTCACATTAATATAATTAAAATTAACTCGAGTAAATAAATTTAATTCTGCAATGACAGGCTTTTAGTAACAGAATCCATTTTCCAGATATTAGTAATGCCTTGGCTATTTCAATACTGAAATCATACAACAGTATTAACAATAAGACCCTACTAAAAATGGCTTGTAAATCTAAACAGACATACCCACAACTCTTCCTTGTTTTCTTTTCTACAAGACAATATGAGATGATGCCCAGTGATACACAGTGTCCCATCCACAGGTTTACAGAATGGTTTCTTCAATGTGACACCATCAACCATTGGTGTTTTTATGAATTCTGCAAACTCCATTCTTCATCTAGATCAACCTGAAAACACAATTACCACTATTAAAGTTACACTAGACCCAAAATTTCATATTTGAAAATATGAACAATTACAATAAATAATTTATGTAAACATATAATAAACAAGTTGATGTGTATTAACTGTACTATATGTTAGATTTAAAACAGTACACACTCAATACATGTATAGTTAAACTGAATATAAATGTGTACTACAACAAAATGAAAACATATAGCCCAGCTCACTGATGTCCATGTATTCTGACAAAACAAAATAACTTAAAGGAATTTTGTAGTGGATTATCCAAAGAATATTTGTGTGCAACTATTTTGAATTCTGATGGGAAAATTCTGAAAGTTTACAAAGCTTTCCATATAACCATACAGGGATGTACTTGATGTTCTTTAATAAAACTGTAGACAATGACAGATAACACACATCCAACAGTTCTAACAGCTTCCCTACATAAATGTATATATCCATACTTATACCTATGTTTAATTTCTCTGTTACTGACAGCAAAAATAACAAACCAAATGACCAGATGCAGGTATTTTAATGACTTTTAATGTCAACTTATAAAGATGGAAAAGTCTTCAGCTACATCATGCATGAATAAATTTTTCTGTAACATTTTATTTATTCTTAATCTCAATCAATTTTTTTTGTTAATGGCATCTTAAATTAGGTGCAGCCGTGCTACAACACTGCAGAAATTGTCTTTGTACAAAACAAGTAAAACCCACAGTCACAGAAATTCCTTCTTTATATACATAAAAATTTCAAACTGTCGGCTCGATAACACTTGTCATACTTATCACCTTAGTAAAAACTTTAACAAAGGAAAACTACATGAATTTAAACATATTTGCTGCTAAAATGAATTAGCTAAACCATGTTCTATGAAATTCAAGTGACCTATACAAGAGAGGATACTTGTGTGACTTGAAAGTGCTACAATTTGCTATAAAGCCATTTCAAAGGTAAAACAGTGCCATACAATAAAAGATATAATGTTGACAAACACATCTGTGTCTAGCTGTTTCAATGACCCTGACCTTTAGTCTCAACAAATGCATAAGTAGTTTGAAGAAGTCTTTCACTTGATTTAAAGTGATGCATGGATTCATTTATCTGAAACAGTTTCTTTATTCTTCTAATATTCTGTCTGCAAAGTGACCACTCACAGAAATTCTTTCAGTATGTATATCAAAAATTTCAATTAAAGTTCTAATTCCTGTATTGATAAGTCTTGTCATGCTTTTCAGTAGAACCTTAGCATACTATTTAAGGACAATATGTGCACTAGAATATCAGCTGCAAAAAATTAACTATCTGAATGACACTCTATCAAATTCAAGTGACCTACAAGACATGAGATAGGACATACCAGTTGAAAGTGCTACAATTTTCTACAAAACCATTTCAAAGACAAAATATTGCCATGCTATGAACAGTCTGGGGTGTTGCTTGAACAAGTTTTTACAATATGTAAGTTAACATGGTGAAACCTCAAAGAATGCATTTATTAAATTGTTGCAATGAAACTGTTCACTACTAAACAGTCAGGGGTGTATTAGTTTTAAGTTATGTAACCTATTTCAGTTACTTTTTCAAGTATTTTATAACCTGTATTAGTTATAAAATATAGTTAACCCAGGTAAGTTATTCAAAAAAAGTATTTTTGCTGTTCTCACAAAGTGACCTTTAAAGTGAAATTAGTAGCAAACTGTGGTTAATCAAATTCTCTTTTAGTCTGAGCATGACCTTGATAAGCATAATGGAATATTAAGAGTTTTATATCTTTAAAACTTTTGCGTAAAACTTCATCAGCCTTGCGTAAAAAAAAAATTACTGCAAAGCTAGAAAGATAAAAGGTCAAGGATTCAGGAAATAATTGCATTAGTCTCATTCAAAATGAGGAACTGGCACAGGAGGGATTTGTAATATTTTATGATAACTGAAACAAGTTATGAAAGTTTAAGCAATAACTCAAGTGGGTTATAAACTGCGATAACTTGAAACAGTTACACCCCTGATTGCTAAAAGGAAAATCATTGACAGAATCTATTCACTTTAAAAAAAAGTTTAAATTTTAATAGTGCCATTATACCTGTTACACTGAGTGCAAACTTAGCAAATTTATCAGGGAGCCAGTGTAACAATGACATTATAAATTTCTCATTAGCAATGTTTCCTTAGGGAATATGAATGAAAAAGAGCTGTCTTATGACAGTGTGACTATCTGAAATCCTTCCATCTATTACTAGCTTACATAAAAGGCTTTAATAAAATTCTAAGTTGAAAAGGGGGCATTTTTAGCTAAAATGTAAGTCAAAATGATGAGACTTGCCACATGAGGAAATTTAAAAGCATTAAGCGTACTAATTTTTGAGAAACCTCCTTACGTACAAACAGGCCTCGACCTTAACTTTTTTCAGCAGTTGCCAGCAGGTCCACCAACTGCTAAAATCTAGTAGACCTGCTCAGACTTTAGTGGACCTCCAATTCTATCACAACAAGAGCTCGTCGAACACGAAATGCCCCCCTTGATGCATTCAGTAATTGCACAAGGAACAGAAATTATATGCTCACTGTAAACAAAATTCTACCATTCTGGTTTAATCTGACCTTGAACTTTAACCTATTAACCTAACAAGAGATTACAGATTGATCTTGGTGCCATCCACTGAGCCATTTTTGAATGTTCCAAATTTCAATACTAGCTCAAGGTCAAAATCAAGGTCAAATTTCATTTAGGTACAAAACAATGTGTATGTGGTCCAAATTTGAAAGCGGTCGCTTGAGAAATGTGAAAGCAGGTCACTAGGTCAATTTCAAGGTAAAGTTCATTTCGGTAGGCAGAACTATGCATGTGCTTCAAATGGAGGCTGTAGCTTGAGAAATGTGAAAGTAGGTAATAGATAAAAATCAATGTAAAATTTCAATTCAGAACACAAAAATATGCATGCAGTCCAAATTTGTACCTTCAAAAATGTGAAAATAGGTCACTAGGTCAGTCTCATGATCAAAGTTCATTTCGGTACACAAAACTATGCATGTGGTTCAAATTTGAAGGCTGTAGCTTGAGAAATGTGAAAGTAGGTCACTAGGTCAAAATCAAGGTCAAATTTTATTTCAGAACACAAAACTATGCAAGTGGTCCAAATTTGAAGCCTGTACCTTTGGAAATGTGAAAGTAGGTCAGTAGGTCAATCTCAAGATCAAAGTTCATTTCAGTACACAAAACTATGCTTGTGGTCCAAATTTGAAGGCTGTAGCTTGAGAAATGTGAAAGTAGGTCACTAGGTCAAAATCAAGGTCAAATTTTATTTTGGAACAAAAAACTATGCATGTGGTCCAAATTTGAAGCCTGTACCTTCAAAAATGTGACAGTAGGTCACTAGGTCAATAACAAGATCAAAGTTTTTTTCAGTACACAAGCCTATGCGTGTGGTCCAAATTTGAAGGCTGTAGGTACAGAAATGTGAAAGTAGGTCACTAGGTCAAGATCAAGGTCAACTTATGTCAAGGTTCATCTTGCCACTCAAAACTATACATGTGGTCCAAATTTGAATGATGTAAGTTATGGTCATGAAGATTCTAAGTTTTTCCCTATATAAGTCTATATGAACCATTTGACCTCTGAGGCAGGGCCATATTTGACCCAAGAGGGATAACTTGAACAAACTCGGTAGAGAACCACTAAATGATGCTACATTACAAAATACCAAAGCCACAGACTTTGTGGTTTGGACAAGATTTTCATTTTTTTTTCCTATATAAGTCTATATAAACCATGTGACCCAAGGGGTGGGGCCATATTTGACCCCAGGGAAATAATCTGAACAATCTTGGTAGAGGACCACTAGATTTTGCTACATACCAAATATCAAAGCCCTAGGCCCTATGGTTTTGGACAAGATCAGAAACCATTTGACTGTTCCTAGCCAATGTGACCTTGACCTCTGACCTAATGACCTCAAAATCAATAGGGGTCATCTGCTGGTCATGGCCAACCTAACAATCAATTTTCTTGACACTAGGCCCAAGCGTTCTTGAGTTATTGCCTGGAAACCATTTTACTGTTCCTGGTCACTGTGACCTTGACCTTTGACATACTGACCTCAAAATCAATAGGGGTCACCTGCTGGTCATGACCAACCTCCCTATCAACTTTCGTGACCCTAGGCCTAAGCGTTCTTGAGTTATCATCCGGAAACTGTTTTACTGTTCAGAGTCACTGTGACCTTGACCTTTAACATACTGACCTCAAAATCAATAGGGGTCATCCTATGGTCATTACCAACCTCCCTATCAACTTTCATGATCCTAGGCCCAAGAGTTCTTGAGTTATCATCCAGAAACCGTTTTACTATTCAGGGTCACTGTGACCTTGACCGTTGATACACAGACCTCAAAATCAATAGGGGTCATCTGCTGGTGATGACCAACCTCCCTATCAACTTTCGTGACCCTTGGCCCAAGCGTTCTTGAGTTATCATCCGGAAACCGTTTTACTGTTCAGGGTCACTGTGACCTTGACCTTTAACATACTGACCTCAAAATCAATAGGGGTCATCCTATGGTCATTACCAACCTCCCTATCAACTTTCATGATCCTAGGCCCAAGTGTTCTTGAGTTATCATCCGGAAACCGTTTTACTATTCAGGGTCACTGTGACCTTGACCTTTGACATACAGACCTCAAAATCAATAGGGGTCATCTGCTGGTGATGACCAACCTCCCTATCAACTTTCATGATCCTAGGCCTAAACGTTCTTGAGTTATCATCCGGAAACAGATAGGTCTACATTCCGACCGACCGACCGACAGACCTACCGACCGACCGACCAACCGACCTCTGCAAAACAATATACCCCTCCTTTTTCAAAGGGGGGCATAAAAATTGTGATGTTGTAGACGTCATAACTTCATATGACTCAAAGTATCAGGACTTATTTCTAAAATAATTAAAAATGAAGACTGTAGCAATCTGTTATCCCGAAAATAATTATTTTGAAAAGTGTCCCAAAATATGGACACAATAATCATCATCCACCCGACCCGTGTTGAAAAAGAAAAAAACAAAAAAAAAACAAAAAACCCATTAACAATTGTTGGTTATTATTCTGTTGATAAACTAAGTAATTGGCCTTATTTTCATTATCAATTAACACCTCCTCAAAGAGCTAAATGAAGTGTGTCGGTTTAAATATTATGGCATCTGAAGTGGAGATCAAAGAGGTATAGTTTCCCGAGATTGTCATGGCATTACGTCATGTTTTCGTGCCATGTGACACATCACTGTCTGATCGTACTTTCTCGATTCCTTAAATTGTTGAGAAGAAATCAATAAAAAAGTTTTTTCTTTAATTTTTTAAAAGCGAATGTGCAATATCCCGAATAAACTGACATGTGAATGTGTTAAACCGTGAACGATAATAGTGGATATCCTACCTCTGTGGCCTATTTGCCCTCAAGGAATTTACATTATTGTTTCAGAAGAATATCTAACAAAGTGTTGTGTCAAAAAATACATGTACAAAGAATCATTTAAAAACTGCAACGACATCATACTGGTTTATTTTAAAACCACAATTTCTATTTACGTTCACGAGGTCATGTAACCTATTCTGCCGCGCTAACAGAAATCAGTTTGCCAAAAATCGTTTTACTCCATGTATTTAAATTGCTGCCGCTTTTTCATTATTTAAGATTCTTTAATTGTGTTTTTTGTACTTTCTAGTCAAAAGTCTGAATTTTATTACCATAGTTTGTACCGTTTATTTACTTTAAGAAAGAAATAAACAAGTGAATGAAGTATTGCCATGCAATACAAAGTCCCCTACTGGAAGGCACCTAATTTTTTCTACTGCAGTATAACATAATGAACTGATATCTGTCAATGATGTATAAACAATATTGTACTACATATACAATATGTTATAACATTATAACAACACACTTGGATTAAAATGTGCATATATAAAAACCCACAGTTGTTTTCATATTGAATTTTTTGGGCTGATTATAAAAATGTTATCATGTAAGTTATTTATAGTAACAACAAAGGGAAATTAATCTTTAAAAAAAAAAAAAATAATAATAATAATAATATAAGTCCACAAGAAACTCTTTACCAGGTAGAGATAGGTAAAAATACACCTAAAAATTGGATGTAACATGCATGCTGTACCACAGAAAAGTGGTCTCGATTTTTCTCTACCGCCAGTAATAAAAAAGTTACAATAAAATCTATTTATAGTAACAACAAAGGGATGTAATTCTAAAAACAAGGGTGCCTCATGGTGTTGAACATTTGGTCCAAGTTACATCAAAATCCCTCCATGCATGAAGAAGAAATGTTCCATACAAAGTCATTCTTGAATTTGACCTTTGACCTCTAAATATGACCTTGACCTTAGAGCTAGGGACCTGGTTCTTGCGCATGACATGTTGTCTCATCCAGGGGAATATTTGTGCCAACTGATATCTAAATCCTGCTTTGCATGACAAAGTTATAGGCCGGACAGGAAAAAAATCCTCTTGACCTTTGATCTCAAAGTGTGACCTTGACCTTTAAGCTAGGGTACTGGGTTTGCGCATGACACGTCGTCTCATCATGGGAAACATTTGTGCCAAGTAATATTAAAATCCCTTCATGGATGGCAGAGTTATGGACGGGACAGGAAAAAAACTGTTGACCTTTGACCCCCAATTGTGACCTTGACCTTTAAGCTAGGGGTCCGGGATTTGTGCATGACACGTCGTCTCATCATGGGGAACACTTGTGCTAAGTGATATTAAAATCCCTTAATGAATGTCAGAGTTATAGACCGGACACGAAACAGACCCTGTTCATGCTATGTTAACATTTGACTGCTAAGTGTGACCTTGACCTTTGAGCTAGGGGTCTGAAAGTTGTGCATGACACATCGTCTTATTATGAGGTACATTTGTGCCAAGTAATATTAAAATCCCTTCATAGATGGGAGAGTTATGGACCGGACAGGAAAAAAGCCTTGTTGACCTTTGACCTCCAATTGTGACCTTGACCTTTAAGCTAGGGGCCCAGGTTTTGTGCATGACACATCATCCCATCATGGGGAACATTTGTGCCAAGTAATACTAAAATTCCTTCAAGGATGGGAGAGTAGTGGACCGGACAGGAAAAAAGCCCTGTTGACCTTTGACCTCCTGTTGTGACCTTGACCTTTGAGCTAGGGGTCCGGGTTTTGCGCATGACACGTCGTCTCATCATTGGGAACATTTGTGCAAGTAATATTAAAATCCCTTCATGGATGACAGAGTTATGGACCGGACACGAAATTGCGGACGGACGGAATGACGGAATGACAGAATGACGGAATGACGGAATGACGGAAAAGAGCATTCCTATAGTCCCCAAAACTGGTTTTCAACCAGTAGGGGACTAATAATCAAGATCGCGCTGTTTGAAATTTTACAAAACATTATATGAAAATTTGATCGTTTTTAAAGAATTTTGCCTAAATTCCTGTCGATATCTTATTAAAATTGTTATAGAATTCTAACTGTATTAGTTCTCAAGCAGTGTTGAAAATTTGAAGCGATTATATTAAAAAACAAGAGCTGTCCGTAAGACAGCCAAGCTCGACTATTCGAAATATTGTCCCAGAAGCAGGAAAATATTACCCAAAAAGGTTAAATATCAAAAGATTTTTAAGTTCAAAAGGGGGAATATTTTGACCAAAATGCATATCAGTTATGGGACTTGCTGCTATCAACTAGTTTTATAACCCCGAAGGCACATGTGAAGTTTCAATTCAATATCTGCATTAGTTTTGGAGATAGAAACTTGCATGTAAAACTTTAACCAGAATTTTCTAAGTCCAAAAGGGGGCATAATTTGCCCAAAATACATGCCAGAGTTAAGGGACTTGATCCAGTGAGGTTAGTAATTGATCTAGAAAAAGAAAAAATAAGTTTCAAATCTATATGCCTTTTAGTAATAGCTGTATGTACTTGCACGCAAAACTTTAACCAGACTTTGCTAAGTCCAAAAGGGGAAATAATTTGGCCAAAATGAAGGTCAGAGTTATGGGACTTGCTGCTATCAACTAATTTTATAACCCCGAAGACACATGTGAAGTTTCAAATCAATATCTGCATTAGTTTTGGAGATAATAAAAGGGGGCATAATTTGCTCAAAAAACATGTCAGAGTTATGGGACTTGACCCAGTGAGGTTGGTAATTGATCCAGAAAAAGAAAAAATAAGTTTCAAATCTATATGCCTTTTATAAATAGCTGTATGTACTTGCACGCAAAACTTTAACCAGAATTTTCTAAGTCCAAAAGGGGGCATAATTTGGCCAAAATGAAAGTCAGAGTTATGGGACTTGCTGCTATCAACTAGTTTTATAACCCCGAAGACACATATGAAGTTTCAAAACAATATCTGCATCAGTTTTGGAGATAGTAACTTGCATGTAAAACTTTAACCAAAAGGGGCCATAATTTGCTCAAAATACATGTCAGAGTTATGGGACTTGACCCAGAGAGGTTGGTAATTGACCTAGAAAAAGAAAAAATAAGTTTCAAAGCTATATGCCTTTAATTGATGGCTGTATGTACTTGCATGCAAAAACTTAACCAAGGTGTGATGCCGACGCCGACGCCGACGCCGACGCCAGGGTGAGTAGATAGCTAGACTATTCTTCGAATAGTCGAGCTAATGAATGCACTACGCGCGTTTTTTGTGTCAAAAGTAACCGCGATGTAAACTAGAAAATGCTTTTGTAAAAAAGCGCATGTCTCCCCAAATGCAAAGTCCTATAGGCAAGAAGTCAATAGGGGTCAGGAGCGAAAGTCAAAGAGACACTGATCGTTGGCTGCAATAGGGATCATCTATTTGGCATGTCCAATCATTCCGCTAAATTTCAACACTCTTGGCCTAGTGGTTCTCAAGTCACTGTTGAGGCTTCTGTGACCTTGACCTTTGATCAAGTGACCTCAAAATAAATAGGGGTCATCTACTCTGCATGTCCAATCATCCTATGAAGTTTCAACATCTGGGTCAAATGGTTCTCTAGTTATTGATCGGAAATGGTTTTCCATGTTCAGGCCCCTGTGACCTTGACCTTTGATGGAGTGACCCCAAAATCAATAGGGGTCATCTACTCTTTATGACCAATCATCCTATGAATTTCCAACATTCTGGGTCAAGTGGTTCTCTAGTTATTGATCGGAAATGGTTTTCAATGTTCAGGCCCCTGTGACCTTGACCTTTGACAGAGTGACCCCAAAATCAATAGAGGTCATCTACTCTTCATGATCAATCATCCTATGAAGTTTCAACATTCTGGGTCAAGTGGTTCTCTAGTTATTGATCGGAAATGGTTTTCAATGTTCAGGCCCCTGTGACCTTGACCTTTGATGGAGTGACCCCAAAATCAATAGGGGTCATCTACTCTTCATGTCCAATCATCCTATGAAGTTTCAACATTCTGGGTCAAGTGGTTCTCAAGTTACTGACCGGAAATGGTTTTCAATGTTCAGGCCCCTGTGACCTTGACCTTTAATGGAGTGACCCCAAAATCGATAGGTGTCATCTACTTTGCATGTACAATTATCCTATGAAGTTTCAACATTCTGGGTCAAGTGGTTCTCTAGTTATCAATCGGAAATTGTTTTCCATGTTCAGGCCCCTGTGACCTTGACCTTTCACAGAATGACCCCAAAATCAATAGGGGTCATCTACTCTTCATGAGCAATCATCCTATGAAGTTTCAACATTATGGGTCAAGTGGTTCTCAAGTTACTGACCGGAAATGGTTTTCAATGTTCGGGCCCCTGTGACCTTGACCTTTGACAGAATGACCCCAAAATCGATAGGTGTCATCTACTCTTCATGACCAATCATCCTATGAAGTTTCAACATTCTGGGTCAAGTGGTTCTCAAGTTACTGACCGGAAATGGTTTTCCATGTTCAGGCCCCTGTGACCTTGACCTTTGACGGAGTAACCCCAAAAACAATAGGGGACGTCTACTCCAGCAGCCCTACAACCCTATGAAGTTTGAAGGTTCTAGGTCAAATGGTTCTCCAGTTATTGCTCGGAAATGAAGTGTGACGTACGGACGGACGGACGGACAGGGCAAAAACAATATGTCTCCTGGGGGAGACATAATTAGATATTATGATAGGGCGCACGTGCTTGTGGAATGGAAAATTACCAGCATGACGTTTTGATATTTTTACGATTCGCGGGTAAATTCCAGTCAACCCAGGTAATTTTGCCTGATGTAATTTCTCAATTTGGTAAAGTTACCACGTAAAAACCACTTGCCCGATCGGTGGAGTAGTCTATTCGTGCTATCCTGACTTTAACTCGCCAATGCTTATAACTGTAGAATGCCGTACTTAAGGCAAAATCAACTTTTGTTTTGTGAATTCGCCAATATGGGTACGATTTTTTCCTCTTATTTTTCACTTTTAAGGGTTTTATTTTACTTGCAGACCGTGACTGAAAATTGGTTGACCGTCGGTCTACCCAACTTTTGGTAGTTAGTGGACCTGCCAATATTTTGGTTGTGTCGGTCCAACGGTCCACCGCTAAGGTCGAGGCCTGACAAAACTTTAATCTGAAACGCTAATTAAAAACGATTATAGGTCATATGGCAACTTTCCAGCTTTGATGGTGGAGGAAGACCCCAGGTGCCCCTCTGTGCATTGTTTCATCACAGGCAGGAACCTGGGTTGAACCACAAACCTTCTGTAAGCCAGCTGAATGGCTTCCTCACGTGAAGAATTTAACATCCAGAGTGAGGCTCAAACCCACATCGGTGAGGGGCAAGTGATTTGAAGTCAGCATCTTATATCAGATGTAGAATACATGTGTTAAGCTTGAAAGCATTAATTAGGCCTCGTATTTTTGTGATACAGATGCCGACACAGACAAAAAGGTGAAACAATAGCATTTGAATAATTTTAGTTGACCTAAAAACTATTCCAATTTCCAACTTTTATTCGTATAATCATTAATTTTTAACTAAGTGGAAATCTCTTTTAGAATTTTGAAGTGATAAAGTATTTTGAGTGATCGCATGACATTCTCTTTTCACTGCTGAGAAATGACTTCCTATCCACTAGGTGCACCTTGGTAATTCAAGCCAAATATCTCAAATCTACTAATGTACTGAAGTATACTACAGCAAAGAAGTATAAAATACAAAGAATGGCAACAGGAGATAATCTCGCGTAAGCTCGTGTCAGCGCGTTATCTTATTGAAGCGTTTGCTGACTTCATCGTGATCAAATCAACAGACTCTTATTAAATTATTACACTGGCGATACAGCCGACACGTAATGAACTGAATCAGCTCCAATTTTCAAATGACAACTGTTGACTTCTCAGACTTCCAATCATAAATTCATTTCTTCCCCGTGTAGAAAATTTATACTAATAACATTAAAAAGACACCATTATCATTATAAACAAGCAATCTGATAGAAAGTTTTTCACAACACAAATTTTTATCCTTCTGCTGTCAGTTTCATATACTGGTAAAACGTGATCTCATTCAGTTCCCATGTAATATTGGCGAGATTTGCTCTACATGCCTTTCAAGTTGCCGATCTATTTATTTTTATAGCTCTTTGACTACAGTAACTGTAAAGCTTGCTTCTAGCTTGCTATTACTTCTTTAACTAATTTTCTATCTGAGGCCACATTTAAAACAAGAGCTGTCTGATGACAGCACGCTCGACTATTCGAAGAATTGATTGAAGAATGGGGTCAAAATATTTCCACGGATATTCAGACAAAAGAAATAAATAGATTAGACAAACAATGTTCCTGTATTACTTTGATTTCCATAAGTCTTGCACTAAATGGCAATATATGAGGCAATTTCAAAGTCCAAAAAGGGCCATAATTCAGTCAAAATAGTTATGTACTCTTGCCTACAGATGGAAATCATAATGATAAACAAGTGTTCAAAGTTTAAAAGCCATATGTCAAATAGTTTTGACAAAACATGGACTTGTATGAAAACAGAACCAATTTCAAAATCCAAAAAGGACCATAATTCAGCCAAAATAGATGACAGAGTTATGTTCTCTTTCCTACAGATAGAGACTATGTACCTTATGTCAAATAGTTTTGACAAAACATGGACTTGTATGAAAACAGAACCAATTTCAAAGTCCAAAAAGGGCCATAATTCAGCCAAAATAGATGACAGAGTTATTTTCTCTTTCCTACAGATAGAGACTATTATACTAAACAAGTGATAAAAGTTTCAAAGCCATATGTCAAACACTTTACAAACAAGAGCTGTCTGATGATAGCGCGCTCGACTATTCGAAGAACTGATTGAAGAATGGGGTCAAAATATTTCCACGGATATTCAGACAAAAGAAATAAATAGATTTAACAAACAAAGTTCTTGTATTACTTTGATTTTGATAAGTCTTGCACTAAATGGCAATATATGAGCCAATTTCAAAGTCCAAAAAGGGCCATAATTCAGTCAAAATAGTTATGTACTCTTGCCTACAGATGGAAATCATAATGATAAACAAGTGTTCAAAGTTTAAAAGCCATATGTCAAATAGTTTTGACAAAACATGGACTTGTATGAAAACAGAACCAATTTCAAAATCCAAAAAGGACCATAATTCAGCCAAAATATATGACAGAGTTATGTTCTCTTTCCTACAGATAGAGACTATTATACTAAACTAGTGATAAAAGTTTCAAAGCCATTATGTCAAACACTTTATAAAAAATATGAACTGGTACGAAAAACTTAACAAAGATTTCTAAGTCAAAATGGGCCATAATTCAGCCAAAATCCTTGATGGAGTTATGTACTCTTGCCTATAACTGGACATGGTGATGGTAAACAGGTGTTGAAAGTTTCAAAGCTTTATCTCAAAAGACTTTGTCAAAATATGAACTGGTACGAAATATTAACCCAGATTTCTAAGTCAAAAAGGGCCATAATTCAGCCAAAATCCTTGATGGAGTTATGTACTCTTGCCTATAACTGGACATGGTGATGGTAAACAGGTGTTGAAAGTTTCAAAGCTTTATCTCAAAAGACTGTCAAAATATGAACTGGTACGAAATATTAACCCAGATTTCTAAGTCAAAAAGGGCCATAATTCAGCCAAAATCCTTGATGGAGTTATGTGCTCTTGCCTATAACTGGACATGGAGATGGTAAACAGGTGTTGAAAGTTTCAAAGCTTTATCTCAAAAGACTTTGTCAAAATATGAACTGGTACGAAAAACTTAACCATGATTTCTAAGTCAAAAGAGGCCATAATTCAGCCAAAATCCTTGACTGAGTTATGTGCTCTTGCCTATAACTGGCCATGATGATGGTAAACAAGTGTTCAAAGTTTCAAAGCTTTATCTCAAAAGACTTTGTCAAAATGTGGACTGGTACGAAAAACTTAACCCAAGGTGTGACGCCGACACCGTGGTGAGTAGGATAGCTCTACTTATTCTTCGAATAGTCGAGCTAAAAATATGAACTGGTACGAAAAACTTAACCATGATTTCTAAGTCAAAAGGGGCCATAATTCAGCCAAAATCCTTGATGGAGTTATGTACTCTTGCCTATAACTGGACATTGTGATGGTAAACAAGTGTTGAAAGTTTCAAAGCTTTATCTTAAAAGACTTTGTCAAAATATGAACTGGTAGGAAAAACTTAACCATGATTTCTAAGTCAAAAGGGGCCATAATTCAACCAAAATCCTTGATGGAGTCATGTGCTCTTGCCTATAACTGGCCAAGATGATGGTAAACAAGTGTTGAAAGTTTCAAAGCTTTATCTCAAAAGACTTTGTCAAAATGTGGACTGGTACGAAAAACTTAACCAAGGTGTGATGCCGACACCGATGCCGTGGTGAGTAGGATAGCTCTACTTATTCTTCGAATAGTCGAGCTAAAAAGTCTTTGTTTGCTGTCTCCTGCCTGACCCTACTTTTTAAAGTTGGGTAGGTAGGTATGCAATTCTATTTTTTTTTTTTTGGCTGGAAACTGTATTATAAGAAGATGTCATTTCTGAGTCTACAATGCCTAGCCTGTCCATGGGGGTTACATAATCAATTTATGTCTAAATTATGTATTTTTCTATTAAACTATTGTATCATATTTTAGATATTTAGATTTTTAAGTTGCTTTACTATACATCTGATAAAATTTGTGTTAAAAACAATGCTGCTCATCAAGTAACTGCCGTTGTTTAAAAGCAGTCAAATGTAGTTGTGCCAAATTTTGAATTTTGACAGAAGTTTTAAAGACATGTTGCATTGGAAGATATGGTACACTGAAAATAAGAGAACTGATAGAAATCCCCTTTTAATTTAACACAATATTACTTAAGGTATAATAATTAACTAATTAAGGTGTGAATGTATAAGTTTTCTGTGCATTCCTATGATTCATCTGTTCTGCAAATGATGAATTAATTATTGAATTTAACAAATTAAAAAACTGTAATAAGACAAGACAAGATAAATTTTATGTTGAGTGACAGAGTCGGCAAGATAAGTAACAATACAACATAAGCACTCCAGGTGCTTTTGAACCGACTATAAATATTATCATTAATCATTTGTTGCAGTGTTGTTTTAATATCTAAATAATGTCTACTGATTTAATGTCTTAAACAGTCAACGTGATCTCTAGAGTCTTTTAACCTTTACCCTACTGTATTTCTAAAGGAAGTGTCTAGCCGTCCGGTAACCGGATGCCTAGCCTGGGTTCTAGCCATCCGGTAATTGATTTCTTAATGAATAAGTAATGATTTTATATAGTTTTAACTTTGATTTACTTAAAATATCAGTACTTATCTGTAAACAAAATATTATGTGAATACATACCAAAGTATATTTTTCATCATCTCTTACCAGTTTACTGATTTTTCAGCCGATAAAACGAATGAGATCATGTTTGTATACAAATCCGTTGATATTCTATTTTTAGAAATGATAAAACATTGATCGCCGAACATCCATGTTATTTTGTAAAAAGTGATGTTTTTCTTAGTTCGGCCTAAACTTTAATTCTTAAAACACAAATTTATAAATATTTTTTTGATGAATGGAAAGCTTTAAAAGTTTTGAACATCGCACTGCCGCTATTGAAGTTAAATGTCATTTCAAACAGTTATTCATTTAAAAAATATTTGAATACTAAAATATGAAAATTGTTATTCAAAACTGTTTTAATTTTGAAAATCCAGTGAAAAAGTTGTTAAAATTTAAAAATTCCGATCCCATGAAAACATTGTTTTGCCTGCCGCTAGATGGACAGATTTTAATGAGTGACGTCACAGCGATCTCGCCAATATTGATTTCGGCAAACTTTCATTTCATCGACGATTAAAAGTAAATCTTTAGTATGTATTCACACAAAATTTTGTTTGCAGATAAGTATCGATATCTTTAGTAAATAACAGGTATCATTATTTATTCATTAGGAAATCTATTACTGGACGGCTAGAAAATCCCCTGAGGATTTGCTAGCCGTCCGGTAACTGGACAGCTAGAACGCAGGCTAGGCGTCTGGCTACCGGATGGCTAGACACTTCCATTTCTAAAATGGACTGGTATATCATTTAATTTGGGCAGTACCATTCATTATTCGAAAGGGTGTTCACTGAAAATTTACTGACTGAATAGCGAACAGTGCAGATCTGACATGATCAGCCTGCATGGATGTGCAGGCTGATCTTGGTCTGCACTGGTCACAAAGGCAAAATTACTTGCAGCCTGCAGGCTAAAGGTTAACAAAGTTATACCCAATGCCAAAATTAGAAACGCTTCCAAAACACCTATTGTATGGGTATGGATACTGACTGACACAACTGTCACATGTGATTAACACTTACTACATGTTAATATAAGGGCTGGGTACCGCCTTCAAAAAGATACCATGGTATACCACTATTTTTATAGTAAGATTTACAGCTATGGTAGTGGTCATAAAAATATTGAAAAACTCTCAGAAAGAAAGAATTTATTAAGAGCAACAACAAAGACTAGTTACTTGACTAGATTAAAAAAAATAATAGACTGGAATAATAACTTGACTTCTGACTAGCGTGTATTCGTCGGAAGAGGCCATATTGTCTCTAGGGAAGCACTCTGGGTCACATGTATAGGTCAGGCTTGTTTGAAATTCGCACCTGTATGATAACCCAGTAACATTTACAAATAGTATGAAGGCTTCATCAAATCATTTTCAAACAAAAAAATAATAAATTTCGACTCAACTTTTTCCATACTATATATTTCTTTTTTAATACGTGCAAATACATACTGGAAAAGTTTAAACTATCATCATTCAAGCAAGAAGTCGGGACTCGCCAAATTTACCACACTCAAAGTAAAATCAAGTGCGCCCATGAGGTCATCCATCTATACGGAATAGTCCGGAGGTTTTCGATGGTTTTGATTGGGGATCATGTGGTCGATCATGCATGTTCAATTGTACCATTGGGTGGTTATTTTTGGAAACTAATAATAGTAGCATGGGAATTCCAGAGATAAAAAATCAGAAAATCATGCACGATGTAATTTACTGTACATAACGGTAGGTTACATAGACAGTGTAAATTAAAAATAAACAAAAGCAGGGATAATGTTGATAAAATAACGGTATTCTCCCGATAGTATCGCGGTATCGTACCATGGGAAAATGGTACCACAGTTACCGGTATACCGGTAATACCGCGCATCTGTAATAAATAATAATATGGTCACACGCCCACTTTCACTGACATGTGCAGACAATTATACAAAGTTAAATCTCTTGATAAACAATATATTGAAAGATGAATATTGTTGTAAAGTCTTGGGCGACATACATTTATACCACAACTGTTAAGCATGAGGCGACTCTATAAAAAATCTGTTACAAAATGAACTGTCCGAATATCCAACAGTCCGAAAAGTAAGTCACATAAACGTTACTTACACAAGTCAACCAGCGACATTGAAGAGAAAATTGGACTTATATTATGTAAGAAAAAAATGTTTGATATGTATCAGCTCAATTTTCAATAAAACTATTACAAAATTTGGTAAAATCAGCCCGAAATCAGTCAAAATGCAATTAGGATATTCAACCGGAAGTAAATGCCGGTAGTATTGTTTGTTTCAGAGACGAGGTTGACTAGATTATGTTCTTTATTTATTTCTCCAAATTACCGATTTCTGATCAAAGTTGAGAGGTAAATAAAAACACTGTGGGGAAACGCAGATAGCAACGTCATCAAAAAACCAGCGCAAATGAGTTGTCCAAACGAAAATTAACGCCGCTTCAGGTAAGAAAGGCTTTGCAACTTCATCATCATCATCTTCAGTGATCGCCTCACTCTGTGTAGAGTATACTCGCGATTTATGTTTAAATACCGTGCATGCGCAGCTGAAGGTGGACTATGTACAGTCTAAAGGTCTCTCTATGTACAAACTTTAAAATCTGATAAAAATTCAGCGTCGACGTTACAAGGTGTGTATACCAGCCATGACAGTCTTGAAGCCCTCTAAGGTGGACTGGTTCACGGCACACTGAGGCAATCGGTTCCAGATGATGACCGAAGCTGGGAAAAAGCTGTGTTGATATGAAGACTTGGAACAGGAGATCTGTGTGTATTGCTGATCATTGAACCTGGATGACCTAGATTGACAGAATGGTGGATCGGGTTTGATGTCAACTAATTTGTGGTTGATCTTGTACAGCATAGTTTCCCTAGCTACATTACATCTATGTTGTAGAGTATCCCACTGGAGATCCTACAGCATAGCAGTGACGGAGCTTGTTCGTTGATAGTCTCGTTTGATGAACCTGGCTGCTCTACGTTGTATCATCTCCAGCTGGTTGATGTGGGTCTCGGCGTACGGGGACCAGACTATTGATGCATACTCTACGATCGGACGGACATAGGTCTTGTAGGCTGTTGCTTTGGCACGTGGTGGACTTGAGCCGATATTTCTGCGGTTTAAAGACATGGTGGAATTTGCCTTTTTAGTGATGTTATCAATAGGGTATGACTGAATAGCGAAATCTAGTAGATTTCGCGAAATCTAATCAAATTAGCGAAATCTAGACATAAAATGTAAACTAATGAATATTTTTAAAAATCCTTTTAAGCTTTTATTAAAAATATAAATCTTCGTGTGTATGTCAATTTTCAAGAAAAAATATTTGTATTTAGGGTGATTTTGAAGCGAAAAACGTATACGGGTCTAGATTTCGCAAGAACTTACACTGAGATCCAAAGAAATCTCAAGTGACAAGCAAAATCAAGACATAAAATCTAAAGTGATGAATACTTTTTCAAAATCCTTTTAAGCTTCTATTAAGAATATATTTCTAAGTGTGCATGTCAATTTTCAAGAAAAAAATACTTATACTTAGTAATAATTAGAAACGAAAAATACGGGTGTTGATTTTGCCAGATAGTCAGTGACATGCAAAATCAAGTCATAAAATTTAAAGTAATGAATAATTTTTAAAATCCTTTTAAATATTTATCAGGAATATAAATCTACGTTTGCATGTCAATTTTCAAGAAAAAAATATTTATATTTAGGGTAGTTTTGAAGCGCAAAACATACGGGTCTTGATTTCGCCCGATTCTACATGCGCGGAAACCTCAAGCGACAGGTAAAATCAAGACATAAAATTTAAATTGATGGATATTTTTTGGAAATTCTTTTAAGCTTTCATCAAGAATATAGTTGTATGCGTGCATATCAATTTTCAGGAACAAATATTAATATTTAATATGATTAATAAACGAAAAACTTATACGGATGTTGATTTCGCCAGATTTTATATCAAATCTTAAAATCTTAAAGAATGAATATTTTTAAAAAGAATCCTTTGAGCTTTAATTAGGAACATATTTCTAAGTTTCAAGAGAAAAGAATAATATTTAGTATTGTTTTGAAAAGAAAGCGTATGCGGGTCTTGAATTCGCCTGATTCTGTATGCGCAGAAATCTCAGTGTCAGGCAAAATCAAGACATATAATCTAAAGTAATGAATATTTTAAAATATCCTTTTGTGCTTTTATTAGGAATGTATTTCTACGTGTCCATGTCAAGTTTCAAGAAAAAATATTTATATTTAGTAAGGTTTTGAAAAGAAAATCCAATGCGAGTGTTGATTTCGTCCTATTCTGCGCGGAAGCAAAATCAAATCGTAAAATTTGAATTATTGAGAATATAATTCCACACTTATATGTCGAAAAATAGTATTGTTTTGAAAAAAACAAACGTATACGGGTGTATCTTGATGCA
This sequence comes from Mercenaria mercenaria, assembly GCF_021730395.1. Classification (NCBI taxonomy): domain Eukaryota; kingdom Metazoa; phylum Mollusca; class Bivalvia; order Venerida; family Veneridae; genus Mercenaria; species Mercenaria mercenaria. Next base: position 66,049,740 of record NC_069376.1, on the reverse strand, counting down.
TTATTCCGATATTAAATCTAAGTTAGGTTTTAAAGTTATTACTTATTTCATAAAAAGGGTAATACAATGAATTATGGAAGATGTGAAAATAATTGGACCATGTTGCTGTGGGACTGTGTTACATGCAATGCACGCGTCGGCATTATACAACACAATACACAAATTGTATGCCATGATTTTTTTATAATCAAAGCCATAAATAGATTCTAGTAATTATGCAAAAATCACTCAAAACATAATCAAGCTGATCAGCTTGTATTAATATAATCCCCTACATTATAATTATGTAACGGCTTGTATGCAATTTTAATCAACACCTCGTGTTTATGTTTGCACGAGTCATATTTACCAATCATCATCTAAATTGTTTAATACATGAAAGAAATTGTATTCAACAATAATTAGAGAAAGAATGCATATATCAATGAATATAAGAAAATGGGCAATATCCTAAACATATAACTTCAATTTAATACTTAGAAAGACGTTTTCGTATAGAAAATGTGTTAATGAAAAATAAATTGCAAATCTGAATAATTACCGTTTGTTACATGTAATAATCTAATAATTGTCGGATGATATAAATCTGCACACTTTTGACCGAATGATTACCTGCTGCATTTTGCACCTCTTCAAACGTGTGAGAAAACTACCTTTAATTAAATTATCGTTTATCCCCGCTCAGCTAACTGGATTAAATTTAATTTGATTAACTAATCAACTGTATGTGCCGACCAGTGTGACGACCGTTGTATCTTCTACGAGGTAAGATTAGTTGTTGAGTATATTGTGTTGAAAATATTTAACTTACAGAAATCATTTTTTTTTGTAGAAAATGATAGACTCTGTATATCAACGGATTACAGTTCTTTGAAAATTGTTGGAACGGGCGTAAAACACAATCGCATTATCTAGATACATCTGGGATTATTTTCGTCATGATAAAATATTAATATCAATCATACTAAATATTAATATTTTTTCCTGAAAACTGACATGCACACGTAGAAATATATTCTTGATAAAAGCTTAAAAGGATTTTCAAAAAATATCCATCACTTTAAAATTAATGTCTTGATTTGACCTGTCACTCGAAATTTCCGGGCGTGTAGAATATGGCGAAATCAAGACCCGTATATGTTTTGCGCTTCAAAACCACCCTAAATATAAATATTTTTTCTTGAAAATTGACATGCAAACGTAGATTTATATTCCTGATAAATGCTTAAAAGGATTTTAAAAAATATTCATTAGTTTACATTTTATGTCTAGATTTCGCTAATTTGATTATATTTTATGACTTGATTTTGCACGTCACTGACTATCTGGCAAAATCAACACCCGTATATATTTTTCGTTTCTAATTATTACTAAGTATAAGTTTTTTCCCCTTGAAAATTGACATGCACACGTAGAAATATATTCTTAATAGAAGCTTAAAAGGATTTTGAAAAGTATTCATCACTTTAGATTTTATGTCTTGATTTTGCCGGTCACTTGAGATTTCTTCGCATATAAAATCTGGCGAAATCAACACCCGTATAAGTTTTTCGTTTTATAACCAAACTATATATAAATATTTTTTCTTGAAAATTGGCATGCACACTAAGACATATGTTCTGAATAAAAGCTAAACAGGATTTTTAAAGAAATCATCATTTTAAATTTGATGTCTTGATTTTACTTGTCACTTGAGATTTCTTTGCATATAGAGTCTAGCGAAATCAACACCCGTATATGTTTTTCGTTTCAAAACCACCTTATATATAAATATTTTCTCTTGAAAATTGACATGCAAACTGAGAAATATATTCTTAATAAAAGCCTAAAAAGATGTAAAAAGAAAATTCATCACTTTCAATTTTATGTCTTGATTTTACCTGTCACTTGAGATTTCCGCGCATGTAGAATCGGGCGAAATCTAGACCCGTATACGTTTTTCGCTTCAAAATCACCCTAAATACAAATATTTTTTCTTGAAAATTGACATAAACATGTAGATTTATATTTTTAATAAAAGCTTAAAAGGATTTTTAAAAATATTCATTAGTTTACATTTTATGTCTAGATTTCGCTAATTTGATCAGATTTCGCGAAATCTACTAGATTTCGCTATTCAGTCATACCGTTATCAATATGTGTTTTCCAGGACAGATCAGGTGTGATGGATACTCCAAGATATTTAGCTGCAACAGTGGGTTTCAGTGGTGTCTTGTGGATGTTGTAAGTGATGCTGACTGGTTTTCGTTTGTTGGTTACATGGAGAACTTCACATTTTTCAGGACTGAAAGCCATGTGCCACTCTCGCTCCCAGTCTTGAAGATGGTCAAGGTCATCTTGTAGTTGTCTGGCGTCTTCCTGGCTTGTGATTTTTCTGTACATCAAACAGTCATCTGTGAACAGGCGGACAGTTGACTTGACGCATGATGGCAGGTCATTAATGTGAGGAAGAGAAGGGGTCCTAAGACGCTGCCCTGCGGGACACCAGATGTGACGGGGGAGATCTCAGAGTTGGCACCGTCGAGAACTACCTGTTGTGTGTGACACTGGAGGAAGTCGGCTATCCAGGAGTGAATGCTGCCCCTAATTCCATAGTGATTAAGCTTAAGTAGGAGACGGTTATGGCTGACTTTGTCGAAAGCTTTGCTGAAGTCTAACAGGATTGCATCAATTTGTTGGTTACTGTTGAGGCCTTTGGCTAGATCGTTGACAGTGAGTATGAGTTGGGTGTCACAGGAGCGTTTCTAACTTTTTTATGGCAAACTGTAAAATCCGGCCGTCCTTTCTATCCAGTAAAGAATTTATTGAAAAATCCGGCCATGCTGCAGTACCCATTTATTTCTTTATTTCTTGATCAAATTTAATAAAATTAGTATCAAATGAAAGCTTAGGTTATGTACTTGCTAGATATAAAACTTAAAATAAGTTTTTTTGCCACTGACCGTTCCTGTAGTAGATGAAATCTGAAATGCCAGATGATTGTACTCCTGGGCTGTCTAATGTAGGGTGTAACATATTGCTTTGGATCAACATCTGCAGGATAATAAAAACAATTAAGGGTAAATATCAAAAAGGGAATGTCACGTTCCAAAAACGCAGTCTCCCCAGTCAATCAACTTTAAACCATTTTGTGAAATAAGATTAGTCTATTATATTGTCTTCTAAACTGCAATGTATTCCAATTTAAGTCTTTTATGACATTTGTGACTGTAAACGGGGTCTTGCTATAAATTATATGTTACAAATTGTGCAGCTTGTCTTTGAATGTTTTCTAGTTTTTCTACGTCCTTCTGATGATAAGGATCCCATACACTAGAACAGTATTCTAAAGTTGGTCTTACAATAGTATTATAAGCAGCTGCCTTTGTATAACTTTTGGAAGAATGTATGTTACGTTTTAAGAAACCTGAGCTCTGACTAGCTTTATTAGAAACTTTATTTACATGAGGAGACCAAGATAAATTTGATGTTACTTCCACGCCTAAATAGGTGGCTTGACTGACAACAGACAGAGGCTGATTTGCAAGGTATAGACTGTATTTATAGGTTTTCTGGACCTAGAAACATGCAGTATGTGGCATTTGAATGACATCTTCCATTTCTGCTCCCATAATAATAAACTGTCAAGGTCCCCTTGCAGCTGGTGCCCCTGTTTGATCTTTTATATTTTATTTTTAATTCTATTCTTACTTATTACAGAATATTTCAACTACTTTCAATCCAGCCTCACTGTATCTGATAATTTTTCATGTTTTGTCACTGTCTGGAACTTTATACTAACATTTCCAGCATTTACCAGGTCATGCCTACACTCGCGCGAGTAATTGGCAGTAGACAGTATCATTCACATAAAAAAATACTCAAATAAAATCACTATATTCGTATATTTTTTGTCTGTTGTTTTGGTGAAACTAAGATAGTTTTTGGAAAAAAAATGTGGCAAAAAGTACAAGTTTCAATTTCTACAATGTCATACACGTCAGTGTCATAATGGAATTCTGGGAGACATTTGGCGGTCTATTACCTGAATTCTTGTTTTTCTTCGATTATTTTTTCAATGTGTATCAAGCACATCCCAAAGAGGCGACACGTCCGGCACACTGGTTTTTATTATTTTATTGAAAAATCCTTTATTTGGCACTGACAGTCATGCCGGGTAACGACAATTTGCCGCCTTTGAATCTAATTTTCTTGGGACCACCAGGATCTGGGAAAGGCACACAGGTATGGAAATGAATGGCTGCAGTTTGCCAAGTGCATAAGAGTTCGGATAACTTATTTCATGTGGCATGATTTTTCTATCTATCTGCCGTTGACGTCAAACCCCTTGCGGGAACGTAGACGTTTTGCGTGTCAAAATCAAAAAGAGAAAGAATATAGTGATAAAAATTTAGAGTGGAAGAAACTAAAAATAACTTTTTCACCTATCGCCACAGTCACAATCAAATGCATACTTTTTAGGTGTGCCATGTTACACACCCAAATTTAAAAGTGCATGTTTATATATTCTGTCTTCAGCACTTCAGGAGTTACATATCACTAACCAGTTGCAGGTAAAACTACTATCGGGTAGCTGATGTACATATAAAACGAACGCCATGCTGTCCAATAACAGAAAAAAGGCCAAAATTCAGCGTTATATTGTTTCACCTTAAAAAATGTGCTTTTTGTCTTTTCATTTTAATTAAAACCTGAACCAGCAAGACCTTTTTGTGCTGTTTGGTTTACAGGAAAATTCGTCTACTTTTAGCTGCAAGTTATTTCAACTGTCTATGTCACCCATAACAGAAGATATGTACTGAAGACTGACATGGCCGTTTTGTTACATATTTTGCCTTTTTGCTCTTCCTCATATCAGATAATGTGATTTCATTATGAAATAATTCTTTTTTTACTGTCTTATTTGACTCTGTGTGAACTTCAGTCTACCTTCTTCTGAAAATAATAGCATTCTTTCAGGTGGAAGTTTCTTATCTCCTCAAATTTGACTCTGAATAGACAATGATAAATGTGCCAATTTTTTTGTCCTATTTTCTTTGTGAAGGATACAATATTAAAGTTTAATCACTGTTGGTATGAAAGCTGCTAGGATAGTGTCTAAGTTGATAAACATTAGACGGAATTAAACTGGGTTATATAGATATAAATAGTTTTTGAATTGCAAAACGTCTTGTCCGTAGACACATGTCTTGTCCGTAGACACTAAAGAAACAAAGGTTTTTTGACAAATATCATTTATAAAATCATACTGGAGCTATTTATCAAGTTTCAATGATACACCACACTTAATGTTTATACAAAATATAGAATAAATATATTTCTAATGAAACTTAATTCTTCCAAATGCAAAATGTTACCCATTTATTCTTGTGTGTACAATCTGAATCTGAGAAGTACAATGGATATAGAATATGTTTTAATCTTATACATGACTTATATAAATGTTAAAAGCTATCAATAAAGGAATAATACATTTCTTTCTAACCCTCCCTTTGTTACGGCAAAAACAAGGCATGCAATGAGGGTGTCTACGGACAAGACATTGCGCAAATACTACTCAATATATTTTCTGTTTTCAATAAAAACCAGCACTGGACCTTAGAAATAAATCAAGAGACCTTTGAAATAAATCAAGAGACTCTGAAATGCAAAAAAAAAAACCCAATCTTTTACAAGTTAGTAGTAAAACAGAAAGAATGAGAAGATAGAAGCAAAATCATTTGACATTTGGTCATATTCTAGTGGAGTATGGATCTATTGTTTGACATGGTGTGGGCTGTCCACTTTCAACTTAAACATTTTGTTATAATCCACTCAAGATGGCATATTTCTGTGCTGTTCAGGGCCAAGATATAATGGTGATCGGTTTTCAAGATTTCATTCTATTCATTTGCCTATCAACTTTTATTCTGTAACTGACTGAAATCACATAAAATTGAAGCAGTTTAAATCATCTTAAAAAAGAAATTACAAGCAATTTACTACGTGATTACCGTAGTCTCCTTGCAGCTTTCTCCCTTTCAAAAAAGAGCTATTTAGATTTGTTTGTTTTTGAGGGGTTTAATGCCCTTTTTCAACAGAATTTCAGTTATGTAACTTAACAATTGTTAATTGATTCTGTACTGTACAAACATGTTCTCTGCAAGTAACTGCCAACTTCCCCGCATGCATCAGAGGCAGAGATATAGAAATTTGAAATCATAGTTTGATTTACGATTGGAGTTACTAACATTTGTTCCAGTATTTTTCCAAGAAAATAATATTAATATAGGTGATAACATGAAAAAAGAAGTAAATGTGATAAAAAGACAGTTAAAAAACTTTGTCTCCGGTCATACTATCTTATATAATGAAAAAAGGTCAATATTAATCAAAAAAATATTACTGGCTAGAAAAAGAGAATGTATCTTGGGAATTTTAAGAAAAAAGCATAATATGTAAGTCATTAGCTGACTCAGAACTAAGTGATAAAAGCTTATCACAGTGAACATTTAATTATTCTGTAAACAGGTTAAAATTCACAGGAATTTTATTTTGCATGACTACTTAAAATATTAGTATAGAGTTATGGATCTCACAGAATAAATGTCATATGAGTATTTTACAACATACAGCTATTTAAGCAGTCAGCAAGGGAGTTTGTTTCATTAGTTTTAAATTTAAGACACAGTTGTAATTTTTTTTAAGATGTTGTTCTCAGCTATAAGTTTAACAAGTTCTTCCTACTTTTTTTAATGTTTCTACTTTAATGAACATGTTTAGATGAACTCATAGAGTTCTTCATGTTAAACTTTGTGTTTATACTTTTTACCATTTCTTGATTGATATGGTTGATAACAGCATGTAAATAATTTGCCTCAACAAAGTCTAGTCAGGTGGTTTCTTCCACCATCCAGTTTCAGGAAGATTGTGGTTTATTTTGTTTAGTTGAGGTTAAAAGTTATTACAGATAAATAAACATAGTCTAAATGGTGTACATAACAGGCTGCAAGGTCAGTTCTTAAGCCCATTAAATGCATGAGCATTGATCAGAAACATTATTACACTATCTGTCTTTTAGACAGAAATTATGGTCAAATGTCTTGTCAGTAGACACCAAGCTGAAGGAGATTTTTAACAGCATATTTCAGTGAGGATCCTTCCAAGTATCATTATTTTTAGTATATAGTGAAATATGAAAATAATTAGTCCTAATTTATGTAAGCAATAGCACAGATCTTGTCACATAATGACATTTTGATTTAGTCACAGTTGTTCAAATCCTTCAGTTATTCGAAGACACATTCCGAAGACTGTCAATTATACTTCTTTTCTTAAATTTGTTTGTTATTTACTTGTTCTTGATCATTTTAAACATAAAAAGTTCAACAGAACTAAAAGACTGTCATCTAAAACCTATGTAGAAAGCACTTGGCGATGATGTCTTGTCTGTAGACTTTTTGGGTAAATTTCGGCTTTCGTTTTAAAATTGCGATATCTCTGCCAAACATAGCCGTAATCACAAAAATGAGACCATTATTTAAAGAGAAATGACTGAATTTTTAGAAAATAACATACTTGAGTTGAATAAATGCATTTCAAAAGGTATGCAAAAACTGAAAGCAAGTAGAAAACAAAAATTTCCAGAATTTTGAACTTCAAAAGAAGATAATAACTACAAATCCTTGTGTAATTTGTTAGTTTTTTGGGTTTTCTACATTACTTTTATGTACCTTATCATGTGGTAACAATTTTGTTTGGTCTCAAGGAGTTATTTGAATAAAACTGTCCTTTAAAAATGGTCATGTCTGTTTTATTTTTTCCCTGAAGATTCATCTTTATATCTAAAAAAAAATATTGTCGAACTATCAGACAGGGACAACTACCATTGTTTTTGTAGAACCAAGGTATATGGTAAATTAACATTTCAAAATAAAAGAGTTTTACAAACTTTTATTTTTGACCCCAAGTGAAACAAAAAAATGCATTTGATTGTGACTGAGGCGTATATGACCGTTGAAGCAACATCATTTGCGAAAACATAGTTAATTATTGACATTACAAAGTGTTTACAGTAATAGAATAGTTAATAATAATGCTTTTTTCTTTATGAGAGTAATAGGAAGCCTGTTCTAGAATAACCACAGGAAAGATAACTCTAGCTAAAACAGTTCAACTTCAGAGATGTTGTATGCTGTTTTTGGTCTCTGAGCTGAAACGAACCCCATATTGAAATCTAACCAGGAATTGTCAAGCTATAATTTCGTCAGATCAAATGCCACAGACTCACCTTTTAATTTAACATATTTTTAATCCATTTTTGCCAAGCCCGCTTGCAGTGAGCTCGACTTAGTCGTCACTTTTGGCGGGTCGGTGTATGTGCGTGCATCAGATTTTGTCCACACCATAACTTTGACATGAAAGAACCAATCTTGTTTATATTTGGTATGAATGTTTACTTCAATGAGAAGGAGTGTCATGCTCAAACCCCATATTCTTATTTCAAAGATCAAGGTCACAGTTGGAGGTCAAAGGTCAAATTTAAGTTCTTCTTCAGGCACGGTAGGATTTTGATGTTACTTGGCATGAATGTTCACTATTATGAGACGGAGTGTCATGCGCAAGAACCAGGCCCCAAGGTCTAAGGTCAAGGTCACACTGGCAGGCTCGACATTATGCCCGTGGGCAGCCCCATGTGGTTCTGGGACGATCTGTGTATGAAAAGAATTGGAACCACTGCCTGACCCTTGTATGTCGTAAGAGGCGACTAATAGGGTCTTAACACTTGGTTTTGCTGTAACTCTGTGATTCCAGCAGGTATGCAGATTTTGATTCCATACCTCATGTTTTAATTTCGATGTAAATGAGATGTGAGACCAAAATTTATAGTCCTGTTTGGCGCCATATAACCTATACTGTGTTGGTGCGCCATAAAACCCAAATAAATAAAATCTACCCGTGGGCAAACTTGTTCTTTTAATCTGGCATAAAATGTACCATGCAACACCATTTGACAATGAGTTATGCATAAAAGATTCAAATAGGTACCATTGTCTGTAATATTTTGCCCAACATTGCAGTTGTCACATGATGGAAGTACTCATCATTTTGAAAACAAAACTAGCCATAAAGAATTATTTATGGATTTTTTGTGAATTTAAACTTTCTAAGGTATGATTTAATGAACTTTATTAAAAAAAATTTCACTTTTGCTAAAAAAGCCGGATAAATTTGTTACCTGTCAAATCTAGGACATGACTTTAGTTTATCCACTAAGGTCGAAATGCGACTAAAGGCGTTATATTTTCTACCCCAGTAGCGTCGTTATCCAACTATACGGCGATTGACGAGTATAGTCGCAGCACTGAAATCATGCTGATTGCATCATGTACTTGTGCTTCTGGTTGTTTTTAGCTTGACTATTCAAAGAATAGGTAGAGCTATTGGACTCATCCGTGCGTCAGCGTCCCGATTTGGTTAAGTTTTTGTATGTAAGCTGGTATCTCAGTAACTACTGGTGGGAATGGATTGAAGCTTCACACAGTTACTCACTGTGATAAATTGCTTTATTACAAAATTATGCCCCGTTTTCTACTTAGAAATTTTGGTTTTATATGTAATGTTGTAGCTCAGTTTCCACTGATGGGAATGGTTTGAAACTTCACACACTTGTTCACTGTTTAATGATCTGACATGCAATGCACAGGTTCCATGACACTACTTTGCATTTTTACAAAGTTATGCCCCTTTTTCGACATAGCATTTTTGGTTAAGTTTTTGTATGTAACAGTAAGCTGGTATCTCAGTTATTGAGTTAAGGCTCCCATGTTTACACATTTTTGTAAATGTTTACACAATCATTCAGTAACAAAATGGTACCATTTAAACGGCAATCATTTATTGTCTTAAGTCATGACTCTGGCTGGCTTTTTCCCTTCTATAACCGGGGCCCAGAATCTTAAATGCATTATTTAACTCAAACATGTCAAACAGGAAAAAATATCATAAATTCACAGAAATTTTTGGTAACATTAAGGCTGTTTGGACATTTCCGCACCACGATTGGCACTGTTCAAGCTCTTCTAAATTGCGAAATGGAACAATTGAATCAAATTTAGCACTGTATACACCTTTCTTACACGGTATGGTTCCGTCTCGATAATGGAATTTATCACTTCATCAAACAAATGGCAAAATGGCGGCTTACTTTTTACCAAATATAATATATCTAGGTTTGTTTCGTTCAGTTTTATGAACAGAGAAAGACTTTGATGGTCGGAAGGGTGACCATTGCGTTTAACCAGCTAGAAATTTTGTAAACGTTTACCAGTCAAACACAACACAGACTCATTTAAACATGAAAACGTGGGAGCCTTAATCTCAGTACCCACTAATGGGAATAGATTGAAAGCCTGTATACAGGTGAATATTGTGCGTCACTTAAAGTGGCGCTATCTGCATCGCTATCAGTTTGGTACTAAATTTCTAACTTTATCATTTCAGGCACTGGATATGACCAAGGCAAAAGAAAATGTCTGTCATCTATCAACAGGTAGATTTAGATTTTGTAGGAAGGTTTTGATTGTAAATCAGGGTTTTTCTTCCTCCATAATAGGGGCATTTAACAAGCCCCATCCCCTCAGAAAATTTCTTTTAAACCATGCAGTTTTCCCCAAAATTGACTTTACATCAGGTTTTTTATTCCCCTTTGACCAAATACCGAGCTATATTTTTCCCCAAATCACAGGCCTGGGCCCCTTCGCCTCCTGGTAAAAAAAAAACCTGTTAAAGATCCCTAAACAGTTACCCTCCAGCCAAATATTTCCATCCACACCTGCAACCAGTGAAAGATTCTTATAGTCTAATTATTGGACACTGAGCATACTCAGATCAAGCGTCAAAAAAGAAGAATAGTGCATTAGCACTTAAAACTAATTTAAATTCTGTTTTCAGTGTTGAATTTAATTTTACTCAAATATAAATATGACTTCCGACTGAGATAAACACTGGTTTTGTATTATTCAATAAATGCATTGAGTTCGGAGTAATTTTATAATTTAGTCATTAGTGCTTTTTCTTAAAGAGCACAAGGAAGTTTCTTTAAATGCATAACATAGATAAAACTTTAAAACCTAAATTATGAGGTCAGAATTTTGCAAAATGCTCATCATCCGCAAACAGTTAACTTTACAAATTTGTTACATGATAAAGAGGATATTCATTCTTCTACATGACCATGTGAAAAATGAAAAGTTTATCTTTTGAAGATACATGTATTGTTTATTTCTTGATAACAAACAAAATCACGGTTTTTCTGGTGTTATACAGCTTTTCCTGCTCAAATGACGTTATTAGTGATGCCGCATCTGGTAACGTTAGTAACATTCTTTTCACCACGGTGTTCAGACTGTAGATGTACTAGCGTTACTTAACTTTATTTACATAATATTTCAGGCCTCCTTGTTTATCAGAATATTTAATTTTATTTCTTTCCACTATTTTAGGCCAATTTGTATCAAGCCCTTTCTTTCAGATCCTGCAGTTTTCCTATAAGATTAACTAAATAAATATATATCAAGCATTAAATTACCCCATGCCCTGACATGTATCATGCATTTTTTCCCCTAAATGAAAGTTCTCTCAGTAAATAAATAGTATGAACATTGATATGACTGATGTTGTATCACCCACCCTAAAAAATAGAAAAATAAACCTGTCTACAATACATATAAATCTTTGAGACAATTAGTTTTAGCCTTGAGCAAAATAAACTGCTTTCATTGATTTTACATTGTTTAATAACATGTAATGTCATTATTATTGGATCATTTTATTATTGCCTCATAGGCAATTTAAATTTGTTATTACCGACAAAATGTTAATTATGTATAACATATTTTATGCAACTCATTTGGGCGTGGAATGAAAAATAAAAAACAACTTTAATGAGTGTATGGTAAAAAAAATATTTCTTTGAGAAATAAAAAGAGTTGAGCGACAACATCTACCATATAGCGTGTTCACATTGTTCATCAGATAAAAAAATCTTGGACTCTACTTTTTTCAACCTTTAGCTCTAGGCCAAAGTTAGGCTTTCAGACTTCACACATGTATTTGGCATTAGGATGACTTCACAGGATAAGTTACACAACTCTGTCTTTTATTTTGTCATAATTATGCCCCTTTTTAACATTTGGTTAAGTTTTGCATGGGAGCAGATTTCTCAAAAACTGTTTGGCCAAATGCCTTCAAACATCTCACCAATCTTTACAGCGTTAGATGACTTTTCATGACATAACTGTGGCTTTTATTTTATTAAAACTATGCATCTTTATAGCATAGAAAATTCTGCAAGTTTTGCATTAAAGCATGTCTCTCAGGAACTACTTGACCAGAATGTTTTTAAAATTTTCCACATCTTTTGCATCATGAGATTACCTAACTGGCAAGTTTCACAACACTGGTTTACATTTTTGCAGATTATGCACCTTTGTCAAGGGGGGTATTCGATCTACTCCTTACCACCAAAACAAAATGGCGGCCAAAACTGAAAATGTGAGTTTTTCTTACTTTTTATCTTTTTTAAGGATTTCTAGACCATGACACATGGCTATCAACCTGCTCCACTGTTTTTTCTATCTATCGGTACCTTTAACATTGGAAACAGTGCTGTAGTTTGTCTGGGATGCTGGTCATGGGATTTGAATCGATGGAAAATCCTCCGGTAAACACGGGATAAGGAATAGTGCGATTAGCAAAATGGTCTTTTTTCCTTATAATTCAAATAATTGTGAGCTATTTTTCTAATTAGAAGAAAAGAATCAATATATATTTCCATCATGGTTAGTCTGGAGCCGATTAAAAGTCGTAATTTTAAATTACACAGTTTTTTGTCTGATGATAAGGAACAGTGTACGAAAATAAGAGGATAAGGTGCAGTTTACTTCTTCAAGCAACTTTTTACTTTGCTCTTTTCAGAGACAATCAAGTAAAATTCTATTACAATAATATTTTGGTGATCATTTATAACTATCTCTTGCTAAATGTAGTAAGATTTAAAAAGGTATCCGCCTGTCTATCAGACACGTGATGTACTGAAAGCCAAAGTTCAGCAAGTATTTAATATAGTATCCCTCGCCAACATTTAAGTATTTATAACTTTCTATTTGGTATAGCGCCCAAAGTCATTAATAACAAGCAATTGCCTTACAAAAATGTTGAAATATAATTTTTTTTGTCTTAAAAAACCATTAAAAGTTAAACCTACTTAAAATACAATGTGTTTTACTAAAGATAGTGAAAACTCAGCAACACCACTTAACTTGTTTAGGTGTTATGCATTCTTTGTAATTTTGCGTTAAAATGATACATTATGCGACATTTAGGCGCACTAATTCACGATTTTATGGATACAAAGACCAGAAATTATTCGGTTGAAGCTATAACTATGTATACGACTTTCATAATTATGGTTAACTCTTACATTTTTAAGTTAACGTTGGCTTAGAGTTATTAAGGAATATTACCTCGCGAGTTCGCTAGTGGATTATTGAACGATCATTTAACTGTAACAAAACATATTTAAAAACATTGACAAAAGGCAAATCGCAAACATAATAAGCTCATAAAATCATAGATATACTCTTACGATGCATTAACATATATATCTGGAAGAGCAATTTGAATATTTTATGTGTCCTGCTTGTATCTTAAACTGCATTACAAAAGTAACGTAAGTATCATTGCACATAGGTATGAGAAAAAATACATTCAAGTAAGGCTTAATATGTGGCAAATATGATTGTTATTTACCAACATTATGTATCTTATACCACGAATTTAAGAACATTTAATCATCAAGCTTTTCTTGGAAACATTTATGTCAATCAACAATAACACATATTAAACTTGTCAAAACTGATCAGAAATATGCTGATGGTAACGTATGTATCCCAAATTAACTAATAAACTCATTTTCGTGCATCAAAATTCGTGTTCAAGATTGCCATCAAATTGAAGCCGACCATTGTAAATCAAAAGCACAAATACTTATTTATTCAAATTAATTATTTCTTACGATTGTCAAATTAATTATTCGTATTTCAAAGGCGGCTTTGATAATCTCGTTCTCTTGTATATTTGTAAGTGGCAGCTCTTATAACAAGTGCTTTTGTCACTGAATCCATGAATCACACCACTTTAAGCTGTATATAATGAAATGCACAAAGAAAAAGTACTTATTCTAATATTAAAAATTAAATATAACCACAAGTCACCGTGTCAGAACTTTTCCAAATAATGAAGAAAAGATAATTTTATTTGAGTACAACCACATTCATGAACCAAGCACCAACAAAAACCAACAATTCTACATATAAAATTTCATTCAGAGTTAACAGTTTATTAAGTCTGTCTTTACTGTAAAGACTTTTTCAAATATATTAACAGTCTTGTTAAAAAAATATTTCAAGATATATCACGGTTGGAACAAAACTTTATGCCCTTTTACTTGCAGATTTTTACCTTAACAGTAATTAAGCTAGCTCTTTTACCTTTAGCTACCAGTTCTACGGCAGCGATTTGTTTTAAGATATCGATTTTAATAGATACGAAAATAAAGTAATATAAGGTCGCATACGTTCTTAGTAAAACTACAAACACTATCTTTTCGGTTAAAGCCTGCGCCCGAACAACCAAAGCCTATTCAACAAACTAAGAAACAGACTCTCGATACTCCGAAAGAAACACGGTACATTTTCACAGGGAATGTATAATGTCATATTATACATTCTTGTGAAAAGTACTGTTTTTTTTTCGAAGTCTCGAAGTCCGTTTCTCGTTTTGTTTTTCTTATTTTCTCTCCTCCAATTTCTGTTTGCCAAAGGATATAATTAGCAGGGAGGTAATAGTTTCACTGTCTGATTCTCTCTTTTTAAAGTAGCGCACTGTCTTTAGCCTTCTCACATTCTCGATACACCTTTCAGATTTTAGCCCTTGATGTTACAATAATGTTAACCTGATGTGCAACCCACCACAAGTCAACAGTGATACACCAATAACCTATGTATTGATACATACGTTACCGATCACTGTGCTATGGGTACCACGGGTATGCTGTTTCCATTCATTTGTATTCAAAAATATGTTAAACATGTACTTTATGCTAAAAACACTATGACATACGACAATTCTGTAAACAAAACTTTTTAGCAAGAAATTAATATTAAAGCATATATTATCAGATTTTAAAAATAGAATTTGCATGACGTGTTTTAAACAAAAATAGTGATAAAAACAAAATTTTTAGCAAATTAAAACGCCTGAGCGTATTATCTTGGAACCTTGACTTCAAAAATAAAAGAAGCCTCATGTTGTATAAAAAGTAATATATCAGCATGAAAGGATAATACGTTACCATACGTAACGTATGTATCAATAATTTGTAATGTGTTTATTGGCGTACTCAATTGTACAACAACATAAATTTAATTGAAACAAAAAATATAATTGTCATATATCACAAATAGGTTTTACTTTATTATAAGCTTCCTATTTAAACCGAACATTACCGGCGGAGCCCATTGAACATTTTCAGAAAAAGAAAACACGTCTTCAGGGACAAATGTGCGACTTAACCTGTGTGAAATCTGCATCTTACGACATAGACGATACAAACTGATGACACTGTCAATTAAAACTGAGTGACACTTTCTTGTTTATGTTATTTTAAATAAGATTGGTAACGTTTGTATCGATCACGTTTCATTTTGCCATTTCTTATGCCATTTAAATTAAGAAGGACCTCTGCTTCATAACAGACAAATGATTGATGTATTGAAAATGCATATACTGTTTTGGCATAAAAAAACTACTCTTAGTTCAACATGAACTGCTGTGATTTTCAGTGTCTTAGAATAAATGTAACGTTTGTATCATAGAAAGTGGAATCTTTACATAAGGAAAGTTTAAGTGAAAAATATATCACTACTAAGTATATCTTGTATCAAATGTTATAACATGTAGTTGAAACAAAACTAGAAATAACCTATAAAGACATAAAAACGATATTCTTTATATGTCAAGCTCATATATTCATAGTAGGATAGATCCATAACCAAAGTATTCCTTCATTGGCGTCATATCTGTTTTATTGTTTAGGAATCGTAAAAACACAAACATACATATTATGATGCAGTTATTAATAATTAGGGAACATGTATTCTTTGCATTTACTAAAAAATCCGTCATTAACTATAAAAGCAGTCAAGCGTTGTGAATTTTTGTATAAAACTTGGCACGGCGCCAGTAACGTATGTATCATTTTAAATTGTCTTTTGTACATTTTTTGGATTATGGATATGATAAATCATCTTGACATAAGGTAACAAGTATAAACACATATTCATTGGAATTATAGTATGTTTAATTTGCTTCCGCAGCCTATTTTTAAACAACCACGATAAGGAACACTCGATTGCTCGTCATTTAAAACTTAACGATAGGAGGGTTTACACTATGGTTCATCTACAATTTTAGTGTAGTTTAACAGCCAGGGTCACGATTCAGACCTCTTTAATTATTACATGGTATAAAAATGTCAACTGGTCATCTCAGAAATGATGAGAGAAAACTGTAAAATCCGTTTGAAAAAAATGCACTGCACCTTATCCTCTAATTTTCGCACACTGTTCCTTACCATCGGACAAAAATTGTGTTTTTTTGAAAATACGAACTGTGATCTGCTCAAAACTAACAGTATTAGATAAATATGTGGAAATATTCCTTCAAATCAGAAAAATAGCTTACAACCTGCGGTATATTATGTAAAAAGACCATTTTTGCAAGTCGCACTATTCCTTATCCCGTGTTTACCGGAGAATTTTCCATCGATTCGAATTTCATGACCAGCATTCCAGACAAATTAAAGTGCTGTTTCCAAAGTGAAAGGTACCGGTAGATGGAGAAAACCGTGGAGCAGGTTGATAGACATGTGTTATTGTCTAGATATCCTTGAAAAAGCAAAAAAGTAAGAAAAACTCACATTTTCAGTTTTGGCCGCCATTTTTTTTCCATGGTAAGGAGTAGATCGAATACCCCCCTTGTTTGTCAACTTCGAAAATTTTGCTAAGGCTTCAAATAGTCATTAAACAGCTTTTGATTTACATTGTAGAGGGGGCTCTGAGGCCGAGTTGTAAGTTAAAGGTCCTTCCTCCACAGTTCAGAATTAGAGCTTTGCTTTGCTCTTCATGTTAGCAAGTCATTGAGCTAGCTTGCAGAAGGCTGTTTCCAAAATAATGACTGGAGGTACCTCAGGGGGTTGAAGCAAGTTTCGTAAATAATAGCTGGAGGCGCGTCTTGTGATAGAGCAAATTCCTTTAATGAGGTGGACATGGGGGTGGAGCAAGTTTCTAAAATGATGGTTGGAGTTGCATCTTACGGTAGAGCAAGTTCCTTGTATTATAACCAGAGGGACACCTAGGGATGGAACATGTTTAAGATGAAAGTCACTATT
The DNA here is from genome assembly GCF_021730395.1 of Mercenaria mercenaria. Lineage (NCBI taxonomy): Eukaryota > Metazoa > Mollusca > Bivalvia > Venerida > Veneridae > Mercenaria > Mercenaria mercenaria. The sequence continues at coordinate 66,032,249 of NC_069376.1, read as the reverse complement.
TAATCTCAGTATGACTTAAATAACTAACAAAAAGGAGCATTAAAGGCGTACTGTGCAAACTAAATTTGCCAATTAGATTTTACCCAAGTCCTCTTTCATATATGAGCCATGCCATGAGAAAACCAACATAGTGGGTATGCGACCAGCATGGATCCAGACCAGCCTGCGCATCCGCGCAGTCTGGTCAGGCTCCATGCTGTTCGCTTTTAAAGCCTATTGGAATTGGAGAAACTGTAAGCGAACAGCATGGATCCTGACCAGACTGCGCGGATGCGCAGGCTGGTCTGGATCCATGCTGGTCGCATACCCACTATGTTGGTTTTCCCATGGCACGGCTCATATACAAGTACTAATAGACTTAAGAGGACTTGATTTTTACCAAAAATATGTGGTCATTTTAACTTGTACTTTAATTTTCTTTTCAATTACAGGCTAATTTTATTGAGATATGTTTAATTACAGGTGACATGTTGCGGGCAGAGGTATCATCAGGCTCGTCACTTGGTAAAGAACTGAAGAAAGTTATGGATGCAGGTTAGTCAAACTAGAATGTCTTGTTTTGCTATCACATTTTGTTTAATAAAATATCTGTATGTTGTTATTATATGTATTATGAGATGAACAGTTCTTATTTCAAGTGTTTTCTATATACACAAGTCTGTACATTACCTCGGATTTTTAAATGAAAATTCAGAGTACAATGTGTGTCACTTGGTGGTGTATTGAGGATGGAATTTTCTTATTAACATTAACGCTGCTAAATCTCTAAAATGGACTGATCCGTCATTCAATTTGGACAGTATCTCTTATTGTACCCCCGACATCAAAGTTGTAAGGGGGGGTATACTGGTTTCAGGTTGTCTGTCTGTCCGTCCATAGACACAATCTTGTGCGCACCATCTCTCCTCATCCCCTTGACACAGTTTAATGGAACTTCACACAAGTGATCAGTAACAACAGTAGTTTTGCATAGGGCATGTTAGGTTCTTTCAAAAAAAAAATTGCAGAGTTACGGGACTTTGTTTTTTGTTACTATACTATATACATAGACACAATCTTGTGCGCACCATCTCTCCTCATCCCCTTGACACAATTTAATGAAACTTCACACAAGTGATCAGGAACAACAGTAGTTGTGCATGGGACATGTTAGGTTCTTTCAGAAAAAAATTTTGCAGAGTTATGGGACTTTGTTTCTTGTTAACATACTATGTACATACAGTCTGCATATGCAATCTTGTGCGCGCCTATAAATCTTCCGAACCCTTGCACACAATTTAATGAAACTTCACACAAGTGATTAGTACCAACCCTAGTTGTGCATGGTGCATGTTACGTTCTTTTAGATAAATATTCTGCATAGTTATGGGACTTTATTTTTTGTTACTATACTGTATACATACAGTCTATATACATACAGTCCACATAATTATGCAATCTTGTGTGCATCAAATTGCAATGTACTGTGTCAGTACATGCGGGGGGTACATTCATCACCTCTAGTGATAGCTCTAGTTGTTCAAAGGGGAGTTCACTGAAAATTTACTGACTGAATAGCAAACAGTGCAGATCCGTGCAGGCTGATCTTTTGCACTGGTCCCGGTTTAGAGTCACACCGACACAGTTGAGGTCATATGAGCCGCACCATGAGAAAACCAACATAGTGCATTTGCGACCAACATGGATCCTGACCAGACTGCGGATGCGCAGGCTGGTCTGGATCCATGCTGTTTGCTAACGGTTTCTCTAATTGCAATAGGTTTAGAAAGCAAACAGCATGGATCCTGACCATACTGTGGATGCGCAGACTGGTCTGGATCCATGTTGGTTGCAAATGCACTATGTTGGTTTCCTCATGGTGCAGCTCATATATAGACTTTTTCAGCTTTTGATGGTGGAGACAGACCCGAGGTGTTCCTACAGGCATTATTTCATCAGGGGCAGACACCTTCGTAGAACCACCAACCTTCTGTAAGCCAACTAGATGGCATCTTTGTATGAAGAATTCTGCACCTCAAACCCTCATCAGTGAGGGGCAAGTGATTCAGAGTCCGCAACTTAACCACTTGGTCACAGGGGGAGCCCTTGTCAGTATTCTACAGCTGATATTATTGATGTATAAAATTACAATTAATATCTTCAGATGTTTTAGAGTTCACTCAGCCTTTATAATATATTATATTGATGTTACAGGTCAGCTGGTATCTGATCAGCTCGTGATTGATCTAATAGACAGTAACCTCGGTAAACCTAAATGTAGCCATGGCTTCGTCCTCGATGGATTTCCTAGGACAGTTACACAGGCTAAAGCTGTAAGTTGAATTCAATAGTGTTTTTTCCCTCTGATTAGGGCATGGGGCTAGAGCCTTTACAATACTGGTTTCCCAGTAGTTTCCGGACCGAAATCGCTATGTTTTGCCAGTAACTTCAAACAAAAAATGGTAGAAACATAAAATTAAAACATAATTCTAAGGCGTGATGATGATTTGAAAAGAATATTTTCAAGAATTTAACAAATACTAGATTTGTAATACGCTCATTACAGTTACGTCTAATTACGCTTGAATGACGTTTGCAACGTCACGCTAAAATGACGGAACGTATTGAGAGAACTGGTAATACTACAAAAAAAAAGAAATGAAGACCTTTTAATATAATTTAAATTTTTAAATAAAAAGAACAAGAATGGTCTCAAAATTGGTAGTTTAACGCCCTGACCACTCAGGCATGGACACTGCTGCTAAACATTTGATTGATCTATGATATCTTAGGTAAATACCCGTCTATTTTGGTTCCCCATTTTTAGTCGATAATTTAATGCCGCAGTATAGTGAATAGGTTGATTTTTCTGACTTTCTTTGTTTTATTTTATTACTACCGGAATGTTTTCACTGTATCGCCTGCAAATGGGAGCAGCAATTGACTGATGTTTACCTTCAAGGGGCCTCAATTTCTGCGTATGCGCACTGTAAGTGGAATTCCCCTGCAGTTGACAATCGCATGTGTAAATAATTACATCAAAGTAAGTTAAAACAACTGGGATATTCAAATAATAAATAATGGTAATGCTAGGTTTTCGCTGCTATGTAAAGGCAACAAAAGTCTAGATGATATGACATTGTTACCTGGATGCTTTACGACGGCATAAGGTCTATACAGCACGAAATAGAAAAGGTCCGGAAAACTACTTGGGTCCGGAAACTACTGGGAAACCAGTACAGAGAAAATGCATTATAAAATGTACACTTAAAAAGAAAGGTCAGTAATATATTGAGGCATATTGCCTTATATGGCCCCGAAATGCCTCTGTTATTGCATTACTCATTTACTCACACTCAGTAATTCTTGCATACCAAAGGTCTTACCATCTACTATTGCTTACTTGCTGAGTCTCAAGCGTGTGATGTCTATATTTTAAGGAGTTGTTAACAGTAAAGGTTGCAGTTTTCTGCCAGTTAATTATACTTAATTGCAAAAAGCTGTAGCCACTATCGTATTCAACAAAAAAGCTGTAGAATCTACACTGGTTATTAAAACTATGTTTGTATATAACTAAATATATAAATTAATTCTTTGCTGTTACTGGTATGATCAGAATGGTAGGTTGATAGATTTTATTTGAAGATGAAAGGAAAATATTGGCTAGTGGAAACCACTTCCACATCTTCCGAACAAACAAAACAAATAGAATCATGTGTCTCATAACTAAGTGGAATCACTGATGGCTAAGAAAGAGTAAACTTCAACCCCATATTCAGAAATCAGTAAGGGTAAACTCTTACAGTGTCACTGATGTAGGCCTTGGAAATGATGTACGACTATATAACTCTTGTATGATTATGAAGAAGTTTGAAAAACAATGTCAATCAAATAGTTATTATGATATCATCTTTTCTTTACAGCTTGATAACTTGTTAGATAAGAGAAACACTTCCCTTATGTCTGTTCTGGAATTTAAAATCAGCAGCAGTGTATTGGTGAAGAGGATATGTGGTCGTCTTGTTCACCCTGCCAGCGGTAGAATGTATCATGTAGACTTCAGTCCGCCTAAAAGACCAATGAAAGATGATGTAAGTACAGTATGATCTTTGTTAATGACACATCTAAAGAGAAAACATCTCTCAACAAAGAATTTTCTTTTCCATTAGATAAATTTCTCAGTCAGTTTACTTTGCTGCAACAGCAGCCTGTGTTCAACAAACACATTTTAGTCATGCTGAGAGTGTTTGTATTGGTAGAGGCTGTATATCAGAATGGTTCACTGTTTCACAAATTGAAAAAAAACAAAACTTTAAAGTGTCTGCAAAATTTCGATCTAAAATTTTAGTACTATAGACAATGTAGAGTTATGGTACTTGCTGTGCAGAGTCAGCTTTTAATGGTAAATAACTGCTCCAAGTTTTAAAGCAATAGCTTTGACCATTATTGAGCAGGGTTTTTTTGGGCTGTTTTTATAGCGGCCGTTTTTATAGCCGTTATTTGGCTATATTCCCATTGCCAAAAAGTATGTATTTTTCCCAAAATGAGTGCAAAAATTCCCAATCTACATTCTGAAAAAAATTTCATCAAAATTGCACAAATATTGACCAAATTATAGACAATTTTGTAATGGAAGTATGTTACATAAGTTGTACAATGTGAAACAAGTGTATGAGAAAGTGCTTAAACACATCTTTACTATATCCTATGGGACTAAATATTTCCCAATTTGGAACATTTACGTGTCATATTCCCAATTATGGGGGTATAGGCTATGTTCCCAAATTAGCTAGAAAAAACCCTGAGAAAAGTTGACCTAAAATGCAAAATGTATCCAAAAAATCTAATATTTTCTAAGTCCAAAAGGGGCCACAATTCTTGCAAAAAGCAGGATGGAGTTATGTTTCTTGCTGTACAGAGTCCACTTTTGATGGTGAACAAGTGTTGCAAGTTTTAAAGCAATAGCTTTGATAGTTTAGGAGAAAAGTTGACCTAAACACAAAACTTATCCAAGAAATCTGATATTTTCTAAGTCCAAAAGCATTTGTAATTCTTACAAAAAGCAGGATGGAGTTATGTTTCTTGCTGTACAGAGTCAGCTGTTGATGGGTAAGAAGTGTTGCAAGTTTTAAAGCAATAGCTTTGATAGATTAGGAGAAAAGCTAACCTAAACATAAAACTTAACCAGGCAACGCCGACTAGGATCAGGTGATGGCAATAACTCATCATTTTTTTTCAAAAAATCAAACGACCTAATAAAATGACAAGAGTTTAATGGTCAGGTTATAAATAGGACCATTTGTCACACGTTTTCGTGACATCACATAGAAATAATTATAGCTAGATTTTATCAAAAACACAACTTCTTTCTAATTCTTTTTAATCTATTTCATAAAAAAAGTATCTGAAAATTTCTTTAAGAATAATGTTACCAAGGCCAAATTTTCTGTCTTTGATTTAGATCAAAACAAGTATAGTAATATAAAGAAGAGAATATATAAAGACAAATTTCTTCTGTACATAGAATTACTGAAATAATGAAGAGAAACTGTTGTTTTTAAGGATGACATCCCGTAATAGGCCTCAATTTCACCAAAAGCGTAAATACAACTTGATAATGTAAGCTTTGAAAATGTCAAACGATAGAAATAAGGTGCATATTGACAAGTTATATAGTGACAGAAGTTCTCAAAAATTTCCTTTAGATTACCTCCCCTGACAATTTTGGTTTTTCATGAGTTATCTCCCCTGAAAACTAGAAAAAACTAATTTTCTCTTTTTCCCTACGGGAAATTTTAGATTTCTTTTTGATATTTGTATCAGAATCATGTAATGCAGTTTTCTACCACAAAATTTTCTCAAAACTCAATTTCAGATTCTTATAATCAAAGAAATTATATATTTCCCATAGGCATCAATGTTAACTTCAATACCGATTATCTCCCCCAAAAATGATAAAATTTGAAAAATTTCTCGGTGAAACGTTTTTAATTTTGAATGTCTTTAAAGTGACCAAATTTCATTTAAATATTACCATCCAGTTACAAGATATGAAATATGGCTATTACACCATGTTATCCTTAAGAAATAATTTATAGCAAAAGAGTGTTTTAACACTATTTATACACGATGGGCGGTTATACGTTGGGTTCAAGAATTTCACGAGGGCGCAGCCCAAGTGAAATTATTTGTACGACGTATTACCTCCCAAGTGTATAAATAGTGTTAAAACACAGTTTTGTTATAAATTACTTCGATTCTAATATGCCCTTAATCTAAAACAGTAGATAAAATATAGTAGCGCTCTTTCTTGGTCGTTACAAAAACATTGACGTCACCACACGTTAACGTAAGGTCATTCTAATGTAAGAGTGTTTTAACAAAGAAAAGCATGTTAGAATTTGGTATAACTTTGTAAAATATGTTAATCACAGTCTTTTGCAAGTGTCAAATTCTGATCTGTATTTCAGGTTACTGGGGAACCACTGATTCGCCGCTCGGATGACACAGAGGAAAAACTGATGAAACGGTTAGAGGTATACAGTGAGCAGACTGAACCACTGGTTGATTACTATAGCAAAAAGGGCGTTCTAACGACAATAGACGCCGATAAACCTACGCAGATAGTAAAAGCTCAAATCCTAACTGGTATAGCGGAAACTTTCATTTCTAAATTGTTCAAAGGTGCTCTTGGACAGTTTTCTTTCAGTAAAAGCCAGTAGAAATACAGTTTTTACTATTATATATAAAAAACAATGTTAAGGTTTAATGAAATGATATAAATTAAAGAAAATTACATAGTTTTACTATAATGTATTACCACATAGATTTTCCTTGATGCTTTTAACTACTGACATTAACTATAAACCAAAGAAAATATAACTACATATTGTTTTAGGACTTTTGTTAGTTTATTTGTCAGACTACACTTTCTTCTATATAGGGATTCTTTCACATGTTCTTGTAATTTTACAGATTTTAAACTTTTGAAGAAGTATATGAAATGTTATTTTCATCTAGAAAACTGTTTTTTATCACCTTCCTGCCTAATATTCATCCAATTTTCAACTAACTTGTACACATTTCCTTGTACCTTTGCCTTTAAACAAGTTATGTGAATGATAGTTTTAAAAGTTGAATAAGGCTCAAATTAACCTCTAATAAAATGCCATGTAATTAATTATGTTGCAATGTGTTTTCTTCTAGGCTTTCAAGTACAGATGTACCCAATTGAAACGATATCTGTCTAAGTTGTATTATACTGTTTATTGATAGTCTGTAGTAAGTAATGGAATACGGTTTTATTAAATTCACAGATTTTTAGTGTGAGGAAAACTTATATAAAAGCAATTCAACAAAAACTGAAAATGTGAAATTCTGACCTGAAGTGTAGAAATCAAACAGCATCACTCACATATTAAATGAATTAACAATTTTTTGGGGGGTGTTGTTGATTTTGTGCATTTTATAAGCTGCAGAAGTTTATCCAAAGGAATTATTTGTAAAAATCTTTCATGTTTTTCTTTTTAAATGCAGTTTTAAGTTATATATCAGGGAGATGATTTTGTTATAAATGTATTCAAGCAATTACCAAGTAACTGTCATCTGCTATATTTTTGAGGAAATTGCCATTGGTCTCATTATTTCTTCCCCAGTATTTTACATTCCACCTTTAACTCCTTTCAGTTACATTCATCTACTTAACAGTTTATCAGACCTTTACTGAATAAATATTTGAGGCCGGTTTCTCTCGCATTCCATCTGTCTGATCGCAGAAGGCCTGCTTACTCTATATATATATATTGAAATTATAGGATGTGGTTTATAGAAAGTTGACGGATCTCAGTTGCACATTTTTGGTTTATCAGTCAAATCATCTACCTTGAATAATAACCATTTTGTAATCAACTTGTCACATGTAACAAATACATCATTTACTACTGGAATACTAGTAATACCCATTTTGTTATATCCTTGTTTAGTATACATTATTGTGTACTGTACCAAAATAGTAACCAGAAATAAATGGAAAATGAAATCTACTGTTTTGTGATTTATTAGCCCACCATCATCAGATGGTGGGCTATTAAAATCACTCTGCGTCCGTGGTCCGTCCGTCCGTCATTCCGTCCGTCCGTCCGTTAACAATTTCTCGTTATCGCATCTCCTCAGAAACTACTGGGGGGATTTTGACCAAACTTTGTCAGAATGATGTATTGGTACCCTAGTTGTGTCCCCCTGAAAATCAGACTGGTTCAACAATTGATGAGTGAGTTATGGCCCTTTGTTTATTTCTATAATTTATATAGATTTATATAGGGAAAAACTTTGAAAACCTTGTCCAAAACCACAGAGCCTAGGGCTTTGATATTTGGTATGAAGCATCATCTATTGGTCCTCTACCAAGATGATTCAAATTATTTCTCTGGGGTCAAATATGGCCCCGCCCTGGGGGTCACATGGTTTATATAGACTTATATAGGGAAAAACTTTGAATAACCTCTTGTCCAAAACCACAGGGCCTAGGGCTTTGATATTTTGTATGTGACATCATCTAGTGGTCTTCAACTAAGATTGTTCAAATTATCCCCCTAGGGTCAAATATGGCCCCGCCCTGGGGGTCATATGGTTTACATAGACTTATATAGGGAAAAACTTTGAAAATCTTCTTGTCCAAACCACAAAGCCTAGGGCTTTGATACTTGTAATGTAGCATCATCTAGTGGTTCTCTACCAAGTTTGTTCAAATTATCCTCCTAGGGTTAAATATGGCCCCGCCCCGGGGGTCACATGCTTCATATAGACTTATATAGGGAAAAAGCTTTTAAAATGTTCTTGTCAGTAACTACAACATTCAAACTTGGACCACATGTATATTTTTGAGTGGCAAGATGAACCTTGACATGAGTTGACCTTGATTTTGACCTAGTGACCTACTTTCACATTTCTGTAGCTACAGCCTTCAAATTTGGACCACATGCATAATTTTGTGCACTGGAAAAAACTTTGACCTTTTTTTTGACCTAGTGACCTACTTTCACATTTTTGAAGGTAAGGCATCAAATTTGGACCATATGCATAGTTTCGTGTTTAAAAATGAAATTTGACATCGATTTTGACCTAGTGACCTACTTTTACATTTCTCAAGCTACAGCCTTCAAATTTGGACTACATGCATAGTTTTGTGTACCGAAAAAAACTTTGACCTTGACATTGACCTAGTGACCTACTTTCACATTTTTGAAGGTACAGGCTTCAAATTTGGACCACATGCATAGTTTTGTATTCTGAAATAAAATTTGACCTTGATTTTGACCTAGTGACCTACTTTTACATTTCTCAAGCTACAGCCTTCAGATTTGAACCACTTGCATAGTTTTGTGTACTGAAATGACCTTTGACCTTTACATTGACCTAGTGACCTACTTTCACATTTTTAAGGTACAGGCTTCAAATTTGGACCACATGCATAGTTTTGTATTCCGAAATAAAATTTGACCTTGATTTTGACCTAGTGACCTACTTTTACATTTCTCAAGCTACAGCCTTCAAATTTGGACCACATGCATAGTTTTGTGTACCGAAACAAACTTTGACCTTGACATTGACCTAGTGACCTACTTTCACATTTTTGAAGGTACAGGCTTCAAATTTGGACCACATGCATAGTTTTGTATTCCAAAGTAAAATTTGACCTGGATTATGACCTAGTGACCTACTGTTACATTTCTCAAGCTACAGCCTTCAAATTTGGACCACTTGCATAGTTTTGTGTACCGAAATGAAATTTGACCTTAAGAATAACCTAGTGACCTACTTTCACATTTCTGTAGCTACAGGCTTCAAATTTAGGACCACATGCATAGTTTTGTGTAACGAAACAAACTTTGACCTTGACATTGACCTAGTGACCTACTTTCACATTTTTGAAGGTACAGGCTTCAAATTTGGACCACATGCATAGGTTTGTGTTGTGTACGGAAATGAAATTTGACCTTGAGCTAGTCAATAAGTCTTGAAATTTGGAACACTCAAAAATGGCACATTGGTGGGCGCCAAGATCACTCTGTGATCTCTTGTTACTCCTCTACTGGTTGAAAACCAGTTTCGGGGACTATAGGGAATGCGCTTTTCTGTCGGTCATTCTGTCTGTCCACAATTTTGTGTCCGATCCATAACTCTGTCATCCATGAAGGGATTTCGATATTACTTTGCACAAATGTACCACATTATAAGACAATGCACAATTTTCAAACCCCTAGCTCAAAGGTCAAGGTCACAATTGGCAGTCAAATGTTCATAATATTTGGCAGTCCATAATATTACGCTGCACTAATGTTCCCCATGATGAGATGACGTGTCCAGTCCATAACTCTGCCATCGGTGAAAAAGTTTTAATATTACTTGGCAAAAATGTACCCTATAATAAGTTGATGTGTCATGCACAACTTTCAGACCCCTAGCTCAAAGGTCAAGGTTACACTTGTTAATGTTAACGTGGCATGATCAGGGTCTGTTTTGTGTCCGTCCAAAACTCTGTCATCCATCAAGGGATTACAATATAACTTGGCATAAATGTTCCCCATGATGAGATGATGTGCCATGTAAAACACACAGAACCCTAGCTTAAAGATCAAGGTCACACTTGGAGATCAAATGTCAATAGGGGTTCTTTCCTGTCCAGTTTATAACTTTGTCATGCAAAACAGGATTTGAATATCAGCTGGCACAAATATTCACCTGGATGCGACAATGTGTCATGCGCAAAACCCAGACCCTTAGCTGGAAGGTTTATGTCACACTTTGAAGTCAAAACCAAAAGGGCTTTTTTCCTGTCTGGTCTGAACTCGACAATCCTTAAAGGGATTTTAATATTACTTGGCACAACTGTACCCCATGATGACAATTTTGTTGTGCGCAACACCCAGACCCCTAACTAGGTCAAGGTCACATTTGGAGGTCAAATGTCGATAAGGTTTTTTTCCTACTGCCGTCCATGAAGGGATTTTAATATTACTGAGCACAAATGTTTTCTATGATGAGACAATTTGTCTTATGCAACCCCTTATCCCTAATTCAAAGGTCACTGTCGGAGGTCAAAGGTCAATAGGATCTTTTTTCCTTTGTCATCAATTTAGGGATTTTAATATTACTTGACAGAAATGTCACCATAATGAGCCAATACGTCATGTGCCATACCCAGACCCCTAGGGCAAAGGTCAAGGTCACACCTTGAGGTCAAAAGTAAACATTTATCTTTTCCTGTCCAGTCTGTAAAATATTTTTATATCAGGTCATGTGTCTTATGGACCCAATTAAAAAAGATTGTTGGTGTATTTTCTTCAAAATTACTTCCCTTTAATATGATGATTTCTTACATTTTTATGCCCCCGGCATCTACTGATGCAGGGGCATATAGTGATCGTCCTGTCCGTCTGTACGAGATTAACCAAATGGGACCGTTTCGTCTAGCATCAATACCCCTCACTAGAATGACTTGATACTTATGCACATGTAACCTGTGACCATTCCTCATCTACAGACATCACCTGACCTTGACCTCATTTTGGACTTAGGTTGCTTTATATGGGCCATCTCTAGGTTAACCAAATGGGACCGTTCCGTCTAGCATCAATACCCCTTACTAGAATGACTTGATACTAATGCAGATGTAACCTGTGACCATTCCTCATCTTCAGACATCACCTGACCTTCGTTTGACCTTGACCTTGACCTCATTTTGGACTTAGGTTAATATGGGCCATCTTTTGGTTAACCAAATGGGACCGTTTCGTCTAGCATCAATACCCATTACTAGAACGACTTGATACTAATGCAGATGTAACCTGTGACCATTCCTCTTCTTCAACATCACCTGACCTCAGTTTGACCTTGACCTCGTTTTGGACTTAGGTTGCTTTGTATCAGCAAGGATGCCACCGGGGGCATCAAGCGTTTATTGAATGCAGCTCCTTGTTTCTTATATTTTCCCACCAATATCAAAATGAAATGTTATAAAAATTGAAATTCAATACTTTTTAACCAGGTTTAAAACGGTAATTAGATTTGGGTATGTCGTTTGATGGGCGGGCTTCAAACAGTGGGCGGGTGTGCGGGCGTAAAACTTGGTTTCTGCACAATGACTTTAGTTTGGAACAAACTTGGCTTTTAGATAGATGGTAAGGTGACAAAGGTTGGAACTGCATTTGGATCAAGGTCAAGGTTACTGTTGCTAAAAATAGAAAAACTGGTTTCGACTCAATAACTTTAGTTAGCATTGATGTATTGACATTAAACTTGGCATAGAAAAACCAAGGTTGGGATTGTATATGGGGTCAAGTTCAAGGTCTGGATAACTTATTTAACCTTCACACTTAGAAAGTTCCACAGTGGCGCAGTGGTCTAGAGCACTGGGCCAAAAGCTACATGTACTTTTTAGCCAGTGGGATGGAAAGGCGTCGGTTCAAATCCTACTGAGATCCAAAAAAAATTTTTCTTTTTTCTTTTTGGTGATAAAAATGGTCATTTTAATGCCATTTTGGTAAAGGTCAAGGTCACAGTTACTAAAAATAGATTTTGTTTCTCTAAAAATAGATTTTTTTTCTCAATGTGATCATCAAAAATGTGGTTTCCGTGTTATAATTTTAGTTTAGACTTACTTACTGCCACCAAAATTTAAGTACAGCAAGCTTATCTGAAAAAGTAGCTTTGAATGATATTTGGAGTTACTGTTACTAAAATTAGAAAAAAATGGCTTCCACTCAATATCATTAGTTTGGGTACACTTATTGTCAGTATACTTTGTGTGTAGATAGCTTTTATCAAACACAAAAGGTTGGAAATGTATTTGAGGTCACTTGGATCAGGGTCAAGGTTATTGTAACTTAAAATAGAAAAAAAGGAGTCATACTTGAAATAAAAAAATAGACTTTTGTGCTGTGGAATGGAAGGGTGTCGGATCCAAAAATCTTTTTTTTTTTTTCTTTTTTCGTTTTTTTTGGTGACATTTATAACTAAAAATAGAAAAATATGGTCATAGTTATAATAAAACTAGATATTCCTTTCAGTTTGATAATCAAAGGGCTGGTTTCGAGTTTATAACTTTAAATATAAGAATTGGCTTTGGATTGTATTTTGGGTCACTGTTACTAAAAACAGAAAACTTGTTTATACTCAATATCTTTAGTTTGGGTGCACCTATTAGGTAGCTTTTATTTAAAGAATCATAAATTACATAGGGAAATGTCACATGTACTTTTCTTATACCTGTACTTCTGAATGGCATGATTGGATGCAATCAGACATGTATAATAGAATATGACCATTCATTTAAAGAACCTGTTGGCTCGATGCAATGAAAAACTGGTTTTCGTGGATTTTCCACGTTTCTATTTATAGAAATTTAGCAGGGTAAGGGTTATAATATAACTGGGCATAACTATTCCCCATACTAGTAATGACATGTGTCCTACACAAGTTCAGAGTTCTTGATCCCTAACTTAAAGGTCATGGTCATACACTGAGATAAAAAAAACTAAGTTTGTTTTGTGTCTTGTTGGTAACACTGCCATCTGTTAAGGGATTAAAATATTCCTTAGCAAAAACATGCCCCATAATGAGAAAGCTGTTATGTGCAACAGATCTTAAAAGGTCAAGGTCGGGCTTAGAGGTGAAATAACAGTGTACTTCGATTTGCCCTTGTCTGTATGTTTGTCATCCAAATTTTTGTTTTGCATATCAAAGTTTTTATACGCCCAAAGGGACGTATTATGTTGTACCCCCGGTGTCCGTCTGTCCGTCCGTCAGTCCGTTAGCAATTTCGTGTCTGCTCTTTAACCCCTTAAAGGATTTCAAAGAAACTTGACACAAATGTTCACCACACCGAGACGACGTGCAGAGCGCATGTTCCGGATGATTTGCTTCAAGGTCAAGGTCGCACTTAGGGGTCAAAAGTCATATCAGTTTGTTTCGTGTCCGCTCTGTAACTCTTGAACTGCTGGAAGGATTTCAAAGACACTTAGCAAAAATGTTCACCACACTGAGACGGCGTGCAGAGCGCATGTTTCGGATGACTCGCTTCAATGTCAAGGTCACACTTAGGGGTCAAAGGTAATATATGATTTTGCTTTGTGTATATTGCTCTGCATTGTAGTGCTTTTGTTTTTATTTGGCAGATCCATTTTTTGTTCACTTACAATAATTTTTTTTAGAAATTACTTCCCTTTTATGTTACTATAAATAGCTTATTTCGAAACTTATTTTATTTTTGGCGGTAGGGAAAAACCGAGACCACTTTTCTGTGGTACAACATGGACGGTACCTCCAATGTTTAGGTGTATTTTGACATACCTGTACCTGATACGGATTTTTTTGTGGACTTAGATTTTTTTTTTGAAGTTCTTTCCTTTGTTGTTCCAGTCCTTTGGGCTTCAACAGTCAAGTTCTTTAAATTTTGCTCCCATCCTCTGATGTAACCCTTCGGGCGTATATTGCCCCGCTTGGCGGAGCTCTTGTTAAACTAGTCATCATACCTCATGGAAATGCTATACAGCATTATGAAGTTATGCACCTGGGATTTTGTTAGAGATTAAACTCGGCCAGACCAGAGTTATGGCCCTCGGCTTAGTCTAATATACATAAAAGGGCATTAAAGTTTGTGCTGCATGTATCTTTTAAAGACTTTGACCTAGGGTCATAAAACATGATAGTAATATTGCACAGCATATGAACTTGTCCACCTGGGGTTTTGTGTGGAATTTCTGTTCGTCAGACAAGAGTTAAGGCCTTTGATTTAATCAAACATGTTTAAAGGGCATATAAGTTTGTGTTGCATGTATTGCTAAAAGATTTGATTTAAAGCAATGTAACATTACAGGACTGCATTTGCATCTCCAACTAAGCAAGGACCTTTGTACCTTGTAATTGGATATAAAGACATAATTGATAGATCTACTTGATAAACTGTCTTACCTAGAATCAGTAGACAATTGCTAGGAATAGAGAAGTCAGTGACTGCTCAATAACTGGTTTGGAATGGTATTTTAAAATGAAACTTATCCTATCCTACAGATTGCCTATAGAAAACCAAGATTGTGGAGCTATATGGGTCAAGATGATGGTCAATAGTACTTAATTTTCCTGTATGCTCTGTTCTACCACAGATTTGATACTTACATAGCGGCTGAGTGGTGCAACTATTTTATCTAAGGTACATACTTTGAAGCATTCAATTCCTGGTGGCTTAGTGCGCGTTAAATTTGTTGTATGTACTTCTCAAAATGTTGTTCACATTGTCATAAAATTTAAATAGCATTGATTATATATAACAGTCCCTCCACCCCCTCCCCGCATAAAATCTGGTCGAAGCTTTGTTTCAGTTGGAATCAAATCGAGCCAGGCTAGAACTGATCATCTTACAATACGATGAATACCTTGCATATACTAAAAACCCCTGTATATAAAGACCCTGTAAACAGAAATTTAGATTGTGCTGCTAATGCTTATTGTTGTTGATGATATCCGTACAATTGAATGCATGAATATCACAGAGGTGTATAAACTGCGGGGCGACTTTCGGCCGGGCAACTTTGCAGGGTGACGTTCGGCGGGGTTACATTTAGCAGGACGATGTTTGGTGGTTCACCATAACGACGTTCGGTGGGGCGATGTTTGGAGGGCGACACTTGGAGGGACGATGTTTTGAGGGTGCATTTGGCGGGGCGACGTTCGGCGAGGCGACGTTGGCGGGGGACATTCGGCTAGGCGGGGCGGTTTCGGCGGAGCGACTTTCAGCGGGGTGGCATTCGGCAGAGCTCCATAGCGATGTTTTTGCCCTGCCAGGGGAACTTTGGCAGGGAGAGGTTCTGCGGTGCGCCACAACGAACAGAATAATGAAATGGCACAAATCAGCCACCATAGCTCTATCACATATTATAGCCATTGTGTATAAATATAATATTATACATGACTGGTAAAAACTGAGGAGCAGTAATAAATGTGGCTAACAGAAGAGTAGGTTATATTTAAGAATTAAATTCTCTTTTTTTGCGTTTATACGAATATAAACCACACTGGGATTTCTTGCAAATCCATGAAGCGCGCTATCGATTCTTGGATGATTTGCAAGAATATATCGTTAGGCCAATATTGTTTAAACGAAACTAAACGCTTTTTTCTTTCCATACAAGATATATTTTGATTAAACACCAGCTACAAATATAGGCATGTTTTGCGCAGTTAAACTCATTTTTGTTTATATTCAAGAAAACTGTTTGTTAACCACAGACACACTGAAAGCCAGCCAATTAACATCTACTTCTCAAACATAATCTTTATAAACAAAGTTTAAGTAATTTCAACAGATATGATCTACAAAGAAAATATTTAAGATATTAAGTAGGGTTTTGGTATAAATAAACGAGTGACGTTACGTTGTTGGCGTTTGTGGCGTTTGACAAAAAATAACAGGATACATTTAATCATTAAACAATAAACAATTGATCATATTTGTATAGGCTAATAATAACCTGAGTTTAACTGTAGTGTTGTCTGTAAAGAAGCTGGTTGTCCTTATATTTAACCCTTAACCTGCTAGCTTGTCGACAGTACCATTAAGTGTTAAAGGGGTGCTTACCAAAAAGATACTAACTGAATGGCGAACAGTGCAGATCATGATCAGACTGCAGGAATGTGCAGGCTGATCATGATCTATGCTGGTCGCAAAGGCAGAATCAGTCGTGTCCAGCATGATAAGGCGCCATATGACCTATTATTGTGTCGCTGTGACGTAAAACCCTTAATCATATTCTCCTAAGCCTTAATTTCTATTGATGAAAACTTGCACTTCGGCAACTCGTGTTATCAAAGGTCTGTCTACAAAATACTTCTGTTTACATCTAAATATTAGCAAAATTTAAAGTAATACGCGTTGTATATATTTCAATATTAGCTGTCTTGAAGTATCTGCAATTGATTGTCTTATTTAGAACCCGCATATGGCCTTGAGTAAGAGCGCGCCCAGGAGTCCGGTCGATTCTGATACTAGTATACAATAATTCATTCTTAACTTCCACGTGATCTCGTTAAGACTGAAAGCACGATTAAAAGTAGAAATGTAGAATTCTATGCATATGCACACGCACACATGCACACACAAACAGCAGTGTTTAGTGTATTTTGCTTTAACGTATCTTTTATATATATAATTATGCACGTTAACTAGAACACAGTTTGGTCCTTCAGATGGTCCCTAAGTTGACTCCAGTGGCCTGGCTCGAACAGACTTGGTAGCTCTGGGTTCGTCAGCAAATATTAACAACCTTTTGTTACTAAATGACAATATGTAGAAAAAATGTTAAACAGTATTGTGCATCTGATGTTAAGACGTCAGAATCAAACTGTAAACAATATACTAGTATACACTTTATATCTAAAAGCATTCACGTACTGTAACACTATCATACTAAATATTATTAATACACCAATGTTTCCATTTGCCTGTTCAATTGGTTTACTAATTGATTGCTAATGTCCGAGTGCTCTAAATATTTGGCCGGAATATATTGTCATGAAACATGATCCATTAACACCGAAAGGGTGTAAAAACGTACATAAAGCACTCATAACTATTTATAGTATAATACTATATATAGTGGATAGGAGTTGATTTATTGACCAGCTGACCTTAACTAAAGAACGGGCAGCTATGACAAAACCAGTACATTGTTTACAGTTTTTGTAGTTGTAATGTAGATAATGACTGTAAGTAGTCAGTGTTTCATAACGATCCAGACTTTTCCAAATGACAACTTCACTCAACGTTTATTGAAAATTGTAGAGAGACCGCCCCCCCCCCCCCCCCTCCCCCCCCCCCCGCGAAGAACGAACAAATAAAGTTATCAGTAAATGATACTCAAATTACTCAACTACACACACAACCCAAAACCGTAGTTCTGGATACACCGTGCTCAACAACGACCGGTTGCTAGTATCAACATATTTTCTTTACTATTTAAAGGGACTGGACTTCAGATTTTTACTAATAAAACATATTTTTTTTTTAAATTAAAGTTCGATCATATTATAAATATTTGAACAGGTGTTTTTGTTTCTAAACTATTTAAAGAAATTCTAAATAAAGAAGAAAAAACATGTCTCAGCCGGTAATCGAATCCGGGTTGCTTCAGCAATAAAAACTTTCCTATCATCTTGACCAATACACCAAGGAGGAATTCGTACTTATGGACCGTTTATATAAAGCTAAAATGATTAATGGAGTTTATCCTCTGTAACCATTGCCAAACGCTTTTTTTCCATTTTGAACGGAGAAATAACTGAACTTTTCTACCGATATGATTATGCCAAACCATACCACTTCGAAAGTAATAGTATCTTATATTCAGTATTTGTTTAACTTTATTTCGATTTTCATATTGTTGCCCTTATTTAAGTGCGTGATAATATATAGGTGCTATTTGTTTATTTTATAAATTTTCTCGGCACAGTCTTGACAAAATATAGTAAAAATCAAATTCTTCTTTGTCCAAAAATAGTTTTTATCCTGACCTGCGCAACGACCGTGACTTTTATGCCGTATCCACTAGGCCTATCTAGAAAGAAAATACAACAATTAACTTTAGACAAAAATTTATCTTTTAAAAACAAGTTTGCAAAATGCTTTACTTAAAAAGAGTACCTGAAACAAAGTCCTAAAGCTTATAAACTTATGATATCCAAGCATAGCAACAATATTTACTGAGCCTGTCATTCAATACTAGTATATCTTTTTAGGTTTCACAAATTAAAACAATTCTAGAAATAATTCCCACACATATAAAACAGCTGCGCATATAAAAGGACAAAAGTAGTTGGTGGGACAATATATTCAGTCAAAATTTTACGAAACACTAACATCAGGAAGAATATTTGTCTGTCTGAGGATAAAATTGACATAACTTTTACTGAGTGTATACCATACGACATGGGATATCATCGCGAATGACTGCCATTCGAGAAGATAAAACACAATGGAGAGAGAGCTGACTTTGCCAATATCTTACAAATAATTTTCAGTATTTTTTTTTTAATTGAGCTTACCCTGATAAGAGTATTTTGTTGATCACAACGAAAAATAAGAATATTATGTAAAAAGATTCTTTGGGGGCATAGAACAAAACCAAGCAACATAATAGCAGATCCGTTTAAGGTTTAGCAGTATATCTTCAAAACAGAAATATTTGATAAACGAACAAACACATCTTTACCAGCAATCTACCTGGCCATTACAAATTCTGCCATACTGTCTCGCACGATGGATACTTAAAATATGTTCAAACTGTTGCCCATTTTAAAAATGAATGACATTTGTAAAGAAATAAAAGTTAACAATTGTTGAAAAATACGTTCAACCTAGTTATGTGAAATTTAAGTACTGGGACATTATCTGCAAATGCATCGAAACGATGATATATAACATATACATGTATAACAGTTCTTTGAAAATGGTGAGTTTTTAAAGGAGCTGAACTGTCTGAAAGTGTGGCCCCTTTATGAAGCCCTTTTCACACACCTTACTATCTCTAGCGCCGGCTTTAGTGGAATTCTGTTATAGCCGAGTTCTATTATAGTACAACTGAATGTTCTCCGTGGTCCCAAAAGACCAGACAATATAACAACATTGTGTCCAGACCATGCCATCATATTAATATAATTCATTTCACGCTTTCAGCCAATCTTTAAAAAATCACAAAAATACAATTTACAAACTAGCGAAGAACGTTATGTGGGAAGAAAATGGTAACAAAACCAAAATAAAGTCGTTGTCATATCCTGTCTAAAAATAGAGGATACTTAACCACCTCTGTATTCTCTATACATGGTATTCAAACAACTTGTATGTCTAAAAATAGAGGATACTTAACCACTTCTGTATTCTCTATAAATGGTATTCAAACAACTTCTATGTCTAAAAATAAAGGATACTTAACCACCTCTGTATTCCCTATAAATGGTATTCAAACAACGACTTCTATGTCTAAAAATAGAGGATACTTAACCACCTCTGTATTCTCTATAAATGGTATTCAAACGACTTCTGTGTCTAAAATAGAGGATACTTAACACTCTGTATTCCTATAAATGGTTTTCAAACGACTTCTATGTCTAAAAATAGAGGATACTTAACCACCTCTGTATTCCCTATAAATGGTATTCAAACGACTTCTATGTCTAAAAATAGAGGATACTTAACCACCTCTGTATTCCCTATAAATGGTATTCAAACGACTTCTATGTCTAAAAATAGAGGATACTTAACCACCTCTGTATTCTCTATAAATGGTATTCAAACGACTTCTATGTCTAAAAATAGAGGATACTTAACCACCTCTGTATTCTCTATAAATGGTATTCAAACAACTTCTATGTCTAAAAATAGAGGATACTTAACCACCTCTGTATTCTCTATAAATGATATTCAAGCAACTTCTATGTATTGTGACTTGTTACAAATGAGGGTAGGTTGTAAAAGAAATTTGCGAAGTTTTGGTATTTTTAAAATTTTAATATGTTATTAACAACACTTTGAAAAACATTCAAATTTCCTGTCGGTGGTTTTAACCAAAGTAATTCATTGTTTCTAAATTTCAATGATTTTTTGAAAAAAAATATGTATTAAGTTGCAATAGTCTAATGTACCGGTAAGCTGTTGTTTATTGGAATACTATGTACGTTAAAACGTAAAAAAATGAATGAAATATTTGTTAGGTGTATAAGTGAGGACCATTTGACGTTTATATAGACAGTCAACGTAAAGGTGTAAACGTTTTTCGCGTTCGTCCATTTTGGTGAGAACAATACCGATATTGTTTACGACGGGCAATGACAAGCGTTTTGACATTAAGGCAAAAATACCTAACATGTATGCTTCAGTACTGTGAGCAAATTATAGTGTTGGTTTATAAAGTATAGTGAAGGAACGGGATAAATTTGGATTTGTTGACAATCAATAACAGCCCGTATCAAAATAATGAAAATAGTCATATAAGTGAAAGAAGAACTTATATCTATATTATATTGATAATTTTATGTACAATGTGGTAATTATTTTGAGAATGTGCAGCCACTACTGTTGGAATATAGCATAACTGGATATAAGCAAATCATTGTGCCTGGAAATATCAGTTTATTAAACACTCGATAAATAAATACATAAAGAAATAAATTAATTACTAGATGACTGTTATTTTTTCTTTCGATTTATTGGATTATTGCCGTTTAAGAAGAATCAAATACAAATGGTACGTCTTTGAAGAAAGGGGAACATTAAGGTCGGCAGCGAACTTACGGCAAAATGTATATTAACTAGTATATTGACTGGGGAATAATTATGAATGTAGGTATTTCATCGTGCGCCCTAACAGGAGTGAAAAAGTAGGTCAATAACTTGAATTTCATGTAACATTTTACTAATGTTTCTCAAGTTGGCATAGCAGATTTTTTTTCGTGTGAGATGCCTATTAAGCTCATGTAACATAGGGCGTCTGATTATCTGTGTACTTACATCCAACGTTTGATTCGGAGAAAAATATTTCTTCAGACTTGTTCTACTGTCTTATATAAATGTCGAGAGTAAGATTCCATGCGTTTCTTGCTATAAGTGAATAAAATCAGGACGACTGAATAATGGAATAGCAAACTCGAGTATGCAGCTGTCTCGACGTTTATAAGGTATGTGTTTTGAATTTGTAAGTCGACATGTCAAATAGAAACATATGGTAGATTTTCATATGTATACATGCAGTTCTATTTTCACGGATCGTGAAAATTGCATATTTTACATATGTATTCTGATATTCATTCTGCTTAAGATATAAAAGAATTCGTGTAATGAATTAGATATTAATTGGTAAGGCATAGTTCTGAAAGAAAATGGACCATTTAACGTGAACAGAACAGAACATTTTTTATTTCAGTAATTTATAAATGCAGTATTTCGTTACATACAAACAATTTTATTTATAATAATTTCATGATCACATGATAAACTCATACATCAGTTACATTATTTTAATGTTAAGTTTAAGCCATTTTACTAGCGCACATATAGTGCACCTATGTAACCTGGTTCAGTGTCTTATAACCTATATTTATTTGATAAATATTTACTAATAAACACTAACCTATACTAAATTTTAGGACACAATCATTGTGTTGTGATGAACAGACATGTCTTGTGTGGGCCAAGGTTTGGGGCTTTGTTTTATAGTAAACTTGATGTGAAATGACAGTTAAACCGGCAAGCTTTCTCTCTTTAACAACTAGACTACAGTGTGATAGAAGTAAATGAAATATTACATGCTGTTATGTTGTTGTTGTTGTTCATTAACATTATGAAAATTAAACATGCTCTTACTCACTTATATGGCACCGCTAATTATGACATAATTGCAAAGCTGTGCTTAAAATTAGTCTAGCAGGTGTTGTCATTGTCGTTTAGAAGGGAATATTGAACAGGAGAGTAAAAGTGTGTTAACAAGGAGGTGATATGCTTCCATTTACAGCGACCCTGTAATGCACAGTGAAAACAAGTCTAAAAGGAAATGAAAACATATCGACACAATGGGGGGGTGGGGGGAGGATTCTGCAGATGTTGAATCACAAAAAAAAGCATACATTTTTTCCTAAATACATAAACGAGAGTTTTAGTATATAGCATGTTTTAAAATGAGACAGAAAGAAGACACTGCTTTAATGAGTTTATTAATGCTTATGGTGGACACAAATTTTATTTGATTAGAATAACGATTGAAAATAGCGTGGGCTCTGTGGCCGAGTGATTAAGGTCGCTGGTTGTGAATCAACTGCCCCTCACCGATGTGGGTTCGAGGCTCACTTGGGGCGTTAAATCCTACATGTGAGGTAGCCACTCAGCTTGCTTACGGAAGGTCGATGGTTCTTATCCAGGTGCCCACCCGTGATGGAATAATGCACAGAGGGGCATCGTCATCAAAGCCGGAAAGTTGCCATATGACCTATAATTAATTGTTTCGGTGCGCCGTTAAACTCATCAAACTGAAAATAAAAATAGCGAATATGGATTTTGCAAGGTCGAATCACACACTGCGCTTGCGCGCCTCGTGAGATCCGATCTGGCAAAAATACATTCGAGCCGAATACAGCATCCCAGATCGAGTTACTGTTGTAATAACCCTATTATATTTACTAGCAACGTTATCGTATATATCTGTCTAAAAAATACATGATCAAGATACATGATACTTGCGAAAATAATTTCATGTAACATGTGCGATTTATCATTATTAAAAAAAAAACATCCCGCATTCTCTAAGTATCGGATATATTAGGCATATAGCTAACATTTTCCTATGATAATGATGATATAAACTATGAAATAAATACAGCAACTGGGAATTAAAGTAATTATTTAGTCCCATATTGCCTCTCCCAACACTATAATTGCGTACATATCATGTGCGTATTAACTTATGGAGTGTTGTATTCGTTTTCCGCCTGACGTTTGAACTAGCAGACGAGAATTATCGTTGCTTTATAAAATACATTGCACATTATAGACTAATATTGTATGAAATACTGTTAACGAGGGGAAAAAAACAAGAATACATATTGAAGGGAAAGGGGGAATATTATATAGTAACTATAAGTCGACTTTTGAAGGGAAAGAAACGTTTAGTTATTTAGTTGTATTTTCGAGCTTGTGCTCTTTCAGCTATGCAACTAAACGTTAGCTAAGAAATGTATAAAAAGAACAAATAAACACATATTTTAATGTTTAAAGGAGAATGCATGTCCCGTTGAATATTGTGTTTAATTGATATGAACTATATAGTTAAATTATAGCTATGAAATATGGGGATTCTTTAAAGCAGAGAATGTAGAACGAGTGCGTAGAATTTTTTATGAATGGTTGTTAAATATAAAAAGATCGACAAATAATTTATTTCTTTATGCTGAGCTTAACATGTTTCCTGTATATGTGAAAAACACAGGTTTTTTTAATGAAATTCAAAAATATCTATGTAAAAAAATCACACATAAACCATATATAAAGACAGTCTTTATATATGGTTTATGTGTGACTTTTTTACATAGAAGTTCTTGAATTAAGAAAAACATTTAAACTCTATCATAGCACGTGACGGATCCCTGTGGTGAAAATAGATATATTCTATAGTAAGTTCTAAAGTAGAACTAATTAATGATCTGACAGCCTATTGGTCGTCAGAAATGTCAGATGTATGGAGTAAGTTAATATTAATATGTTCATACCATTGTTTAAAATGCTCGTTTAAGGGATATATATGAAATAATGGCGTACAAATATGCTATCAGGTATCTCTTTGTCCATATTCTAACAAATTATTTCACTAGCTCTGAATACCTTACTATTGTTGAAATCTCAAAGAAAAGAAATGTTATTCCTTAAATAAAAGTAAAACTTGCACAGTTTTATAGCACTGAAACTGGTCGTCGTAGAAACAATTAACGAACCCGTTGTTTATTGCACGCTATGTAGCAAAGAAGATGAATTTCACTTCGTTTTAGAACCAGTAGAGAAATGTATTTATTCCAAGATATTTCAGAACCCACTTACGTATGTATAAATTATTACATTGCTTATATCAGATAAAAAGTGATTTTACCAGTTCTTTACTTTGTTTGGGCCGTCAAAGGTTTCAAACTAAATAATGACTATTTTAATAATTGATCATTTTATCGTATGCAGTTTTTGTTAATGTAATGATTAGCAATTTGTCAAATGTAAATTTGTAAATGAATAAGCGTTATACAATGCATAATGTTGGCTGGGTACCAAGACAAAATAAAACTTTTGTTATATTATTATTATTATTATTATACAAGATTTATATAGCGCCATTTTCATGATAAACACGTTAAAAAGCGCTTTACATATAGCAAACGCAGCCACACATGCCGCGAAAATCATCCTCTACTAGTACAGACACAGAGCGATCTGACCAGAGGGACAGAGTGAGATAAAGTCCCCAGAACAGACAGAGAGCGATCTGACCAGAGGGACAGAGAGAGATAAAATCCCCAGAACAGACAGAGAGCGATCTGACCAGAGGGATCGAGTGAGATAAAGCCCCCAGAACAGACACAGAGCGATCTGACCAGAGGGACAGAGTGAGATAAAGTCCCTAGTACAGACACAGAGCGATCTGACCAGAGGGACAGAGTGAGATAAAGCCCCCAGAACAGACACAGAGCGATCTGACCAGAGGGACAGAGTGAGATAAAGCCCCCAGAACAGACACAGAGCGATCTGACCAGAGGGACAGAGTGAGATAAAGTCCCCAGAACAGACACAGAGCGATCTGACCAGAGGGACAGAGTGAGAAAAAGTCCCCAGTACAGAGAGCGATCTGAGCAGAGGGACAGTGTGAGATAACGCCCCCAGTACAGACACAGAGCGATCTGAGCAGAGGGACAGTGTGAGATAAAGCCCCCAGTACAGACACAGAGCGATCTGACCAGAGGGACAGAGTGAGATAAAGCCCCCAGTACAGACACAGAGCGATCTGACCAGAGGGACAGAGTGAGATAAAGCCCCCAGAACAGACAGAACTCATTGTTCGGCTAACTTAGCCTAGCTCTTTGCGAATAGTTAGCACCGATACACGCGAAGCCGGCTTTCCTGAGAAGAACCAGTACAGGCCTCTTAGTTAGGTTGGAGACACTCAAGAGCGTCTCAGAAATTTCCAGTTCCTGGACCAGGATACGAACCCCGGACCTCTGGATTGACAGTCAAGCTTACCACAAGACCACCGGTCCACATCTGATCTGTTCTTTTAAACTGATGAAATACACCTGCAGCATCACAATGGTAGACAGTACTTTTACTAACACCCAAGTCTCGAGTTCCGAATAAGTTAATAGAGATTCAGGAACTCGGGATAATTTTGGCACTGCAGAGTGGAGGAGAATTTTGTATAAAACTAGTTCAGAGCTTATAAATTGCAAACAGAACAAAATAACACTATGGTTGTCTAAAATAAAATGTTTAGAATGTTTTTATTGTATACGAGTAAAAGATACGCAGTGTGATCGACTATTTAAGCATTCTTATACAGTAATATATGACAGTTTGTTCAATTAACGGTATATCAGATGCACGTTTGGGCGACAGACTTCAAGAGATCAAATATAATGTTAACAACTGTGAACACGAGCTATGTAATGTAATTTCGAAGTGAAGGTTTAGAATTTCGTTCTGAAACATTACTGTAATTTTTGAGCGTACAGATATTTGTAGATAATTCATTTACGGAATTTTCATCTTTTATAGTTTTCACTGTGCTTTTCGTTTTGGGTAGTTTTTGTACTAAGATTTAGACTAGTGTCCTGATTTCTATATTCTTTGTCATAGGTCTCGGTATAGGCAAATAAGTTTGAATCACTTTCCTCCGTCGTTGTCGGATCGACACGCCATTCAGATTGATCATTTTTCCAGCTGGCGTGCGTAGTGTTGGGTCTCTATCAATGTTTCCTCTAGTGCCGGAATTAAAGACACATTGGGATTGTGGAAACGTTACCACATCTCTTTCTCGGTATGACCGAAACCCTATAATAACAAACCAAAAGTAGTAGATCTGGTTAAGTTTAATACTTCTGTAAAATTTAAATAAAATTCATTTATCATCTATGAGAAGCACATATTAACTGTCTTTGGTGATGGCTTTTATTAGGGATCTATATTGTAACGATGTCATTGAATGTTGACAAAACCTTAAGGAGTTAGAAGTCAAATAGCATTTATGTTATTATACATTTAGGCAATTTCATTTCGTTTCAACATCAAAAGACAAAAGTAACTTATCGGAGTTTCTTTAAGTTTGTGGGCCAAAGAAAGCCAATTGTGCTTTATGTTTGCATATTTGCATGTACATTTTGTATTTCGGACAATATGTTAGGTTTTCGTCCGGTCGATAACCTAGTATTTGTTAATAGGATGCGCATAATTTTATAGTTTATGCACTACACAATTCATCTATCACCACTTTTGATAATGGTTTGCGTACTAAAAATACCTATTTATGAAATACATTAAGAACAATGCATTTTCATTTATAACTAATATTTAACGCCATTGAAAACGATTCTTTTTATTTATTTATTTATTTATTTATTGTGAAGCATGTTATTGTAAAATACAAAACAAAATGGTTTCAAAAGTTTCAAAAAAATCTGGATGCGTAAAATAACTTGAAAATGAAGGGTGAAGTCTAGACGAAGTGTAATAGCAAAATGGCGTATCCCGTATTCTAACACGGTCCAATATTTTTTGTCTATTAAACAAAGCAGTCTTGGTCTGTACGTTATTATGCACCACATGCGCTATTTATACGACACTATTATTCAACGCATTAGATGTCAAAGCGGCG
The DNA here is from genome assembly GCF_021730395.1 of Mercenaria mercenaria. NCBI lineage: Eukaryota > Metazoa > Mollusca > Bivalvia > Venerida > Veneridae > Mercenaria > Mercenaria mercenaria. The sequence continues at coordinate 66,004,827 of NC_069376.1, read as the reverse complement.
CGCTGGAAAAGAAAACCACACAAATTGGGTAAACAGTTGGCAGGCACTACAAATGTACAAAAATTAAGCAAACATCATAAAAAATATCATCTACATTTAAAGCAAATCTGAGATAAAGTTCTATGTAAATGATAAAATACTAACAGTTAGGCGTCCTTTTACAATAAAAATGGTATCAATGTAAGCCGGGAAAACTTACGCTATTTTTATCAAAAACTGTAAAATTGTAAATATCACGGTAACTATTGATAATATACAGCAACAGTTGTCTTTTTCCCGTTGTTTTTAAAATCATTTTTCAATGCTTTCACTATAATTATATATGCTAAAAAAAAACTAGCAAAGAAACGACTTCAAATTATTTGGAAGCAAAATGTGTGTGCTATTTGTTTTTGAACATCACATTCAAAACCTCTTCGAATTTGCATAAATGACAAAAGTTTATTAGCTAAAAATCTTTGTTTCGGACATGCTCAAAAAATAGGTGTAGTCGGAATTTTTTTTTTTTGATTTTTTTATCAGAGATTTCGGAATATTTTGTGATAAAATGGATACATAAGGGTATAGTGATTCTACTCACTGGCATGTTAAGCATAAAAGCAGTTTTCCTTTGTTAAATTGAAAGTATCTCCAAGCCATCAAACATTTGGTCGACCAAATTAGGTAGGTCGGATACCGGAACAACATTTTACGCCTAGTGCTTTACAAATTTTGGTGTCCCTTGGACATATCTCGATTTTCAATACCCGATGAGCAATCCACTTAGTTACTGACACTCAGAATTTTCTAATTCATACAAATTAGTGAGATTTTATTGCATATGTGAGGTGCTCAAGTTAAAAATACAACAAATATCGCTTCAACAAATGTACATGTAGTTAGAATCGTCCTTAGTAATCTGATCTTAAATTTGGAAGGTTTTCAAATTGTATGTGTAGCAATAAAGAGATACAATGTGGTACAATGATTTTTTAGTTAATGATGTGAATCTTTGATGTATCAAAGCTTGAGACCTTTGAGTTTCTTAATAGCGGATGCAGCGCTGTTTAACTACAAAACCGGGGCTCGTGAGATCGAGCCCGATAACAGTTTGATACGAGTCCCGTTTATTGGTGCTTTACACCGAAGATTCTCTTTATTGGGGCTTTACGCCATCATGCATATTTTTGACTATATCAAGGGCCATAACTCTTGCTTGCGAAATCCAAAACAAAACACCAGGTGCACGGTTTAACGTGTTATTTTGAGATATGCAGGGCAAAATTTGGACTAGGAAGGACTGGCAGAGGTAAGGACAAAGGCAGTTCTCTGTACCCCCGCCACCAACAGAAAGACATAGATGGGATGACAAAAATGGAGGACGAGCAGACGCAGGGTAAACAAAATGATATTCGAGCAATGGGGAAAATTAGTCAGTTAATTCCCCTAATTATGTCCAAGAAGTAGATTGGTCCTTCCTCTGATTTTATCGTTGACTTCTTTGTAATTTACAAAAGCAATATCTTTACTAAATTTCATTGGATTGGAAAATGATTTAGGACAGGTTTTCTTTTAGTGGCCCTCTCCTAAATTTAGGTTTGATTAATCATTTATATTTAGAAACCTACACATGAAAAGCATATTCATTTTGACCAACCGCAACATCTTGGATATAGGTTATAATGAAAAAGTCAGAGGAATCCAGCTAAAAGGGACCAATGTAATATTTGGTTATCCTTGAGCTTTATCATACAACCTTCAAGGGAAGTAACAAGCTAATGTTCCTCATTGTGGCAAATAAATGAAAATAGATATACGCTTGCCAGCCACTACAACACCTACTAGACGTATAAGAATCTTTCACTGGTTGTATGGTGAATGGGAATATCCGGCACAAGAGTTATTGAAAAGAAACCCTGCTTTCCTATCCTATCTTCTTAGATATCATTACATATAAAGTTTTTACAGTTTAGAATTAAGTTCATATAAACATTCAATTTTCTTATCCAAAAATAAAATCTTTTTTGTCAACATATTTTAAAATTACAGTTGACACATTTATGTCAAATACCATATAGATAAACGAAGAAACTGCCAGTAGAACATATATGATCCAGGGCCCACGCTGTCGTTCGCCACTCGAGCCATTTGGCGAATCTGCGATGAAAGTGGCGAAGAAAAATCGCGAGTGGCGAAAATGAAAAAAATGTTCGTAATTTGGACCGCCATTTTGTTTCAGACGTTCTAAATCGTAACCTCCGAGAAATTATGTTAACAAACAGTTGACTGGTTCCGATAATTTTACCTTATAAAATTAACTTATCTCGGGATAATACTACCCAGTCTGCGTTTACTTTCCATATAACAATGTGTAATAAACATCTTGACACGCGAGAAGATGCAATTTGCAATCAATTAGCAACCGATTATCGGGTTAAAATAATCTTTTTGTTTTGTTGTCATTACGGCAGATTAAATGATTGATGCCTTTAATTTCTATGGATCAAATAATTAATAAATAAATCGGCAAAATAATGAATGGTTTGATGAATTTTTTAACGTTGTCGCCACCGTCAGACAGTATCTTAGTCACAGGCACGGGTCCAGTATATTTTTTGTTTAATATAAAAATCCTTTTTTTTCACACAAATATACTTTTTATATGTTAGTCAAATGAAAAAAAAAAACGATGACAAAAAATCCGGTCACAATATTATACACGACACTGTGACCGGATTTTTGTCATCATTTTTTTTTTTCATTTGATTAACATATAGAAAGCATGTATTTGTGTGAAAAAAGGTTGTTTTTTTTATACTAATCAAAAAAAAAAAAAAAAAAAAAAATACACTGGACCCGTGTCTGTCATCTTAGTAAGTAATTAGTAAAGGTGTTTGCCAAGTTTTTTGAATGTCTTTAAAAGTTAGGAATGGATTGGAAATGTAATCCTGTATCTGGGTAGATTTCTAGGAAGCACAGAGCACCAAAAACACAGCCCCCGTGCCATGCATTTACATAGTAGGCCCGCAACAAAAAGAAGCTGTAATGGAAAAATATTTCAGACAGGTTGCTTCAAACATCCAACAACATTTTAAAATACAAAACTTGCTTTAGAGGTATACCCACTTTCATTCAAATGTCCCCCTATATAGCTAGAATATCACCATTTGCTTATGGGAAGTAACAAAAATTTTCAACGCGCCGCAGGAAGGGAAACCTCTCCAGCACCCTCCCTACCGTTCCCGAGAAAAAAGGTGGCTCCAACTTTTTTCAGCCCAGTGTGGGCCCTGTGATCGATTAATTATTTTGTTACCATTGAAATTACATTATATATAGGGAGAGAGTTTCTAAAAAAAGCTCATCCTCTATGTTTGTATATTTGTAAAACTGTAACAATTGCAACTATATCAATAAAAACTGTTTAAACCAAGAGTGATTGTTTTTGCGATATGGACATTTTGTCAAGCTTACGGAGAAACTGTAGCACAAATGTCGGATCTATAACTAGCGAAAGATTCTTATACGTCTAGATATTGGAACAAGTCAAAATGAATTCAATATTGTGCCCAGCACTGTTTAAGACCCTCATTATACACGACAATTAAACAGTGCCGAATATAGTAAACGCAAACCACCTGGTTATTGATGACCAAAAGTTATTATAGAAAAATGTAAAAAAAATCTTAAATTAAGGCGTTGTCTTTAATCTTCAAAGATACTCACTCGGTCATAATATTGATTCAAATTATAGAAAATAGATGCATGTACACTGACTGTTGTAGTAAACTCCTTATTTATACAACTTCACTAGATTTAATTGATGATTCAGACGAAATTATTAATCCAATTTGGAACAAATTAGCAAGTATAAAAAAACGTTTGATTGAAATATTTTAGGTGAAATAATCTACAGGATATAACGGACGACCAATTCACATAAAACCAGGGTTTAAATGCAAAAAAGGACTATGTGCGTGAAGATAAGTTAAAGTGTAAAGCTTTTACGTTTTCGTCTATTTTAGTAAATGTTGGGACGTGACAAGCGTTTTAATTAACATAAAGGTAAAAACACCTGTAATGACGTGAAAATGCTGTTAGCAAACAATACAACTGTGGTTTGTATGTAAACATGTAACAAATACGTTTTAATTTGCTGTTATCTTTGATAAAGTTGCAAAATTGCCACCGTTAAATCATAAATTCATTGGATTATTCCCCGCGTTAATTGATGCAGTTTTTATTAGAACATTTATCTTTTTGAAGATGCAAAAATGTTAGGTCGACAGCGAAAGTCTAATAAAGTAGTGTATTAAGTTGTAAATATGTATTTATGCAAATATTTAACCGTGCCTATATTGTAATTTGATTATTATACACAATGTATTAGTGAAAATATTTTCATTAAGCTTTGAATTCTACGGTCCTATAAATAAATGGTTACAGAAACTTCTTCCGTTATTCTTCTGCGAGATTCTGTTTTAACGTTAGATATATTACTACCTATTGCCTTCATGGAACATATAGATTCTATTAGCTGATCAGCTTAGAGTGAAGGATTTCATTTGAAAGCTGTGTACCGAATTTATATAAAGAATGATGTATTAACTATATACAGGTATGTTATTCGGGAGATTTCGATATAAAATGGTACATTTGGACCACGTAGCTTTTCCAACTGGTTGATAAGGTATGTGTTTTAATCTACTGTCCTTAAGGTAATATTTTTAAAATAAATTTTTAATCAAGAAAATGTCTTTTTTGTCAAGGAAAATGAAATCTTTATGTATATTTTGATATTCAAAGTTTAGTGGTATCATTTAATATAAGTCATAATACTTGATATTGCTGATGCGTACATGTTAAATAAAGGATTTAAGAAAAACAATTCTAAACTGACCAATAAAGAAACTGAGGTTAACATTAAAGTAGTTATACATGTGAAACCCGTTCTCAAACAAATGATCATTTGTACAAATGGCCCACATTTTTAAAACACTATGTCATCGTTATAGAACATGCACATTTTTCTTATGGCTTACTCTTAACGGTTATTTTTAAAATCGTCCTGAGGCCCTGCCAAAATGTTCAGTTCCATAAAAGTTAAAATCAGCAGTGGTATTTTAGTCTTTTTAATTGATTTTGCAATTAAACATGCATTACTTTCAGGTGCCGTTGTGTGCTTTCCCTTGTTTCAAGAAGGTGACCTATTTATTTATTGAATTACAAATAAACAAGACTGAACGTTCAAATATGCATTTCAAGTGTGTCACAAAACATATAAAACACTGATAAAGACAAAATACTCTTTGCTTTCTTTGGGAGCTCAAAATAACTTTTAAAATAATGTGGACCCTTAATGCAAGGCGTTGTTAAGTGAACGACGAAATAAGTGAATATGTTGGATGCGATATTCGTTCGGTGAAAGGTATGTGCTAGCTTGTTAGCTTTCTTGTATAGATGTACGATAATGGATGCCATATTTCACCCACTTCCGTTCTTAATACCGGATATATTGTCTCTATGGTATTTATATCAGTTTTTGTTTCTAAAAGAATTCCGCTATGAAGAGGCGCACATTTTCATATCCAATATCCGAGGTGCAATAAACCATGAAACAATATGCTGGCTATCTGATTGCTGGCTGACTGTTAATGAAAATAAAATATTTAGCCCTATTACATGTTTTTCAGAGACAATTTGAACACAAATATCAGATGCGGACTGACATTCTAATTTTCTAATTTCAATCGCTGTATGATGGTATCATTAAATTAATGCATTTCCGCAATAGTGTTTTATAGTTGTCGGACACATTATCCATAGTGTAATAAGGAAACCTCAGAGTGTAGCCCTACAGTTTCAATTCCGTATACGCGCCTTAATGGACTTTAATTAGTTGGCATCGGATTTATTAAGGTGACAGGCTTCATTTTCGAAAAAGGAATTTGGAATATGTTGTTGATAGTTTTCCTCACAAGATATTTGAGAGAATAATTCTTTGGCACTTCTGATAGGTACAACTGTTAACTGTTTAAGCTAGCCTAGAATAAATAAATTGTCAAAGAAAAAACAAAACGTTTTCTATTTAAAACAATGATTACCTTAAAAATATTCAGAATTTTGTAACAGTACGTAATTATCGTTTACAAGTAATAAAATCGTAGGCTAGACGGCAATTTATCAGCTAACATCAGGAATTCATATACAGTAATTGAGCAAGTGGTTCAATCTTTGGTATATCAGACGCACGTTTTGGACAAGATGTTTTGGTCATTAGAGTATTGTAGTTAAAATATGTTGTAAGATACTTTAGACTCCAGCTGTGTGATGCAATAAAGATTTTAATTCAGAATCATTGTCATTGGCATTCTTTGCAGATATTATTTATACTATAGTTTTTATTATGTTACCGATTTGCCCATCACTAATGGATATGCATATTAAAATAACGTGTTAATTTTACTCAAACAAGACATAGTTACTACTCTCTGTGCATGTGCGTGCTCAGTCTTTTGGTATCACTCGTAATTCTCACCTATTACAAATGTACTAGCGAAAACTTAATGGAAATGTAACATGATAGAATTGTACAATAGAATCGAGAGAGAAATTTATTGTTAAAGGAGATATCGGCGTAGCTAAAATATTTACTCCATCCGCCTAATATATCGGTTAATACTACATTTTACTGCATATTCTCTACATGTAAATAACTACAGCATTTGTGTCAGCTTTTCCAAAGTTAGAAAAAATATAAAGTTTATAAGCACAAATAGATTACATGTAATGGGTTATTTATTTATACTTCAAATCGGTCTTATGTTAACATGACAACGAATTTCTAAACAAATCTATCCTTGCGAAGGCCTGAGCATTGTAACAATACGTACGTTAAACGTATAAAACGTTTGATTGAAAGATTTGTTACGTGAACATAACCTGAAGGATTTATAACATAATGCAGGGTTTAAACGCAAAAAAGATGTATGTACATGATGATAATGAGGGGTGTAAACCTTTCTCACATTCATACATTTCAGTGAATAATGCACCAATATTGTTTACGTAGATAAGTGACAAGCGTTTTGTCATATGTGTATACTTCAGGAATGACGTGAAAATGCTGTAAGCAAATAATCTAGTTACATGTAACAAATACATTTTCACCGCTGTTGTCTTAAGGACCGCTTTGATAAATGAATATGTGTCTTCTTTGAAAATATTAACTTGTGAATATCCAATATGTAAATGTTTAGCTATGCCTCATCGTAGTTGGATTATTGTACACAATGTTCTAATGAAAATATTTTGCATTTCGCGCTTCTCAATTAGCCTTAAATAACAGATTTTTTGTCATTCTTGTTCTTTTATGATATTAAAAATAATAATACCTATTATATTAATGGAACACACGGATTCTATTTGTTGATAAGCGTATGCCTTACCTTTTAATGAGAGAAAGGCTGTGTTATTTATTTGTACAGGAACTTTGGCAGTAAAAATCGACGAATTAGCTATTTGCGAATTATTGGGACACTTTGATATGGAGTGGTTCATTGGACCAATACGCAGTTTTGGCAACTGGGCGGTTTAGGTATGTGTCTTTTTTATGCATGGGTCTTTTTTTAAAAATCTCATCAATATGTATTGATTATATAAATTTGCAATTGGTGTAGACTATACAAATATATATGATCTTGTGTTGTCTCACGCATACTTGTAAAGGAATATTGTGTATGGCTGCATGGCAATAAATGTGAAAAACTGAATACGACACTACATATTCTTATTTATAAGGTAATGTCAAAGGTGATTTTTTAAACATATTTTAGACTTGTTTGAAAAAAAATTCTTATGACAATATTTCCATGGATCTTGCGCCTAACTAAATCGGGACTAAAGATATTGTGTTATTGTAATTGTAATTGTTGAATTTATTCATGTTGCTTTGACAGTTTAACAGGAAAACAACTATAAAAATTAATGAATGTCAGAGTTAAAGTCGCAAGTTTAAATTGCCGTTGAAACAGTTTTTCAAAGAGCTATAAAAAATAAATAGATCGGCAACTTGAAAGGCATATAGAGCAAATCTCGCCAACATCATGATAACTGAATGAGATCTCGTTTACAGGAAGTGACGCTTTCTCCACGCGCCATTTTGTATGCGAAAGCAATTATTCATCGGTAAATAAATTATAACCGTATGACCACGCTTCTTTTAATGGCAAGAAACGTGTACTTTGTGTCTTAAGACTATTTCACATTAAACTAATGTTGTTTTAGAAGCTAACATGTATTTTAAATGTACTTTTTAAGTACAAATTGTAACTCCATGCTCGCCGATGTTTGTTTTTACCAAGATAACGCCGATTCACGCTTTGACACGAGATCACACGATATTACAGCCAGTTGCCATTCTGTGTATTTTATACTTCTTTGAGTTTTTCAATCATTAAACCAAATCAGTTAGCTAAAATTTCGCGAGCTTCTTTCTTTTTGTGAGACCAAAATTTGACTTAAACATGCTTCACTATATCTCCAGGGACGGAACTTTTTGAAAAGTGAGTGACGTTATTGTTATTGTTGTTGATGATGATAATGGATTAGTCATAATGATAATAATAAAAGTTATTACAATAATGATGATGATGATGATGGTGAAAGTGAACCATGTTTGCAGAATAAATCACAACGTATAGACTTAGGCCCTATAATGATTTCTGCATTATAACTGATGTGTGATGCAAAACCATTTTATGTTAAAACTGAAGTATTACGTATTATTAATTAACACAGATCGACGAGGATAACAGGTCGTTTTAAAAATTTAGTACCCACTCACCATATTGTATTTGTTATAGGCAGAAGAGGACATAGTTTTCGTATAAATATGTTAATACAAGAAGTTGTAAAGTGAATTACGACGACGACAAGTTTACGTGAAAACATTGGATCGGGTGTTCATTCGGGGAAAATATTTTGATCCTATACCGAAATAAAAAAAATACACTAGATGGCTTAAAAACGTATCGTAACGGACGGCGTACGCAATCTACTCTCTGCACCCCCCCCCCCCCACCCCCATCCCCAACTCCCACTCCCCTTTCGTTCTTAAACCCGTATACATTAAACGGTGAAGACACATTGAGACTGAACTTGAGATTTTGTAAAATACGCGTTGATACAAATAGCAGTAACAGGCTTGTCTATTCATTTGGATTGTCACAGTTGTTAATATAACGATCATGACATTTTCAGAACACCATTTTAGGCCTACGACACGTCAGGACGAACCTAATAGACACACAATTATCTGACACCAACAATGATTTATATACAAAAAGACTGACAGGAGGGGAATTGACACCCGTTTTTAGCAAAACTAGCGGATAAATAGTAATAATGCATTACCCAAAGGATAACTGAGACCGGTACTACACGATTTGTATAAGTACAGCAATGAAACCAAAGGATAATTGAGACCGGTACTACACGATTTGTATGAGTACAGCAAGGAAAAAAAAACATAATTGTGTCTCACAACCGACCCTTAAATAACTTTTAAACCGCTGGCTAAAGTCGGCGATATTATATGAACTGTCCCCTGCCGCTTTCGTGTACCGTGACCGTTATCTTACCAGTTTTTGCCTAAAAACAATCAAAAATGAAAATGCTCATTTACCAAGATATTAAATGTCAGGGCTATTAACGAAAGTAGTTATTTTAACCCACATTGCGTTTTGACGAGACAGCCATTAGCGGGCTGACATTTAGATACTCTGATTTCAGTAATATCAATGCATTTTACGCAGCTTTGAGCTGTGGGAATAAGTTATCGTGTGACTAATTATAGTGGATACTTATGATCATCACATTAGGCCTAAAACAATCTTTGTTTCCGGTAACATGCTCAAAAAAATAGGGTTTGTAGGTCGGATTTTTTTTTTTTTTTTTTTTTTTTTTTATTAAGGGTGACTTTTCGGAAATTATTTTTTTGTCAAAAAATGAATACAAATAAGGGGGTTATGCCTTTAGACATCAGTAAGTTGATTTCTAACATCACTGACCATGTTTAAAGCATAAAAAATTCATTTTTGCGACTTTTTGTTAAAAAGTTGAAAAAAGTATTCTCCAAGGCCATAAAGCATTTAGGGTCGGGCCAAAAATTTAGGGTAGGTCGGGATACCGGAAACAAACATTTTTACGCCTTATAGATTTATCGCAAAGTTACATCATCTTTGTAAGGAGAACTTTTCTCCACTTAACATTTCAGAGACGATTTTCAGAGGAGGATATATCAGTACTTCTGAGAGTGACAGATTTTTAACTTCTCCACGAAATGAGCCCAGAAAAAAATACAAAAGAAACATGCTAATCGTGTTCATAAAAGTCAAAAATGTTTGATAACAGTTTACTATGTAATAGTGTTGCTAGACACACAAACTATAGACTTAGATTATGTTATGTCTTCTGACCTTTGCGAGGATGTCTCGAAGCTTAATGATACTAAAATAAAAACAAGTAGGATGTGCTACATGTAACCTACAAGATACTTACTAATCTCTAGAACGTTCGTTCTTGCGTAAAAAAAATGATATTTACTTAAAGCTGGCTGTTCTAACCAGGTACTGAAATAGCGTCTGCAGCGGTAGCCTTATTTACATTGCGTCGTTGGCACTTTGAAGCTTGGGGTCAGTTACATTTGGACAATGTCTGATAATATACGTTTATATTTTCTGTTCAGTAGAACATCCCTGCTTGGGATAAATGTTGTTGTTGTTTTTTATCAGCGATCTACATTGTACATGTATACATTTTCATCTGATAATTCCGTTTGTTGAAAATTGTGTAATGCTTTTAGGCAATACCATTTCTGTTATGGTTCGCCAACTTACTGGTGTTATCAAAATGACATGAATGTAAATGCCTGTAATGTGCATTTTCGGCCAGAGTCAGAATTATGCACCCAGTTTAGGTTTGTGTGCAGAATGAATCATAATAAATTAACATTTTCGATAGATATAATGAATATTATGAAAATTTGGATTACGATATGACTGTTAAATCTGTTGCTTATTGCTATATGCAAGACAATCGGCGGTGTGCCCTATGATGTCTTTACAAAATTACATGATTCTGTTGTTTGGCCAGTTATCAGATATAGTGGTCCTTTGTTGGGGGTTTCGATTATATTCGTGTATCAAAGCCATTCATAATAGAGCAATGCGTTTTTTTCTTGGTGTTGGCAAATACTCACCAAATGATGGTATATCAGGCGATATGGGTTGGAAACCCCCAATAGTCCGACAATGGAAATGCAGGTTGAAATAACCATGCGTATTAGCATCTTTTTTATACTTTCATTGTTTTAAAAATATCATTGTTTTTAAAGAAATCAAAATGTAATATCTGGTTAGCAGTTAGATAGATAGACAGATATCTTTTATTCCCCCAGTAATGGAGAGCACACCGTCTCTTATAACTTCATGTTGGAGTGGCATTGTACAGTTAACCTTGCTTTATATTAAAATGTATTTTTATTTATTTATTTATTTACATCTCATCATTGTACATGCATTTATAATTATAGTATAAAACAAGGTTAACATCATAAAAGTACAATGCCACTCCAACCCGGAGTTATAAGAGATGGTTGACAATATCACAGCTATTTATCGTTATCACTGTACAAGTTTACAGAGTAAAACCGAAACACCACTGCTATCCAGATATTACATATTGATTTCTTTAAAACTATGATGTTTCTTTTATTAAAAAGAATAAAGTATATAAAAAAATGCTAACACGAATGAGGTAAAAAGATGATAAATGACATGAAATATAATTTCGCCTTGATCAAATCAAAATGAATAGGATTAGCAGAGGTATTCCTGCCGGGATAAAAAATACTCCAATATTTATCTAAAGTAAGAATTATTGACATTATTTACAACATTAAATGCTATTTACAGATTAAAAACTGACGTCGCTGTAGAATCATAAAACAGGTTTTTGCACAACTACGAATCATATCTGGGTTCGAAAATAGAAAACAATATCTATCAGAATCAGACAATAAGAGAAAATTGGTATTCACAGACATTGCTTTTGTGAACAAATCTTGTCTTAAATCACTGTACACAGAACAATTTAATATGACATGAAACTCATTTTCTATAGTAGCAATACCACAAAATGGACAAGTCCTAGATTCCTCTGGTAAACCCTCATACCGTCCGGTTTCAATCCTTATGGGCGCGATTCCCATCCGAAACTTGCAAAAGGTAGAACGGTGTCTTGGTGCTAAAACAGTTTTACAGTATTTCTCGACTTCGTATTCAGTTTTAAACATTTTATACACTCTGAATTTGTTACGCCCGCGACCAGAGGGACCTACGACGTTGTTTGTTCTTGTAGACCAACTATTTGAACAATTGTATAATGTTTTGTTCTCAACATCATGTGCGAAAGAACAAGATATAGGAATAATAAAACTGGTATACATAGAAAAATCGTAAGCATCATAATAACATTTAACATTAAATACCAATTCCTACATGGCCGACTAGCTTTACTGTATGTCCAGAGTGCCATTCTTTTATTGACCCTTGTTACATCCATCCAAGATAACTTAGACCAGTATAACGAGATGCATTTCCATTGTCGGACTATTGTGGGTTTCCAACCCATATCGCCTGATATACCATCATTTGGTGAGTATTTGCCAACACCAAGAAAAAAACGCATTGCTCTATTATGAATGGCTTCGATACACGAATATGATCGAAATCCCCACAAGGGAGCACTATTACTGATAACTGGCCAAACAACAGAATCGTATAATTTTGCAAAGACATCAAATGGTACACCTCCGATTGTCTTGCATTTAGCGATAAGCAAACCTAATGCCCGGCTGGCACTCTGAGCAACAGATTTAACAGTAATATCGTAATCCAAATTTTCATGCACAACAACACCTAGATAAGTATATCTGTCAACAATGTTAATCTGATTCCTTCCGCACACACATCTAAACTGGGCGCATAATTCTGACTGTGGCCGAAAATGTACAACATTACTTTTACAGGCATTGACATTCATGTCATTTTGATAACACCAGTCATTTAGAGCATTTAGTAGCATTTGTAAATCATCAGCAGACTCAAACAATATTACAATGTCATCAGCATAGAGCATAATACAGACTTTCTCGTCTCCAATGGATATACCTTTACCAAATGATTTTAGATAAAGTGACAAATCATTTATGAATAGATTAAACATAAGAGGTGAAAGTATACACCCCTGACGTAAACCACAATTTACATCAAACCAGTCTGTCTTAAGACGATTAATCCTTACACACGGCTTTACAGATACATATAATGATTTTACAGCGTCAAGCATTTTACCAGTAATACCTATATCAGATAAACGTTTCCTTCATATATTTCTATTAATTGTATCATAGGCCTTTTTAAAGTCTATGAACGCACAAAATGTAGACTGGCGCAATTTTTTTCTTGTGTGGATTAAGTTAGTTAGCCCAAGTATCTGGTCAGTAGTACTCCGGCCTTTTCTAAACCCATTTTGTTCATCTGAGACTTTATCATTTGCCTCAAACCAAGTACTTAGCCTGCTGTTTAAAATAGAACAATATACTTTGTACATAGCGGGAGCTAGCGCAATACCTCTTTAGGACAGCGGGTCTCTTCGATCAAGTGTAGAAGATTTCGGTATGGGATTTATCAAACACTTACTCCATAATGATGGAACAATACGATTATCAAAACATATATTGAACAATATGTGAAGAAACAAAATCGCTACGTCATTATTAAGTACTTCTACAGGGATATTGTCTATGCCACTAGCTTTGCCCTTATTGACAGAAGTAATAGCTTTATGCACTTCTAATACAGATATGTGATTATTAAAACAAATATTGTCGTTATGCGTACTCCTACTTTTAGTAGTATCCGTATTATTATTTGCGGTTTGAAACAGAGAGCTAAAATCTTGTTTCCATCTTGCTAAAACAATATTGACATCTTTAGAAACTGATCCATCCTCTAAAACAACTTTTTCGGACGAACAAACATTATTCCACAGAACTGACAAATTCTCAGACCACCATGGCTTTCCAGGTCGGCGTCTTTTGTTATTCATACCATACTTTATCTCCTTACAGGGAAGACTATCATGCATATTCTGTTGTACAATACCACACCAATCATTATATACATCATGAATATCAGACTGAGTACGAAAACTACATTCAAGTTTCGAAATTGTTTGATTTACATAAAAAAAGTCTCTGGACTAAGCATACAATCAACTGGAACATTAGTAACATCATATTTATAATATTTATCACCCTGCTTATTAATATCACAAGTTTCTTGTTCATATATTTCATCATCAATGACAATACTCCACATAAGCAGCGAGTGGACAGGCAATGTACTAGATGCAATAGAGGAAACAAGCTTAGTTCTGTTAATGAGATCTGTCACTCTTACAACTTTGAATTGTTCAAATTTACCCAAACAATCGTGGCTAACAAAACAATAGTCTGCTACAAAACTACCTTTAGTAGAAATAGAAGTAAAATCATTACACTCCTTGCTACGTCCATTTAACATGCACATATTTACATTGATTAAGAAATCTACCAATAATTCACCATCCTTATTAAAACTAAAATCAATTACTTCCCGATCAGTTAAATTATCAATTCCTCTAATAAAATCATCATTATCTCCGCATCTTCTATTAAAGTCACCACAAATAAACATAGTTCCGCTGTCTTTATATTGGTAAACAATAGAGAGCAAAGAATAATAAAAATTGTTAACATCAAACATTCTAGAAGAATTCTCAGGCGGAAGGTAACATACACATGGAAAAAGTGTAATATTGCAGACTTATGGCAAAGTTTAATAAGTAAAATGCCTTCATTGGATTTATCAACTGAAGACACTAAATTGATGGAATAAAGTGTTTCTAATAAAAAAAAACCAACACCGCCGGAACCGCTCCTGGCATTTCTATGTACATGGGTCCTGTTATGACCATACCAAGTAAAACCCTCCAGATGGAGTACATCGTCGGCAATAAGATGGCTTTCGGCAACACCTAAAATATCTATGTCATTTGTTAATACACGATGATCTAAAAACATAATTGTCCGAGTTCTGATCCACTTTCCATCCCCTCACATTCCAAAACCCGACACGAATCTACCTACGCCCACGGTTGTAACCACCAGGTTGTCCACGGTTAGAGAAACCCCTAGCAACACCCCGTCCCCCAGAAACATTTCATCGATTGTCATCACGGCGGGTATCGCGCCGATCATCGTTCCGATCATCGCGGCGATTGTCCCGACGGCTGTCACGTCCGTCATCGGAATGGTTACCGGCCCTCGGTCGAGAATCTGAATGAGATGTGTCGTGGAATCTGGCTGAGTTACTTCGATCATCACTGCACCCGTGGTTTCTACTAATAACCCGTGACCCCTCATGGCAAGCTTATCAGAGTTAAAGAGAATTCCTATAGTTTTTTTCCTTTCATAGAAATTCTTTTAATTCACATGTATGATAGGAAAATTTGTGCTGAAAACAATGAACAAATAAAAACAATAGGTCACCAGGCTTGTTTTTGTGAAAATTGTTTTGAACACACCTACTGTTGCTGAAACTGCCAGCGATTTTTCAACATTTTCATAATTTTCTGTTTTTTTTATAAATACCGACTAAAATATACATCCAGGCAGCACAATACGGTTTTTTTCTTATTACAGATTTTATTATATACTTCTTTGATATCATAGTCATATTTGTAATACTCTATCCTTACAATGATGGGTACAAATGAAAAAACAAATTGTTTCATATTTACTTTTGTGAACTTTTTTCAATGAAACATTCCCATAGTGAAGACTATTTTTTTAAATTATGAAAAAACTCTTTCATAGAATTTTTTCCTTTTTTTCTTGTGTATAGATAATTGTATTTTGAGCATAAAAATGGCTAAAAATGTATGGGTCACCAGGCTAAATTTTATGTTAAGACCACTAGAATACAACACCTGTTCGGACGGAAAAGGCGCGAACCTGCCCAAATTGATTACATGTATGTCTGCTAAAAGTTTTAAAAAGTTTTAAAAATTCTTAATTCTTTCTATAATTGCATACTAAATAATCTGAAAGGTGATACTGTCTTATCAGTACTAAGTCAATTATCTTACATTATATGAACAACACTGTCTTTGTACTAAAATGCGATGTGAAAACACAACCACAAAAATAGCAAGATACCTGTCAGGCAGGATACTTTTCGATACAACATAAACCAGCATCAACATTTGATTACTGATAAAACTTATCAAAAATGTTATTTCATTCAAGATTCCTCATATTTAAGATTGTCTGTAACATGTTTCAACAAATGTTGACTTCAGTTCAGTTTTCCATAGAAAGTGTCGGCTGCGCAGAAAGATGCGCATAAATAACTATAGGAATTCCCTTTAAGGACACCCAAAATAGTAGCAAAGTTCATACTCGCTTTGCGCTCGGCTGGTGCTTGATCGTGATGGATGAAGACTTTACGGAACTGATCGGTATTCCTAAGCTGAGGTTTAGCCTTCATAACCGCCTGTTTGTCACTCTTAGTCTTCAGAGTTGCAATGATTACACCAGGTTTAGCCTTCATAACCTCCTGTTTGTCACTCTTAGTCTTCAGAGTTGCAATGATTACACCAGGTTTAGCTCATTAACCGCTGTTTGTCACTGCTTATGCTTCGGAGTTTCAAATGATTACACCAGGTTTAGCCTTCATAACCTCCTGTTTGTCACTCTTAGTCTTCAGAGTTGCAATGATTACACCAGGTTTAGCCTTCATAACCTCCTGTTTGTCACTCTTAGTCTTCAGAGTTGCAATGATTACACCAGGTTTAGCCTTCATAACCGCCTGTTTGTCACTCTTAGTCTTCAGAGTTGCAATGATTACACCAGGTTTAGCCTTCATAACCGCCTGTTTGTCACTCTTAGTCTTCAGAGTTGCAATGATTACACCAGGTTTAGCATCATTATAGGTGACTTCTTGCGATCAGCCTTGCTTACTGCAATATTTGGGAGTTTCAAACTATTTTTTATGAGTCCATTCACCTTATCATGTGTACTTTCGCTGGTACACTCGAGCATGTTTCTAATTACAATGTTCATTGACCGATCATTTGTATCCCGTAGTTCAGGGGCTAACGGAGCAAATGATTGCATAGATGAAATCTGGCCACGTATATCAGCAAGATCAGCTGTAAGCTCAGCTTTCACTGACTGCTTGAACTATTCAAATTTTGAGTCCATTTTAGAATCAACATCACGTTTAATTTTACTGAGTTCACTATTTACACGTTTGTCAAGAAGCTGAGACACTTTTGTAGCAATGCGTGTTTCTAATGTCGATTTTAAATCATCAAAACGCTCGTACAGTGACATGTACATCATATTTACATCTGCAGATAACTTGTCGAACAATGATGAGTGCTACTACTTTCGTTAATGCTGATTATATTATTTCTAATGTTTACACATCACATCTTGTTTATAGCAATAAAGCCGTATTAAACTACCTACTTTAACTTGAAATATTCCTACATTAAAACTTTTATTGTTACGTAATGGTTGTTAATGTACTATAAATCTGCCGTTGAACTATAAACATTGACAAGTGTGATAACATAATAACCGCTATGGAATCAAGTAGCTATGTACATTTCTATCTACTAGTATTATAAGTACGTGCAAAGTTTACTTCTGTAAAAGTAATTTTTTTTATCAATTATTGCTATTATTATTTTTTCTAACATAAAGTGTTTTTATGATGTGATATTGTTAGAACATAGTCTTAATAAGTATGAGTCATTTTCAGAATAAGAATGTTTGCCTTATTCGAACATGAATAGATAACAAGGGGGTTTATTACTTGACTAGACAAAACAGTTTCTTTAATATAGACCACACTGGGTTGTCTGTGATTAACACTAGTTTGTTTCCTTATGAAACCCACCATTATACTGGTAGATTTTGTAGTCATTGTAAATTTAAGTTATAAGTCTACAAATTCTTCATACAAGTGCATACATATTCCTCATTTTACTTAGTATGCTTAATAATTGTTAATGGATAGTGACTGACTAAATTAAATAACTTAGTCACATGTTCATCAAAATATGGATTTGACTTCCACACTTAACATTTCAGTACACTGAGGTAACTTTCCCTCACCAGATTCACACACATGTCTGTACTTTTGTAAGTAACCTGGTTACACACACACACGCCAGTATGTTTTAAGTCATATATATATGGAAGATATTAAATAAATAATAATAATAATAATTATACACATAAATCTGTACTGTTTTAAGTAATCTGGTTGCTTTTGATGTATGTATTGTTATGCTTACTGTTTTATACCGGTATGTCTCTTATAATTCTAAAACTGAATGGCCATTTACATATGTTTTTAATGCTATGATGTTTATTTGTATATACTTGTAGTTTGTAAATGGAAGAGACTGAAATAAATAAATAAGAAATAAATAAATAAATGTATAGTAACAACAACAACAACAATAATAATAATGATAATGACAATAATAGTAGTAATAATAAAGACAGTATCAGTTGTAACTTAGTAATGATAATGATAAATGATGATTATCATTATTCTACTTCTTTTTCTTCATTATTATTATCATCATCATCATCATCATCATCATGACGCCGCGACCTGCGCAGAAGTGTGAATTTACTACAAAGAAAATTGAAGTTTGTGGTTTATTTATGTTTGATGAAATATATAAAACTAAATACACGACTGGGCCGCCAGACCGCAGGATTTTCAGAGTATTAAAGTCATCATTTTAGGGCGCCAGGCCGCTGGAAAGTTTCTAGAATAATAATTGCCAAAAGTCATTTTATTGGTCTTTAACTTTTAAATATTTAGTGGTAACTTGTATCCAATAAGTCGCTAGGCTGTTAGAAACATATGACTCATGCTTTCAAATATTTTTGTCTGCTAGAAATTTCTAGCGACCTTGTGGCCCAGAATAATCATTTTCAAACATTTTTTGCAATGAAGTTTACTTTTTTAAAATTAATTGTAACTTGATCCAGAAGTACGAAAGTATCTCGAAAGATATAACTCAGCCTTTCAGATACAATGTAAAATCAAGTCACTTAGTTTTAAAAACATCTAGCGTCTGGCTAGAAAGATACATTCAAACAATCATTTTAATTACTTTTAACCTTTAAATATTAAGTTGTAACCATTCTCGTCCATTAGAGATTCGTCAAAGTCACGAGACGAACTGTACTTTTGATATGCGAGAGTGGCTGTAACTTGTGTTCAATAAGTCGAACATATTTCTCATAAATTCAAACATTTTTAATATGACTTCATTTTAGGCTGCTAGAAATTTTCCAGCGGTCTGGTGGCCTAGAATAATTATTTTTAAAAAAAGTAGTTGTGATGAACTTTACTTTTCATATATTTAGTTGTAACTGATATCTACTAAGTCGCTAGGTTGTTAGGAACGTATTACTAATGATTTCCATTTTTTTAGGATGGAATTTCACATTGACACGTGCGAACGCCTTCGTAACATCTCCAACAAGCGGAATTTTATCAAAATATAAAACACAAAAAAAACATTTAAAGGCGGATATACAAATGACAAATAATGTAAGCGCATTGTGATCTCTTTCCGGACAAACATAAGTATAAAATATAACAAAATTACAAATAATCAAAGCTGACACACCATCCAGGACTAGACTGTCAAACATATCTTCCGTATTGTCAGACACTTCCCGTCACCGACATTAAATTAGTAAACAAATGAAAATAAACAGCTGTTGAAATAAAGGATGTATTTCATTAAGCATAAATAAACCACAAACATAACTGTTTCTTAATTTCTTTGTAGAAACTCTATTCTAATGGGCTCTGCAGATTTTCAATGTTAGGTACATGATTTCGTTGTGCTTTGTTGAGTTTTAACGTTTGTATTCAGTCGAGTCTGTTGGGCCAATCCGCTAGGCCGGAAGACCGCTAACTTTAGCAAGGTATTCAAATGTATGATATGTATAATAAAAAGTATGGAGAAAATAATTAGATGACATTTCAACTGCATAAAAAAATTTGGTAGTGGGACATCCATATCCCGAGGACGACAATTAAAGTAGATGCAATGATATTACAACTACAATCAATTTCACTGTAATTAATCAAGTTTGGAAAGATAAATTGACCAGTTTGACATGCAGATTGTCAAATATCTGTAAATAACTACTTTGTCAAGACAAACACAACACAACTATTGTACAAAACAAATGAACATAACATATTGTTATTACCATCTGTTCTGTACGAAATATTTGCAATTGACTCATGTGCAGTTTTTTTCATTGCATCAATTAGAAAGGTACATTCCGATAAGTTTTTTCTCAAGCTATATGTTAATACCATACTTTAATTGTTTTTATTATGTACTGTTACCAAAGAAATATGTACCAGGTTTTTAATATATCCGCTTTACACGGATTTTTATAGATAAAAAACTGCATAATAGTTTTTTTAATTGATAAAATATATAGGAACAGATTTATTATTTCTTAAATATGCAGAGCTTGATCTTCTTCTTTGTTTAACTGGCAATCAAATCGAGCCATATTAGAATGGGCAGCCTTAGAAAGTGGGTTTTAACAAAACTAAAATCGTCTGTTTGTTAACCGCTTCACTACAGAAAATGTCACACTTTACCCAGGGCATTCCTTGACTTGATCGTCACATATTTTTTTTACATATCACTGATTTCTGACCAGTTACAGCTCTACATTTCCAGTAAAAACTGCATAGTTTAAAGAAGAAAAGTACGTAAGCCTACAATAAAGTTTTAGTGGAACTTCCCCCTTTCCCCCCAAGTATTTACCAGGACATTTCTTTTCTACTCAGATAGCTTTTTTTTCAGAAAATGTTCCTTTTATTATTCTTTCATGCAATAAACTTTGATGCAATAAAGTTGAATATCTACACTTACATGAAAAATAAGTAGTGCCTACTGTATTTGAGGTTGGTATTTTCAGTCACTTCAAAATCATTATTCTGACAGACTGTTTCAACTTCACTGTAAAATCAGCTAGACCAGAACAGATTGATATTATGTGGCTGTATAACATATACACTAGAATAGACTACCACTAGACTGATAATAAATTTATTTCTACATTTTCCCCCTTTTTTGTCGAATACAATGCTATAGAGACAAAAGCCTATTTCAGAGATTTTCACAGAGGAATGCTGTTAAAATTATTGTTATGATATTTGACATAGGATATAGACTGGCTCAGTTCACTACATTCAATAGTAAAAGTGTAAAAAGATATATCATAGTCTAGGGGCTAGTCTAACTCATGAACAGTATAATATATAGATCTACTGAGCTAACATGCATATGACCTATTTACTCTCAGAAGGCTGCTACCTGCAGGAAATCACCCTCGAGAACCTGCATCGTAAGATATTGAAGCGAAAAGTCACTCGTCGCTTTACCTATCAATAGGACGAACTAAGGTGGCAATTATTAGTACGCCATGGCCATTTTTGTTTTCTTTTTGGTAGATGACCAACAGTGAATTTCCTTTCATTAAAAATTTTATCAGTTTATCGAAATAGAAATTATCAGAAAATACCAATAACCAGCGTGTTCGTACAGCGTATACAAAACAGTGAAATTCGAACATCTCGGATGCTGTTATGAGCTTCGTTTCCTGTGATATTATCCTCGGTTATTATTGTAGTGTATTGTCACTAGATGTAAGGTTGGAAAAGTTGTGTTTGAGGAAAACATTTCGGAACTTTTAAGGTACATATATTGTGGTAAAAAGGAGGTAATGTCTTATTTTCCTCTCGTGAAACTAGAACAAAATGCATTTCTGTTTATGATAGATTCGTGCGGTTTTTATGCGTTTTTGTATAACGTCCAGCAGATCTATTTGTTGTAGAAATGAAGGGAAAAAATAGTTCGGTTAAAACCATGAACTAAAACTTTATTTCATATTGGGGCGATACTAGTTTAATACACAATTATCGTACATGTAAAATCTACTATGCCTGCCACTAATTAAGTTTCTCATTGCATTTCTCGCGATATAGATGCTAGAGCATTATGTTTTATATTACTCATTATGTAATATCATGCTACATGTAGTTTCATACTACCGTTAAGTGTATGTCTAGTGTTCATTTTTTTGCCAAGAAAAGGCTATATAATTAACTTTATTTAAGATAATTATTTTTAAGAAAAAAAAATCTATTCTTTAAACGTATAGTATAGAAGTGCACAGCTATCAATAGCGATTGAATTGCTGTTGGCAGAGAAAATTGTAGTTACTATACGTAGGTCAAAACAAGTTAACAGTGTTCGAAAGTACGACATATGAAGTACAATGTACGACTTACTAACTACTAAGTACGACATAAAACGTTCAACGTACGACTTACATCTATTCAGGGCATAAAAACGTTCAACGTACGCCATAACAAGTCCGAAGTATGACATAAAAGGTACAAAGTACGACATACTAATTCCAGCGTAGGAATATAAAATACAACGTGTACTACGACTTGCCAACAGGACATCAAAAAGTACAACGTTTGACATACTAATTCCGACGTAGAAAATAAAAAGTGCAACCTACGACTTATCAAATCCTACACTAAAGTACAACTTTAAACACGACTCATTCACTTCTACATAGAATATGAAAAGTGCAACGAACGGCATATTAACACCTACGTTGGACATAAAAAGTTAAGCATACGACTTACAAACTCTTCATGAACTCTTACGTAGGACACGTAAAATGCTACATACGACTTATTAACAAAACGCGATAACTGTGGCCTTTATTTACTAATACCGGATTAACCCATAACAATGAAATATGGAATCAGGTGGACACACTATATGACAAATATCTTATATCGCAAAACCAATGCAAGTTGCGGCGTGGTCTAGTGGTTAACACGTATGATTTGTAAGCTTACGGTGCTGGTTCGAATACAGGACGAGCTACTTTTTTTTATTTTTCCAGCATGTTTTTACCTGGAGAAGGAATTCATGTAAAGCTATTTATATCATGATTTTCTTGTGCACTTATACTGAGTACTTATTGACATTTTTCAGAGGATCTCTTATTAGAATAGACATTGAATCTATATACATTGCAATAATAATTAAACAAATACATAAATAAAAAGAATGAAAGAAAAAATACAAAAGACGATATAAACAAAAACCTGCAAAATAGAATAAGAACAAATCATTAAAAAAAAGAAGGGCTCGAACCTACACCATACAAACATAAAAAGAATAGATGTCCGACACACTATCCACTAGACTACAAATCTGTTTTGGAATAAAGGATCGTATTTAGAGTTAAGAATACTACAATATACAAATTAACACCACTTATAGGATAACATACCTGCTTTACCTGTTTTTGGATTTTACCGAGTACCGTTAAAATGAAATTATCGCGATTCATTAATACTGAAGCATGTACGCCATAATTTTTTTCTACGTGCATATAACACTACAAATTTCTTAGTTGACAAAAGTTAGTTTCCATAGCGTTATACATTAAATTGACATTGAAATTTATTCAGAAAATTCGTTCTTCTCTTTTCCTTTTTTCAAACAGATATTAAAGAGTAGAGATAATGTCAGGCATGATAAATATTCTATGCCATGCTTGCATGTTTCACCAGAACTTTTTATCAGATATCGCCTACTTCTATAGGCTATTGTATCACAAGTTAATGGAAAAACGTTAGAAATTAATCACATGTAATTAAAATGAATTGCTTGAAAATTGTCTTGGGAATTAGTCTCTTCACAGAATGATTTGCAGTGACTCTGGTAGTTTTTTTTACAAAAACATGACCCAGTATGGAACTAAAATATGGTACCAGATATTCAGATCTTTTGTTTGTTTAGTTGCCTTGAAAATCCATTTCCTTACAAATCTCACATCCACGGTTAGATTTGGTAAAAAAACAATAATGCAAAAAGTTACTTGAGTACAATATTGGCACAAAGGAACACTAAACGACTTACGACAGCTACTGCCGGGAAAAGAAAGGATGGCCTACTGGCGGCCGCGCTACCCATTCCCCCAAATCTGGCGAGTATAGTTCATATTAGACCTAACTCACCTACTTTTTTTGTTTGTTTTCGACTCGCTTCGCTCGCACAACATTATATCACTAGAATTTGTGGCAGTTCAGGTTTGGAGACCAGCTGATAGTCACGATTAAAAATTAGAAAAATTATTTAAGAGATGACTTGCGTCAAATATACGTCAGGTTTAAGGTTTACTTGTCATCAAAATATCAAGGGGGTTTACCCACGGACTCCCTAGAAAGGGCACGCCCAAAACCAAAATCCTGAATCCACCCTCTCCTAATTTTCTCCGGTAGTGTAAACAGAATGCCGTTTAATACTTTCGTTTTACAGACTATAATTGTTAGATATAATGAAATAAGAAAATGCTTTTGATGCTCGAAACACGAATTATAAATATAGCAAAGCTGGGCTTCAAGAAAGTGTGTCGTTACTTTTACTAGAGATGGATAGTGCTGAGGACGATTAACTAGGACTAAAATTGCCGCATACTTTAATAATCTTGACTGAAATCAGATTTATTAATTATGGCTATTTTTTTCAAAACGATATTTTTTTTAGTTTTTCGCCAGCGAATAAATCCGCAGATTCGCTTATTCTGAAGTTTAAGCTCATGCCATATATACCTGTGCTACTATATATAGTAACGAAAAGGGTGCTGTTTTGTCAGCTTTACGAGCGACGTCGAGCGATTGTGCATTTTTTTGCCGGCACGTGCCCGTTATTACTTTGTCATAACGACCCTCCGAACTTAGGGACTACATATTGGTGATTACATACATACGTGATGAATACATATTTACCTACAATGGCCGCTTTTTTGTTGTTGTTGTTTTTGCATAGACTGGCTCCCGTCTGTACGTTTCTCATATATATATGTTTTCTTTATTAACAGTGGGAGTAACTCCAACAGGTTCTTTCTATAATGACATTTTCATTCTTGCTCCTAACACAGGTTTAGCCTTCAGAGAAAAATGTGCTATTTTAGAGCCGAAATGTTTGCAGTAATTATAAAAATGAACATGCAGGCATGGAACCAGGTTATTTTTTGCGTTGTTGTGAGATATGAAATTGCTTATTTGAAGTTAAACAGTTTCCTGCTTTAATTCCATCAGTATATCACTAGGCCTACTGGTATAGCAGTATCAGCTCCTGTTCATTTGAATAAATAACAATCATTTCCTGCGTTCATGTTCAAATATAGCAAGAATGACGTCTTTGAAATGAATGATATATTATGTTTAGAAAGTTGACCTTAGTTTTCAAAGTGATGTTATATTAGAAATAGACAAAATATTTAATTGGGTTTGAGAAGTAACTCCTATAGGTATGTATATATTTAGATCACCTTTTTATAACAAACGCACTGTGTTGACTTTTCTGTTGCATCAAAGGCTATAGTTATTATGTGTAACGTCTGTGTTGATGCTGTGTCTAGTTTTAGGCATCTACCTTTAATGATTTTCATTATGTTCCCAAAGCTGAAATACATCAAATAAAAATGATATGTCAAATGAACACCCAATCTGAATAAATTTGATAGCAAAGATGAGGAGCAGCAAAAGTTCTGAAAATGTTGAAAATACAAATGTAGTATTCTAAATGTTGAATTTGATTCATTAGATAGAATGTTGTCAGACATGTCAGTAGATATCATACCAAATTTTGAATCTCTTAATTTAGAAAATTGTAAAGAAATAAAAAGGAAAAAAATATAAAGGAAGTGTAATAAGAACAAATGGTTTGATAATGAGTATATAGGAAATAGAAAGTTGAAATAACAAAATGTTTCGTTACATTTCAACCAAGTATGATACAGTAGTAGATACTGTCTCTAATGACGTTTATCGAAGAATTTACATATTACTGTAGTGGCATCCAATCAGTTTGGAAATAGTGATGATATCAGTGTTGATTATATTGACCAAAATGTAAATTTGGAACTCACTGATGTTGTTCATTTGTGAAACTGCTGACGAAGAAATGATTTATGCTGTAAATGATTTGAAGAGATATAAATCCTCAGCTGATTTATCAATACCTGAACACTTTATTACCACATTGAATGTATTTTTACCGTATTTGCGAAAAAGTTTGAACAGATTTTTTAAAAATCATGTTTTAACTGAAGAATTGTCAGTATCTGTCCTAATACCAGTAAACAAAAGAGTCCAATAGATAACTTGAGCCGTGCCATGAGAAAACCAACATAAAGGCTTTGCGACCAGCATGGATCCAGACCAGCCTGCGCATCCGCGCAGTCTGGTCTGGATCCATGCTGTTCGATAACAGTTTCTCCAATTCCAATAGGCTTTAAAAGCGAACAACATGGAGCCTGACCAGACTGCGCGGATGCGCAGGCTGGTCTGGATCCATGCTGGTCGCAAAGCCTTTATGTTGGTTTTCTCATGGCACGGCTCACTTGTTTATGACAGTTATAGAGAAATAGTATTATTACAAGTTTAGAGTAAAATATAATACGTGAGTATTTTTAATAAAGGACTAACATTTTTGCTTATGCTTTTAATAAAATCACATCAACACAAGCTGGATTTCATTCTGGATACTGGACGCTAGATAATGGTTTTGTTTTATAAAAAGTATAATATGGGCCGTTCCATGAGAAAACCTATATAAGTGACATGATAATTTGTTATAATTATTCCATAATAAATAGTTTAGAAGTACTGGAAAATCATCGTTTTTGTTATGAAGTTCATGCAAAAACTAGAAACTAGTATATTGTCATTCAGTTATTTAAGGCAAATAAAAATTCTACTATATTTTACAAACAGATGCTATTTGTGTTGTCATGGCAACCAAAGTTCTAAAGCATCCATGCACCATGAGAATATAGAGGTGTATAGATAAAAAGTCCGTGATGAAACCAAAACTATACGATTAAGTTATCATTTTGAACTGTTTCTAAATATTCAAATGTATGCTATTTAGTTAGTGATATGCATAATTTGCCACATAAATGACATGAAACATACATGCCATGCATGCACGACAACGCCATACTGCTTTTATAACGTTCTTAACGTCACGTTTCTAAATGCCTTCGTCGACTTAATTAAAAGCATGGTAAGTCATAAAAGAAGTAAAAATAATTTCTTCAGATTTTCAGGTTTGAGAGATAAAAGAATGTTCATAAATACTTTTAAAATTATCTCAATCTTGATTTTTTTTGTCACTAATACAGATTTTGTCATGGAATGGCCTACATTTATTTCAGTTAAAGCCTGTGTACGAAATGGAACTGTGTGTAGTGATATTTTTGATTGCCCAGTTTTGTTACATCAGGGCTTTTATTCAAGCCCTGATCTTTGCATTGGTTTAAAATGAATTATTTGTTGTTATGGATGAACGTGGTCTCTACGGTATACAATTAACTTCAGATATGATTCAGATCTTAATGTTTATTGTTTGCCGATGATGTTGCCTTGACTACAGATACAGTAAATGGTCTGCAAAAACCGTTTAACATGTACTGTCTAATTATTTCATGAATGGAAAATGTGTGTAAATATTCAGAATATTCAGTGCCTTGAGAATATCTTCACACCCGCTAATGATTGAGCCGGGTCGTTATTTTTGTATAGACAGAAACAGGATATTTTGCTTTCATTGCAAAAATGCTGTCGAAAATGAAGATCATTTTATATTGGTACAAGTATGTCCTTTGTACAGAACACTTCGAGAAAAAACATACCTAAAACCTTCTATAAAAATCAAAATTAATGTTCATAAATTCAATATTTTGTTGTTTTTCAAATACAAGGAAAATATTAGTATTGTAGTTTATATATATAATGCTTTAAAGTTAACTTAGCCCGAGACGGAGACAGTTTAAATTGTGTGTTGTATGTTTTACACATGTCCTGTTTTTTTACATGTGCCTGTTGCATTTATATTTTGTATAAGTTTTAGTGAAAAAAGAGCATTATTTTCATTATAGCGAATATATTGGTCTTGCCTTGACAAGGCTGATAACGGGGCACAGGCACAAAATTACAGATATATATTTATTCTGTCCATTCTTTATTTTCTTTCGACAGGATACATTAACAGGCATGTTTTACATAAATAAATTTTGAAAATATAAAAAAATTATTTTCTCGAAAACAAATGATTTTTACTGACATGAAAGACACAAATACAGTTGAAACTCGGTATTTCAAATTCCAAGGGATCGAGCATTTCATTTCGAGATAACCGAAATTCGGCTTAAATTGATATTGTTTGCACATGCTTTCGGGACGGGACTTGAAAATGTCTGCGAGATAGCCAGAGTTTTAACATAAACGAGTTTGAGATATCGAGTTTGAACTGTAGTTAACATTTTAATTGGTTATCTCTTATAAAATTTGTTGTCTGTAAATGTTTGTACATATATACATACATATGACTGATGGTGAATGGGCCGAAGGCCTTAATCACAATAAAGATTTAAATTTGAATAGTGTTTATGATTCTTGAGGTAGAACGTCTATATAATGTCCTATGAGTTTTAAAACGCATGAAGAAAACAGCTGTTTGCAACATGTTACACAGTACTACACACACACCATGCCTATATATTTATGACATAGTTTATGTGACATCATCTGTTAACATATCGGTTTTATGCTGAAATCCATGCGATGGAATTCAGTCAGTTTCGAATGCCTGCTGACAAATTAAGACACATAGGTATTAAGGAGGAACCATACTATAACATTTTTTCAGAGCCCACGTTATTGACTGGTACCAACAAAAACTGGAAGATATTTTTGCGAATATTATTAAGCGAAAACGTAGAGCAATTCCGATTAAATCATCGTCTGGAGATTCATGTCACCTTTCATTTCATGTATAATTTATGGATTTACGTTAAAAAATATTGCCGGAACAATAATTTCAAGGCAGATTTTGTCCGCGCATATCTAACGTCAAAAGTGCGCGAACTGGTCATGTTTGCGACGTCATGGAAACGTCACTGATGCATTTAACGTAAAAATATACACAGATCTAAATCAGAAATATCTTCCAGTTTTTGTTGGTACCAGTCAATAATGTGGGCTCTGAAAAATAGTTATAGTATGGTTCCTCCTAAAAGACATTAATGCTAGATTGTCCTGCGCGATAATGGTTTAATTGCCCTAAAAGTAATATAATATAATATAATATAATATAAGGAAAAATAATATTTATGCACTTTTTCGGGCAATTAATCGATAATCGCGCAGGTCAATAAAATGTTAACCTTGCTTGTACGTCAAAGTTCGTCAACGGTACGTGCTTTCATTGACTGCCACGGAACAAACCTGAGGTTAATACTAGTATGCACGTCACTAACTTTAATTTATCAATAATTTCAGGTTTCATTAACTATCGAAATGCATTAGATGTGAAAAAGCATGAAGAACATGGCTAGGACTGTGGTAAGTTTGATTTAATTGTGATATTAAAAGAAGGAAAACATTAAGTCTTCAGTCAGTGGAGACGAGTTTTTACCAAATGCACACTCAAGATAATTAAAAACACAACCTCATTTTATGGCAAATATTTCATTCCTAGAAATATTTTTATATACAATTATGATTATTATTGAAATCCGATCAGATATGTGATACTTAAAGCGTAACTATTCTCGACTTTGCACGTACAGCTTGTGATGTAATTTATGTCATACCAAATTCAGAGCGTGCCTTTACCAAAAATGAAATGTTTCATAAGGCTGAAGTCGGTTACAAGATCACGATTCACTATTCCTTCACAATCGTTCCACTTTTCTTCCAAGCTTTACCGCAAAAAAATCGTTATCGACTTTTATTTTTGTAAAAAGATACCTGTGTTTGACTATCGAAACCCCTCACCTTTAAAGAGAAAATATCTTTTTTGCTGGAAATTCTAAAACATGCACAGAATTCACGATTTATGTTTATGTGGGCTGTTTTAAAAAATATCTAGGTGGAGGACTCGCGTGCCATCCTCACATTTATACTTTGTTTCACAGAGTTTAACATTTCCGTGCTTTAAAAAATCTCGGTGGACTATCCCTCCAACAATACTAGCACATTAAAACAACAAAACAATACAATGTTATTGCACTGAAAGTGTCGTTTGAGGCCCCTTTCATGCGCTCAAGAATCTACATTTTGGTTGTTTTTATACGAAAACTATATCTCGGGAGGGGAACTCCGAACCCCATCCCCCACCATTTTTATAGGAGACATTCCATCCTTTTATCTCTCCCTTTTGTGCGTAATGTAAAAATGAGCACAGCTCCTGGTGTAGAAAAAAACTACCAAAATACGTTTCATTCCATGATCCTTAACACATCATAATATTTTATGTACCATTGCAACGCATTTTGTCGCTACCAAAACACGGCCGAATTTTGGTAGTGACTACCAAAATGCGTTGCTACCATTTCTCTTCGAGTGCGGGAGGTCTTGGTTCGCACCTTGACCGCGTCATACAAAAGGTGTGAAAATTGGGTAGTAGTAGCTTCCTCGCTTGGCGCTCAGCATTTGTATGGTGATGTTTAGACGGATTTGTATATAAATAGACTGATATTGGCGATATATTGCCCAGTATGTTATGTTCAGTTGTTTTTTTTGAAAGCTGATATAATGTAAGTGCAAGATGGCGCGTGAAATTTAGCGATAATTTGTCACAGCAGTGTTTTGCTAACGCGTGTATGGCATGTTGGTATGAAATTGTTCGTTTCATAAATGCAGTGTATTCTCAAATTATCAGTAAATTACTATGACCTATCGCATTTTCTCTGGAGTTGCATAATGACAGTATGCGACTTCCGCCCTAAGTATAACGAATGCGCTTTCAGTACATCCTAAGACTTTTACTATATGCTTTTTATAGCAATGTTGGTCGGTTAAAACCGCCCCCGGTTTTAACCAGCGGTTTTAACCGGTTAAAACCGCCCCGGTCAATACTCCCTGAAGTGGTCAATACCGGTCAATACTGGTCGATTGGTCAATACTGGTCAATTAGTTAATACTGACTGTTAAGATATTTTGCAGAGTTTATGAACAATTAAAATAATGACTGTTAAGAGCATTTGGGGCTTGATGAAGGTGTTTGCATGCATTACATTTAGTTCAAGCAACCAAATTAATTCCCAAATTAGTCAGAAGTGGTCAGTTTGTCAGCACTGGTTGATACTGATCATTTGTAGAAAGTATTTTATAAACTGTAGCAGTTATTAAAAGTGTTTGATTCACAAGTGATAAATCTAATTATTTTTATTGGTATTTAATTCAATGAAAAATTGCTGCCTACAACTGGACCCTTTCACTGAAGTGGTTTAATTGTGTTTTGATAGCAAGTGTCACATAGCCTAATTGACACCATGTCTTACAATATACAATAGATTATATGTTGCAGGCCTGTCCATCTAGTTACTAATTAGCTGTCATGATCAATAATCCCATTGTATTAATGAGATGCTTGAACATGGTAACTTTATCTAAAAAATTAGTTATGCAATCAAAGTATTTAAATGACCAGTATTGACCACTATATGTGTTGATCAAGGATACTGTGTAGGACCAAAATTTGAATTGACCAGTACTGTCCATTTCAATGAGTGTAACTTATAGTAATATATTTTTTTAATTAATTTAAAATAAAGGCTATACTTTTAGGTGATAAAAGCATTTAATAAACTAGTATTGACTACTGACTAGTCTAAGTATATTGTCCAGAACTGAGCCTGACCAGGGCACATTGTTGTTGCCAAGGACCAAAACTGAATCGACCAGTATTGACCACTCATTCACTATATTTTTTAACAAACAAAATTATATATTATTCAGATTGCTTTATTATTTTTACAGTACTGTTACAGCTTGTTCTAGTCTGTGAATGTGCATTATGTTAAAGTGTTGAATTAACCAGTATTGACCACCCAAGAGTGACCAAAATATTGAATCGACCAGTATTGACCGGTATTGACCAGTATTGACCGGTTTTAACCAGTATTGACCGCCGGCCCGGTCAATACTCATATTGACCGGCTTTTTGCCAACATTGTTTTATAGACACTATACAATGTTGCAATTTTGTCTGCATTCTAAACAAAAAGTATCTGCACTAAATATAACTATTCGAGAACAAGATTTCTAGTCACAAGATTTGAGGGTTTGACCGGCTCCTTTCTCTGACGTTATAATTCTTTTAAATTTCACATGTATATATCGTTTAACATCTCCTGTTTTAAATTATGTCACTTATTGCATGTCTTCATTTGGTTTTTCGTCACTATTCAGCATCAAACAGAGAAACTAGTCTACGAGTAAACACTTCCTTATTGTCAACCAAGGGCAAGTAACTGTGGGTCAACCAAGGGCAAAACAAACTGTGCTCTTGTGTCAAATGCATCGACGTGATTATAGTTCTGCCACACGAGCTATTCCTGTTGCAAATGGGATATGCCCTCTCTGTATATCATTTATTTGTCACGAAACTAATTTAATCTGTTTTTTTTTACATAATAAACAGCATAAAGTAGCGACACTTATATGCAATTGTAATATTCATTTTTGAATTTCTGAAACTTTCTGCTACATGTTGTAATGTTATTGCCACTTCCTAGACTTTTAGCATTGTATGTAGCATGCGTTGTCGTGCTCTATTCAGTTCTTGTATAATAAGTACCGAGCTTACATTTGGAATATTCTAAACTTCGACATTATATATGGTGTACTGTAAATGGACATTGTCTTTAGAACACTATATCAGACTGACATTGTTTTATACGACGACAGCTCATCTAAGAGTAATCCTCCTCCTCCTCCTCATCATCATCATAACCATAACCATCATCATCATCATCAGCAGCAGCAGCAGCAGTATATTAGTACGTGTGTTTTTATATTCCCTTTGAATAAGAATTAAGGAAGATAGTTGTTTTCTTGTTTCAGGTTTTCTACAGACGAATTATCAGGACTTTGGTTTTATGTATGGTGGTTGCCGTCTGCATCAAAATTTCCTTAAATCCCTCTGTACTGAAAATGGCCCACGCCGTTGATTTCCGTAATCGGAAATCGTACAATTTTGCAGGAAATTATTCGTATGGAAGTCCTGGTCGCAGCACTATACGCACGTACACTTTAGATATGTTACGTCATACCAATAGAAATACACAGGAAACCAACTGGCAGACGGCAAACAGATGGCAGGCAGCTAACAACTTGCAAACTGCAGGCCACTTACCGACGGCTAGCAATTTACAGACAGATGACAACTTTCAGATGACTGCGGCAGTAGCAAAATCGACGACGACTATGAGCACACGAAGCATTACTAACCATTTTAAAGCAGTGGTTACTCACACCAAAAATAAACAAACTTTGCTGATAAAACCATCAAACAAAAGTGATACAACTATCATATTAAAAGATTTAAATCTAGACACTAATTCTACAAAGAAGAGTCTACAAAAACATCCGAATCAAGTCGACTTTGAGATGATTACATCAGGGAGATTCATACCAGAAGATCTCATGAAACAGGTAAAAAGTTTCCCAGGGGGAAATGTATGAAATTACTAGAAGATCTACATGGGGAAAAGATGAAATAACCATACAATAACTAGTCCAAAAGAAAATTATAAAATCATCAGACTCCTGACTCCTAAGGCCATTTTCATTTCAGATATACCTCAAGTTAAGATAATTAGTTTAAGCGCAATAAATTAACTGTAGTCCTCAAAGTGGAAAATATATAATTGGGATAGCTCATGGTAAACGTTTTTTTACGAACAACACGTGCATGGTTGTAAATACCTAAGGTTACTCCATAAGAACGGTTTTCCTAATAATTGTATGATTTTCTTCTCTAAACAGTTAGTTTTAAAATTTTCAAAATAACCACATGCATTTTGTGTGTAGGAGGGGGGAGTGTAGGGTGCGGATTTCGCTGGTAATAATTAACCGTGGACGCCAATTCTTTAATTTGTATTATATTGATAGCCGGTGACTACAGTTTTACTTAAGCATCGTCTCTCAAACTACTGGTCAGAATAACACCAAACTTGGTCTGTAGCATCCTGGCATGGACTTCTCTCAATTTTTCTCAAATGGTACCGCCTCACAGCATTTAGTGAACTGCCAGAGGTAAAAATAGTTAAAATGCCTTTAAGCAACTTCTTTTCATGATATGAAATGACGACTTTTCGCCAACGTGGAATGTAGGATATGATATGAGCCTCGCCATGGGAAAACAACATTAATTGTGGCTTTGCGACCACCATGGATCCAGACCAGCCTGCGCTGTCTGGTAAGGATCCATGCTGTTCGCTAACGGTTTCTCTAATTGCAATAGGCATTGATAGCGAACAGCGGATGCGCAGGATGGTCTGGATCCATGCTGGTCGCAAAACCACTATGTTGGTTTTCTCATGGCGCGGCTGATATGTAGGATCCTTCGATGAACCTTTCTAATGTTCATATGGTTATGTTTGACAGCACTTAACCTGTATCCTGCTAAATTTCTAAAATGGACTGGTCCATTATTCGATTTAGGCGGTTCCAATTATCATTCGAAGGGGTTTTCACTGAAAATATGCAGACTGAATAGCGAACAGTGCAGACCGTTGGATGTTCACCAGTTGAATCATATCAGTCTGTTAAATAGCCCCGATGAAACATACATGTATGTGCTGTTAAACTCAAGTGACCGGACAAGGGCCATCATGCCCTCTTGTTCATATTACGAAATATTTTTGGCTGTTGTATACCTTGCCTATTTGACAGAAATTAAACTAATGATAAGCAGAAACAGATAATGGCGACTTTGTGCTTATGAGATAAGTTAAATAACAGACCAGAAATAAATGTTTCGGATATGACAGTTTAATCATAGGAATTCATCCGCAATGTTCACACCCGTCGTATGTTAACAGAATATGGCTTTACATCTTCAGTTTTTATATGATAAAAGTGGGTAAAAACAATGACATGTTTGTTCCATATCCAACTTTTTCAGGGTCCTTTCCGGTTCCTGAATAACTATAAAAATCCCTGTTGGAAAGCTACCAAAAAGTATAGAACAGACCCCTCTATCCGCTGTCTGCCTTATTTCTATCTGATTGGTGCCCCGAAGTCTGGAACAACTGATATGCACAGAAGGCTTATCCAACATCCGGATATATCCAGGCTTGTGGTGAAAGAACCTCATTGGTTGACCAGAAAACATTACTGTAAGTCATTAGAACTTATCAAAGTATTTTCAGCTGGATATATACTTTTTGAGAGCCGCATCTGCTTGGGTTTATATGTTCAACAAAAAAGTAGAAACGAGCTCTATTTTACATATTAAAATCAAATGTCCGCATGGCTACAACATAGATTATGGTAAAAGTCACTGTGACAATATGTTCTTATTTGTTGGGGTTAGAAACACACTGACACAGTTTTAAATCATATGGGAAGTTTTCTAGCTTTTGGTGATGGAGGAGGACCCGTGTGTACCTCCAAGAATTGTTTCGGGTATTTGCGGGCGCCCGGATAAGTCCACTAACCTTCCGTAAGCGAGCTGGATTACTTCTTCACATGAAAACTGATACACCCAAGGCGAGATTTCGAAAGGTAGAAGAGTGTGCCGAAATGTGTAATTCCTTCCAGCTCATAGAAATGTACTATAAGATTAAAACCCAAACTTTATGAAAACCCCCTGTAAGGTTCTACCACTGATATAAACTTTATTACGCTTTGTATCATTCTATGAAATTAAATTTCCATTATAATGTCGACAATTTGTCAGTTTAAGTCAATATACGTGCCATGAGAAAATCAACATAGTGAGTTTGCGACCAGCATGGATCCAGACCAGCCTGCGCATCCGCGCAGTCTGGTCAGGATCCATGCTGTTCGCTAACATTTTCTCTAATTGCTGTAGGCTTTGAAAGCGAACAGCATGGATCCTGACCAGACTGCGCGGATGCGCAGGCTGGTCTGGATCCATGCTGGTCGCAAAGCCACTATGTTGATTTTTACATGGCACGGCTCATATAATTATGGTTGCTAGGCTTTGCTAAGGCTTGTAGCAGAGAGTTTTTGCTTTTACATACTGGATAGAAACACATTTCAGGGTTGGAGGAAGTTGTTCAGAACGATAATATGGCATTTTGAATCTTTACCACCCTTTATGCCAACAATGTTACAAGCAGAATTACGCGACATTATAACTTTGAACAGATTTAGTATTATTTCAATCAGAATTTGTGTTGTGCGTTGTTCAGCAAAATGTCAAAACTTTGCCCTAGAAAATTTTTAACCAACTTTATACAGTTGTTATAACATACCAAACATCATTGCTCATTTTCTATTATCACTTCAGATGCACATGGTAAGGCGGGAGGACATTCAAATTTTACAGATTATCTCCGGTACTTTACCTTCGCGACGAGGGAAATATATATGAAAGAAGATGCCAATGGTTACCATAGCAAAATATTCGGTAAGATTGCGTAGAATTTATTAATTAACTAGCACAAGACAAATGTGTCTTTGTGTCTATAAAACATGTCATGATAAATACACTGTATACACGCATCTCTTTGTAACAATGCTCAGTCATTTCAAACTTCGTTTCCTGGATTCCGATCATCGGAAATGACATGGTATTTTTGAATATTTTGGTCGGGAATGTTTGGGGTTTTTTTTTGTTGTGTTTTTTTTTTGAAATGCAATGGTCCTTCCGGCTAGCTTTCATTAAGAATGTTGTTCGAATCACTGACTGACAGCTTGTTTCAGAAGTGAATTATTAGCTTACGTTTATATAAATTATCTATTGATATTCTTAATGGTATAAAAAACGTACAACCTGTTCCAAAGAGTTATCCTATTTCGTGTCCGGTTTGATGTGTAAACAGACAATGTCACATGAACAGTTTATCTTTTTATAGGATATTGTATAGAGAACTGATACCAAATGCGACGATAAACAAGATATCATCTATCATTTCAGTTGTAAAATGAACACTTTAGTCTGATTGTAAATTGTAACGGTAACTGCTGTTATAAATGAAAGAAATTAGATATATATTTTTTACCGTCTGTTTTAATATCTTACGCAACATGCGCTGAACTACTCAATTATACACGTGTTCATATTGTCAACGTCTGTTCATTATCCATAATTTACCCTTTTGCTAAACCTGACCTCTTCATGTTGTATCCTGTTTGTACTTACCCGTCCGTACATCACTGGATCAATACAGAACTCCGGCAATACATTACAATATCGTTAAAGTGTCATATCCATACATTATCCTGTCCATATATTACTCTGTCCAAATATTACCCTATCCATACATTTTCCATGCATTACCCTATTCATATATTACACTATCCATACTTTGCCCTATACATAAATTGTCTTATCCGTACATTACCGTATCCGCATATTGCTCTATCCATACATTACCATATTCATACATTACCCTATCCATATATTACATTACCCTATCCATATATTACATTACCATATATTACATTACCATATATTACATTACCCTATCCATATATTACATTACCCTATCCATATATTACATTACCCTATTCATATATTACACTACCCTATCCATATATTACATTACCCTATCCATATATTACATTACCCTATCCATATATTACATTACCCTATTCATATATTACACTATCCATACTTTAACCTATTCATAAATTATCTTATAATACATTACCGTATCCACATATTGCCCTATCCATACTTTAATCTAATAGGCTATCCATAAATTATCTTATCCATACATTACCGTATCCACATATTGCCTTATCCATATGTTACCCTATTCATACATTATCCTATCCATATACTACATTACCCAATTCATACTTTTCACTATTCATACTTTACCCTCTACATACATTACCCTATTCATTCTTTACGCTATGCATACTTCACTTTATATGATCTTATCCATATATTACCGTATCCACATATTGCCCTATCCATACTTTAATCTAATAGGCTATCCATAAATTATCTTATCCATACATTACCGTATCCACATATTGCCCTATCCATATATTACCCTATTCATACATTACCCTATCCATATACTACATTACCCAGTTCATACTTTTCACTATACATACTTTACCCTCTACATACATTACCCTATTCATTCTTTACGCTATGCATACTTCACTTTATATGATCTTATCCATATATTACCGTATCCACATATTGCCCTATCCATACATTACCCTATTCATGCACTGCCCTTTCCATACATTACAATATGCATACAATGTCCTTTCTGTACTTTACCCTATCCACATATCACCATTTCCACACATTATCATATGTATACATGTCCTTTCCATACTTTATCCTATCCGTACATTACAGTATGCATACAATGTCCTTTCTATACCTTACCCTGTCCATACATTACCATATCCATACATGTCCTTTCCATATTTTATTCTATCCATACATTACAGTATGCATACTATGTCCTTTTCATACTTTACCCTATCCACAAATTACCATTCCACACAATTCCATACCGGTATATATACATGTCCCCTATCCATATTTTGCCTTATCCAAACATGAATTCATGCATACAATATCGTATCCAAACCCAACAAAGACTATCATATTGCAGCCTAAATGAAATTATGGCCGGTCTTACCTTACACGCTTTATGCGCTGTGCACCCTTTACACATTGGGGACGTCGGACATTTCTTTAACAATATCCTATACTGACTGAGCCAAACCCACATAAGAATTAACTTAGTTAGCTTTGCTTAACAGAAATAGCTTTAAAGCGTGTCCGTTCGCTCTCCACCTTCATAATATGTAATGTTTTACATGTATTCGGAGACCTTCCCCTTTACTCAATATACCTGAGGGGTTGTTTGTTCGATTCCCGTGCAAGGCTTATGTTTGTGATGATTTGATAGACGGCGTTATGTCTAAAATCATTTGTCTTCGACCTCTTATTAATGAGAAGATGATAGTTATTTGTGAAGAACAGGGTTGTCATGATATAGAAATCATAACATGGGGGTGTTTTTTACTGTGTGAAGTTGTGACAAGGTCTGGCGAAGGGGATTTAGATTTACTGTACCAAACTGTAATTGCTGCTTGGTTTATTTGTGGATTTGTTATCTTTTCAGGTGACTGTTCCGCTTCAACCATGTGGGACAACGATTACTGGACAATACTGCCAGAATACAGGAATCTCTCCGAGCCTCGTTATACAAATGCAGATTATATACATCATTTAAATCCAAATACAAAAATTATTGCCATGTTACGAAATCCAGTAGAAAGGTATGATAATGATAAACACAGTTTTCTTGTTTCAAGTTATTCATTTAATTTACAGTGACAATTTTGACGAGCTGCTGTGTTCGACTTTGTATCTACCGTTGTTGAGTGTCGTAATGTGTCTTCATCAGCAATGGTACTGTAATTGCTGTAAACGTCGCTATTTTAATAATTTGGCGACACAAAAACTGTACTAAAATCTAGGTTACTAGGTCAGATCATAGACGAAATTTGTTAACGCTGCAGATACCTGGTTAAAAATTTGATATACATGGATATTTGTCAGAATGATGGTCAACGTGAAATCTAGATCAGGTTGGAAACAAGGTAAAAAAACTAGGTTAAGTCCTAGAAAAACATTGCATGCCACATTTCTTCCATATCTTCATGAAAATATGTGAGAATGTTTGTCTTTAATAAAGTCTGGATTAAATCTAGGCCAGATATGACACTGGAATATACTGGGTCTTAAACAAGGTTATTGGATCAACCAAGGAGTGTCTTAACGTTCAAGAAGCTACATTTTGTAGCTCATATGCATGAAACCAGGTCATGTATTTGACTTAATGACATCTATGACAAATCTGAAACTTAAAATAAGACTACTTCGTCAGATCCTAGAAAACCTTGTCAACTTTTGTTGTCAGACACTGGTAGCCTGACTTCAGTTATTTTAAAATCGTATTAAAATAGGAATTATTTTGTTCGTTATGTACGCTGGTTTTTGTGGTGAGAATCTGTATACTAGTAGTGTATACATTATTATAAATAGAAGCAAACACGTTGACAACGGTCGCTACGTTGGTATGAGGTAGATGACCACATTGTGGTGGCATTAAAATAAAAAAAAACATTACAGTTGATACGAGTGATGAAAAATAAAAATACAAAAATAAAATGAAGCGTATTTGTATAATAAAATACATCAATAAACGTCTGTGGTGTGCTTTCTTGCCATGATGCACACTAGTTTTTTTTATAATATCATGGCAACACCAGTACAAAAATATACTGTTTTTTTTCAGGCTGTACTCTGATTATTTATTTTTTCAACACGGAAGTCCACAGCTATTCCATGAAGGAGTGGTGAAAATGATTAAATATACCCATGAATGTTTGAAAAGCAACACACTTCGTCATTGTTTATACAAACCAGCAAAAGACTTTATTTCCACACAGGTTTGTATAAAGTGTTAATGAGGAAACACGATGGACTTCATCGGAAATATGCTTAATGAACTACATGTACACGAACATAGTCACTGGGAATTAAGATAAAACAACTAGTACTTAATATTGTATGTTTTTGTAAGATTGTATAATGTCAGCGTGTAGAGGTAAGAGCTACAACCTTACAATTTGAATCACATAAGAAATTTACAGCAAAAGACATACTACCCCATGTGACCGTAAAACAAACTGTTTGTGGTTAAGGCTGTGAGAATACTACATTCGTATATCATAATAATAATGAGCAATAACATTTTCTTCCATTTCCAAACAAAAAAGCGTGTAGAAAAGCATTTTTTCTTGTACTTAAGTTAAACATAAGTGTTTTATATCATTTATATTATACTATATAATTACAATTCGTCATTCTAAAATCTAGCTGCTAAAATTCGTAAATTCTTGAAATATCTCGAGAAGATTTTAACTAGTTTTCAAATAAGATTTTCATTTTACCTAGTAATTTTCATTGTATTTCAGGGGTCTTTTGCGAAAATTTCATTTGTTATTTTGACTTAATTAATGTCGTTTTATTGCTATAGAGTTACATGTATTTCGTCAGCCGTCTGCTTCATGCCGAAATTTTCTTTTCAGATAAGACTCCGTATTGGTGTTTATCATCTCCATCTGAAAGAGTACTTGCGCGTTTTCCCACGTGACCAAGTGATGGTGATCAAACTTGAAGCTTTTTCAAATAAAACTGCTCCATACATGCAAAAGATCTTCTCATTTTTAGAAATACGTAAGTACCTAATGTTTGCTTGTCCTCCGAATTAACTTTTGACATTAGCATTTGTTATTAGCACATTTCCTATTCTTGATATTTGTGTCAGTCGTTTTTTTAGCTCACCTGAGC
This sequence comes from Mercenaria mercenaria, assembly GCF_021730395.1. Taxonomy (NCBI): domain Eukaryota; kingdom Metazoa; phylum Mollusca; class Bivalvia; order Venerida; family Veneridae; genus Mercenaria; species Mercenaria mercenaria. The sequence continues at coordinate 65,963,190 of NC_069376.1, read as the reverse complement.
ACGAAGTGCTCAAGGGTGAGCTTTTGTGGTCAGTGATTGTCCGGCGTCCGTCGTCGTCCGTCGTCCGTCAACACCTCCTAGCCTAAACCACCAGTCCAATTTTAATGAAACTTCACAGGAATGTTCCTTGCATGATCCTCATCAAAATTTAGTCAAAGAAATGAATTCCATACAGAAATCTGGTTGCCATGGCAACCGAAAGGAAATTTTTTATAAAATCTTCTTGTCCAAAACCACAGTAGCTGGGACTTTGATATTTGGTATGTGGCATCATCTAATGGTCCTTTACCAAGTTTGTTCAAATTATCCCCTTAGGGTCAAATATGGCCCGCCCTGGTTGGGGAGAGGGTCATATGGTTTACATAGATTTATATAGGGAAAACCTTTGAAAATTTTCTTGTCCAAAACCACAGGGCCTAGGGCTTTGATATTTGGTATGTAACATCATCTAATGATCCTCTACCAAGATTGTTCAAATTATTCCCGTAGGGTCACCTATGGCCCCGCCTCGGGGGTAACATGGTTTATGTTTACATAGATTTAAATAGGGAAAACCTTTGAAAATCTTCTTGTCCAAAAAATCACTGGGCCTAGGGCTTTGATATCTGGTATATGATATCATCTAGTGGTCCTCTACTAAGATTGTTCAAATTATCCCCCTAGGGTCAAATGTGGCCCCGCCCGGGGTCACATGGTTTATATAGACGTATTTAGGAAAAAAACTTTGAAAATCTTCTTGTCAAAAACCACAGGGCCTAGGGCTTTGATATTTGGTATGTGACATCATCTAGTGGTCCTCTACCAAGATTTTTCCAATTATACCTCTGGAGTGAAAAGAGGTCCCGCCCGTGGGGTCCAAAGTTTTACACAGACTTATATAGGAAAAAACTTTAAAAACCTTCATGTCTCAAACCACAAGACCCAGGCCTTTGATATTTGGTGTGTAGCACTGCCTTATGGTCCTCTGCCAAAATTGTTCAAATTATGCCCCTGGGGTGAAAAAAGGCCCCGCCCGAGGGGTCCCAATTTTTACATAGACTTATATAGGAAAAAGCTTTAAAAATCTTCTTGTCTGAAACCACAAGACCTAGGCCTTTGATATTTGGTATGTAGCATTGCCTTGTGGTCCTCTACTAAATTTTTTCAGATTATGTCTCTGGGGTGAAAAGAGGCCCCCGGGGGGTACAAAGTTTTACATGTACTTATATAGGATTTTTTTTAAATCTTCTTGCCTGAAACTGCAAGGCATAGGCTTTTGATATTTGGTATATTGCATTGCCTAATGGTCCTTTACCATAATTGTTCATATTATGGCCCTGGGGAGAAAAGAGGCCCTGTCCATGGGGGGGGGGGGGGGGGGGGGGGGGGCCCAAGTCTTACATAGACATATATGAAAAAAATTAAAAAATCTTTTTGTCTGAAAGTTCAAAGCTTAAGCATTTGATATTTGGTATGTAGCATTGCCTAGTGGTTCTCTAACAAGATTGTTCAAATTATGTCCCTAAGGTAAAAAGAGGCCCCGCCCCGGGGGTTACTTGTATATGAGTTATATAGGAAAAAATGCTTCAAAAATTATCTGATTATATTTCCTAGATTGTTTAATTATAGTTACCTGATGACTCCAAGTAATTAGGGGTCACTTGACTGTGACCTTGACCTACTGGCCGTCTTTCTTGTTTTTTAAGATAAAGCCTTGAAATTTGGATTACATATATAGTTTTGAACACCGATCATAACAGCATAGAAATTAGGACCACGTCAATAACTTTCGATAAAGATTTAAATACTCATCTTTACTGTTCTTAGTCCTGACCTACTGACCTACTTTCTTGTTTTTGAAGCTACAGCAAAGATATTTGTATATTTTTTTAACATATTTCAGTACTTATCTTTAAGAATCTTTATCATGACCTTCTCGCCTAGTTTTTTTTAAGCTTTAGCAAAGAAATTTGTTCAGGTAAGCAATTAAACTCAGGTGAGCGATATAGGGCCAACACGACCTCTTGTTTTTCAAATTTGATCTGTTGATTATGGCATTTGATCGATCAGGAGGTTTTGCTTTTTGGCCATTAGATTTTGCCATTTTCAACCTTTTACTGTTTGATATTTTTCTGTTATTTCCTTTGACGTTTTATCATAACGTTAGTTTTTGTGATCATTCTGTGTCCGTCGTCACCCACTGTCCGTCCATCCGTCGACGTCAGCATTTTACTTAATCATCTTCTCCATGGAAACAGCTGGTAGGAGTTGCATTAAACTTTGTCTGTATCATCCTTGCATATACCTCCCTCGCGTTTGTTCAAACGGGTTCGCTTGACTTTTTACAAGAAACGCCTTTTAACAACTTCTTCGCATGAAAGCCTGAAACTGGCGCTAAAGCTTAAAACATCTCGTTAAAGTTTCAAACAGTTTAAGCTGAAAAAAGCTGACAGAAGCTTAGAAATAGCCTTTTTATCCTTTAAACAGATAATGAATATGAAGGTGTTCGTTAAAGCTTGAATCAGCTCATAAACCCTAGAGATAAGAGATTGAAACGGGTAAAAAAACAAACTTAGAATAGTTCCGGTTGAAATGTAGTAAGACTGACATCAGAGACTTCCAGCCTATGGTTACAGCATGTATTCTTGTAAAGAAACGATATGTTGTAATGACCGTTGTGAATTATATTTATTTTAGCGGAATTAGACGACAAAGATTTACAAAAGATTGCAAACCCAGAACGACACGCAAATACGAGAAGAAAGAAGGACAAAAATGCTGGGGAAATGTTGCCCGAGACAAGGAAAATGTTGCAAGAATTTTATCGTCCACATAATGAACTATTGACCGAGTTACTTGGAGAAAACTTTAATTACAACACGGACTGATCATGTGAAGTTATTTTTAATAAATATTGTTTTGAAGCGGTTAAATTTAAAGCTGTCAATGAGTGTAAACGGTTGCCGTAATGGAGAAGGGATTGACTTCTTTTGATATGTTAGAAATGTGTTATAAGTCATATCCTATTATTTATTTTAGATTTTAATTTATAAACATTGTTTCATTTTGGTTATAAATATATGTAAAAAAGCAGTATTACTATGATAGCATATTGACCAAAACCAGGGTTTCTTAGTGGTAAGAATCACTAACTGGATAGATCTGCTTTCTGTGAAAGTGATGAACTGGATAGATCTACTTTCTGTGAAAGTGATGAACTTAGAACATAACTTATAATCTATGATTAGATGTTGTACATGTGTTATTCAATTATCTCTGCAGAATACATGATGCGTGCGTCAAGTAGAACAGCAGTATGTTCGTCGGTGTCTAAAGCTTTTGTTGTTTTCTGTTGATGCCACAGGAGAAATGAGATACTACCGTGCTAAAGGCCTTACAATAATTATAGGTTATTAGCTTTGTATCGGGAAATATGCACGAGCTCTTCAGCGGAAATATTGCGCGACTTTGCAATATTCTTCCGCTGAAGAACGAGTGCATATTTCCCGATGCAAAGATAATAACCTTTTTATTACATACGCATCTACACGTATAAATATAATGTAAATATCATAAATATGTTCAATAGCCTGAATAGGATTGACAAAACTGAACTAATTAGAAAATAATAGTGCAACAACACACACTGAATTACGTCGAGAACCCAATATGAAATTCAGGCGTCGGTGTATGGAAAAATATTGACATTTCCGGTACCAGTGTAACTTAACGGGGAATAGAAATGAGTATGTAATAGTTACATATATTTCTGTTGTGTGACTATTTATAGGGAAGTACTGGTTGTGTTTACATTGTGAAATCTAGTCATTTTGCACATCTCTTTTTAATGAGTGTTCGAAGTTAATTGGTCTTCGAAGAACTTACGATCTTCAGAATACTGTAGATCTAGCCAGTCTGCGTCTGCACTGCAGCAATTATTTGTTGTTTATTTATAAGTTAAAATGCTTCTGTTGACTTTGATGTTTCTGTGTTCATTTCGTTTACTCAAATTATTTATTTACTGCATTCTATACATAAAGCGTGACGTTACTTTCCGTCTAACGGTGCGTCAGTGTGAAAGCGGTACCGTAGTGTACACAGTTGAGGTAGTGGACCGGTATTGACGGTCGATAACTTCCGTCAGATCACGTTTTCTCCGTATGTAAGTTCGGCATTCTCCGATTGTTATGGAAACCATTGGACGTGTAGCCGAAATAACAGACGAGAAAACGAAATACGGAAACAAATGTATTCTGTTGGCTTTCGTTCATTTGACTTGCTGTTACAATGGCATGTTGTGTAAGCCTGATGGTAACCCAACTGCTAATTTTAGGGCATCTCCTTAAATAATTATGGACCCTTTCAGTTTTGTTAATGCTTATTCTTTGCTGTACAACAAACTGCAGTATTAAAATGATGTCTCTCTCAGTGTAGTTATCGTGTTTTAAACACAAGTCTTCCCCTGGTGTCAGGACCCTTATTTCGTAATTCGGTCTGTGCCTTAAGAAGGTTGTTAAATACATTTTGAAATATCTATCTGTATGATTATTAAATTTCTCCGTGTATTTTGGAAGTTGTTCTGTGCATTTCAGATTTTTTTCTGGGTATTTACATTTAAATATCATACTGCTTTGCGTTTTGCATGTTGTAGAAGCATTTTGCTTGTTTTTCCGTGCTTATCTGAAAAGTGTGATAAACAGCTTATTAAAATATACATCACCTTATAAAATGAAATGAACAGCTTCTAAAATGCACAGAACAGCGATTGCAAGGATGCCCAGGATGAAACACTCCATAAAGGAATCCCGTGTTGCAGTCGACTTTTGACAATCATCTGTCGGAGCATGAGCGAAATTTGAAGCATCTATTATGTTGCTATTTATTAGGGGATTTTTTTTCAGAGATTTGTTTACAAAATATTTCACGTGGCTTTGCAATTAAACACCGGGTATAATTTTTAAGTAAAAATCACTTGTGACTACAATTTTCCTGAAAACTGCTAGCAACAGTAAAACATATAGTAGAATAGTATAAAATGTGTAGCAAAACACACCTAGATGTATTCTACTTCTAGTGTACATGTCACAACCTCTCTGGTTGCTGTTATACAAAAGACTGGTCCCCAAAACGCGATTTGACATTTTATAATATGAAAGAGCACAGCCAATATTAAGCTGTGTCATTGGTCAACTGCTTTAAAGCTGTGAGTTATAGATTAGACTGTGAATTCATCGCCTTTTCCATCAGTTATTCAAGCTTTGTCTGAAGATATATATTTTACGAACTTTGTGGCGACTTTCTAGTTTTCAATGGCTGTGAAAGTGCATCTCCGAACCTGATTCCCAGTCACTGGCGGGTACCTTGATGGGACCTGTGACATTCCGCAAGCTAACGTGATTGCTTCTTAACATGACCACTCGAACATGCTCGAACCTACAGAGGCGAGGGACAAGTAACTCATGATCATTGGTCTTAAAACTACACTGTCACGAAGGCCAGTTTGTAATTAATTAACGGAGCTATCGACGTACAAAAATCGTTCCAAGGTACATCTGCATTTCATCAGTAAGTATGAAACAGTCGAAAAGCTCCACAAACGACAACTAACTATGTATATAGTAACGTTACATACACACAGCATGTGCACGGGTGGTAAACGCGCAATCCTATTCCCATTGGGAATACGCTTAAAATGGGTTGCGCGACTTCCGGTGCTGGTGTTGCGCATCAATATATACAAAATCGAGGTAGGTGGGTTTTTGTTTTTGTAAATAATGACACATTTATGAGTGTTTTCGAAAAAAGCAAAATGCTATTCGACACAAAAATGAATAAAGATCATATGTTTGAAATGCGAAATTATTAATTTAAGAATCAGCCCTGATATCATGAAAACTCCGCTGGCTCGGTCTGTCAGAAAAGTTTGGAATCATAAAAATGCAAATTTTCTAACTCTTGTGCCTTCTTTCTGGAAATGTGACGCTTCTAATGATCAAACACGTGTATAACAGTCATGAATATTACATACACTTGAACGAAATGTTGCTTTAGGGGGAAAGATTGGCAAAAAAACAATCGGGAATGGGGTTGCGCCTGGGAATGGAGTTGCGCGTATACATTATATACATTATGATGTATACGAGCAACTCCATTCCGGTGCGCAACCCCATTCCCGATGATTTTTTGTCAATTATGTCCTGTAAGCAGGATTTGAAGCAAATAATTTTGATATTCGTTACTATATAACAGTTGAGTCATCATAAAAAGCATCAGATGTCCTCAGATTAGGTATATGAGGTCAGAAACTTCCATTTTTGTTGATTTCATACTTTTTTCACACTTCGTGTCGCCAGATGTTTTGTGATAATAGAGCCGAATCATAAATTACAAACCAGATATTTTATATATACGATGTATCATCATATTTGTGTCGAATAGCATTTTCCTTTTTTCGAGAAAAAATATTCTTGTCTCATACGAAGCAAAATCATGACTTCACATATCTCAATTTCGTCTATTTTTACGCGCAACACCAGCACCGGAAGTCGCGCAACCCATTTTAAGCGTATTCCCGGCGGGAATTGGGTTGCGCGTTTACCACCCGTGATGTGGAAGGCCAGCAAGTCTTGGAAAACTAAACACATCCAAGTTACCTAGCTGTTTAAATTTTAACTATCTTTACAAAAATGAAGATAAATATAGAAAAGGGGTATCGTTCTTTTCGACATAATGTAATATGGTTACACAGATTCTGAAGGGAATTAATCAAAAGTCTATGTACATAAAAGTTAATAAAGAGTGTTTGGCCTTTACACGCTTTAAAGACATACTCAAAATGAAAAATTAAAAAACAATACTTCGAATATTTTCTGAATGACGATTTGAAATTAATGCCACGACGATAAAGACGGTCATGGACACAGAAAGCAGGACCAAGCAGCAACTATATGCGCTTCCGACGTTTTATGTAGAAGCAAGTAAGTCATGATTAACTTTAAGAGAATTTAAGGATGGTGAATCTTGTATGTAATATTGACAGAGAATAACAGAACATTTGTCTATGGACACGCAGTATTTTTTAATATACTTTAATTACAAGGAAAAAATGTACAAACCACTAGACAATTCTAAATATAATTTTGAAAATGAGAAAGAAATGTATTGTGAAATAACCCTCATTAGATTTGAATAAACTTTCTCTTAATAAATTGCCGAGTTTGCACTGTAAAGTGCTTATATATATATATATAGGATATTTGTTATTGTTTCTTGTAGATCTATTATATATATATCTGCAAAGTCATAAACGAAATACTAATTATGAGTATAAATATATATTTTTTGTAAATGGTACTTTAGTAGTGATTATCCTTTTTAACCTAAGGATCAAACCCGGACATTTTAAAAGACTATCAATCGGAAATTGATGCACATGCGAGCAATGTGAACTGCACCGGTCTTGATAACGCCTGTATACTGTAGCCGGTTAACCTTATTAGAATATTTCACTGGTTGAAGGTGCGGATGGAAATGCCTGGCTCGAAGGCAACTGTTTATGCGGTAACGAGCCTATGCAAAGTTACCGCGAAACAGTTACCTGGGGGCCAAATAATTTTGCTGACAATTATTTTGTCTGAAATAACTATACTGTTCTGTGCTGTACCATTTTCTCTTGTAGCATTTCAAAATTTCTCGGGGAGTGTCCCTAAATCCTAAACCTCAGTCGTTCTTCAATTTTATGGGAGTCTTCATGGCCGAGTGGTATAGGTTGGTGACTTCAAATCACTTGCCCTTCACCGATGTGGTTCGAGCCTCGCTTGGGCGTATAATTCTTCATGTGAGAAAGCCATCCAGTTGGCTAACGGAAGGTCGGTGGTTCTACCCATGTGGCCGCCAGTGATGAAATATGCCCGGAGAAGCACCCGGGATCTTCCTCCACTAAGAACAGCTAGAAAGTCGCCATATGACCTAAACTTGTGTCTGTGTCACAGTGTGTGACCCAACAAAAACAATCTCCAATTTCCCAGCTAGAATGGTGTACTTATCAGTCTGATTTTGATCAGAGTTTCCCACTGAATTGGGCTTAAAATGTAAAATTTTGTCTTTTAGACTTTCAACAGTACCTGTATTCCAGTTGTTCAGGCTACTATTGTGTACTTGTCAACCTGACTTGCTCAGAATTTTTGTATAAAATGACTCTAAAATGCACCCTTTTTCTTGCAGAGTTTCAAAATGTCTAGTGGAGAACCCCATTAACCCATATTCCATCCTATTGATGAAGTATTCAGGCTAGTAGAGCGTACATGTCGACAAACTTATTTAAATCTTTTGTCTGGTATGGCTTAAAAAGCATCATTTTCTTGCAGAATTTCAAACATTCTGTATGAAGACCCCTGTCTATACTCCAGTTATCCAGGTGTAGTAGGACAGAGTACAAGGGTGTATTTAATTTCACCCTAACTACTGACGTAGATGTGTCCGCCTTAGGTGTTAGAGGTTCTGCGTTCGATTCTCGGTCAAGACGGAAATAATTTTTTACACTACTCATAATGCATAATTGTCAACCTGATTGGCTCAGATTGTTTGTCTGAAATAGCTTAAAAGTACACCACTTGTCCTGTAGGTATTCAAACTTTCTCAGAAGGATCCATGAAATCCCATCCCTATCTGTACGATAGCAGGTTAGTAGGGTGTACTTTAACAATCTGGCCCTAATTTCACGAAAAAACTTAAGTAATTACTTAGTGAAGTCTGTTATTTCAAATGCTTGTCTTTGCCCTTTATGCGTCTTTAATGTTGCCTTTTTCATCTATATCAGAACCGTACTGTATATGACTTTTTCATAGATCAAAACACTACAATTCTGAATTTTACAGAAAACGAGGTATACAAATAAGAAATATACTTAAGCAAATACTTAAGTTTGTTATATATATAAATAGAAATACCATATTTGCATGTTTGAAATAGATACTGCAGACAAATTCTACTAACCATAGTATAATTTAGATATACATAAATTGTTATAGAAAAAATCAACATTAAATAACAAATTAACAATAGCACAGCCTTAACTTTAAAACAAATCAAGTATTTCCTGATCTTCTCAGTCGAGTTTGTCTGAAATGTCAATCTGATGAGTGATGTGTATTAGCCTGATCAGGTAACCGGCTAAGTTTCTGAAAATAGAGTGCTGAAATTTACATTTTTTCTTGTGACAGCAATCGTTTCTAAAAATGCGCGCGCGCGAAATGAAGCGGGAAAATCAGCCAATCAATTTGAACGTAAGTCGGTTTGCCCACGATTTCTCCCAATTATCTCATTTCCACGCTTGATTTCAAACTGGACGGCAGTGTTGAACAGGATTATCGTATCATCGGATTATACAGCAAGGGGTGAGTAATTTTTTGACATAACTTTATGATCATTACCCGTAATCGTTCCCGGGGTGTTTTTTTTTTAAGATAAAAGAGGTGTTTGAATAGAAATTGACCACCGTCTGCCTGTGTCGCCTCGAGTTGAATGAGTTCACAGGAATTTGTTTGTGTTGTGACTGTACTCTTTGAAAGTAGGTTTTTTTCTGTTGGACGCTTGTTAAGAGTTTTGTTCCAAAGTTGTGAAAGAGAAATAGGGCACGTGTAAACAGTCGATATCTTCGCAGAGACCTTGTGGAGTGATCATCCTAGTGGTCGAGTCACTTAATTGTCCCGTTCGAAACTACGCTTTGGGTGTAAAATTATTTTATGTTTATGTATTATTATTTTAGAATGCTACGTTGTACTATATGAATTATTAAAACCTATGTTGTGTTGCATAGCCCGCCCGCTTAGCTCAGTAGGTAGAGCGTTGGACTACGGATCGCGGGGTCGCGAGTTCGATCCTCGGGCGGGGCGTATGTTCACCATGACGATTTGATAAAAGACATTGTGTCTGAAATCATTCGTCCTCCACCTCTGATACTTGCGGAGAACAGGTTTGTACTGGTACAGAATCCAGGAAAACTGGTTAGGTTAACTGCCCGCCGTTGCATGACTGAAATACTGTTGAAAAACGGCGTTAAACCCAAAACAAACAAATGTTGTGTTACATGCATTTTAGAATGCTACGTCGCACCACATGGATTTTATAACGTTGTTATCGCACATAAATCGGAACATAGGCTGCACCACATGAACTGTACCATTTGAATTCTGGAATGTTAAGTTGAACAACATGAATGTTTGTAGAGAACCAAATATAGAGATTGGCTGTAGGTTTTCTGGAGCAACTCTTACCATTTCAGGGTCTTGCTTTCTACCAAATGAATGTTTCAATGTCATGTTGCCCAATATGAATTTAAGAGTGTTATATTGCACCAAATGAATTTTAAAATGTTATGTTTTACAACTTAAAGTTTAGAATGTAATGTTCTACCTTATGAATTTTAGAATACTAAGTTTTACCATATGAATTATAAAACTGATGTTGTGTTACATGCATTTTAGAATGTTACATTGCACCACATGAATTTTATAACGTAGTTATCGCACATGAATTGTAAACTTATATGATGCAACTCTTGACCTTTTTAGTATTGCTTTTAATTTTAACATTTTATGTTGCACCACATGAATGTTAAAATGTTTTGTTGCACCACATGAATTTTAAAATGTTTTGTTGCACCACATTATCTTTCGAGTGTTACTTTACAATTGTGGAGTGGAAAGTTTATCGATATGAATTTTAGTACTTTACGTTGTTTTCCGTTGCAGAAGATGAATTTTAGACAGTTACTTTGCGCACTTGAAGTTTAAAATGTAATGCTGCATCAAATGAATATTAGAATGTCAAGTTGTACTTGAAGAATATAAATAGAGAGTGCAATATCCATATGGACTGGAGAAACTCGAAAAAAAATTTGTATAATGCACCACGTGAATGTTTCAATACTAAATTGTACTATCGGGCCGGCTATGCACTTAAAGAGGAGTCACTGGAACGTTATATTGCATGTGTGGTTTTCTTGATTAATTTCGAATTGGAAACATTAGGGACAATTTTTAAGGCTCTTTCTTTATGTGTTTTACTTTAAGTGATGACTTGGCAAGTTACTGATTCAAACTTAAATGAATTTCAGGTGTCTGTTTTGAAAATCACAAGAGACACTTTAGTATAGTACCGTAGAGGTATTATTTCTGTATGTAGTATATATTGCTAATAAATGGTAAGTATTAGCTTTTTATATCTATTTACATTTTAATATAAGATTTTTATTTAGATTCACTGGAGTCACTCACACAATTTAAGAATGTTATACCACGTCATATGAATAGTACAGACGACAATATCCGAATTGACTGGAGCCACTCGTTCCATTTAGTGTTTCATTGCACCACATAAATTTTTTAATGTTATGTTGTACTATGTGTATTTTAAATTATTTCATTGTGTTACATGCATTTTATAATGCTACGTTGTATCAAATGATTTTTACAATGATACGTTGCAACACATGGATATCAAAATGCTACATTGGACCACATGAATATTAATGAAGTGCCCAATATAAAGTCTGTCTGGAACCACTCGAACCCTTTAACAATGGAATGTTGTACCACTTGAATTCTTACCGCCCGCCCGCTTAGCTCAGTAGGTAAGAGCGTTGGTCTACGGATCGCGGGGTCGCGAGTTCGATCCTCGGGCGGGGCGTATGTTCTTCGTGACTATTTGGTAAACGACATTGTGTCTGAAATCATTAGTCCTCCACCTCTGATAATTCATGTGGGGAAGTTGGCAGTTACTTGCGGAGAACAGGTTTGTACTGGTACAGAACCCAGGAACTCTGATTAGGTTAACTGCCCGCCGTTACATGACTGAAATACTGTTGAAAAACGGCGTTAAACCCAAAACAAACAAACAAAAACTTGAATTCTTGAATGTTACGTTGAACAACATTAATATTTCTAGAAAACCAAATATAGAGATTGACTGTACTTTTACTGGAGCAACAGTTACCATTTGAAGGTCATACGTTCAACCAAATGAATTTTTCAATGTCATGTTGCCCAGCATGAATTTAAGAGTGTTATATTGCACCAAATTAATTTTAAAATGTTATGTTTTACCACTTGAAGTTTAGAAGTTCATATGAATTTTAGAATACTACGTTGTACAATATGAATTATAAAAAATTATGTTGTGTTACTTGCATTTTAGAATGTTACGTTGCACCACATGCATTTTATAACGTTGTTATCGCACATAAATCGTATAATATGCTGCACCAAATGAACGTCTTTGATGCAACTCTTGACTTTTGTTATTGTTGCTTTGAATTGTAACATGTTACATTGCACCACATGAATGTTAAAATGTTTTGTTGCACCACATAAAGTTTTATGCTGCACCACATTATTTTTTGAGTGTTACCTTGCACCACTTGAAATTAAGAATGTTACATTTTGCAATATAAATTTTGGAGTGGTAAGTTTCCCAATATGAATTTTAGTACTTTTCGTTGCACAATATCAATCTTAAAAAGTTGTGTTGCACTACGTGATTTTTTTACAGTTACTTTGCAAAAAGATATGCTGTATCAAATGAATATAAGAATGTCAAGTTGTACTTGAAGGATATAAATAGAGAATGAAATATCCAGATGGACTGGAGAAAGTCGAAAATTTTAAGTATGTTATGTTGCACCACATGAATGTTTCAATGCTAAATTGTACTATCGGGCCGACTATGCACTTAAAGAGGAGTTACTGGAACGTTATGTTGCATGTGTGGTTTTCTTGTTTAATTTCGAATTGGAAACATTAGGAACAATCCTTAAGGCACTTCCTTCAAATGTTTTACTTTGAGCGATGACTTGGCAAGTTAGTGATTCAAACTTAAATGAATTTCAGGTGTCTGTTTTGAAAATCACAAGAGACACTTTACTAAAGTACCGTAGAGGTATTATTTGTGTATGTAGTATATATTGCTAATAAAGACGTAAGTATTAACTTTTTGTATCTGTTTACATTTTAATATAAAATTTTTATTTAGATTCTCTAGAGCCACCCACACAGTTTAAGAATGTTATTTCGCATCACAAAAATAGTACAGAGAACAATATCCGAATTGACTGGAACCACTCGTACCATTAAGAGTGTTACGTTGCACCACATGAATTTTAGAATGTTATGTTGTACCATGTGAATTGTAAATTATTTCATTGTGTTACATGCATTTTATAATGCTACGATGTGTCAAATGAATTTTACAATGGTACGTTGCAACACCTGGATATCAGAATGCTACGTTGGACCACATGAATATTAATGAAGTGCCCAATATCAGGTCTGTCTTGAACCATTCGAACCCTTTAACAATGGAATGTTGTACCACTTGAATTCTGGAATGTTAAGTTGAACAACATGAATGTTTGTAGAGAACCAAATATAGAGATTGGCTGTAGGTTTTCTGGAGCAACTTTTACTACCTTTTCAGGGTCTTGCGTTCTACCAAATGAATCGTTCAATGTCATGTTGCCCAACATGAATTTAACTATTTAAGAGTGTTATGTTGCACCAAATGAATTTTGAATTGTTATGTTGTACCAGATAAAGTTTAGATTGAACGTTCTACCATACGAATTATAAAAACTTATGTTGTGTTACATGCACTGTAGAATGTTAGTTGCACCACATGAATTTTATAACGTTGTTATCGCACATAAATCGTAAAATATGCTGCACCACATGAACTTCTATGATGCAACTCTTGACCTTTTTTTAGTGTTGCTTTGAATTGTAACATGTTACATTGCACCACATGAATGTTAAAATGTTTTGTTACACCACATGAATTTTAAAATGTTTTGTTGCACCATATGTTGCACCACATTGTTATTTTTTTAGTGTTACCTTGCACCACATGAAATTTAGAATGTTACATTTTGCGATATAAATTTTGGAGTGGTAAGTTTCCCGATATGAATTTTAGTACTTTTCGTTGCACAAGATGAATTTTAAAAAGTTGTGTTGCACTACGTGAATTTTTGACAGTTACTTTGCACACTGGAAGTTTAAAATGTTATGCTGTATCAAATGAATATTAGAATGTCAAGTTCCACTTGAAGAATATAAATAGAGCATGCAATATCCAGATGGACTGGAGAAATTCGAAAGGTTTAAGTATGTTATGTTGCACCACATGAATGTTTCAATGCTAAATTGTACTATCGGGCCGACTGTGCACTTAAAGAGGAGTTACTGGAACGTTATGTTGCATGTGTGGTTTTCTTGTTTAATTTCGAATTGGAAACATTAGGAACAATCTTAAGGCACTTTCTTCAAATGTTTTACTTTAAGCGATGACTTGGAAAGTTACTGATTGAAACTTAAATGAATTTCAGGTGTCTGTTTTGAAAATCACAAGAGACACTTTACTAAGTACCGATAGGTATTATTTGTGTATGTAGTATATATTGCTAATAAGACGTAAGTATTACTTTTTGTATCTGTTACATTTATATAAAATTTTATTTAGATTCTCTGAGCCACCCACACGTTAAGAATGTTATTCGCATCACAAAATAGTACAGAGAATAATATCCGAATTGACTGGAGCCACTCGTACCATTTAGAGTGTTTCGTTGTTCCACATGAATTTAAGAATGTTATGTTGTACCGTGTGAATTGTAAATGATTACATTTTGTTACATGCATTTTATAATGCTACGTTGTGTCAAATGAATTTTACAATGGTACGTTGCAACACATGGATATCAGAATGCTACGTTGGACCACATGAATACTAATGAAATACCCAATATCAGGTCTGTCTTGAACCATTCGAACCCTTTAACAATGGAATGTTGTACTGCTTGAATTCTGGAATGTTAAGTTGAACAACATGAACGTTTGTAGAGAACCAAATATAGAGATTGGCTGTAGTTTTTCTGGAGCAACTCTTACCATTTCAGGATCTTGCGTTCTACCAAATGAATTGTTCAATGTCATGTTGCCCAACATGAATTTAAGTGTTTGTTGCCCCAATGAATTTTAAAATGGTATGTTGTACCACATGAGTTTAGATTGAATGTTCTACCATATGAATTTTAGAATGCTACGTTCTACCACATCGAATTTAAAACTAATGTTGTGTTCACAAACGTTAGAATTTATTGCACCACATGAATTTTAAACGTTGTTATCGCACAAAATCGGTAAAATACGCTGCACCACATTAACTTCTATGATGCAACTCTTTACTTTTTTTAGTGTTGCTTTGAATTGTAACATGTTACATTGCACCACATGAATGTTAAAATGTTTTGTTGCACCACATAAAGTTTTATATTGCACCACATTATTTTTTGAGTGTTACCTTGCACCACTTGAAATTAAGAATGTTACATTTTGCAATATAAATTTTGGAGTGGTAAGTTTTCCGATATGAATTTTAGTACTTTTCGTTGCACAAGATGTATTTTAAAAAGTTGTGTTGCACTACGTGAATTTTTGACAGTTACTTTGCACATTTGAAGTTTAAAATGTTATGCTGTATCAAATAAATATTAGAATATCAAGTTGTACTTGAAGAATATAAATAGAAAATGCAATATCCAGATGGACTGGAAAAAGTCGAAAAGTTTTAAGTATGTTATGTTGCACCACATGAATGTTTCATTGCTAAATTGTACTATCGGGCCGACTATGCACTTAAAGAGGAGTCACTGGAACGTTATATTGCATGTATGGTTTTCTTGTTTAATTTCGAATTGGAAACATTAGGGACAATCCTTAGGGCACTTTCTTCGAATGTTTTACTTTAAGCGATGACTTGGCAAGTTACTGCTTGAAACTGAAATGAATTTCAGGTGTCTGTTTTGCAAAATCACAAGAGACACTTTACTACAGTACCGTAGAGGTATTATTTGTGTATGTAGTATATGTTGCTAATAAAGTATTAACTTTTTGTATCAGTTTACCTTTTAATATAAGATTTTTATTTAGATTCACTGGAGCCACCCTCACAATTTAAGAATGTTATTTCGCATCACAAAAATAGTACAGAGAACAATATTTGAATTGACTGGAGCCTGAATTTTAGAATGTTATGTTGTACCATGTGAGTTGTAAATTATTTCATTGTGTTACATGCATTTTATAATGCTACGTTGTGTCAAATGAATTTTACAATGGTACGTTGCAACACATGGATATCAGAATGCTACGTTGGACCGCATGAATATTAATGAAGTGCCCAATATCAGGTCTGTCTTGAACCATTCGAACCCTTTTACAATGGAATGTTGTACCACTTGAATTCTGGAATGTTAAGTTGAACAACATGACCAAATATAGAGATTGGCTGTAGTTTTTCTGGAGCAACTCTTACCATTTCCGGGTCTTGCGTTCTACCAAATGAATTGTTCAATGTCATGTTGCCCAACATGAATTTAAGAGTGTTATGTTGCACCAAATGAATTTTAAAATGGTATGTTGTACCACATGAAGTTTAGATTGAACGTTCTACCATATGAATTTTAGAATGTTACATTGCACCACATCAATTTTATAACGTTGTTATCGCATATAAATCGTAAAATATGCTGCACCACATGAACTTCTGTGATAGAGTTAGGCCCCTGAAATAGTCAAAAGTGCATTTTCACCTTGTGACGCGCCTAGTTCAAAAAGTATTTAATATAAATTAATTAAACCTTGCATGAGTCTTTACCATGATATGAACTTGCGCACCCCCTATTTTTCATCTGGGTCAGCCCCCTATATCCAGAGTTATGGACGCTGAAATAGTCAAAAATGCACATTTTCACCTTATGATGCGCCTAACTCAAAAAGTATTACATATGAATTGATTAAACCTTGCACGAATCTTTATCATGATATGAACCTGCGCACCTCCTATTTTTTGTCTGGCTCAGCCCCCCATTTCCAGAGTAATTGCCCCTGAAATAGTCAGAAATGCACATTTTCACTTTATGACACGCCTAGCTCAAAAAGTATTTGATGTAGATTAATGAAACCTTGCGCGAGTCTTAATCATGATATGAACTTGCGCACCTTCTAGTTTTCATTTGGGTTTGCCTCCTATTTTCAGAGTTATGGCGCCTGAAATAGTGAAAAATGCATTTTCACCTTATGACGCGCCTAGCTCAAAAAGTATTTAATATAAATTAATTAAACCTTGCATGAGTCTTTACCATGATATGAACTTGCGCACCTCCTCTTTTTCATCTGGGTCAGCCCCCTGTATCCAGAGTTAAGGCCCCTGAAATAGTCAAAAGTGCATATTTTCACCTTGTGATGCGCCTAACTCAAAAAGTATTACATATAAACTGATTAAACCTTGCATAGTCTTTATCATGATATAAACTTGCACACCTCATATTTTGGCTGGCTCCTTTTCCTATTTTTAAAGTTATGGCCCCTGAAATAGTAAAAAAAAATGCACATTATCGCGCCTAGCTGAAAAAGTATTTGATTAAAATTCATGAAACCTTGCTAGAGTCTTTATCATAATGCTACCGTGCACACTTGGCATTTTTCTTGGCACTTATTACAGAGTTATGGCCCTTGAAATAACTAAAATAGTGGATTTTTTGTTTGTGATGCTCATAGCTCAAAAAGTGTATGGCCTAGAATAATAAATCCTTTTCATAAAATGTTTGTTTAGGCTATACCCTATTAAGAAGCAAACATTTGAATTATTTCCCCTTATTTGTGACAAATGTACCACTGTGTGGGGGTGGGGGCACACCCTGTGTCCCACAGACACATTCTAATTTTAGTGTTACCTTGCACCACATGAAATTTAGAATGTTACGTTTTGCAATATGAATTTTGTAGTGGTAAGTTTCTCGATATGAATTTTAATACTTTACGTTATTTTACGTTGCACAAGATGATTGTTTATAAAAAGCTGTGTTGCATCACTTGAATTTTAGACAGTTACACTTTGCACACTAGAAGTTTAAAATGTAATGCTGCATCAAATGAATATTAGAATGTCAAGGTGCCTTGAAGAATATAGGTAGAGAGCGCAATATCCAGATTGACTGAAGAATTGTGAAAAACTTTAGTATATTATTTTGTACCACATGAATGTTTGAGTGCTAAATTGTACTATCGGGCCGAGTATGTACTTAGAGGAGTCCCTGGAACGTTATATTACATGTGTGGTTTTCTTGTGTAATGTAGAATAGGAAACATTAGGGACAATTCTTAAGGCACTTCCTTTAAATGGTTAACTGTAAGTGATAACTTGACAAGTTACTGATTGAAACTTAAATAAATTTCAGGTGTCTATTCTGAAAATCACAAGAGACTTTTACTACAGTACCGTAGAGGAATTATTCTTATATATTATCAATAAAGACATAAGTATTAACTTTTTGTTTTTGTTTATATTTAGATGCACTGGAGCCACTCACACAATTTAAGGATGTTACGTTGCACCACATGAATAGTACAGGGAACAATATCCAGATTGACTGGAGCCACTCGTACTATTTAGGGTGTTACGTTTCACCACGAATGTTAGAATGTTACGTTGTACCATATGAATTGTAAATTATTTCATTGTGTTACGTGCATTTTATAATGCTACGTTGTGTCAAATGAATTTTACATTTGTAACACATGGATATTAGAATGCTAAGTTGGACCACATGAATATTAATGAAGTGCCCAATATCAAGTCTGTTTTGAACCACTCAAACCCTTTTACAATGGAATATTGTACCACTTGAATTCTGGATGTTAGGTTGAACAACATGAATATTAGTAGAGAACCAAACATAGAGATTGACTGTAGTTTTTTCTAGTGCAAGTCTTATCATTTCACAGTTACACGTTCTACCAAATGAATTTTTGAATGCCATGTTGCCCAACATGAATTTAGTAGTGTTATATTGCACCAAATGAATTTTAAAATGTTATGTTGTACCACTTGAAGTTTAGAATGCAACGTTCTACCATATGAATTTTAGAATGCTACGTTGTATCTTATGAATTATAAAAACTTATGTTGTGTTACATGCATCTTATTAGTTTTTTCTAGTGCAAGTCTTATCATTTCACAGTTACACGTTCTACCAAATGAATTTTTGAATGCCATGTTGCCCAACATGAATTTAGTAGTGTTATATTGCACCAAATGAATTTTAAAATGTTATGTTGTACCACTTGAAGTTTAGAATGCAACGTTCTACCATATGAATTTTAGAATGCTACGTTGTATCTTATGAATTATAAAAACTTATGTTGTGTTACATGCATCTTATTATGTAACGTTACACCACATGAATTTTACAATGTTGTGTTGGACCACATAAATATTTATATTGCACCACGTGATCTTTTGAGTGTTACATTGTACCACATAAGTTTTATAAATTATCGCACATGAATCGTAAAATATTCTTCATAATCGTGATGAACTTTTATGTTGCATCTCTTGACTCCTTAGTGTTGCTTTGAATTTTATTTGTTATATTGCACCATATTATTTTTTATGTTGCACCACATTATTTTTAGTGTTACCTATTAAGAGTTTTTCGTTTCGCATGATACTGATAGAACCTTTGATAAATTTCAGGTGTCTGTTTTGAAGATCACAAGGGATTTTTGCTACAGCATCTTAGAGGTGTTTTGAATAAAAACAGAAGTGATGATTATTTTCTGTTAAGAAGTAAGTATTAAAGTTTTTGCATCTCTCTATATCAAGATCTTTTCTCTGATATTTCCTACATTTTACCCACAATAAACAGTCACTCGTACGATTTAGAATATAAGGCTGTAGCATCATTAAATACAGGTCAGGTTCAACTTTGAGGTCAAAGGTCAAGATCACAATGATCCGGAACAGTTAAACGGTTTCCGGATGATAACTTGAGAATGTTTGGGTCTAGGATCATACATTTTGGTACACAGGTGTAACATCATAAAATACAGGTCAAGTTCGATTTTGAGATCAGTAGGTCAAAGGTCAAGATTCCAAGGACCTTGAACAGTTGAACGGCTTCCGAATAATAACTTGAGAACGCTTGGGCCTAGGATCATCAAAGTCAATAGGGAGGTTAATCATGACCACTATTGATTTTGAAGTCTGTAGGTCCAAGGTTAAGGTCACAGTGACCCGGAACAGTTAAACCGTTTCCGGAAGATAACTTTAGAACGCTTTGGTCTAGGATCATGTATATTGATAGGAAGGTTGATCATGACCAGCAGATGACCCCTATTGATTTTGAGATCAATAGGTAAAAGACAAGTTCAACTTTAATATTGGCTTACTTCTGCGACAAGGCCTTATTGTGGTGGTATAATTCGTCACTCCTGTGACAGGTCTAGTTTATCTTTTCCCTAGGGAGGGACAGAAAAAGTATCATCTCATGCCTAGATAACCTTGTCTTTTCCCACAAAGTAGGAAAGAATGTTAAGTTTGCATCACAAGAATACTAGTGCAGAGCACAATATCAAGATTGACTAGTCACTCGAAGCACTTAAAATGTTACGTTGCAGCACATGAATTTTAGAATGTTACGTTTTATTACATAAAATTTAGAATGTTACGTAGCATACAATGCCTATTAAAACGCTTAGTTGCAACCATTTGAATGTTAGTAAAGAGCCTAATATCCAGATTGTCTGAAGCTTGTCTGGAACTACTCGAGCCATTTTAGAATATTACATTGTAAAATATGAATTCTTGAATGTTATGTTGCCTAACATTAATTTTAGATTGTTAAAGTATACCACAGATTTTAGAATATTACATTGCACCACATGAATGTAAAATGTAATGTTGTTTCACATTTTTTGAGTGTTACATTTCGACACAAACAGCCCAAAAAGCAATTTGACTGGAGCCACTAAAACTATTAGAATGTCATATATTGCACTACATACAGCTTAGACAGGCAAGTTGCACCACAGGAATATTATTTTAGTAACTAGTACCCAGGTTGAAATGAGACTCTCGAACCATTCTCAAATGATAAATTACACCGCATGAAAGTTAATATAGAGCCAGATATCCCGACTGACTGGAGTCACTTGATTCATTTTAAAACGTTAAGTTACAACGGATGAATATTAGATAAAACACACTGTCATAACGTGTCTGTCACCGTTAATAGTGTAAATTAAACTGATGATTTTTTTTTCAATATTTGCCATTCAATATCTGGATTTGCATTGTAATCCAGACATATTGTTGTAAATCTGTAATAAATAGCTCAAAATGATAAAAGGAACATTTTGTTTTTAAACAATAGTGTATCAAACAATAATTTGTATTCTACACAAGAGACACTGTTTTACATAGATAGAGCCATTTCGGTCAGAAGTAAAGGTTGAATTGCTTATCGAAAGCCTCCGGGTCAACATCTGGATAAATTAATTTCCCTACGAATGGACCAGATTACTTTTTAATTTGAAATGACTAGGGTATGCAAATTAACTCGCGGTCTTACTTTCAGTTTAGACAATACATATTCCAATGTTCTTGTTTCAGAGTTGGCAGTCTTATATAGTCGTCTGTGAACTGCCAAGACCTTACCTTTGATACTTGTCAGCCTACCAGAGGATGGCGTGAAGAAGTCTCGAGATGAACCATAATGTTTACGGGAGTTCGAAGAGATCTATATGAGAACTTGAGAAACGTTAATCTGACGAGTCTAACACAGAAGGAATCATCACTATGAGATGATCCATCAAGTGGCAGCCATAATGTTTACAGGAGTCCGAAGAGATCTATATGAGTATGACGAGTCTAACACAGAAGAAATCGGCCTCTCTGAACCATCTCTAAACTTGTTAAGGTAAGGATCGATTCCAAATGCATTCAGGCAAGACTGTTCCAGTCCCCATTTAGTTTTATTGAACATTTTTATTTTATCGCATTGTGCAATGTAAATAAAACTTCCATTTTTAACTAAAATGATTTATGATTATTTTTATACTACCGAATAGTGTTCTTTTGTATTGCAATAGTTTTTGTGAATTCTACTACATTAAATTAACTCCCATTTCCATTTATATCAAACGTTTAATTAGGAATTCATGTCAACGCAAATTCTGTAAAGTTGGAATTTTTCGCGAGGGGCTTATTTTGACTACTTCACCACGGGGGAGGAACTGTTACACGAGACTCGATTGTGGAGGATATCATGTTACAGATTTAGGATGCTACTGTTACAGTATTCCTGGATAACGTTACAGCATACGGAGGATAATAATCGCTGTCGGTGTTTTGTTTGCCAAAGAAATGGTAAAGATTTATCTCTTTTTTGCAAAAGTAAAAATTGTTTTTCTATGGTATGTACGTCTGTTGAGACATGGTTTAATCTGCGAAACATAGTATATTGATGTCGATCAAGCGTTTAATGACAAACAAAATTCGAGATTTTGATAGAAAGTTATCTAAAAGAAGTTGATTAAAATATATTTCAACCATATTTTATGCTCATTTGCATCGATAAAAATCCTCTTTTAGGCATGCACTTGTAATACGAGGTAGAAAAATCACTGTGGGTCTAATTTTTCGTGGTTTTATAAATGTTACAGTTTAGCTGGATATGTTACAGTTGTGGGGTGCTACCTCTGGATGTGTTACAGATTTAGGATGATGCTTTTTGGAATACATTTTGATAATATACAATACCAGGATAGCAAATAAAATTTAGATATAATGAATTAGTCGGGATTTTTTGTAAGATGTAACAAATATATTATGCCGAGTGCATTTTTTTCTAATTTCGAAATTCTAAATCAGCATCTATATATAATAAAATGATATAAACAGTTTCAATGGAAAGCTAGTGTTCTATATCCAATATATATACTGAAACTGAAACTGCTTTATTTGATTAAACGCCTATTTTTACACATAGTATATTCACCGGCGTTGTACATTAAATTATACCAGATTTATATAGCGCCAAAGGCGCTTTACAGACACAGAGCGATCTGACCAGAGGGACAGAGTGAGACAAAGCCCCCACGACAGAGAGATCATAATCAGATACAGGCTTATCCGGCTAACTTAGCCTAGCTCGTTTCGAATAGACAGCCTGGTTCTTTAACGTGCCCATTGTATAGCACTGATACACGCAAGGATTGCCTGGGTTCCTGACCAGTACACCTCTAGTTGGGTGGGAAACACTGAAAAGCGTTTCTGAAAATTCCCGAGTAGCTGCCGGGGATCGAACCCCGACCTCAGGATTGGAAGGCCAGTGTGCAAACCACTGAGCTATCCGTCCACCCATAATAATACCATAATCACCAATTCGCATTGAATCGTCGTTTGCACTTTAATAGGCTGTTCTTTTATAAATAGTACTTGTTTATGCTACATGTGCTATGCTAGCAAACGATGTGTCCTAGCTTCTGAAGAGCTTGGCAAATGCGTGTCTTTAACAACGATTTCAATTGCTAATACGCTTAAAAGAAAATATCCTCTCGGAATCGGTAATGGAGAACTTAAGAAATTAATTCTAACGACAACTCGCACATGTGCAATAAAACTTTATTTCAAATAACAAAAGATTCTTTTTTGTTAAACATGTAAATAGAGGATATTTGTTTGTTTGCAGTGACATATCGAAATATATCATCACCGATAAGGGAGACAATTCTGATATTTTCACGAAGGCCACCTGAGTGAAAATATCAGAATTGTCTCCCTTATCGGTGATGATATATTTCGATATCTCACTGCAAACAAACAAATTTTCTTTTTATTTTATGCTAGTTTGTGAAGATCAACGAATTTTCTGTTTATTACGTGCATAAATGTTCATATAAATCCAACATTTCATGACGAAATTCGGATTTATTTAAGCTACCGTGTTACATATGATACAACCGCTAAATTACCATGGACACTTAGGCACATTAATATCGAATATTGGTGATTAGGTTCATTAAATCAACACGACGCCATTTTGTTTTTAAAAACAAAAACTGCATTTAAATATTTTGTGTAAAAATACACAGTCCGCGGCTAACAGAGACATTGACAAATGCCGGTAGTTATGTAGAAGCATATTTAAAACTTTTCGGGTCAATCCGTCAATTGCTTTGTTTACCAAAACACACGCTGAAGGTCAGATTAAAAAAACAACACGAAAAATCTAAACAACTGTTGAATATGCGTAAGTCCTTGGAAAATCAAGCTGCAGAATTAAATATCATCATGGATTCAATAGAAATAGCTAGGAAATATTGATCTAGGAGCTGCATAGCATAACAAAATGGATGGAAGTTGGAACACAACTGGCTGGGCTTGGAGTTGGAGTGGGAAAGTACTTCGACGAAAATGCTGGCATATTACGTAAGGTTGAGTTGATGTCTTGTGATAATTAACTAAGACAACAACCAGCTAAATGTGCTGTCGCCAGTAATATCTACCACACGATAGTGAACCAATGGAAAAAAGTAGAGGAAACACATCTGTAGCTACATGAATGACAAGACCTAGCAACCAAGCTGACAAAGGTAGCATTATTTCTTTTGCAAATTTAATTATATAGCTAGCCTGTTCTATATAGGATTGTCTAGCAGTTCATGACTCGTGTATGGCTTGAGTATTAGTATAATCCAGTAATTTTAAAGGCAGGCAAAGGGAGGTAATTAAAGAATATATTTCAAGGGAGATAATTTATCTGGGAAAAAAAAGAAGTTCGGCACTGTGAGTGATATCGATTTATATCTCACTGCTATTTTCCAGTATTTCACCAATAAGCATAAAATAAACGTGTTTACTGTTGGAACAATCATCGAATCATAGTCTGCTTGCAGGCGCGTAGCTGCCTACAAGCAGATATGCCTCTGCGCAATGAAGATCTGGCAAGCATGCACAATCAAGCATGCACAATCAAATAGGCTAATCTGAAGCATTGAATCTGTTTGGTCACAGTAAGAAGCCTATATCATTTAACAGGATTTTATACGGAATTCATTGTTAAAATGTATAATGTTTAAGGATTTTCATTAAAAAATATATGCATCTTTGTCTTTGTGTGTATGCCGGTGCCAGGGGCTTTTCAGGACTGTGCGCCATTAGAAGGCATGTCTCAGGACTGTAATGCCCACCATCTGGCATTGTGTAAACGCGAGCACGAGCACATTAAATTCGGGATGTTCAAAAATTAGGAGTTACCTTTTAACCATAGTAACTCGCTCTCTTCTTAGATTTGAACGAAAGTAATCTATGTAAATGTAAATAAAGAAACACTTAGAACATTTTTCGATTTCGCTCCGCGATATCTTTGGTGATTTATTTGAGGTTATGAAAAAAATTAACAACCGATGTATTTAGAGATTGTTCAAACGATCGGTCAATTTGCATGGAAAAGGGATAGGAGATGTGCTCTGCATAACTTGTATCATCAACTGTTCATATGAGATTCTTGACATATCACAACCCACATCTTCTGCTGTTAGATGGAATGTTCTAGTTTTTCTTTCCTGTGTTTTTAAACGTCGTTACAGCAAAGCCACTCTAGTACATGTCTAACTGCTTCAAATGACAAAATAAATGTTGTTTAGCAGTATTTACATCTAACAACAGAATCCTAAAGAAGGAAAAAAAAGTATCATGCTAAATCTGTAACACATTCAGAAGCAGCACCCCACAACTGTAACATATCCTGCTAAACTGCAGCATTCTATAAAACCACGAAATATTAGACCAACAGTAATTTTTCTACCTCGTATTATAAGTCCATGACTGAAGAGGGTTTTAATCAATGCAAATGAGCATGAAATACGGTTGGGATATCTTTTAATCAATTTCTTTTACATAATTTTCTATCAAAGTTTCGAATTTTGTCATAAAACGCTTGATTGACATCAATATACTGTGTTTCGCAGGTTAAGCCATGTCTCAACAGATGTGCATATCATTGATATAGAAATACAATTTTTATTTTTGGAAAAAGAGATAAATCTTTACCACATCTTTGGCAAACAAAACACCGACAGCTATTATTATCCTGCGAATGCTGTAACGTTATCCAGGAATACTGTAACAGTAGCATCCTAAATCTGTAACATGATATCCTCTACAACCGAGTCTCGTGTAACGGTTCCTCCCCCATGTTCACAAACTATCCAAATTCGTGCAAAATAAGTAGTCACAAAAGTATTTCTTATTTTGATCAACTCGGTGTTTGAGACAGTGAACCTTTAGTCTCATGAAAATATCTGCTATGACTATAACGTGAAATTTAATTGATCTCACGATAACGTGAGGTATAAAAGAAAGTTTGGAGACCAGTCTTATATTACTGCATTGTCATTGGTCAATTTCGTGGTTGACCATAAAATCGGTCAGTTATATGCTGTCCCCGAACTAATTGTTTCTGATGGTATTGCAGTGTAGCTTATATTGACACACACAGTCACAATCTGTTTAGTGGTTATATTTCTATTTAAAAATGACTGTCTTAATAGAAATGTTTGAATACACTAGAAATGTATAACAGGGTTTTGTATCTTTTTTGCTCCAAAAGGATTCAGCTAAACTTGATATGACACTTTCTCCCGCTCTTTCAGATCCTACATCCATTAGCGCCACCACACCTGCGAAGGCTCCCGCACTTTCAGATCCTACATCTCTCAGCGCCACTACTCCAGCGAAGGCTCGTACGGACCCTACATCTCTCAGCGCCACCACTCCCGCGAATCTTATTAAGAGAACTGACTGTGGACGAAGAAAACTTCGCTGCTGAAAGGAAAACGCGAACTAGAAAAACGCAATCAAACAGCACCACGTATATTTTAAATCAAGAAAAATTGACAGTATTTCAGAAGTCAGTAGAAAGTGTTTATGGTCGCATTGTGTTATGTGTAGATACTTTAAAACTTCATTATACATACATTTCTTGAGAAAGTATTAATTCAGTTGAATGTAGTATATGGTTTACTAGTTGTATTTGCCATGGAAACATTTTTTATCCTGAAAAGTAAAAAGTTTCAGTATGTGTGCAGCGGTTTCTTTGCTTAGTGAACTTGTTATCAAAATAAATTTGACTTGAAAATAAAATTTGAAAGACTGTTTGAACAAAATAAATGTATTCTAACGTAATTAAGTAGAATATATGTATTCTAACGTGATTAAGTAGAATATAAGTGCATTTATACATTGTAATATAGAAGCATGTGTATATTGTACCCATACTTTTATGAGTTTTCTACATGAATAAATCAGTCTTTCTAACTTGATGTTTCTTGTAATATGCATATTAAGATTGCTAATGTCACATACAAGACCTTTGCTTGATATTTAGGTAGCATTTTCATTTAGGAAAGAGCAGTCTCAGGTGAGACAAAGGTAAATAAGTTGGCTATTACAAAATGCCTGTTGTTACTAAGAAAAATATTGAGTTGCCATTCATGACTGTAGACCTGTTATGTCTTAAATGTTAGGATCCTGTATATTCTAAGATAGATTTTTTGTCTGACAATATGAACATGTTTTAATTCAATAACCATTCCCAAGAAAGACAGCCACATCTTCCGTCTGTGTGTTTATAGTTGAGGTGAAAAGTAAATCAGAACTTTAAGGTTTTCCACTAATATCCATCTATACCAATACACCATCTGATGTCTTTCAGGCGTTGCAAGGTAATTATATAGGTAACTACAAATTGTTCCTAACAACATTGAGTATTCTATTCTCTACCTCTCATTGCCATCCGTTGTTGTGAAACCCTTTCAGCAGTTATTGACAAAACAAAAATTGAAAGGTAATGGTGGTCATTCATATAAAATAACATTTTATGACATTTTCCAGCAACTGTAAATTATGTGAAAGAAATATTTAAGGAAGAAATATACCCGTTACATAGACTGCTTTTATAAATGTATCATGTATCTTTTTTTATGAAATTTTGTAACTACCGCACTTTAATGTGAAGGTATGTAAAAAGGGTATAATTTCTCGTTTTACATTTGCATTGATAAATGTTAGGATATTTCAACAATCCGTTTAAAACAAGGTGTAGCTTCCAAATTCATTTATCTTCAACCTGTCTTGATAGACACGGGTGTAAATTCTAGTAGTAATTTCGCAAACTAGTATTTCTAATGAATTTCGGCTAAATTAATAACTGTCCTTGCAAATTTTTGACAAGTATTATACACTTGGGTGACAAGCTGATCAGTGTAATAGTGTTGTTATAATAATAGAGTTTGGATATTGTATTCGGCTCGGTCGGGTTTTGCTAGACCGGATCACACAAGGCGCCCAAGCGCCCTGGCAAACTACGAAAGACCAATATAACGTCCCAGATCCAGCTGCTGTTCCTTTTAAATACTGTCTAGATCCCATCATGGGTTCCAGAGTTATGGCTCCTTAAAAGGCCAAAATTTGCTATTTTGGCTTGTGAACACGGTAGAGACAACTTTTTGCAATAGATTTTAATCAAACTTGCACACAATTTGTACTGGCATAATACATATCGTATATCGGTTCCTTTCGAAAACTGGCCAGATCCCATCATGGGTTCCAGAGTTATGGCTCCTTAAAGGGCCAAAATTTGCTATTTTGGCTTTTGCAGCCGTATAGAGACTTCATTAATTTTATGGTTTGATTTAATACAAACAAACTTGCAAAATATTTTTAACAACAATAGATCTTGGATTCCATGACGAATCCGTTAGATCCAATAATATGTTCCGGAGTTACGGCCCCTGAAAGAGCCACAATTTGTTAATTTTTACCCCGTGAACACGACAGAAGTGACATTTTGCATTCAGTTTTAACCACACACACAACTTGGTTTGCTTGTTTGTTTTGGGGTTTAGCGCCGATTTTTCCTAAAAGTATTTCAATCAAGTAACGGTGGTCGGTATTCTTACCAGTGGTTCTGGATTCTCTACAAGTACTAGCCTTTTCCCCCGAAAATAATAATAATATGATAATAATAACATCTTTATTTATAGAAGGTTGCAATGAAGATATAGATCAATACAAAGTACAAATGATACATCTTAATTTTAAATGTGGCCTTCTGAAAAATTTACACTTTCACATAACCTAATTAACATCACATTCATCCTTCATTCTTATACAAATACCCCTTAAAATAGATATTGCTTTTAATGATCCATTTATACAATTTCCATTTAGGCAATCAATTAGTTATAAAAATCAGTTATATTATAATTCAGCTGACATATTTAGGCAGTCAATTGTAAGATATACTTTTTATATTTCTTTTTAAAAAATGTTAGAGAACATGTGGAGCGAATATCATTTGGTATTGAATTCCAAACATTTGCACCATTGTAACAAAGGTTTCTTACCATAATTTTTACGACGTTTAGGTATAACTATGTCATTATGAGCAGCAGATCTTAGATTGTATGTGTCATTGCTGGAAAAGGTTAAAATTTCAGAGATATAGGAATGTGCTAAAATGTTGCAAGCTTTGTAAATAAGACAGCCCCTGTAGAAGTTACATTTTTCATTCTAACACGACCAGCAAATAACCTACAAACATGTAGAGCAAAATCTATCTCTGGTTATTCTGCAATATACCACTCGCGTGCAATGACGTCATCCGATCCAGGTGCGTAGCGCGGTCGTAAAAAGTAGTTACCATTTTTTTTCTAACACTTGATACTAGTATGTCGTGTTAGAATCGAAATAATAAGTTCCCAAGTGTGATTTATCATAGAATAACCCGAGTTTTTCGTTCTTATGCGAAACAATATATCACTCAGGCCTACAGCCTTCGTGATATAGTTTTACGCATAAGAACTCAAAACTCGGGTTATTCTACGATAAACCACGTTTGGGAACTTATTATTTCTTATTCTAACACGACCAGCAAATAACCTACATACATGTGCAGCAAAATCTATCTCGAGTTATTCTGCAATAAACCACTCGCGTGCAATGACGTCATCCGATCAAGGTGCGTAGCACGGTCGTAAAAAGTAGTTACCATTTTTTCGAACACTGTTGATACTAGTATGTCGTGTTAGAATCGAAATATTAAGTTCCCAAGTGTGATTTATCGTAAATAACCCGAGTTTTTCGTTCTTATGCGAAATAATACATCAGTCAGGCCTACGGCCTTCGTGATATATTATTACGCATAAGAACTCAAAACTCGGGTTATTCTACGATAAACTACGTTTGGGAACTTATTATTTCTTAATTATTTTTTTTAAAGAACTCTTATTTCCGTGACACCATACAGTACAACAATAATCAAATATTGACATTATATATGCATTATAGAATAACTTTTTCATTTCATCTGTCAAATAGTATGATATACGTCTCAACAATGCTGCCAAATTCTTCTCATGATTCAGAGGTGAAGGACGAAATTACTCCTGACACAATGTCTATTATCAAATCGTCATGGAGAACATAGGCCTCGCCCGGGGATCGAACTCACAACCCCGCGATCCTTGGATCTGCGCTCTCGTTATTGGGCCAAAATACTGGTTGTATACATGATAGTAACGTGACTTTAACAGTTGATATGAGAAATCTTATATATTTATTCATAATTCATTTTTGGTCGTAGTCTTCGTTCTCAAAGCATACTATATCTTCTCTGCCGCACACATTTCTCAAAAAGTGTACGATAAGTAAACATTCTTTTTATAGTCAGTGCAAAGCTTAAATTCAATTTTTATTGCTGCCTGCGTTTGTAATCTGTTTCTTAATTAATCTTCTTTTAATTTGAGGTCTTCATAGTACTGTTCCCTCATCTCTCGTTATCATATTAAGCAGTGTAAATATTCTGCAACTGATTTTACACTTACATGCGTTATTTTGCTAGGGGTATCATTAATTAATTGCTAGATGTCACAAACTGACATACGGGCCTCAATGTATCTGTGGTTTAAATGCAGGTATTGCATCACCTTTTTGTAAATTTTTGAGATATTGAAGTAAATGCCCGATTTGTCGCATAAAATATCTCTCATGTTTTTCTGTATTTCATAACTTAAATTTTCTATGTAAATTTTTATTAAATTCGGTTCAGTAATAAGAAAGTTGATATTTTATAAACTTCAGTAATTTATTTTTTTATCCCCAAAACCACTATAACGGGCCTTAAATTGTCAATTTCAATCCGCGCCTAAGTAGTCAGATTTCCCGGCTATATCGTGTCTCCCGTGGAAATGCAAATAGTCAGAGTACACGCATATATCGTGAGTCTCATGAAATTAAGTATTTGGCGGGATATTACCCTACAAATAGACTGGACTAGATACGCCTCGTGCACACCACATTCGATATTAGACGAATTTAGAAATTTATGCTCGAGGTAAGAAGTTTATTTGTTAGATTTTTGTATAATTTTTGAATTACGATTTTTATTTAGTAATTTTTTGTTCATTCTGCAGGATTTTGCAACATTTAATTTTCGGCATGTGATTTTGGCTAGTTTCGGTATGTCAAGATAATTTAGTAAAGTTTTCAGGCTTTTGTAAATTATTTCGAAAGAGGAATCTAAAATGTTTCGTTTGTATTGGCTGTAAGATTTGTGCTGAAATTTGTGTAACATGGTATTTGTAAAGTACTCTTTGTCAAAAACATAATTTTATGTCAAACATTTCGTTGTTAATTATGAAACGCCGATACTGCATTGCATTGTAATGTTAAATCTATGTGGCAAGTCTAGTACCATGTATGTAATATGTTATTGTAATTTGAAATTATTGTGTGCTAGTTTATATACATACTATGTCCATTTTGTTGTATGGCATTTGATATTATATTGATACCAGCTATGGTATAACGTTTGATTTGCATTGAATTTTGTTAATTTGTAGTTGTAAATAATAGCTGCAGTTTATCATTTCCGTATCTATACTTTTTCATCATTAAGGTGATGTCACTTTTTGAATTTCCGGTGAATAACAAAAAACCAAAGAATATTCAGTTCTTTCCAAAAACCGTTATATCATGATTCAACCAAATAGTTTCCTTTGTCTACCAGAAAGGAACAATTCTTATATCTTAATATTGAGATTTGATACCTTTATAACAGACAATAAACTAAAACAATAGACATTCATATGTGACGTCGGTGAGCTCAACAAAGCAATTTCAAGCACAAATATTAATGTGGAATATAAAGTAAATTGCACATTACAATATCCGTCCAAGATACTTTCAAAAACAATGCATTTGCAGAATAGAGAGATAAAAATAAGTTTGACAGCTCGCGAAAACTAATGACAAATTTTGACAGGTATATGATGACTAATGACCTAATTATTTTTTTTCTGTTATTTCTAACTTCCAGACTGATTTTCATAAAATGGGTATTCTTTATTGTAGCTTACAACTCATACATTTAAACAATAAAAGAATATATTGTTACCTCACTGTTGTTTTGTCTATCCATCTCTCGTACGAATTCCTATTGTTTCAGTCATTTGTCAGTAATTAGAGCAACTCACAGTGTTGCAATCATACAAAACACATCCCTCGTTTTCACATAGATATTGAGGATTTATCTAATTAGCACATGTATTGGAAACACAATTTCAGTACCGACTGTGTATTGTAATAATGCTAAACTATCTCATTCGTCACGTCTCCTTAACTTTTCATATCTTTTCCATACTTTAACTATGGACTTTTAAGTAATTAATTTTTAGAAATAATGGAAGTAATAAGTGACGTATTTTAATCACGTGACGTATGAACTTAGTAGCACATATATTTTGTATAAGTAGCACGTATTATTTATGGGAGCCTACGGAGGTATGGTGTACCCAAAGGAGCAGTTTTATGCCCTGACTTACTTGTTTTGCTTATGGTGCTTACCATATGTTATATATTTTAGCTTCTTCTACCAGACGACTTTTACCTGGTGATGGTGTCACGACCCGGAAGTACAGTACCCGCGGTTCACTTGTCTTCACTCGCCTGGATGTGGTTTTCCCAGCGCAGAGCTTTCGTCCCATGGCTGTGTCGTAACCCGCAAAGACGATGGTTTTTGTGATCCACTGGATATATTTAAATCCTATTTAGCTAATCGCACACAGACTCTAGAAGTAAAGAAACTGCATTCCAAAAGAATGACAGTACAATCCGGTGTCCCGCAAGGATCCATACTAGGGCCCCTTCTTTTTCTGATATATATCAATGACATGGCGTTAATTTCAAATACTACCAACATTGATCTATATGCCGATGACTCCACCTTACATAAATCCGCCAACAGTATTACAAAAATTCCGTCTGAACTTCAGTATAGCCTAATTAGTGTCCATAACTGGTGTAAAATAAATAACATGTCACTTAATCCTTCAAAAACAAAATGTATGGTATTGAGCACTAGAGTCAAAATAAAACATACTAAAAAACTTGAGTTAATTTTAGACGGTTCGGTCATTGAAAACGTGGTGTCAGAATGTTCTAGGTGTATATATCGATGAAACTCTGTCTTGGCAATCCCACGTTAGTACCATGGCCAATAAACTAAACTCAAAAATTGCTCTATTTAGAAGAATTGCATTTTTCTTAACAGATGAGATGAAACTATTGTATTACAATGCATATATTATGTCAACCATGGAATATTGTTGCAATGTCTTGGGACTTTGTCACAAATCGGACACTGATAAAATTACATCTTTGCAGAGACGCGCTATGAAAATAATTACAGAATCAAAGTGTAGCAACTTTGATGAAGTATTAAGAAATTCAAAACTTCTATCTTTTGAGAACAGGTGCAAATACCATATTTCATTATTAGTGTACAAAAGTAAAACAGGGGATTGTCCTATATACATTTTAGATTTACTACATTTTGTTCATAATGATCATTACAGTCTGCGCTCAACCGAAAACATGGATCTTTCTATTGTTAAACCTAAAACG
The DNA here is from genome assembly GCF_021730395.1 of Mercenaria mercenaria. Taxonomy (NCBI): domain Eukaryota; kingdom Metazoa; phylum Mollusca; class Bivalvia; order Venerida; family Veneridae; genus Mercenaria; species Mercenaria mercenaria. Next base: position 65,929,347 of record NC_069376.1, on the reverse strand, counting down.
AACTACCTGAAACAAACATTTAGCTACAAAGCTGCACAAATATGGAATTCACTTCCTTCTTACATTAAACTTCATAATAACAATATAACTACTTCAAGCATGATTTAAAGAATTTTCTCTTGTTACAATAGTTTTTAGCAATTAATTACTTGTAATTACAAGAATTTTGTTGAATTGATGTTACTGAATTCGTTTCCAATAATAATAATAATATTCATATTATCTTATTATTCAAATCTGGAACTACTTATTATTTTATGGGACAGACTTCCTTTTTTGTACATCTTAATTGTCATGTATAATCTTTGTGACGCATGGTAATTGTTTTAAAACATAGTTATTGTTACATTACGTTTATTTAAGACTTCTTTAATTTGAGATGTGTTTGTCGAGAAAATTTAAGTAATTCTGATATGTGTATTTTTGTATAAATATTTATTTATAAATTGACTGTATGATTGTGTGAATGTTGAAGGCCATACTGGAAATAAATTGTATTGTAATGGAATTCTCCCTTACAAAATGAACGTCATGAAATTATGTGACAAATAAACATTTAGCATACAAGTAACTGCTGAACTAGAGTAATTTAACTTAATACAAGGACTGTTTTCAATATTTAAAGTGTTTATATACGTCATACCTAAGTAACTTTCCTTCAAATGGACTGTTTCCTACAAAGATTCTTCATAAAAATTAGAATGTTATCATTGTTGACATTTCTCCTTGTGAGAGAGTACTCTACATTAGGATACGTAACTCTTGTCATAATTAGTACAGGAGGCAGATGGTTCTTCTAACGAATAAATTAATTACTCCCTGACACGTACAGGAAGAGATTTTTACCACATCAGACTATCTACAGACGTATTGGAACATTTCTGACGATGCTGCCTTGTGCCATTTACGGTATTTAAAAATGGCGGACACAGAACTTTGGACTACTTCTACCTTTTTAGGGTCCGGCTTTTCGTGAATGTATCTTTGTTATGAATGAAACTTTTAGGGATTCATATTTATGCTTAAATAACTTAAAGCCTGATGTAAGCCGGATATTTCACATCAATTCTAACATTTTACTATGTATGTACTATATATTGTTAGCGTAACAAATTTCGTCTACATGTATCACTACGCTCAGCGTATAATGCTCCGGCTTTTTGTCGATATGTTATTTCATAATGTATATCATGTATAATTATGTGGCTTTTCTTTTAAGCCGTGCTTGTAGTACTCGAGCCTGAAATGTAATGCACTTTTATTGTTCTCATTGTTAATTGTTGCTTTGGGCGTATCACATTACCTAGTCTTAAGCCGGGATTTTCATTGGTCAAAGCCGTTGCCATTGGCACTCCAAAGGCTATAAATACGGGTGTCTGCGTTCAGTCGGTATCTTCTTCTCAACCGTAAAACCTTGAGAAGTAAAACTCACAGACGAGACATTTCTATTCAGAAATACATTTTCTATTAAGAAAAACATAAAAAGCTCTTTAGCAAGGTAAAAGAAACACTTATTAGGCAGTCTTAACTTTATTTTAAAGAGCAGAAAGTCAAATTCATAGAATAGGCACTTTTAGCCTTACAGAACAACAACAACAACAACAATATTATGAAGTAAATACAAAACCATGTAAAACCGAACCTTGCAGTATGCCTAGTCTGAACTACCACGTTATGGCAGAACCAAAGAGATGCATTGGTCTCCGTAATTCTACTTATATTCACATATTATAATGCTTTGTACTGATGTAGATTCTATATATAACTGCTTTGACTGAAGAAGATCCCATTGCATAGGCCTAGGTCCTCCATTGTTAATCTATGACGATGTATTTATTTCTCCGGTGTAATATCATTTCTACGATGCCATATTGTCAACTTCTGGAACGTACTTTTGTGTTATGTTTACAAGCGTTACACGATTATTATGATGTCGCAATATTAAAGAGCTATTTTTAACCGTTCATCCGAGTTCCTGTGGTAATTTGAAGGTATTGATGTAAACCAGAAAGGAGTACCGGTATATATGCACTTCATCTAAACTGATGGTGATGTATGTATACTGGTTATCATTATGGTCCGATATCCTGACTAGATAGGACCGAAAAGGTATTCCCAAGGTATATGATATATATATTGACGCATCTACAGAGATTGTCCAATATCGACGCATCCAAAGAGATTGTCCAATATCGACGCATCCAAAGAGGTTGTCCCAGGTATATATTTCAACGCATCTGGTGTTAATCGCAACATACACTTGTATTTGCATGCTTTATCAAGGGTAGATGTTGATGTGCAAATACCAGTTATTACTAAATAGATCGGTATCCTGATTAATAAGGATGTGCAACTACCCAGGGGGTAGGTCCTTACAACTTGGTGTCAGAAGTGGGATACCTTTTCTTTTAAGGTATCCATGAGACGAACACATCCTGGTGGAATGGAGCGAATACCAGATGGTCAAGAATTGGACACGAACTCCATAGAAGTTCAAGATGTATATTAACTATACCTTTTTACTTTTAGACATATGAAGATGGCATCATATGCAGATACACTAGTTTGGCAATCGAAGACCTATGCAATGGTAGTTTTTTTATTTTGTCTGTATCATAGGACCCTTGACACAGACTACTAATCTATTTATTCTTTTATATTTGTAAATAGCAAACATGACTGATTCCGATTCCGAAGTACAGTTCAATATTTTGAGGAATGGGGACGATATACCTGATCGTACACAGAATGATGACAGTGCAAATGAAGTGGACCAAGTGGCCTACTACACTATGCCGTCAGCATCAGATACAGACGTAGATGATGAGGTACAAGATTTAACTAGACAAGGAAATAGTAGTAATGTTCCGCAGGATAACAATGTCAATAGTAACAAAGCTGGAAGTGGAGATATACCAGATGATGAGCAGTACATAATACACCGACAGAGTAATGTTGAAAACCGCAGAACTAGACGCAGAGTAAACTTTGACAAACATGATGACAATATTAACGATATTGACGATACAAAAACAGTTGCACTTGACAGAAGACAGAGAAGACGTGGGACCACATCAAGGTATACAAACAACCGACAGCAATATAGTGACTCTGACGAAAGTGAAGACGACGATGGTCAGGCTTTACAGAGACCATGTAGAGTGAATCAACAACAGAAGGTAAGACGTGGCCCTAGTATCATTGAAGAAGGTAACTACAGAGGTTTCAATGATGGTTATGAACCAGATAGAGAAAATGATGTTCTTATCCGCAGAGAAAATTCAAAGAGAAACAGGTAACATCTTCCTGTAATTAAACCTGGAATATATGATGGTACTGAAGATTGGGAAAGTTATTTTTCACATTTCTTAAATTGTGCCGACCTTGGTAAATGGTCAGATGAAGAAAAAGCACTTACTTTGGCATCTTGTTTGAAGGGTTCAGCAAGAACGTTTTATTTAGGACTGCGAACAAGAGAGCAAAGACTGTATGTAGTCTTGGTGCAGAAACTATCAGAACGATTTGGAAGTACTAGACAACAGACCAGATATTTAACCAAATTTGAAACTAGAAGGCGTAATCTAGGAGAAACTGTCGCATCTTACGGAGATGATTTGAGACTTTTAGCACGAAGAGCTTACCCCGACCTTGGAACAGAGGCACAAGAGTCCCTTGCCCTTCATCAGTTTTACAAGAATATAAGCCCTGATCTGAAGTATAGATGTATGGACAGAAATTGCAACACAATTGAACAAGCCGTAGAAATTGTAGAAAGATATGAATCAATCTTAGGAGTTGATGACAAAAAGAGGTCAACTGTACGTAATATTACAAACACTGGCAAGGCAAGTACTTTTTCAACAACAAAGGGGGCTAATAGCAACATTACTATAGAAGGTGAGATAATGAACCAAATGCAAAACATCCTGAGCCGACTTGACAAAATGGAGACAAAGATAGAGAAGGTGGGTACGAATGAGAAAGATGACAGACGCAGGGGTGACCGTTATGAACGAAGGTTTTCTGGTTGTTTCTTATGTAAGGGTATGGACCATTATGCAAGGGATTGCCCAAAACGTGGACAGAAGTCGGAAAACTTCAGACCGCTAGCTTGAGTGGCCAATGGTTAGTGGATGATGTAAGGCCAAATGATGTAATAAATTTGTATACAGACAAAGAAAAAAGAGTTGGACATTTGCTTGATTCGGGTATATGGGACAATGGTCTTTATACATGTTGTTCCGTGTTTGGTAAACAAATTAATATGTTGGTTGATAATGGTTCATCTGCTACGCTGCTTTCAAGACGTGTATACATGTCAATAGAGTCTGGAAAGAGGCCAGAGCTTAGTCAGATAAACAACACTATGCAAGGTGCAAATGGTCATGGTATTGAAATTTTTGGAAAGATTAATGCAATGCTTGAGTTAGGTCAAGGAAGGTTTCAGGCATCTATTATTATATGTGATATAGTCCCAGATGGTATTCTTGGACAAGATTTTCTTCTTCGCAATGCTTCCAATATTGATTACAGGAAATCAACTATATACACAGATCAAACGCCCATTAGCTGTTGGATAGGTGGACAAGCTGAAGCACGATGCAGAGTAATAACGTACCAAGAAGTCACAATACCACCGTCATCACTTTTTAAGGCGCTAGTGGAAATAGAGAATGCCAGAACATTAGCTGATCTAGCTATTATGTGTGCATCTAAGTCTCTGGTAAACGGGAAGTCAACTATAGCTGTTGAAGGAGTTCTACAACCCCATACTGAAAATCCAAGTGTTTTCCTGGTAAATACGAGTGACACAGAAATTAGAATACCAAAGAATGTACCTGTTGGCATCTGTGAATCATACTATGAGACAAAGGAGTTACCCAAATATAACAACAGAAACATAAATCTAAGTGACAAAGAAAAGACAGGACCAGACAAAATGCCGGAGTACCTTCAAGATCTTTTTGACAGAAGTAAAACAGAACTGACAGAAGAACAGGCTGAGAAACTTGCTGACTTACTGATAAGGTACCAACATATTTTTGCAAAATCATCTGATGACTTAGGAATGAACACATCTGTACAGCATAGAATTAACACAGGTTCGGCAACGCCTATACGCCAACCACCAAGACGTCAACCATTAGGCAAAAGAGAAATAGAAAAGCAAGAAGTAAACAAGAGCACCGCCTTGCGGGTGCTGACGCTCATCTGATTTTTTTTTGTATAATAGAAATATTGTCCTACCCATGATTTTCTAAGTCTAAAAAGGGCCATCATTCTTGCAAAAAGCAGGATAGAGTTATGTTTCTTGATGTACAGTGTCCACTTATGATTGTGAAAAACTGTTGCAAGTTTTAAAGCAATAGCTTTGATAGTTTATGAGAAAAGTTGCCTTAAACATAATACTCAACCAAGAAAATGATTTTCTAAGTCCAAAAGGGGCAATAATTATTGCAAAAAGCAGGATGGAGTTATGTTGCTTGCTGTACAGGGTCAGCTTATGATGGTGAACAAGTGTTGCAAGTTTCAAAGCAATAGCTTTGATAGTTTAAGAGAAAAAGTTGACCTAAACATAAAACTTAACCAAGAAATCTGATATTTTCTAAGTCCAAAAGGGGCCATAAATCTTGCAAAAAGCAGGATGGAGTTATGTTTCTTGCTGTACAGGGTCAGCTTATGATGGTGAACAAGTGTTGCAAGTTTTAAAGCAATAGCTTTGATAGTTTAGGATAAAAGCTGACCTAAACATAAAACTTAACCAAGAAAACTGATTTTCTAAGTCCAAAAGGGGCAATAATTCTTGCAAAAAGCAAGATGGAGTTATGTTTCTTGATGTACAGGGTCAGCTTATGATGGTGAACAAGTATTCCAAGTTTCAAAGCAATAGCTTTGATAGTTTAGGAGAAAAGTTGACCTAAACATAAAACTTAACCAAGAAATCTGATATTTTCTAAGTACAAAAGGGGCCATAAATCTTGCAAAAAGCAAGATGGAGTTATGTTTCTTGATGTACAGGGTCTGCTTATGATGGTGAACAAGTGTTGCAAGTTTTAAAGCAATAGCTTTGATAGTTTAGGATAAAAGCTGACCTAAACATAAAACTTAACCAAGAAAACTGATTTTCTAAGTCCAAAAGGGGCAATAATTCTTGCAAAAAGCAAGATGGAGTTATGTTTCTTGATGTACAGGGTCAGCTTATGATGGTGAACAAGTATTCCAAGTTTCAAAGCAATAGCTTTGATAGTTTAGGAGAAAAGCTGACCTAAACATAAAACTTAACCAGGCAACGCCGACGCAGACGCCGACGCCGACGCCGACGCCGACAACCGCTCAAGTGATGACAATAACTCATCATTTTTTTTCAAAAAATCAGATGAGCTAATAAAATGTTAGAAATAGGCGTTATCGAGCCTTCGACGAGTAGCTGGTCTTCTCCAATAGTCTTAGTAACAAAGAAAGATGGTTCAACACGCTTTTGTGTCGATTATAGAAAACTGAATGTCGTCACCGTTAAAGATGCGTACCCTATACCCCGTGTTGATGAATGTTTAGATGCTCTTTCAGGTTCCAAGTGGTACAGTTGCATGGATTTGAATAGTGGTTTTTGGCAGGTTGGATTAGACCCTGATGATATGCACAAAACAGCATTTTCTACATGCCTTGGATTATACCAGTTTTCAGTTATGCCATTCGGATTAGCCAACTCGCCATCTACATTTGAGCGTCTGATGGAGAAGGTTCTCAGAGGCCTTCACTGGGAGGAGTGTTTGGTATATATGGACGATATCATTGTTCCAGCAAAAACATTTGAAGAGGAATTAGAAAGGTTGGAACATGTTTTCCACAGACTGGAAGAGGCCAATTTAAAGCTTAAACCATCAAAATGCGTGTTCTTTAGAAAAAGTGTCAAGTTTCTTGGTCATGTAGTTTTAGAGAATGGTGTTGAAACAGATCCTGACAAACTTGAAGCTGTAAAGGACTGGAGTCGCCCGACAAGCAAAAAGCAAGTGAGAAGTTTTCTCGGTTTATGCTCATATTATAGACGTTTTGTTCATGACTTTGCTTCAATTGCCAGACCTTTGCACAAACTCTGTGAAAAGAATGTAAAGTACCAATGGTCAGATGAGGCTGAAGAAGCATTTAGAAGACTGAAAGCAGCACTTACAACTTCTCCTGTATTAGCATATCCAAAACTTGGACAACCATTTATTTTAGACACTGATTCTAGTGAATTTGCATCAGGAGCCGTGCTGTCACAAGAGTATGATGGGACCGAGCGAGTAATAGCATATATGAGCAAAAGTCTGAATGTTCATGAAAGGGCATATTGCGTAACAAGAAAGGAATTGCTGGCAGTTGTTGTAGCACTCAAGAAATTTCATACATACCTTTACGGTCAGAAGGTTCTCTTGCGTACTGACAATTCGGCTGTAAGCTGGATGAAAAACCTGAAGACACCTACAGGACAAATGGCAAGATGGATTCAAGAGCTAGGTGTTTATGACCTTACAATAGTTCACCGGAAGGGAAAGAAACATTCAAACGCCGATGCTCTATCGAGGGTACCATGCAAGGTGTGTCACAAGTATGCTGCTAAACCAGAAGACATTAAAGAAATTGAAGAGCTCGAGCAATGCTCAAATGACTCAGATTTCCATGCTTTGGCTAGCAATCATCTGAGGGTAGTCACTAGATCACAGACAGAAACAAAACATATGCCAGAATTGTTAGATGGGTGGGATTCTCAAACACTACGACAGGAACAGATCAATGATGACGACATTGGTCCAATCTACAACTTAATAGAGAGTCAACAAGACAAGCCTGCCTGGCGGGACATATCAGACGCTTCACCACATACGAAAATATTATGGGCGCAATGGAACAGACTTTCAATCAATGCAGGTATGTTATACCGTACAATAGAAACTGCTCAGAGGAAATCTATACAGCTGATAGTACCTGAAAAGTATAGAAATGAAGTCATTACACTCAACCATGACATACCTACTGCAGCTCATTTAGGACAAAAGCCTACACTGAAGAGAGTACAACAAGACTTCTTTTGGCCAGAAATGAAAACCGACGTTCAAAACTATTGTCAACGCTGTGACATATGTAGTGCAAGAAAACCAAGCAGAGCATCAAACAAGGCTCCTCTCGGTAAGCGCATCACAGGTGGTCCAATGGAAAAGGTGTCAATGGACATACTGGGTCCATTTGTAATATCAGAGAAAGGAAACAGGTATGTCTTGGTGATGTGTGATGAATTCACAAAATGGACAGAGGCCGTAGCCCTACCAGATCAAGAAGCTCTTACAGTAGCAAAAGCGTTTGTTAACGAATTCATATGCAGGTTTGGAACACCGTTACAACTTCATACAGACCAAGGCAGGAACTTTGAGTCCAACCTATTTAAACAGATGTGTGACCTGTTTAAAATTCATAAGACAAGAACTACAAGCTTCAGACCGCAAGCCAATGGTACAGTCGAACGGTTCAATAGAACTCTTACAACTATGTTGGCAGCATACTGCCAGTCGAACCAAAAGCTATGGGACGTTCATCTTCCACAGGTGATGATGGCTTACCGAGCTACTGAGCATTCTACTACAAATATTTCACCAAATATGATGGTACTGGGACGCAATGTCATTTTACCCAGCCAAGCTGTTATTGGGAGACCAGATATGGAAAAGATAGATGAATTAGATAGCAATGAGTATGTATCTGATCTACAGGACACACTTCGTGATTGTCACAACATAGCAAGAAGAAAACTTAAAAAACAAGCAAAATACAGGAAGAAATACTATGATTCCAAAGCCAAATCCAGGAGACTAGAAGAAAACCAGCCTGTCTGGTTGCATGATACAACTAGAAAGCCAGGTGTGTGTAACAAACTTACAAACAATTGGAAAGGTCCGTATCTAGTGGTGAGACGACTTGATGATTTGACGTACCTGATTCGCACTTCAACTAAAATGGTACCGAAGGCGGTACACATTGATAGACTTCTTCCCTACCGAGGCACAAATCTACCACGGTGGATTCGAGACTTGAAACAGATTACTTGAACAGACATGAGGCAGAAGACAAAATGATGATACTTACTGTTGCAAGCTTTAGTTGCCTTATATTTTTCTTATATATATGCTCTAAATGATATGGTTTTAACTCGCCTATGTTTCATACGCTTGGTAGCGTACGGTGATTTAAAGGCTGATGTTGGATTCGCCTTTGTGTTTCATATATTTGGAATATATGAGTAACAGAGCCCAGGGTGGGTTCTGTGTCATTTATGTATATTGGAAATATACATGTGTTAGTCTTTACTTGTTGCGCAAAAGTAAGACTGTTAACTTACCTCACGGTTGTGATAGGTTGGGTAGATGAGGTAACCATAAACTCTTAGATGATATATACAAGTCTTAACATCATTAGTTATAGCAGCGGAAATATTTTCGACGTTTATAGGCGACGCGTATTTTTCGTTTCCTGCGAAACTGCTTCGGTAGCACACTTCAGTCAATAAACGTCCAGCGAATCCATAACAATAATACCAATCTAAACCATTTGGATGACAGAGTCAGTGACCATAAAGGCCTATGCAATGTGGATCCTTTAATGAGTAAAGGATGGCCCAAGTAACAAAGTTCTTTTACCACTATATTTTCAGTATGGTACTCAACTGCTGGTCGTGTGGCCTAGGGTTTCCAAACAAGGACCGCTTGAGGAACCACTTTATGAGTAAGCCTCATCGCTTTTTGGAGGTCGTCTGTGCGTGGTGCTCTGCCAGAATTAGAAGACCGATAGATCTGCGTGCACACATTGTCTCCAAGCATCGAGCTGTGGCGAAAGAGCATGGAAATGACTTTCCATCAGTTGGAGAAGCGTTCTACGCAGCGGTTGAACCTAGGGCCTTCCGGACATGTATGAAAGGAGTCCCTGTCGAGTCTCCAAGCGTCCTGATCATGAAGGAGCAGCTTTTGAAGGGTAACGCTCGAACACCTGACGAGTGGCAGCGAGGTTGGGAGAGGCATGGTCCCCACTCTACAGTAAGATACAGCACCACTGAAGTCAGTAAGCCAGAGGCTGGATCTTACTCTCCAACAAAGCCTGAGATTTGGACGGTCCAGTCAGTAGAAATTGGAGGCTTCGTTTCCAAGGTAGTTGCATATGGTGGAAGTGGGCTGCATCATCGTCTTACCCTGGAAAGTGTGGAGCAAAGGTGCCGGGACAGACTGATGAGAGTTATGGGAGCGATCAGGGAGATACCAAACCTCCAGCCCAAGCAGTGGTCAACATCTGAAGTAACACCGGAAGTGGGCAAGATCCTCAAGGCGGTTGGACTCGAGGGGATGACGGTGATAAAAACTGAGGTCAACCGTTGGAAGCCGGCAGACTTGAGCTCCAGCCCACCTAGAAAAAGGCTAGCGTTGTCACCTGCATTATCCTTCACATCACCAATGCTGTCTATGCCGCCTCTTCTTTCTCCTTTGCATGAGCCGGACCTGGACTACAGTTTCAGTGAGTCAGAGTCTCCTGATGCCACCACTACGACCTCTACAGCAACCAACACTTCATCCATCACTACATCTAGTACTTTAACTACTGCTCTCACAGGAACAACTGCCACGGGTACAACAATGTCTTCTTCATCAGCTGCGTCCACATCATCGTCTGGTACCACACAGTCATCTTCTTGTGTAACGTCTTCTGTGTGTTCATCCGTCTCTACTTCAAGCACTTCAACCACTGCTCTCTCAGGATCGACTTCTTCAAGTATGACGATGTCTTCTCCATCAACTACATCCTCATCATCCTCTGGAACCACTCAGTCATCTTATTGTACAACGTCTCCTTCTGTCTGTTCATCCATATCTGCCGTCTTCTCAACTTCTGGTACTACTGGGCTACTGACCACAGCTACTTCTACAGTTACTACTACAACAACCGTGTGCTCTTCTTCATCATCTGGAACAACACCCCGTACTTCATCAGTTAGACAGAAGTCTGTAACTTCCACTGTTTCATCATCATCTGTTTCTGGCAAGAAGACCGAAGTCATTTCTTCCATGGACAGCGCTTCAGGACTTTTCCTTCCTACTGTCTTTCTGCCAAGATTATCTTCCTCAGTTTTCCTACCAAATGATGTGACGAAGGAACCAGAAATTTATACTGCCACTCCTACTACCACAGATTCCGACGGTGAGATACCTACTGCTGAGTTAGCATCTCTTCTTCTTCTTTCTGGTGAGATGCCGCTTTTCCCTCCTGCCCGACGTGACTGGGACACTGCACCATCCATCGACTTACCAATACCAGGACCAATAAGAACTTGGCCAACTGCCGACTGGAGAACCCTCTCACCCGACAACCGCCTTCTTATGTGGCAGACAGTTTCTACATCATTAGCTGTTCAATGGGACATGCCTTTTGACCGAAGCTTCATCATGGATGCCTTCCAGTTTCTCGCCCTTCCAGGAACGAAGGAGTCTGATCTTACTTCAGCTGAATCCCGTCTTCGTCATGCAAACTTCTCCATTGTAAGGAAAATTTCTCAGAAGAAACCCGTCACTGGATCCATTTCTCTTATCGCTATCTACGAGTCCGGATATCCAAACAGTTTCAGTGCACAGCCAGGACCTTATCGCGACTTCCTTGCCAGCTTGAGCCATATTCCAGTTCGAATATGAACATTTCAGCCTGAAATAAAAGTTTTAAAGGCGACGTAATTTATTACGTAGTAACATTATCAAGTATTATTATGGACTTTGTCAGATACAGGAGTATCTAGTTCTTTAAGGTGGGGAGCGTGTAATGGAATTCTCCCTTACAAAATGAACGTCATGAAATTATGTGACAAATAAACATTTAGCATACAAGTAACTGCTGAACTAGAGTAATTTAACTTAATACAAGGACTGTTTTCAATATTTAAAGTGTTTATATACGTCATACCTAAGTAACTTTCCTTCAAATGGACTGTTTCCTACAAAGATTCTTCATAAAAATTAGAATGTTATCATTGTTGACATTTCTCCTTGTGAGAGAGTACTCTACATTAGGATACGTAACTCTTGTCATAATTAGTACAGGAGGCAGATGGTTCTTCTAACGAATAAATTAATTACTCCCTGACACGTACAGGAAGAGATTTTTACCACATCAGACTATCTACAGACGTATTGGAACATTTCTGACGATGCTGCCTTGTGCCATTTACGGTATTTAAAAATGGCGGACACAGAACTTTGGACTACTTCTACCTTTTTAGGGTCCGGCTTTTCGTGAATGTATCTTTGTTATGAATGAAACTTTTAGGGATTCATATTTATGCTTAAATAACTTAAAGCCTGATGTAAGCCGGATATTTCACATCAATTCTAACATTTTACTATGTATGTACTATATATTGTTAGCGTAACAAATTTCGTCTACATGTATCACTACGCTCAGCGTATAATGCTCCGGCTTTTTGTCGATATGTTATTTCATAATGTATATCATGTATAATTATGTGGCTTTTCTTTTAAGCCGTGCTTGTAGTACTCGAGCCTGAAATGTAATGCACTTTTATTGTTCTCATTGTTAATTGTTGCTTTGGGCGTATCACATTACCTAGTCTTAAGCCGGGATTTTCATTGGTCAAAGCCGTTGCCATTGGCACTCCAAAGGCTATAAATACGGGTGTCTGCGTTCAGTCGGTATCTTCTTCTCAACCGTAAAACCTTGAGAAGTAAAACTCACAGACGAGACATTTCTATTCAGAAATACATTTTCTATTAAGAAAAACATAAAAAGCTCTTTAGCAAGGTAAAAGAAACACTTATTAGGCAGTCTTAACTTTATTTTAAAGAGCAGAAAGTCAAATTCATAGAATAGGCACTTTTAGCCTTACAGAACAACAACAACAACAACATTATGAAGTAAATACAAAACCATGTAAAACCGAACCTTGCAGTATGCCTAGTCTGAACTACCACGTTATGGCAGAACCAAAGAGATGCATTGGTCTCCGTAATTCTACTTATATTCACATATTATAATGCTTTGTACTGATGTAGATTCTATATATAACTGCTTTGACTGAAGAAGATCCCATTGCATAGGCCTAGGTCCTCCATTGTTAATCTATGACGATGTATTTATTTCTCCGGTGTAATATCATTTCTACGATGCCATATTGTCAACTTCTGGAACGTACTTTTGTGTTATGTTTACAAGCGTTACACGATTATTATGATGTCGCAATATTAAAGAGCTATTTTTAACCGTTCATCCGAGTTCCTGTGGTAATTTGAAGGTATTGATGTAAACCAGAAAGGAGTACCGGTATATATGCACTTCATCTAAACTGATGGTGATGTATGTATACTGGTTATCATTATGGTCCGATATCCTGACTAGATAGGACCGAAAAGGTATTCCCAAGGTATATGATATATATATTGACGCATCTACAGAGATTGTCCAATATCGACGCATCCAAAGAGATTGTCCAATATCGACGCATCCAAAGATGTTGTCCCAGGTATATATTTCAACGCATCTGGTGTTAATCGCAACATACACTTGTATTTGCATGCTTTATCAAGGGTAGATGTTGATGTGCAAATACCAGTTATTACTAAATAGATCGGTATCCTGATTAATAAGGATGTGCAACTACCCAGGGGGTAGGTCCTTACAGTATAATATCTGTATTTGTACATTTAGTATGTAACCTTCAGAAAATAAAGTTATTATTATTATTATTATTATAAGTCAGCTCAGGGATGCAATCACCTACCATCATAGGGAGCCAAAACGGAGTCAACGTTTTCACGGTTTAGAGGGACTTTACTTGAAGATATGTTGTATTTTTGTGCTACTTAAAGTTCAAAGTTAACGGAAACATCTGTGTCAACGAACAGTCAATGTTAGATCTTTATACTTGATAAAAGATTTACTGAACTCAGATTTTTTTCTTTCTTTCTGATATTAAGATTTTTTTTCACTTTTCATTTATTCATTGTAAATAATCATTTTCTGTAAATAAATTTGTAAATATTGTAATGGGTGTTGATTTGTTCTGACAGTTATTGTCCCCGGTACGTCCAGCCTGCCACACTAGATTATTATCAAAATTTCTGCTTAAAGATGATTATTGATCATATCCTGTATAAAATGTAAAGGAAACAGAACGATAAGTAAAAGTTAAGGCACAAGATACGGTGTACAATAGAATTAAATCAATGAAATAAATGGTTAATGACATAAAATGACTTAAAACCTCGTTTACTCTGGTTGAAATCTGCATTAAAATTGCATAAGAAAAATAGTCTTGATCTATTGTAACCGCCTAATTATAGCCTAATCGTATTCAGTGTATTTGATTCAAATATCTGGTATTTATATAATCTTTCACAGATCTCAATTTTCCGCTAACAAGGAGTTGTATGTCCAGCAATTTCGTTAAAGCGTGGTTGAAGTGTTGGATTTTATTATAATCCTTTTCGCTATTTTGTTAATACATGTATACCCTTAAAAGATTAAAAGTGTTCTTAGTTTAAAATTTTATCAAGTAGATCTGTACGTCTTTAGCTATTTCATTCCTTTGTATTTTTCACCCGATTTAAGAACACCAACAACAACTTGTTATTTCAAATTCAATGTATCACAAACAACACCTGATAGCATGTTTTAACTCCTTAAATAAAAACATATGAAGTGGAAATATATATTTTATTACGATAGGTGTGTTCTATAGCCTATTGACATCAGATACTCTTCAAGATGGAGATGCAAAAGAAACTGACGACATTACGTCCAGTGCAGAGTGAACGTTTAATGGAGGATTATTTAAGACAATTTTATATGAATCTAACCGTAAGTAAAAACTGATGTATTTTCTTATTGTTCAGGTATTCATGGTGGAAAAGTTTGCCGTAAGTTACTAGTAACTTGTTAATGTTAGCGAACAAATTCGGGTTAGCTAGTTTTAAATATCGAAAAAATTATTTGGTAATCTAGTTAATGTTTGTGATCTTTTTCAATTGAGATAGATATCCAATCACAGAACTTCCACCAGTTAATGTTCTTTTTTGTATAAACATGAACTGAACTGGATATCTAGTAAGCATAAAAAACAAAATATGTTCGGAATATTCACTGGTAAAGGTACAATAGTACTAAATAATCAAGCAGCACTTTCAGGAAAGAAAAATATCCTCCATTTCTTCCCAGTTAAAGTGCATTTTCATGCTTTTATTTAAGCCAGTCATTGTGGACTGACATTTTGGTAGAATTTTCAAGGAGAACTTTTGCATTTATAGAAATGTGAACAAACCTTATTACTCATGTGTTCATACCCACATCAGTCATTTATACTGTCAGTTTGTAAGTTATCCCATAGTGTTGACCTTTCAGACAAAAACATCTCTCTTAGAAGATGAATGACCCCTTCTTTTCTTGGTGTTTTTTTTATGGTTTATAGGTCATGTAAGAACATAAGGCTAGTAATCCTTTTTTCAAAATGGGCTTGGCTATGTGTTACAGCCCTCGGAAGATTGTTAACTTCATATAGAACATATGGCATTTTTTTACTACTGTACAGCCTAAAATATGGTTGCTCATATGGTGGCTGATTTCTATCTTGACTTCTGGCATGCTGGCACATTTTAAGAGCGCAAACACATCACAACGACAAATAAGCGCGCTTATAATTATATGGCGATTGATTCCTGCTGTATAATTCTGGGGTGTAGATGTATTTGAAGAGAACGGTAAATACGCTTTCATGGCGTATACGAAAAAACTAATATAAAAATCCTATTTTTTGCTGTTGCTGTTCTCACTTTAGAGCATGTGCGCTAAAACCATATCTAAGAGCACATTATTAGTTTAACTCTTGAAATGTATTTTGCACAAAGTAGGACATTTTCATGCATATATTCGCATGTTTTCGAGATGAAAGTAGGGTGCTTGTTCTGCGGACAAGATTTTGAAACGCAACATGATTAGGACGACTTGCTTTTTACAGCATGATATTCAACATTTCTTTCCTTTTCGAATTTTGAAGCAAATTTAATGTAAGGATGCATTGTTGAAAATAGGTATATACGAGATCGTGAAAATCTAGAAAGTATACTAGTATGGAGATGCAGGGACTGAATTTTGAAATGAATAGCAATTTCTTTTATTGTAATATAGCCTAAAATCCTCAATACAGAGTAATCTTCATATCAGTTCCGCTTGAGACAGGAACGATAACTCATTTTAAGAACTATTACGATAGGAAGAACGAAGCCGTCAAATCCCATTGAGGCAGCTTTTACCTTGCTTTCTGTGCGAGCACCTGCGACTGCTTTGGCGAGCTGAGAACCATTGTCGTTTGGAGCTGTTAAAAGGAATTCCATCAGTTTGCGGCTTTCGAATTCTTCGTAGTTGACTTATTCATAATTATGTTATACTGTCTCTCGACTTGACATTTTTTATTTTCTGATGAAGACATCATGAATTTTGTACAATAATACGAAATTTTAAAGTAACTGAACACGTCCAATATGTTTCTGAGAATCCAAGTTATACATGATTTCAGTGAACTATTGAACTATAAATGCAGAATGTAATTTGAACGAAAACGTTTCTATATTCACGTTACATTATAGTAAGTCAGTTCCTTCTTTATTCCGATTTATACTGACAATGAAATTTAAAGACCTCATTTTCAGTACTTCATAGCATTTCAATGATATGAAAACAATGCTTAGCCGGTTAGTATAACATGTTTTCTGACCAAAAATAAAATAAGTATTGATAAAAACATGTGCTGAAATACAACACCCTCTGAAAATACTCCCATGAAATGTGGTGTTTAGCAATGTAGACATTTTCTAAAACCAGCAAAGTCACAAAGATCTTTTTTCAATACAATAAGCAATAAAACTAAGCCCAAAATAAAATGATAAAAAAATAGGAAACAATGTTGCAAAAATCCTTGTCTGTTATCTCTTTATAACGTCTGCTGTCCAACAGTGGCCAGTTTAAGTAAACTGTTACTGATCTTTGTAATATTTGTATATATATATCGATCACATTTTGCGAGTCATGATTTATTCAGACATGATTGCTTTGTCCTTTTATGCTTTCTTTTATACATTAGAATTAATTGCCCACTTACTCGTGTCCTCCCCCACTTTCACTAGTTAATTATTTTCTCTCCTACTGAGAGTACTAATTTGGTATGTGTTCAAGTTCAGAGCTCCGTCAGTATTGACAAAAACGAACACTTTTGAATCTAATAGGTAAATATCTATTACGATTTAATCAGTGCATACTATGGTGGCTGATTTCTGCCATTTCGCGTTTTCGCTCCGCGACCCCGCCGAGCGAAAACACGAGAATTTACAAGTTAAAATGGCGGGGGCGCGGGGCGAAAACTCGCTATTTAGCGGGGGAGCGGAGCGAAAACACGATAATTAGCGGGGTCGCGGGGCGAGAGTTAGTAACTGGTATGTCGGGGGCGCGTGGCGAAAACACGATAATTAGCGCTGCTTAAACGCCGAGTTTTCGCACCGCGCCCCCGACATTCCAGTTCCTTAATCTCACCCCTCGACCCCGCTAATTATCGTGTTTTCGCCCCGCGACCCCGCCAAGCGAAACCACGAAAATTAACAAGATAAAATGGCGGGGCGCCAGGCGAAAACTCGCTATTTGGCGGGGGCGCGAAGCGAAAACACGATAATTAGCGGGGGCGCGGGGCGAGATTTAGTAACTGGAATGTCGGGGCGTGGTGCGAAAACTCGACGTTTAAGCAGCGCTAGTTATCGTGTTTTCGTCTCGCGCCCCCGACATACCAGATACTAAATCTCGCCCCGCGACCCCGCTAAACAGCGAGTTTTCGCTCCGCGCCCACGCTAAATAGCGAGTTTTCGTCCCGCGCCCCCGCCATTTTAACTTGTTAATTCTCGTGTTTTCGCTCGGTGGGGTCGCGGGGCGAAAACGCGAAATGGCAGAAATCAGCCACCATAGTAAACAAACAAAAATCGTATGTCAACAGTAAAACCAAGTGTGTAAGTATATCGCAGATGTTTCTGTTAGGACTGTGACTCACTGCTGACCTGGAGCGCCTGTGATAAATTATAGACTCCGGTTCTGTTAGCAGGTTTAAGGTTCGAATACCAGTCTCAACACAGAATATCTGACTGGTTCTCAAAATTGACCGAGAACAACATTGTTTCAAGTTTCTGTTTTATTGCACTGGAGCCATAATGGCCGTACAGCACCAGTTTATCAGTTTTTACCATGTATTGTACAATACTTGCGTCATTGCTTAATCTACATGTTGATTTAATGATTGGCTACGACTCTAATTTCAAAAGGCATTCCTGATTAACCTTCATTAATTGTATTAAGTCTGATTGTGCTTTATTTGATTAGCAGCTAGGTTAATGTCCGTATTTAGATATTAAGTGCGCATGTGTACTTACAGAGTCTATAGAACGTTCAGAGAGGATACCTGTCTAACATGGCTGACTCGGTAATTGTTTTCGTACCTTTTGTTTTTGAATTCTCTTTTTTTGTCACTCACGTTTGCATGCTTCACGTCCAAAGCTATTGTTTTTAGATACCTAGCAAATGATAAATCTTCTTGGAAAATCGGATGTTACAATTTTATCAACGTTTTGAAAATGCTTCCTTTAAGATATTCCATAGTTGTCTTGCATTTTAAATAGTAACTGAAATTAGATGTTTTACAGGCATTGCATTTTAACCTTTATCACGCTGGACACGATTGATTCTGCCTTTGCGACCAGTGTAGATCATGACCAGTCTGCACATACGTGCAGTCTGATCAAGATCTGCACCGTTCGTCATTCAGTCAGTATCTTTTTGGTAAGCGCCCCTTTTAACAGTTAATGGTACTGTCCAAATTGAAAGACGGACAAATTCAGTATAGAAATTTAGCAGAGTAAGGGTTAAACACAACCTTATGTTTAAACGTGTATCTATTCTTCGGGATTCAAACAAATGATAGGGAGACTGTATATACACCGCACACTGTTGTTTTTATCTTTAATTATTGATAAATAACGAAACTGATTTTTTATAGTTGTTTCTTTTCGTTATTAAAATATGTAAAAGGACTAGCAAATTAAACGATCAAACCGATCTGTACATAATTGCCAGTTTCTCTAATTGATTGCTTGAAACACGCATTTGAAACACGCTTTCATCGGACGAGTCTAACAGTCCATGCATTCAGTTCAAGTTCATTGGGAGAAAATAATTCGTTAAGAAGTGATTAGTACAATACGTGTGATGTACGAATATTTAAGCAGTATTAAAACGTTGGATTAGTACTGATAATTGAATGCTATATTAAGCATAGGTTTAATGAGAGTAAATGCTGGTTCAACTTTTGAAAAGTCAGATATTCAGATCTGAATGAATTGATTACACTATGATCTTTTGTTGTTTGACAAAACTAATATATCTGCACAAATAGCCGCAAAATAAATAAAACATTAAATGAATACCGTAGAAAGAGACAGGATATGATTTTATGCAATTCATAGTACATATTTGATTTTGAGCCGTTAAACCTCCTATAAAAAGCCATAAAAGACTGTGTTCGGATCTGAAAATTTAGCTTAACAGTTATAAGTATATGGACTAACGAAAAATAATATCAAAATAATCACTTTAATGATCTAAAATTGTACTGAAATTTGCTAAAGCAATGGATTTAAAAACTTGGAATCAACAGTCAGATATGGACAGTGATCGTTACATTTTAAGGAATTATTTTAAGGTAAGTACCATATCTGTAGAGGTATATATGTTGTTAATAAATAAAAACAAACATCCAATAGGTATTCCATGCCCGAAATGGTCAGGATCAAGGGCCAGTTAAATATTTTTTTCTTGCCCGAAATGTTGAAGATCAAGGGCAAGTTAAATAGTTTTTTCATGCCCAAAACGGTCATGATCAAGAGCCATTTAAATAGTTTTTTCTTGCCCGAAATGTTGAAGATCAAGGGCAAGTTAAATAGGTTTTTCTTGCCCGAAACGACCAGGATCAAGATCAAGTTAAATAGGTTTTTCTTGCCCGAAATGTTGAAGATCAAGGGCAAGTTAAATAGGTTTTTCTTGCCCGAAACGACCAGGATCAAGATCAAGTTAAATAGGTTTTTCTTGCCCGAAATGTTGAAGATCAAGGGCAAGTTAAATAGTTTTTTCATTCCCAAAACGGTCAGGATCAAGAGCAAGTTAAATAGTTTTTTCATGCCCAAAACGGTTAGGATCAAAGGCAAATTCAATATGTGCAGCAGAGTAGGACTCAAAACGCTTTTTCAATGCGCACGGTCAGATGCCCGGCAACAAACTAACTAATGTATATCATCCAGCGTTTGTACTTTTTAAAATACAAAATTTATACAGCTCTGTCTGTGAAAAGGCAAATATTTTTCACAAATCATATTCTTCACATCCCTTTGAGAAATACCCTCATAATAACTATTATACTCATTTTTTGACATGTGAGTAATGTGAGTGGCCGTAGTTCTAAGACCTGAACCAAATCAAATTTATTCACACAATTTTGTTAAGAGTGTGATAAGTTCATAACACCGCACTGGCTACTTATCAGTAATATCGATATTTCATAGCATATGTTATTTATGAATATATTGTTTGTACCTCAGATCCGATATAACGGTTTTCAGTATTTTGTTGACTAAAGCAATATTTAGATATTAATACTTGATTGCCCTGCACGATTATGGTATACTTGCCGAAGAAGTGCAAAATTACCTGAGGCCTGAAACCCCAATGCGGCTCGAAGGTCATTATTCACTCTGAGGACAGTAATACCATAAACAAGCATATATGTCTTACCCGTGTCTAAATTTTTTAGCAGGCAACCGAAACTTCATCGAATTGCGCCGGTCATCAATGTATATAAACATGTTATATGTGTATAGAGTAACAGCTTCATGTGTTCTAAAATCATTAGACATTATTATGATATCGAGCCCCATGCCTTAAGGGTCTCCTCGGTAGCGAGCCTCACGGTATTGCGAGTATATTTCCGCATATTGGTGGATAACACAACTACAACAAAGAAACGTCATTCGATTGCTAAAAAATATTTATTATTTCAAACACCTTGCAAAGAAGGTTTCCAGTTAATAGACTATCTTGTGAGTAATGAATAGCTTCGTGGTAACATCTTTTCTTTTTGCTTTCAAAAAATGTTTCTCGCCTTTTCAGTGTTAAATTATTGTTTCGTTGTAACAATTACAAAAGTGTAATATACTAATTTCCTCTAGCTTCCATATTTTATATTAAAGACTTTGAGATGCAGATTAAAGAAAGGTTCCTTTGAATAGAATATTTGACAAGGATTACAAATTTGTATGTCAGCTTGTGAATGGACATGAGCACATGGAAAAACTTATTCAGAATTAAAAGAAAAGAAGTTGATAGACGTGATAGAGGAATAGAATGTCGGCTGAAAATGATTGGCAGTAACGTAAGAAACCCAGATACAGAGAATGCATCATAGCTGGAAGTGGTCCATAATGCCACCAAAACAGCACCATTTTCGTTTCTTTATAATGTTCTATAAGTAAAGATTTGTATTCGAAATGGTGCAGATGTATTTAATCATATTCCCTGTATATATTCTGCATAATATATTTAATGTTCTCACAGCAAGGTCCATTTCAAGATGACATAAAATAAAAAGAAATATACGGAACGTTATCTTCAAAGAGGTTTTATCTGTTTATTCAGCCAGTAAAAAACAGTATCAAAATCACACTTCTCATACCCGGAAATACAACTTATACTACCATTAGTCTATTACTCCAACACACGTTTTTTATCACTAAATTGATAAAATTACATCCGCAAACCTAGTATCAAAATATTTATATACCTCTATGACAGTCTCAAGCGAAAAGCACAGGTGCTCAGTTGCATTTTGATCAAGAATTCCCTTTTAAAATAATCATAAAATTGGACAGGTATATAAACAACCAAAAGTTCAGTCACTGGCGTAAATATTAGGTAACAGAAGGCGTATAACCTAGTTTGACCGATACAAACGTAAGAAGAAAAAAAGACCTATGTAATAGAATATATCCAATGTGTTAAGTTCAAGTGGCTCGAAATACAATAGAATTTTTTAAAGAAGAAACGAAAAAAGACCGAAAGTTAAGACTGCCATGGAGGCTTTTTGTTTACCTTGCTTTCTGTGCGAGTAATTGTAAATGCTTTGGCAAGCTGAGAACCAGTTGTTTCAGTATATTAACCCAATGAGACTTTCTAAATAAAGTTTGTTATGCCAGTATGTGTACTTCGTAGCTATGTTGAACATTAGCACGATAAACGGTTCTTTGTGTCTAAGTTAGCTAATGCCTCGGCCACAAAACCGTACAATGTCCGTACGGTTTTAGAAAATCGTACGAGTCCACCAATTTTAGAATCGTTACGGTCTCTGTACAGTCGTAACGTCTGGTCGCAGTACCTACGGGCCCCGTGCGATCTTTAGAGGGTGCAGTCGTAGGATGTCCGTACTGACATCGCAGACAAGTCGCGCGAAGCTCGCAAGGAGCCCGGACGTACCTCGTACGGTGATGGTGGGTTCGTACGGTGCTCGCATGGCACTCCACACGGTGTCCTTAATATCGTACGGACATCGTACGTTGACCGTGCGAGTCCGAGCATCGGCAAGCCTCGCAGTTTTCCAAACCGCACGGACATCGTGCAATGCTCGTACGAGCTCTTGCAAGCTGCTCTGACTTCGAAAATCTCTACGAGCTCGTATACAACTCGTGAGCTCGGTGAAACATTTTCATCGAGTTCCTGAGTTCTCTACGAGTTCAAAAATTCCGTACGACGCTCGTACGAGTCAACGATGTCCGTATGTACGCCGAATGAGTTTGCCAAAATTCGACTGAAACCTACTCGTGCGGAGCTCGTAGCGTTCTTGTGACCGGGGTATTATAGTGACACAGAATGGTATTCTAAAATCACCGTTTTGAAAACGTATTTATTTTTTTAATAATTTCGTTCACATTTAATTTAATTGAAATCAATAGTTTTAGTTTAACTTGAAGTAGCAGTGCATAGGTGCCCAATAATCTCATTAACACATAATATCAATCCGCTATTTATCTGTTTATTTAACCGCGGATAAATTCCGTTCCAATATGGCACGGAAATAATTATTTCATTGTTCATGTCGTTTAACCATATTGGATTATCGGCTTGTAAATTAGATTATCGTTAATCTGTCATAGATCCTTGACGTCAATAGCTGCATGGGTCGCTTTAGAAATTTGATAAGATATTTGTGTCGTGTCATCTGCTTATTAGAAGAGAAAATAAAATAAAAAAGAAATTGCATGTACGGTAGGTCTGATCTCGCTACATTTGCAATTGTACTCGGAGACAGTAATTTTAGCGGTAATTACATAAGTATTCAAATTTGTAATGTAATATACCAAAAGGGAGTTGTCACCAATTATACTTTCAGTTGACGACGTTCTCGAGATAGTAGTTAGTACGAGGTAAAATATATATATAAAAAGTCCTTTTTCGAAAAGGTAGAGGAAGGAATTCCCACCTTATGTTTTAGACAGTAACTAGTTCTTTGATTCAGACCTTGGTTTAAGCACCTTTGAAATCTGAAGTTAATTAATCAATTTAGTTCTCTTAACGACATACACTTCAACCAAAAGGAGTGTACAATTTTTATAAAGTGTTATTTTTCCTTTTGTGGCCGCTGCTTGATTTGGCCAAGATTCGCAAATAATCGAAAAGTCAATTTAACCTGGGTGGTCCAGATTGAGACAGGAAATCAAAATTGCGCTTGTGTATGTAAGTCGCCACCGTTATGTATGTAAGTCGCCACCGTTATATATGTAAGTCGTCACCGTTATATATGTAAGTCGCCACCGTTATGTAAGTCGCCACCGTTATGTATGTAAGTCGCCACCGTTATGTATGTAAGTCGCCTCCGTTATGTATGTAAGTCGCCACCGTTATATATGTAAGTCGCCACCGTTATGTATGTATAGTCGCCTCCGTTGTATGTAAGTCGTCACTTATAGTCAGTCGCCACCGTTATATATGTAAGTCGCCACCGTTATGTATGTAAGTCGCCACCGTTATATATGTAAGTCGCCACCCGGTTATATATGTAAGTCGCCCGTACCCGTTATGTATGTAAGTCGCCACCGTTATGTATGTAAGTCGCCACCGTTATGTATGTAAGTCGCCCCGTATGTATGTAAGTCGCCACCGTTATGTATGTAAGTCGCCACCGTTATGTATGTAAGTCGCCACCGTTATGTATGTAAGTCGCCACCGTTATGTATGTAAGTCGGCACCGTTATGTATGTAAGTCGCCACCGTTATATATGTAAGCCGCCACCGTTATGTATGTAAGCCGCCACCGTTATGTATGTAAGTCGCCACCGTTATGTATGTAAGCCGCCACCGTTATGTATGTAAGCCGCCACCGTTATGTATGTAAGCCGCCACCGTTATGTATGTAAGTCGCCACCGTTATGTATGTAAGTCGCCACCGTTATGTATGTAAGTCGCCACCGTTATATATGTAAGCCGCCACCGTTATGTATGTAAGTCGCCACCGTTATGTAATGTGTGTAAGTCGCCACCGTTATGTATGTAAGTCGCCACCGCTATATATGTAAGTCGCGACCGTTATATATGTAAGTCGTCACCGTTATATATGTAAGTCGCCATCGTTATGTATGTAAGTCGCCACCGTTATGTATGTAAGTCGCCACCGTTATGTATGTAAGTCGCCACCGTTATATATGTAAGTCGCCACCGTTATGTATGTAAGTCGCCACCGTTATATATGTAAGTCGTCACCGTTATGTATGTAAGTCGCCACCGTTATGTATGTAAGTCGTCACCGTTATGTATGTAAGTCGCCTCCGTTATATATGTAAGTCGCCACCGTTATATATGTAAGTCGTCACCGTTATGTATGTAAGTCGTCACCGTTATGTATGTAAGTCACCACCGTTATATATGTAAGTCGCCTCCGTTATGTGTGTAAGTCGCCACCGTTAACCCATATTGATGACTCCTACTGAAGTATACAAGTAGTTTTAATGGGCGGATAGTAGACGCTCACACGCCAGAAGCTTCCCTGGTTCTTTAGCGTGACAGGTGTAGTTTAGCAACCATATACAAGACACGTGTGTGAATATAATTTTAGTTAGGGGAAAGGGGGCTCGAACTCGAAACCTCTGTATACGTAGCCTATGTCTTATCACTGACCCACTGAGCCAAAATTATACTAACAGAGACCTATAAATCTATAGTTAAACCTCAATTTATTTTGTCTTAACATCCATCTACCACACATAAATTTTCAAAATAGTCTTTTCCTTCTTCTTCATTCTACACTGTCAGTCCAGTAGCCTCGGTGAAACTTGTGGTTTGCCGCAGATCCTCAATATCTCCATACAGTTTCTGGTGGATCTAGGCATCTATCGGCCAAGTCGCAGCTCGCTCCTGGTCATGCTTTTACATAATGGTGACTTTCTCCTTGTAGCTCACAGGTGTTGTTGGTTGTTCAAACTGAGCTCTAGCTTAGCCAGTTGGTCTGACTCATTGCCTGCAAGTCCACAATGGGATGGAATCTACTGGAGTGCTACTTTGCAGGGGATACTCAGGCTCTGCATTCTCCTGGCCAGCAGTGGAGCTTTATTGTTCATCAGAGCTTCCATAACAGACAGTGCATCTGTGAGAAAGACGACTGAGGAGTTTTCTTCTGCCGAGTTTTCAATCATTGAGAGAGCCAGTCTCAGTCTCTGCCTTGTAATTGCTGCAGTGTTTTCCTACATGGCTGCATATAGTGTTTTTCTCTTGCCGGATGGGTATAGAATGAAAACTCCTGCTCCTCCATCTTTGATGGTGCATGTGGCTGATCCATCTTTATAGACATGAGTCAGTGTTTCCGGGGGATACTAGTAGTCTTCATTGATCATAGCTAGTGTGAGGCTCTTCCAGATACCTTCATCCTCTTGTTTCCCACGTTCAAAATGAGGAACAGCAAGTCTCACAGTCACTGAAGACAGATCATTACCTAAAGGGTTTATAATGTCTTTTCTACCTTAGGGGAGTCGTAGGTATGTTCAGCTCAGTTTCGAACTCTCGATCGAGTTTCTTTGCCTCGTGAACGAAGCTTTAGCTGATTTTTGGTGTAGCCATCCAACTTGGCTTTCATGGGATGGTCCTAAAAAGACATGAACTACCCTGCTTGAAGCCGGACCTTTTTGTAACGGCTGAATACCTGTTAGCTTCTCCATGAAGGAGATTGGTGTTAACTTTGTAGCACCTGTCATGACCCGCAATGCTTGGTTTTGAACATTGTCTTGAGCCTGTTGGTTAGTTTTGGCAGTAGTGGACCAGGCAGTTGAACTATACCCTAAATGGGGTCTCACTGTTCCCTAATATACTGTCTTCGTTTGCTCATTCGCTCCCCACGTTGTTCCGGCAAGTTTACGCATCATGGCAAGCTTCCTACAGGCCTTCACTTCTGCTTGACTAATGTGGGGTCTACAGGATAACGGTTTGTCAAAGGTCACTCCAAATTATTTGTCTCGTCTGCTTCAGTCAGCAAAGAATTTCAAATCTTGATTTTGCCCGTCCTCTACTTTGACGACAGGGAGAATAGTGTGGTGGATGATTTCTCTGTATTGATCGCGACACACCAGTTCTCAGCCCAAGCTGAAAGCTTGTTGATGGCTTCGTGCATCCTGTATGTGGCTATTGTGGCATGTTCTTCCTTGCACCGTAACACCAGGTCGTCAGTGTAGAGTGCAGCCTTTACTCCTTTCGGTAGTTCAGACACCAGGTCATTGACGAAAAGCAGGAAGTGTTTAGGGGATAAGACTCCGCCTTGCGGGACACCACAACGCAACAGGAACTTCTTACTGCTTGCATGCTCTAAGCTGACTCTTGCTCTCTTTTTGTAAAGGTATGATTTAATCCACCTCGGCACGTGACCTCCTACTCCACTCCTAATCAGTTTGACGAGGAGTCCATCAGTCCAGACTTTTGTCGAACGCTCGCTGCAGATCAATCTATGCTGTAAGCACGAATTTCTGCTCTTGGATGGAGCCCTCTATCTCTTGCAATACTAGTAGGTAAGTGGTCTGATATTCAGTGAAGCAGAATTGTCTGAAGCCAGCTTGTGTTGCCAGTTTGTTGTTAGTCTTGTTGTTCCTTCTCTTGAGGGAACACTTAGATTCGGTAAGTCACACTTGACTGAGCAACTGATATCGAATCTGTTGTCATTACAAGCTGGTCAATCAAACTCCGTGACCTTAGCAATAACCTCTGACATTAGAATTATTCTTCCCTAATTGAGGCGACTCTCTGGCTGAACGCGATCTGCGGATTACACATTACTAAACCCGAGGATGGAAAAGTGCTGTTGTTGAAACAGGCCTAACATCTCATTTGTCACAAAGGTTAAAATATGTCGTTACCTTCGAATGCATGTTTAATATGTGATAATAAACCCCATTGCGACCCTCTCATTGTGTGCAACAAATTCACGAATCGAATGCCCGGATGTCACATTCACGAGATTTAGGACAGATACTACTAAATTACAGTCGTGAATTACTTGATCAATGACCACTAAGTTTGGTGTGTGCGAGGTCGTAACCTGTTAGCGCATCAAATCACTAGTACATTAGGACCCCACAATATATCTAGCACAAAAATGACTTACCAGCTTTGAAGGGGTGAAGAAGTCAGGCGAAAAGTATCTGATTAAATTAAACACTTCCTTGAAATATCCATTTTACATGTTAGTTAAAAAACAAGTTTCGGAAAATGTCCACTATTCACTTTTAATGTCCCCTACTGTCATAGTCTGCTGTCATCTCTAGAAACTTCTCAAAACACTTTACCAGTAACACATGGACATTTTTGCACTGAGTTTAAATCGGGTCATTGCGTACAGCCAGTGTTTCTTAATTGCCGTATTTATTCAACTGGTAGTAGTAACGGATTTACTTTGTTGTTGGATTTAGCAACTTATGTTAGTGTACATACTGTGGAAATAGCGGACTTGACATTTTTCAGGCAATAGAAAACAACATAGATCTTTTTCAAAATTTTAGTGTTTTTTTTTTTTTGTATTTTAGTGCAAAATGTATCACCCCCTCCCCCGGGGCGCTTAAACGGGTGATACGGAATGTCAATAAGCTAGAATGGTCTTGTCATTGCGTCCTATCCTAGGGTTCCAGATACATTTTGTATTTAAAACAGACATTACAACCAAAATTTTACAAGATGATCGATCATTATATATTTATATAGATGTGCCCTAGAAGGAACTTTTGCTATGCTTTAACTTGTGTCAAGCTGTAGTTGTAAATTTCCAGGAGTTTGCAAATTGCTGTAGTGCCTAAGTGGGTCAACATTTTATTTATGACTCCTTCTGGTCCAGGAGACTTCGTCTTCAGCTGCCTTAGAGCTGTCTGTAGCTCATGTAGTTTAAAACTAAGTTTTAAAATTTTATCTCAATTAGCTGTACATAAGGTTATATCACACAATCTGGTTGGTGAATTTATTAAGTGAATTATATAAAGATTACAAATGGTTATTTCAAATTTCAGTATCATACGCCATCAACCTGCTGTTGGTGAAGTGATAGCCTAATTGTAAATTGCCTATACATTTACAAACAGAAACTTTTTCATATGTATCATGTTGCCTTACTTTAGCCAAAGCCTTTTTAGTGAAACTATAATTATAAAATGTTATTGACCTTTGACCTAGAAGCCGCAAAACAAAGATGACCCATTCACATACATTCACAGTCCATTTACATGATTTGGTTATAATATTATGAGTCTTACGAGTTAAGAAAACATTTCTAAGGTAAGGTTCAGAGTAACGATGACCTTTGATCTATTTCTGACCGTTAATTTTTATACGCCCGAAGGGACGTATTATGTTATACCCCCGGTGTCCGTCCTCCGTCCGTCCGTTAGCAATTTCGTGTCCGCTCTGTAACTCTTGCACCCCTTGAAAGATTTCAAAGAAACTTGACACAAATGTTCACCACACTGAGACGACGTGCAGAGCGCATGTTTTGGATGTCTCGCTTCAAGGTCAAGGTCACACTTAGGGGTCAAAGGTCATATCAGTTTGTTTCGTGTCCGCTCTGTAACCCTTGCACTGCTTGAAGGATTTCAAAGAAACTTGGCACAAATGTTCACCACACCGAGACGACGTGCAGAGCGTATGTGTCGGATGACTCGCTTCAAGGTCAAGGTCACACTTAGGGGTCAAAGGTCATATGTGACTTTGCTTTGTGTATATTGCTCTGCATTGCAGTTGCTCTTGTTTTCATTTGGCAGATCCCTTTTTTGTTCACTTACAATAAAATAATTTGAATTACTTCCCTTTTATGTTACTATAAATAGCTTATAAATAGCTTTTTTTAAAAACTTTTTTATTATTGCCCGTAGGGAAAACCCGAGACCACTTTTCTGTGGTACAACATGGATGGTACCTCCAATTTTTAGGTGTATTTTGACATACCTGTACCTGGTAATGATTTTTTGTGGACTTAGAATATTTTTTGGGAATTTCTTCCCTTTGTTGTTCCTGTCCTTTGGGCTTCAACAGTCAAGATTTTGCTCCCATCCTCTTATGTAACCCTTCGGGCGTAAATTGCCCCGCTTGGCGGAGCTCTTGTTAAAGATCTTCTTCTGAAATAGATCAGTCATGTAAAATTTGATGCCTGCTTGTCCAAAATATTTATCATCTTTGATCCATAACGACTTCATTGTGGGGTTTTGTCTTCAAATAGAATTTCAATAATTGATAACAAACGCTGTTCAAACTGAATGCCAATGTAACCTAAGCTATCGGTTTACTCAAGACTTTATATAAGATGGGAGTTATGGTGTCGACCGCCCAGTCCGGAGGTGGTGGGTTACAGCCCACCCTGGGGGCACGGCTATATCCTATCAAATGGCACCAGTACTGTTTTTAGGAAGCTGATTCAAGAGTGATTTGAATGATCTTCAAGGCAGCAGAGTTAAGTTAAGTTAGTGTAATCCACATAGATAGGGCATATAAACATGTTACGAAGTTTGAGGCATATACAAGGGCAAGCTTCTTCAGGGCCAAATTTTAGCCGCAAACGACATCCGTTTTCATACTATTGAAAGCTAGACTTTACTGTCCAGATATATCGGACGATTAGTCAGCATAAGGGAAAATGAGAGCATACTGAAGAATTGGGCAAAAATCGATTCTGTTATCTTTCCTTGTTTATTGAGATCAACGCTATACCTTGTTGTCTCCCTTTGACCGTCTAGCTAAATATCGATCACTATCGGATATTTTTTAGATCGTTATGGTTCGGCTATCTCCGCTTATCGTATCACGGGAGGTGCCGATCATAAAAAAACAAGGATTATAGATTAGAGATCTCCTGTAAAAACGTAGTGGGAAGGGTGATTTATTTTACACCAATTTTAAGTACTGGTAAAACAACAACAGCAAATATAGTCATCAACTTGGTTTAATTCTGTTTTTCAATAATGTAAAATACGGAACGGAAAAAAGAAGACACTACGTTATTTATTCTTTTATTTTGCATAGTCAAAGAGCTATAAAAAAGTGTTTTATACTTCTTTGGCATAGTATATGAAAATATGATCAACACTATATTATCTTCTTTATATTTTACATTAAAGAAACTGAGACATAAAAACAAATATAAATACACAAAATCATGTATATTAGGCGAGCATAACATACATGTACTTGAAACTACTATTATCTTAAAAAATAGAAAGCAGGAAAAAAAAAAATTTTAAAAGTGCTTACAAACTTGACAATTTCATTTTCAGTTAATATAAATGGATGTGAAATGCGTTTATTATTATTATTATTATTAATCATATTTAACTTGTTAAAATTAATTTTGCTATGTAATGAACACTTGAAAAACATATTGTCACACACTGATGAAAAATGAACAGAAAAACAAACTAGCAAACATACTTGACAATGTAAAAGGTATCTTTTTATGACACCAGAGCCTGTTAATTGGAAGTATGACCTATTTGCCCCCGAGCCAGTCATTGTGTAATAAAGTATGTGCGAATTATGACTTCTCAAGGTTTCTCAAAAGGGACTGACTGACTGACTGATTTAATAAATGTCAGATTTCTAAAATAAAAAGTGGAAAACCTAAGAATAAAACAAGCATACCATAGAAAAAAGTTTTTTAGAAAAGATTTAGGATAAAGTGACACTAATGTAGTGTAAAGGTTATTCATAATAACTATCACGAATATTTTTAATATATGAACAGGGGATTACAGATTTTTCATATCTTTTAGCGCGTGCTATACCTTTTTGATTAGCTGTGCGTACATTCAGTTCAATTCAATTTCGATTTATTGCATAAATACAATGCCTACAGCAAGTGAAAGCATTATATAATATGGAGCAGAGAAAGTACATAATAATTTTCAGGAGAGACAATAAACCAAAGAGCTATAAAAAAAAATAAAAATGTCTTTTATAATTCTTTGAATAAACTAATAAATTAATAAACGACAATTTTTCACAATGTTGTCACCATGTGAGTCCCAAAAATATTAGAAATTTTTGAAAATATGGGAATATAAGATTTGGCTTAGGACCAGCATTATCCTAATGACCTTTAAAATGATATGTCACATTTATTATTATTATTATTACTATTATCGTCGTCGTCATTATTATTGTTATTATCATTATCGTTATTAATACAAAAAAATGTATCAATATTATTATTGAGACGGCTTATATAAAGCGGTCAGGAAATAAGTGAAACAGTCATTGATTCTATTATGCAGTAAATAATCAGATTAATTGTGTCAAGGAGACCTTTGAAAAAAAATCCAGCTTGAAAAATTGATCAGGAAAGAGATATACCTCTAATTGTACAGGATGAATAAAAAACCTTATTTGTGCAGTATGAAGTGAAACGGATATCTTAATGATAGCATATTACTGATACTTCTATTCAAATGGACTTTTTATCTTTTGGAATTAGGATTGCTTACAAAGATACGATTTTTTTTCTGTTGAAGGGAGATATATTGTTCAACAATTGATATGGATATACAGTGAAGTATAAACGTGAATGGGATATATCTTAAATCTACATGTTCTGTGAAGTAATAGTGTGTTATAATAGACAATATTTATGGATGTTTTGTTTTATACAGTGCGCGATTTTAGCCGAAACACTCCAAAGTGGATAGCTACATTTTTTGCAAACATGACTGTGCTTAAATTCTTTTTCAGCAATCTTAACAGAAGTCATTTTACTTGTTTTTTCAATGTGTCACATTTGCAATTTCAGTCAATTCTAAAAGGATGATTAAACATTTCACAAAACCCGAATTGACACCTTATCTGAAAGTCTACGTGTGTTTATATTTTTCAAGAGCATTTGATCCGTAATGAGTTAAATAGTTCAAAAGTTACCAATTTACCATACTCGAGACGTTATCATTCTATTCCACCTGTACCGCCATTTAAAGCTACCTAACAAATATTTTCGACTTCCTGATAAATACCGTACTGTTTATATAAACCGCATATATATCTTATATAAAGATTAACATAAGTGGTAAAAAAACATTACTATACAGATAGTGTGTACTTTTTATTAAAAAAAAAGACGAACATTTAGAATGTTCGACAGCACTTTGCAACTTTCTTTATTAAGGGATACGTCACATGAAGAAGGAAAAAATCATTTTTTTTTTCATATTTTGACAAAATTTCAGATTTTATGAGAAAAAACATCTGTGAGCGTTTATCTTTTAAATGAAATATTTCGAAATGCTTCTATGTTTTCTTAACAAAAGGGAAATAAATTTAAAAAATCAAATATACAGTTAGCATTTTTACCAAATGTAAGATTATTAATATTACTGTTTCCAAGTTGTACACCATTTCCCTTTAGTCACTTATTTATAAAAAAAAAAAAAAATATATATATATATATATATATATATATATATATATATATATATATATATATATATATATATATATATATATATATATATTAATACTCCTCGTTAAAGAGTGGCCTCCGTGGCCGAGTGCTTAAGGTTGCTGTCTTCAAATCACTTGCTCCTCACCAATAAGGGTTCGAGCCTCGCTTTGAGTGTAGAGTGTTGAATTCTTAATGTCAAGAAGCCACACAGCTGGCCTACGGAAGGTCGGTGGTTCTATCCATGTAACCACCAATGTCTGAAATTGTGCCCGGAGAGGCATCTGGGGGTCTTCCTCTACCATCAAAAGCTGGAAAAGTCGCTGTATGAGCTACATTGTTCGCTGTGACACTAAACCCAAACAAAAATTATCATTAAATAGATTCAATGTCGAATAGTGCATTAATTATTTCGGTTTTTATAGAGACGTTTATTTAATTTATTGTTTATTTATTTATTCTAACCTAGATGGCGTAAATGAGTAATTTTCGCGATCTCGAATGTTAGGCTAGGTTCTATGGAAGTAAACAATTGATTGGATCTTAGACTTGTCATATAATTTCGCGATATGCTGTACTTTCAGATAACAAATTGTGTTGTAAGTGCTTGTTCGATAAAATTATTTGTTGTTGTTTTTTTTTCTTATCTAACTGTTTAAAAGTATACAAATTTATACATTTGATAGTAAAGTTGAGTTGTTTTGAGTGGAATAAAAATCAGTTGCATCTCTTTAAATTTAGGAGAATGTGTGTGTATCTAATTCATTTATGTAAACAGTAGCACAATTAGCAGATAACTGTTTCTCATTGTTCGGGAAAAAATCTTTAATGCAAACAAAAAATCCGGTCTGTACTCTATCTGTGCCAAAGAGCAATCGATTACCAGTAGCAGCTTTGTATTTGCGAATATCGTCAGTGTGTTGAACTGGCTAAAATTTCATTAGATTTCAATAACCACTCAAGCCCACACCGTTGATAGTTATGGATACTTTGCGGATTCATATCTTTAAATTTCTGTAGATTTACTGCTCTTCAAAAGAACATTTTTGAATTACAAAAGGAATGGTATTTACTAGGGGAAAATTTCTAAAAGGTTATGGTTTGGGTTAAAGATATATCATGTACATTGTTTACTGAAATACTATATTCCGGATATATTTAAATGTAAAATATCCACTGTTAATTTAATAGGCTACTAAAAATAAAATATGTGTGTATCTAGGGCTTCTTTTTACAATTAAATTTAATATAGCAACATTCATTTGTTCAAGAACAACACAATTTACATTCTCTGCTGACTGGCTTATGTAGGCTAAGACACAACATGACAGAAACAGTTACAATAAATACAATCGTCTGGTAATAAACATACTGTCAAATCTCTATATATAGACCATCTTTTGTAGAGGCGAAAGCGGGTGGTGTTTATTCACAGATTAAAGTACGTTGTAAATGTAAATATAGGAAACAAAAACAGTGATCTATACAGTTATTCACTCGTAATGACTTTCGGTAATTTATGCTCAGCTACCTGTTGCCCTAGTGCTATATTTCGGCGTTCTGCGGCTGCTAATGTAGCCTGCACGTGCAACCAGCCGGAAAATGCCGAACTCGCATACGGAGAATACCGTTATCGTACGGAAATTGCCGAATGTCATTACGGACCTTAAAACAAATAAATGATATAACTAAAACCAATCAGGAAATTAATCTTCTCCGATAGAATGTAACCGCGAAGTCCCAGTTACTCTCCACAACGGTGGAAGTGTGAACTTTGGATACTAAACACTTAGACACAAATCAGATAGGAATTTCTACTGATTTTAATGGACTATATACATTCACAATATTCAGTTTGATACACCATTAATGCACTAATACTTCTGTTTTGAAGTTTTCCCATCCCAGTGTTTACAGTCTGGACCACAACAAAGCAATTCTGTCAATTAATACATAATGCAACAGAGTCGTTATTGAAAACTAAAAATCAGTGCGGAAAAATGACTTACTTTACTTGAAAGACCAATATGTAGGACAATCATGACTTCTGTTATTGATTTGCAAAAACTGATTTGAAATTTATCACTTGTTGTCGGAACATTATTCACAGTGACAACTGTATGCGCGAGAAAAGTGTTTAGTAATTCCTTAAAACTTGACATATCTGGATATTAAAACCACCGACAGTGATTAAACAGTAACTGTAATAAGAAAAAAACTTTTGAAGAAATCAAAATGGCTTCAAACGACTACAAAGGCTTTCAGAATAAAATGTCGAGTCGACGTAAGGGTTCTTGCACTGCTTCAAATGTTTACGAGAACCGTGGGGCGGGAAGGAGACGCTCTTCCGTTATGATAGACTATTTTCGTGATAATTACAAGGATATCGAGGTAAAATGAAGAATAAATATTAACGTTTTGTTTGTATAACCGTTGTTGCCGTTTTATTTTGTTTATGTTTTCAGTCAGGATTTATAAAATAATATATTTGTTATAAAAATTGTTTAGGAGCGCATGTTATTTGCATACATTTAAGACGTACAATGAACACTCGGTAAATTCAAGTCCTTCCGTAAACTCCAGAGACATATCTAATACGTCAACATTTTGTTCAAGAAGCCATCTGCGCATGAACGCAGAAGTACGCTCAGTTTTTACTAGTTATATTTTTCAAGATATGGGTCACATGACCCACGGCTGTTCCTACACCTTTTGTGTTTTTCACAATAAAATGTGTTCAATCGTCCTTCGTCCTATACTCGCTGTCAAACTGTATTTAACGGCAGAACTGTTAAAGTTGCAACTCAGTATTTTTGCCTTGACTCCTTAAACCCCAGCTGATATATGCAATCATCTGTAGTGCTAAACAATCATGAGGTTTACTTATATGCTTAGTCTCTGTACTTCGCCAGTAATGCTGAGACTTCAGTAATGTAAGCTGGGGCTTTCTTACAATCAAAACTGTTCGCCAACTTTGAGAGAAGTTAGTCTTCTAACAAAGTATGGATATACTAGGCGTTGAAACTTTTATCCCGATGCGAAGATTAATTTTCGCGAGATGTAAGACCTCGCGATTATAGCGAAAATTAAACCCTCGCCAAAATTTCTGCTTTTACAGTAAATCACATTGCTGACAAAATATAATTGTAAGGGTGTACACAGCATTGACAGCTAAGATTTGTAAGAGTTTGTGCCCTCCATGTATTGAACGGAGTAATACGTTTTATAGTATATGAAGGCCCTAATATCACAGAGGTATGTGCATGTCGCAGTGCTAACGTGCACATGACATGTCTCCCCAGGATTTTCACTGGTTTGGTCACTACAAGGTCATTCCTTCTTGAAATGGTATCAAACTAAGCCGTTCCACAAAAAACAGATTTAGTCTTTCTGACTTGTGTGACATTTGCCTAAAACAGAGTCCTTGTTTGTCTGTAAAAACTGGGTATAATTGAGAGACTTCATTGTCTAAGAGTACAGGTTATGTAACTGGGGCTTCAGTAGTACATGTTTGAATGTTTCTGGTGTTGGGTTGCGCGGGCAATGTAAACTGATATTTTTCATTTTCATCATATTCATTTCTTGTTAAACTGCCTGTTTTTGCACATTTGTCAGCACATTCATTATTTTCTCGTCCCCTGTGACTTGGTACCCAAACCAGATATTTTTCCCTCTGCCATCACTATTAATTTTGGAGTTAAAGGGTAGGACCCCTATGTCATGTAAAATTTCGGGTTTTCACCTTGAATTTCATTACTGGATAGACTAGAATTAAATGGAACTATCGCTGAATATGTTTGAAATCACAAATAATTTCCAGGTCTGATCATACGGTCATCAGTTCATACGAGTAAAGGACGTCTGGTGCCTTTTTCCATAATACTTTTGTTGCATTCGTCAAAAATGGCTATGCTACCTCCTTCCTAGAACGGTTAACAGTTAAAGTCAAGTTCTTGAGGGTCTATGACGCCGTTTATTAACCTTTAGCATGCTAGGTAAATTGTCGTCTGCTGGAAATGTCGTCTGCTAAAATTGTTAAGTTCATTCAATTTTCTCCAAAATTGGAAGAAATATTTAATCGGCGTCTGATCTGGTTCCAAGCTGTTTGCAAAGGCTGTTAAATTCGCCTGCAGCAGGCTAAGGGTTAATAAGATGTTGGGTATTCAGGTCTCTTAGTTCATGTTCTTTTGGTAGTGTACTGCCTGTTTGTACATACGTTACTGTGTGCATTTCATTAGTCTTGTGCTCGTATACAGAGCCATGGTAATAACTCCAAATCTTACTGTTCTGGCCCAGTATTTAGACATGCCGAAATCGTAGGGTAACTCAGCTGTTTCTTTCATAAGATGTCTTACCGATACATATTACTGCATCTGAAGGTACCTATGGAAATATCATATGTTCCTTTTTTGTATAATTGTATGATTGATAGACCTTAAATAGATACTTTTTGTCTACTGGTACATAAGGATTTTATACCATATTTTTCCACTTAAAGTTGGTTCAAGGAAGTTGGGTTTGGCTTCCGGAACAGATATGTGGCTACTTTCTACCATGAAAAACCTGTTTTAGGCCTATTTTTTTCAATTCATTCCTTTATTATTTCAAATTAATTTCAATGAAACTAAATGGCAGACATTTTACCGAATACTTATTTGGTGTAACAGGGTTCTCACAATACTACAGCAACAACAACAACAACTGTTTACTTCAATGAATTATTGTTTAATATTCTACTAAATTCTACGATAATACATGTATATATCAGCATCAATGTGTACAACTTTCTAGCAAAGTCTCTGTTCTTTAATAAAATCACGCTTATACTGTTTCATGGAAGTGACTTGAACTGTTACAACGGGGTGGTTATTGCACATTAAATGCGGATTTCAATCTTTCTGTGCTTTCGCGCTTTGATTTATTCATTTTGGTCGTCTAAGCGGCATCTACCATAAGCGTTCGTTTTTTAACCAGATCTTTTAAAGGTATTATTTATTAGACAATTTATACTGTAAATAAGAGGACAATTTTTCCTTATGTATAATATCTATATAAAATCTCGGACACGTCGAATTATGTATTTGTTTGTTTTTGATAACTTATGGGAAATCTGTTTGAGGTGAGATAATCCTACTTGAGATTTATACCTGAACTTAATCCGAGGCACTAGTATAAAACTAAGTAGATAACGTAAACCGTACACAAGTTTGAACCATGAGATTTTTGAAATCGCTTCAGTTTGTATTTTTTTTCTTATGGAATGGTAGTGTATTCTAGTCATACCATGTATGGTCATACGAACCTAATTTTTGTAACGCATAGAGGAAAAGATGTTGAGTTTTCAACGCTTGACACCGTAACATTATTTCAGCTTCCTGAATTCCGCTGTGACACTTTATCTCTGCATTTATTATTGACCGGATCGATTTGTTACCAATCGTCAAGTTCTATATTTAATCACACTCAATCTGGACACTGTTTGCGGACAACTTCACTTGGGTAATTTCATGTCAGTCTGTAATTGTAGCAGTTGCTGATAATTGTGGTGCTAAACTTCAACCGGTAGTTGATGGAAATAACGTGCTAGGTTCAGTTACATTAAAGTGGCCATAAGTCAAGTGGAATTAATTTGATACATTGCAACTATGTCTCTCCAGACACTTAGAGAAGCAGCGAAGGTGAATTATTTATTTGCTTTTTTTCATGATTGGAAATAATTTGTATAGTACTACTTTCAGTTATGTCACTTTTTATTTTAGTTATGTTTTATTAATTTTCTTTTCTATCGTATGATTTTTGTGTATCATTAAAATATCCAAGCAAAGAATTTTTGCACACCGCTACAAACCCTGTATTTAGAGTTAATTAGTTAAATTCTAAGGAAATTTCCCTTTTTCATTTCGGAGTTACCTTTTACTAGAGCGAGTTACATTAAAACGGACAGACAGACAGATGGAAATTATACAGTTTTGAAGTAGCTATAGGCCTATATGGACAGATATCGAAGAACTATTTAATAATATTTGATTATTAAAGCCTGAAATAATCGGGCATAATCTGTCATTATATTTCAGTAAACTGTGGAAAAACCTTTATTAAACATAGGATATGTTTATGCACAATCATTTAGATAAGAAAATATCTTGAATCCTGAAAGCTTCTGTCCCATTACATTTCTTATATGTGCAGTGATATGTGTCATGGTATAGGACTTGAGTATTAAAACGAGGAGATGTGTAGGGGGCTGGATAGCTCAGTCAGTGGAACATCGGAATGATATTCCTACGCCCCGGGTTCGTGTCCCTGCCTGGCTGCACATTTTTTGCTCACCCATGGAGTGACATGTGCAAGAAAACTAGTTTTCACCTTATACTTATTTGCATGAGTATGTTAAAAAAACAACAAGATCTTAGTACATGTATGTGTACTAAACTGATATTGAGTAAAGATTTGTATTTTGTTGATTTTTAATGACTGTTCCTTGTTTTGTTACAGATGGGGGAGATAACGGATCAGCATCTGAAAGGTATGTATTATTGCAGCCCCTTTGTTTGTGTTTTTCAAACAATTTTAAATGAAGTTTTCAGTACAGTTGTACTTTCAGATAGAAAGCATCAACATTTTGTTGAACGATTTTACAAACTCGGGCTTGATAAAGGGAAGAAATAACAATGTCAACAGATTTACCGTATCGTCAAATATTTGACATACCCCCAGAATTCTTAGTAAACTAGCTGACTTATAACAGAGAGATTCTTAAGTGTTACTATCACATTTACCAGATGGAATACAATATTTTAATAGGACATTGAGTCAGATTATAAACAGTTTTATTGCACTGTTTTCAGATATTCAGGACACATTCGACCTTTTAGATACTGACCATGACGGGCGTTTAACAAAGACAGAATTAACAACTTTATTGCGGTATACCGGAAGTTTAAAATCGGATGCAGAAATGGAAGAACTTCTGGCTCCCATAGATTCAGATCGTAAGCATTTAAAGTCTGTTTGTTGTTGATATATTAGACTTAAAATGTTTGTTTAAGATAGCGTCTCCAACATTTGTTGGTAGGGTAGGTAGGTTTTGTTTGTTTTAAGCTTGGATAATAGTTATACACTGAAGTCAGAAAGTAGAATTGTTCGTGTTATAGATATAAAGAATACAAGTTAAGTGTCCATTTGCATTTGACCCCTTAAAAACCTACTTTTTGCTAAGTCATGAAAATTTGCCATAGAACTGGAGAAAACAAAAACTATGTTCTGTTGTTTTTACGTCGGTATTGTCGGGTTTCCCTAAAGCTCAAACTCGACGCTGCTCAAACTCGACGCTGCTTTGAATCACTTCCTGGAAAATAAGTACCGGCCTCTAGTGGGCCTCTAACCCATAACGTCTGGGTTGAGAGGCCGACACCTTGACCACTAGATTATCGTTCCTTAGAAAACTGTGTATCCACATATTTTGGAGCCTTTCAAAACTTTGTTTTGTTCTTTCAATGGACCTATTTAGTAAACATTTTTAGATGACAAAATTGTGATACAGTGGACTCGTAATGGAACTCGGCAATTTCCGTGAAATATCGTATTCTCGTTTGTTATTTCTGTATTCTTTGGTCGTAAATGAAATTCATACGTGCAATGGTTTCCATAACAACCGGAGAATACCGAAATCACATATAGCCTATACGGAGAAAACGTCATCTACTTGTGACTACAGGTCTAAAACATTGTGTTATCTAAAACAATACGCTAATGTAAACTTAAAGAATTCTTTGAAACTAAATCATTTTCACATTTATCGAAAACAAAATAACGAGCAACTTGTAGATTGATTTCTTACTATTTCCTTTTTACTTGCAGATAATGGGAGTATAGACTATAATGAATTTAAAAAATACATAATTGAAAAAGACATATTAAAGTCACTAGCAGACGAGGTGTGTTATGAAATGCAAGACGCCTTCAATATATTTGACAAAGACGGAGATGGATTCATAACCAAAGACGAATTAAAACGAGTGCTAACACAAATAGGTAGGTCACCTTTTGTTTCATTTTTGTTGAATTTCCCAACTGAAAGGTTCAGGGTGAGCTATTAGTATATGTAGATGGTCCGGCACCAGTAAACCTCTTTCCCTCTGAAACCACTCGCCAATATTACACCAAACTTGGTCTGTTACATAGGTACATATATGGGAGCTATGTTAGAGTCACGCTTGTTCGTCCTTCCGTCATTCGTGTGTCTACACTGCTTGGAAGATTTTTAATTAAACTAGCACACGTCGTTTACCTCGTCAAGACAACGCACAGAGTGCACAGCGAAGGACACTGGATACAAGGCCTGTGTCATATTGGAAGTCAAAGGTCATGATCATAACGGTTTACTTTCCCTTTATCAGAGCATCGTCTGGTGGTAATATTCATCTTTAGTGACAGCTTAAGTACCATTCGGCCCCTTTTAGGGTCCGCTAGAGCTAAAAAGTTTAAAACATTGTTAGGTCTTCTCTCAAGTTTATTCAAATGGGGAAGCTGACTCCTTTTAATTGACCACTGCAGCTTAAAATAAAGATAAACATTTTCTCATGAACTATTTGATGGATCTTCACCCAAAATTGGTCAGTAGCATCCCTGTACAGATATCTCGCAAGTTTCGTTTATTCCTTTTGAGGATCACAAGAGCTAAAACAGAAAATAGCTTTCAAGAACTTCTCTCGAACTACCAGATGCTATAATTGTTCCGTTTGGCCCTAAAAGGGGTCAAACAAAACCGTCTGAACAGAATTGACCGAGAACATTACAAGAATGTTGCATACCAAGTTTGATGATGTTTCCAGTAATTCATTGTGAAGCTACTTTTCTACGTGTTTCCATGAATGCAAATTGTGAATTGACTTTTCCACAAATTTCCGGTAATACATTGTGAATTGACCTTTCCACAAATTTCCGGTAATGCATGCAACAACTTTTCCACATGCTTCCAGAAATTAATGGTGAAACAACATTTTCACATGTTTCTGGAAATTTATTGTGTCTGAAACAACCTCTCTTCATGTTTCTTGAAATTACGAAAGAAAACATTCATTATTATCGAAAATGCCTTGTGAAATAACTTATCTGCATCATTCTCGAAATGAATTCAGAAACAACTTCTCCACACGATATCTTCTCCACATGTTTCAAGAAATTCATTGTGAAACAACTTCTCCGCATGTTTCATGAAAGTCATTGTGAAACAACTTCTCCGCATGTTTCATGAAAGTCATTGTGAAACAGCTTCTCCGCAATTTTCATGAAAGTCATTGTGAAACAGCTTCTCCGCATGTTTCATGAAAGTCATTGTGAAACAACTTCTCCGCATGTTTCATGAAAGTCATTGTGAAACAGCTTCTCCGCAATTTTCATGAAAGTTATTTTGAAACAGCGTCTCCGCATGTTGCATGAAAGTCATTGTGAAACAACTTCTCCGCATGTTTCATGAAAGTCATTGTGAAACAACTTCTCCGTATGTTTCATGAAAGCCATTATGAAACAGCTTCTCCGCATAACAACTTCCCTACTTGTTTCCGCGGAAATTTATTGTGAAATAACACTGCATGTTCTCAGAAATTTATTGTGAAA
The DNA here is from genome assembly GCF_021730395.1 of Mercenaria mercenaria. Taxonomy (NCBI): domain Eukaryota; kingdom Metazoa; phylum Mollusca; class Bivalvia; order Venerida; family Veneridae; genus Mercenaria; species Mercenaria mercenaria. The sequence continues at coordinate 65,886,650 of NC_069376.1, read as the reverse complement.
CAACACTGCATGTTCTCGGAAATTTATTATGAAACAGTTTCTCTGCATGACAGCTTCACCATATGCTTTCGGAATTCATCGTGAAACAACTTCTTCTCCCGACAACGTCTCCATATGTTTTTAGAATTTCATTGTGAAACTTCTCCACATGTTTCCGGAAGTTTATTTCACACCACAGGGAGCTATTTTATTCACTTTCCTGTTGTATGTTGACATTTCGTTCATATCTTTCTCCAGAACAAACACAGATAAGAGAATAATTACCTGAAATTGGCTAATTGCAGGCAATCGATTCCACACCAATGTTACCACTGTTATAAACTGTAATTGTTTAATCAATGTCTCTATGTAACTTCAAATAGGCCCCGCTAAAAGGTTACATTGAAGTATTTTTATCACAGGAATTGTAGTTTATTTTTATTGCAACCGTATCTTTTTTGAACGCACGCGCAATTTAATACTTTATTTTAAAAATCAATTGAAATGTCGGTCAAACTGCATGAATTGGCAGTTTGCGACCAGCATGGATCCAGACCAGCCTGCGCATCCGCGCAGTTTGGTCAGGATCCATGCTGTTCGCTTTTAAAGCCTATTGGAATTGGAGAAACTGTTAGCGAAAAGCATGGATCCTGACCAGACTGCGCAGATGCGCAGGCTGGTCTGGATCCATACTGGTCGCAAACCCACTATGTTGGTTTTCTCATGGTGCGGCTCAAATGTTTATAACCGAAGCCTAAAAGATTTTAGAGAAACAAGTTATTTGTCGCGACATTTAAAGAATGGCTTTCAGAAAATAAATGGAATATAAGATTGTAACTTTTGTCATGTTCAATACCAATGGCCAGCACGACCTCCCAAGGTCGGAAAAAAGATGATGAGCTAATGTTTTTGTTATACTATATAAACGTAAAAATAAGTTTCTTAGTTCTTGTATCTTGTCCAGAATTTGACGAATGGTATTTTTATCGTTTAAAGACCTAGTCTGTTTCACGTGATACACTCAATTTATGACTTTGTACAGTGGGATTTATGTGAATAAATACATTCTTCAGAAGAGAATTTGCCGACGGTAGAGTAGGCGTATGTTTTTTTATAAATACAAACTAATACACATACTAGTACTTGTTATTTTTTTTATATAATGTATATATGAGCCGCGCAATGAGAAAACCAACATAGTGCATTTGCGACCAGCATAGATCCAGTCCGCGCAGTCTGGTCAGGATCCATACTGTTCGCTTTCAAACCCCTATTGCAATTAGAGAAACCGTTAGCGAACAGTATGGTTCCTGACCAGACTGCGCGGATTTGCAAGCTGGTCTGGATCCATGCTGGTCGCAAATGCACTATATTGGTTTTCTCATGATGCGGCTTATATGTGCAACGCTTTAATGTATCGTCTTTGTGATTACCGTGATAAATTATTGGAAGAATGATGAGTTTATCTTTTTTTCTTGATCAAACTATTTGTGACATTCAGATTCCAAAAATAGACGTCCATCCGATAGAAATAGCATACAATGCGACAAACAGTTTATTTCTGTCATCAACTGGTAATGGAAATAAATGGATGCATGTTTTTTCCGTCTGTAATGACGGTAGAGTAAAATTGACTTTCATTTCAATAATGTCACATGCACTTTTTCTGGGCATGTTAAGTCGAACGATTAGAATATTAGGTAACCGTATTGAGTGAAAATTTTACTGAACATAATTTTTACGACACAGCTGCGTTTATTCATTAATTAATATACGCCCGTAAATATTTCGAAATAAGTTGCACACCGCAGCCATATTCTAAGAATATGCGACTGAAAGTAGGTATTTGCTGATGTCTACCTACATTTTGAAATTGCCTAAAGACAGACCTTCTTTACAAGGGTAGTCTCGCAGGAAGTGAAAGGCTAGAATGCTGAAAAACATATTATAAATTGTTATTTTTACATAGAAAATGGTAGCTAAGGCTTTTAATTAAATATCTTCTAACCTTAACGCAGCCGTTTATGAAAGAAGACGATATTCATGGACCTTCACTAAACCGATGCTATTTTTTTTAGGTGATAAAATGCCCGAAGAACTAGCAGACGAATTTCTCAAAGAAGCGGATCTGAATGGAGACGGAAAAATAGACTATCAAGGTACGAACAGTGATTTACGATAACATTATAGAAATCCTGTTTTTTTTCACATTTTCTTAAATCAATTCTATTCTAATTCGGCTCACCCGATAACCTCCTCCACCTCGCCAGATAAACTTTTACCATCTTAGGCACTAACCTAGATTTCTATTATTCTATTTATCTTGTCATTACTTCATTTTCCGATATTTGGCAATTTATTTTACAAAAGTAAGTGCGCGACAACCGCTTTAATGACGTCATATTCGTAATGACGTCACTTATATAATGACGTGATTACCGGCAAAGTCGCAGTAACTTCTTCGTTTTTGAATAAAAACTCATTATTTGACCACTCATTTTCTTAGTTCGGACATTTCCAACACAATGATGATGGTTTCGTTGCAAAATTTCTTATGACAACAATATCGATCATAAGGTCACATGATCAACTGACCGTATATCACTGGTCACATGATCAACTGACGGTATATCAAGAAAGATATACGGCACCCTGATATCGGGTCGAAAATACTGCAAATGACAGGATAAATAGAGAATAATAGGTTAGTGCCGTAGATGAGAAAGTTTATCTGGCGAGGTGGAGGAGGTTATCGGGTGAGCCGAAGGCGAACCTGATAACGTCCGGAGCCGAGCCAGATAAACTTTCTCCATCTTAGGCACTAACCTATTATTCTATTTATCTTGTCATTACTTCATTTTCCGATATTTGGCAATTTATTTTACAAAAAAAAGTGTGCGACAACCGCTTTAATGACGTCATATTCGTAATGACGTCACTTATATAATGACGTGAATACTGGCAAAATCGCAATAACTTCTTCGTTTTTGAATAAAAACTCATTATTTGACCACTCATTTTCTTAGTTCGGACATTTCCAACACAATGATGATGGTTTCGTTGCAAAATTTCTTATGACAACAATATCGATCATAAGGTCACATGATCAACTGACCGTATATCACTGGTCACATGATCAACTGACGGTATATCAAGAAAGATATACGGCACCCTGATATCGGGTCGAAAATACTGCAAGTGACAGGATAAAATGCTATAATTGTTCTTTGTAAAAAAATAACAGTTTTGCCCAGTACACAGTTATCCACTTGGTAATTTCCAGCAACATGCATATGCTATAAGTCTAGTATATTTGAGCCGCACTATGAGAAAACCAACATAGTGCATTTGCGACCAGCATAGATCCAGACCAGCCTGCGCATCCACACAGTCTGGTCAGGATCCATGCTGTTCGCTTTCAAAGCCTATAGTAATTAGAGAAATCGTTAGCGAACAACATGGATCTTGACCATACTGCGCGGATACGCAGGCTAGTCTGGATCCATGCAAGTCGCAGATGCACTATGTTGGTTTTTACATGGTGCGGCTCATTTATAAGTGAATGGCTTGAGTAAGAAATGTACTTCTCTTGTAGTTAACCTTGTTAGGAAAAGCCGTATTGCTTCATCATTGTTTTACTTGAGGCCAAGAAAAGCCATGCAATGGAGTCAATCATGTTTCCCACATGTAGTTTTTTTGTTGTCAGTCGGACCGTCTGTCAAGTCAAGTGTGTAAATGACTTTAAAATATCCAATGTTTTACTCGTTCAACAAAAATTCAGTTGACTGCATACAAAACATCCACTCGAAGAAAAGTCCAGTTTACATTTGGTAGACCTATAGGTATTTTTTTTTTCATTTCAGAATTTTGCAAGCACATGGGATACTGAGAGAAAAAGTGCCAAGTCTGTATTTTTCGGCTAATACAATAATAAGTATTCATTTATTAATAAGCAAGATATCACAGTCTATACACATGCTCAACTAATAAACGTCGTTGCTTTGCTAAAATGGGATGAACGGGAACAAGTTGGATATTTGTAATCGTTATGAACGGTTACAAATGAAATAAATGTAGACGCTATGAACTGGTTAAATGTGATATTATAGTCGTTATGAACGGGTACAAATGAAATACATGTAGACGCTATGAACTGGTTAAATGTGATATTATAGTCGTTATGAACGGGTACAAATGAAATACATGTAGACGCTATGAACTGGTTAAATGTGATATTATAGTCGTTATGAACGGGTACAAATGAAATACATGTAGACGCTATGAACTGGTTAAATGTGATATTATAGTCGTTATGAACGGGTACAAATGAAATACATGTAGACGCTATGAACTGGTTAAATGTGATATTATAGTCGTTATGAACGGTACAAATGGGATATATGTAAACGCTATGTAAAGGTAAGATTTGGATACATGTAGATGCTATGAACTGTTACTGGTTGGATCTGTACAACCGCTATGAACATATAAGAATGAGATATATGTAGCCGCTGTGAACAGATAAAAATGGGATATATATGTATAGCGGCTATGAACGGTTACAAATGTGATGCAGTAGAAGCAATGAACAGATACAAATATGAACGACTAAAACAGTCTCAACGGAAAGGTAAGATGGCGCTTAAAACACACACCACCTGAAACGAATTTATTTTCTTGTAACAGCTCGTCTTAATGGCTGCAATTACACCAAATGTAAATGTGAAATGGGCTGATGCGGTCAAAATGAGAAAGATACTGACGCGTAGGACTTCGAGAAATCGATTTTCCACGACTGATCATGTGTGTATATGTCATCCTGAAATCTGAACGACAAGAGCACATTCTGTCGACTGTTTAAATGTTTTAAAGTATTATTGTCTTCTGAATGGAATGTATCCCGTGGAGAGAGAGCTGTTACTTACAAAAGTCTAATAAGTAGACTTTATCTAAATTATGTATACATCATTAAGTGCTAAGCATTTCATACTAATCATTAACTCAAAAAAAAATAAGCAAATCCATAAAAGTGCTAGGAAGACTGACACCTGAAGTTAACCGTTTAATATCCGACTACAATCAAATGCGAGTGCTCAACCAATTAAAATGCTGGATACAGAGACAAAAGCTCACTGACGCCACGAAAAAGGGGAGAAATCAATCAGTTTAAATCTGTGATAATCTGAGGCCGGAGCTCAACTATTTCCAACAACTGTTATTAAGAAACAAAAATGGAAAGTCGGCAATTTGGTTCCTATTTATATGGTTTTTTTCTCCTTTAGGTAGAAAACTGTATATTCCTCATCATGCATACACTTTAATATATGTTACTAGTTTATTGTATAAATATGTATTGTTGTATAATAAATTTCATTTTTATTTCGCATACTAGTTGTATTAATTGTTACATATTTTGATTTCTTGTGAAAAGAAACAATGAAACGAAAGTTAGTGAGTTTTCAATACGAGTTAACCGTGAAGAAAAGTATCTCGAACTAAGGGATCCTCGCTTTCATCCTGCCAACTGTAAGAAATTTTTAAGTCTGTATTTTTGGTAACATGCCGATTGTTTGGCTTATCCGTATAATGTTTAGACTAAAAGGAAGTTTTAAGCCGTTTTAACAGAAATTCAGTTACCAAAATACATGAGGGAACGAGTGTCCTTGGATTTTTTACCAGCACTAACATATTATCCGCATGTAACTGATATCCAACATGACCAAGAGATGTTTGAAAAACACATTTGCCCCACTGAAAGCCTTAGATATTAAATAACCTTGACCTTTGACCGAGGTTCAAGGGTGATAGGGGTCATCTACTAAAGGAGACAAACCATCCTTTAAAATCTGAAGTACATAGGTCAAACAGACCAAAAGGATTTCACCCAAGTGATCTTGACCTTTGACTCCGTTACCCAGAAATTATGAAGGGTCATCTTCTTAAGGAGACTGGGTAAATCAGTTTTGCTTATATTGATCTATAACGGATTTGATGCTATGTGACCTTGACATTTGACCCAGTGACCCGAAATTGATAAAGGTAATCTACTAAAGGAGACCAATCAACCTATGAAATTTGAAGTATGTAGGCCAAACAGATCTTCAGATATTGCTTTAATGGATTTGACCCTTATTGACCTTGACCTTTGACCTCATGACCCGGAAATTATTAGGAGACTAAACATCCAATAAAATATGAAGGCTCAATGTTAAATAGTTCTCAAGATAATAATCAGAAATGGATTTAACCAATTACGACCTTGTGACCTTGACCTTTGACCAAGTGAGCACTAAAATCAATAGGGGTCATCTACTGGTCATGATCAACCTTCCTATCAAGTTTCGTGATCCTAGGCCCAAGTGTTCTAAAATTATCTTCCGGAAACAGTTTAACTGTTCCAGGACACTGTGACCTTGACCTTTGACCTAGTGATCTCAAAATCAATAAGAGTCATCTACTGGTCATGATCAACCTCCCTATCAAGTTTTATGATCCTAAGTTCAAGTGTTCTCAAGTTATTGTCCGGAAACCATTTAATTGTTCCAGGTCACTGTGGCCTTGACTTTTGACCTACTGACCTCAAAATCAATAGGGATTATCTGGTGGTCATTATCAACCTCCCTACCAACTTTCGTGATCCTACGCCCAAGCCTTCTCAAGTAATCGTCCAGAAACGGTTTAATTGTTCGGGGTCACTGTGACCTTGACCTTTGACGTACTGATCTCAAAATCAATAGGGCTTATCTCTGGTCTTGACCAACCTCCCTATCAACTTTCATGATCCTAGACCCAAGCGTTCTTGAGCTATCATCCAGAAACCGATTACGCGATTACGGACTGACAGACCGACCGACATCTGCAAAACAATATACCCCTCCTTGAGGGGGGTGGGGGGGCATAAAAAGTGTTTAAGGCTGAATGCCCCAAGAAATAATGTATATGTCAAGTATTAAGGAGAACAAATGCTTCAATCTCGATTCGCCCCTGAACCCACACCATTCTGAAGTTTGAAGTCTTATTAAACATAATGTTTATTTTAATAAAATATTTGTAAAATTGTTACAAAATTTATCAAAAGTACTATGCAATAAAAGTAAAGCATAGCGCGTTTGGTGATTTACCCTCTACAGTTAATCGCTACGCTCTAGCGTGAAGCGTTTTTCCCTAAATCCTACAAAATGGACGGTTGAAGTGGAATTTTATCTTGCAATTTGATTACTCATGTCCTTAAACGTTAGTCTCTTCAGTTAGGTTGTTAATTTCACTAGTATACCGATACCTTAAACTGACCGTTTTCTAGTATTTACACAAACGTGAAGAGCTTTTCTCAGCTCTGCAGGGAATTACTTCTTGAAAATACGGCAAGTGCAAGATTGGCATACTCCAAACGCGTTTCCTTTACAAATGTCACTGACCGTTCCAAAAGCGATCTATATTTGTTTTTTGTCCATTTCTTATTATTTATGTAATGTCCAGTATATCAGTGGTAGTACTTCCCTCAACCCCGCATCTCGTGTTACTCTCTTCTGTTTAACCTTTAGCTTGCTGGCGGCGAGTTATTTCTGCCTTTGCGACCAGTGCAGACCAAGATTAGCCTGCACATCCGTGCAGGCTAATCATGGTCTGCACTGTTCGCTATTCAGTCAGTAAATTTTCAGTGACCACCCCTTCAAATAATAAATGGTACTGCCCAAATTGAGTGATGGATCAGTCCATTTTAGAAATTTAGCAGGCTAAAGGTCAAGGTAGTGGTCTCGTAATAACGCTTAACAATTTCTGTGCCACGACAATTTCAGGGTTCTTAGAACTGTTGTAACAAAAAATTTCTTTTTGATAACGACAAAAGAACAAGGAAATCACGTGAAACAAGGATTGTCAGAACGGGCTTGTTACCTTTAAGTGTTCACATTTGCGTGAGACACACAACGTGACTTTGAATGGCTTGCCCTTCATTCACATGTGCCGGTCCAGTCTTGACATTTCTTTTAGCCTGCAGGCGGCAATTGATATAGCCTTTGCGACCAGTGCAGACCAATATCAGCCTGCGCATCCATGCAGGCTGATCATGGTCTGCACTGTTCGCTATTCAGTCAGTAAATTTTTAGTGAACACCCCTTTGGATAATAAGTGGTTCTGCCCAAATTCAATGGTGGACGAGTCAGTTTTAGAAATTTAGCAGGGTAAAGGTTAATAAGTGCGAGGTTACGTGTGGCAACATAGTTTCAATATGCAATTTGCATTAGCGCTCCCAGTTATCATTCTGAAGAGAATAGTGGTTGTTTGTTTTTGCTCACCTGTGTACAAGGCTTCAAGTGTGTTTGTATAAGAGTTAGGTTTCTTCTATATTAGCCTATATTATATAAATGTCACACACACTTTTGAACCTAGGGCAATAATTTGAACAATTATGGTAGACATTACAAATCTGATATCACACGCCAAATATCAAGGCTCTAGCTATTATTGATTCAGAGAAGAAAAGTGACCACGCCCCTGGCAGCCATGTTTTTTGACGAATCGGAATAATTTGAACAGTCTTCGTAGAAGGTCACACAAGAACCATTTGTGCAAAATTATTTTAAAATCGGGTCAGCAGTTTCATACAACAAGAGGGCCATGATGGCCCTATATCGCTCACCTGAGTACCATTGCTCTTAATGATAAGATCAAGTCTTGACATAGATCACATAGGCATACACATTAAATATCATCAGGATAAATATTTTCTTGTAACGGTCACTTTTGACCTATGGGTCACATACTAGTCAGGGCCAATCTCCATATCAAGTTTGAGGGTCCTAGGCTCAAATGCTGCATTTTTGTACTAGCATGACTATTCCTTACCCTGGAAGGTTAAAATAACATTTAAAACCAATCTCATTAGATGCTGCTGAGGTATATTCATTTACATAAAATAAAGGGAGGTAATTTATCATAAATTCAGTCAAACGGTATCTACCCTGATTGTACGAGCCCATCTGATGGCTTAAATGACATTTCAAATCAGTATATTCATTGGTTACTGAGATACACCCATTTTAATTTGAAACAAAGGGAGGTAATTTGACATAAAATCAGTCCATAGTTATCTACCTTGATTGTCTCTAATGACAATAATGAAATTTCAAATGAGTTCTATAAATATTTATTGCGATAAATCCATTTTATTAAAATCTGGGGAGGTAATCATGCATTGGCATATTAATGTAGAAGATACAGAGTACAAGCCTTTACAACAATATTTTAGAAGAGTAAGTAAAAGTAGAAATTTCTTACCATGGAAGACATAAGTAAAATTTCAAACCAATCTCATTAGAAGCTGCTAGGTATATTCATTTACATAAAAAATAAAGGGAGGTAATTTGTCATAAATTCTAATATGTATCTTCACTGATTGTCCAAGTCCATCAGATTCTGATGGAATGAAATTTCAGATCAGTATCTTCATAAGTTACGGAGATATACCCGTTTTAATTTGAAATAAAGGGAGGTAATTTGACATAAAATCAGTCCATAGTTATCTACCTTGATTGCCCGAGTTAATGACAATAATGACATTTCAAATCAGTCCTATAAGTACTTGCTGATATAAATCCATTTTGATTAAAATCAGGGGAGGTAATCAGATATAAAATAACTCCAGAACCTATGATTGGATTTGACAGATTCATCATGGAACCCAAGATTTATTGTTGTTGAAGATATTTTGCAAGTTTGTATCAAAACAAATCATAAATGAAGTCTCTATATGGCTGCAAAAGCAACAAGAGCTGTCAGAGGGCAGCAACGCTCGACTATTCAACAGCCTTGTCAATTGAATGAATACAAAAGTCGAAAAAGGGACATAATTTTGTAAAAATGCAAACCAGTGTTATGGAACCTGCACAGTGCTCATCAGCTCATGACAGTGAACAAGTGTGTGAAGTTTCAATCCATTCCCATTAGTGGGTACTGAGATACCAGCTTACATATAAGAATTTAACCAAAAACTGCTAAGTTGAAAAAGGGGCATAATTTTGTAAAAATGCAAAGTAGAGTTATTGAACCCTTGCAATGCATGTCATATCATGACAGTGAACAAGTGTGTGAAGTTTCAATCCATTCCCATTAGTGGATACTGAGATACCAGCTTACATACAAAAGCTTAACCAAAAACAACTATGTCGCAAAAGGGGCATAATTTTGAAAAACTAGAGCTATCACTAAAGGTGATGAATGTACCGCCCGCATGCACTGACACAGTACATTGCAATTTGACGCACACAAGATTGCATAATTATGTGGACTGCATGTATATAGACTGTATGTATACAGTATAGTAACAAAAAACAAAGTCCCATAACTATGCAGAATATTTATCTAAAAGAATGTAACATGCACCATGCACAACTAGGTTTGGTACTGATCACTTGTGTGAAGTTTCATTAAATTGTGTGTAAGGGTTTGGTAGATTAGGCATGCACAAGATTGCATATGCAGACTGTATGTACATAGTATGTTAACAAGAAACAAAGTCCCATAACTCTGCAAATTTTTTTTCTGAAAGAATCTAACATGCCCCATGCACAACTGCTGTTGTTACTGATCACTTGTGTGAAGTTTCATTAAATTGTGTCAAGGGGATGAGGAGAGATGGTGCACACAAGATTGTGTCTATGTATATAGTATAGTAACAAAAAAACAAAGTCCCATAAGTCTGCAATTTTTTTTTCTAAAAGAACCTAACATGCCCCATGCACAACTACTGTTGGTACTGATCACTTGTGTGAAGTTTCATTAAATTCTGTCAAGGGGATAAGGAGAGATGGTGCGCACAAGATTGCGTCTACAGCCAGACGGACAGACAGACAGACAACCTGAAACCAGTATACCCCCCCTTACAACTTTGTTGTCGGGGGGTACAAAAAGGAAAATAGAGTTATGGAACCTGCACAGTGCATGTCAGGTCATAACAGTGAATAAGTGTGTGAAGTTTCAATCCATTCCCACTAGTTGTTACTGAGATACCAGCTTACATACAAAAACTTAACCAAATCGGGACGCCGACGCGGACACCGATGCACGGGCGAGTCCAATAGCTCTACTATTCTATAAAAAGTCGAGCTAAAAATAGCAAATTTTGGACCTTTAAGGGGCCATAACTCTAGAATCCATGATTGGATCTAGCCAGTTTTCGAAGGAACCGAGATATTATGCCAATACAAATTGTGTGTAAGTTTGATTAAAGTTGATTGCAAAATGTGGTCTATCATGTTCACAAGCAAAAAATAGCAAATTTTGGCCATTTAAGGGGCCATAACTCTGGAACCCATGATGGGATCTGGCCAGGTTTCGAAAGGAACTGAGATATTATGCCAATACAAGTTGTGTACAAGTTTGATTAAAGTTGACTGCAAGATGTTGTATCTATCGTGTTCACAAGCCCAAAATAGCAAATTTTGGCCCTTTAAGGGGCCATAACTCTTGAACCCATGACGGAATCTGGCCAGTTTTCGAAAGGAATCAAGATATTATGCCAATACAAGTTGTGTGCAATTCTTATGAAATTGATTGCAAAATGTGGTCTCTATCATGTTCACAAGCCAAAAATGGCAAATTTTGGACCTTTAAGGGGCAATAACTCTGGAACCCTTGATGGGATTTGGCCAGTTTTTGAAAGGAACCGAGATATTATGCCATCACGAGTTATGTGCAAGTTTGATTAAAGTTGATTGCAAAATGTTGTCTCTATCGTGTTCACAAGCCAAAAATAGCAAATTTTGGCCCTTTAAGGGACCATAACTCTGGAACCCATGATGGGATCTGGCCATTTTTCGAAAGGAACCAAGATATTATGCCAATACAAGTTGTGTGCAATTCTTATGAAATTGATTGCAAAATGTGGTCTCTATCATGTTCACAAGCCAAAAATGGCAAGTTTTGGACCTTTAAGGGGCAGTAACTCTGGAACCCATGATGGATTTGGCCAGTTTTTGAAAGGAACTGAGATATTATGCCAATACAAGTTATGTGCAAGTTTGATTAAAGTTGATTGCAAAATGTGGTCTCTATCGTGTTCACAAGCCAAAAATAGCAAATTTTGGCCCTTTAAGGGGCCATAACTCTGGAACCCATGATGGGATCTGGCCAGTTTTCGAAAGGAACCGAGATATTATGCCAATATGAGTTATGTGCAAGTTTGATTAAAGTTGATTGCAAAATGTTGTCTCTATCGTGTTCACAAGCCAAAAATATTATGCCCATACAAGTTGAGTGCAAGTTTGATTAAAATCAAATATAAAATTTGGTCTCTATCATGTTCACAAGGAAATTGTGGACGGACAGATGACGGACGAAGGGCGATCACAAAAGCTCACCCTGTGACTAGTGTCACTATGTGACAGGTGAGCTAAGAGATTTTTAAAGTTTCCAATTTATACATATAGGGAAAAATGACCATGCCTTCTGGCGGCAATGTTTTTTAAGGATGACTACCTGCAATAGGCCTCAATTTCACCAAAAGTGTACATACAACTTGATAATGTAAGGTTTGAAAATGTCAAACGATAGAAATAAGGTGCATATTGACAAGTTATATAGTGACAGAAGTTCTCAAAAATTTCCTTTAGATTACCTCCCCTGATAATTTTGTTTTTTCATGAGTTATCTCCCCTGAAAACTAGAAAAAAATAATTTTCTCCTTATCCCTACCGGGAATTTTAGATTTCTTTTTGATATTTGTATAATGCAGATTTCTACCGCAAAATTTTCTCGAAACTCAAGCTCAGATTCTCATAATCAAAGAAATTATATATTTCACATAGGCATCAATGTTAACTTCAATACCAATTATCTCCCCACAAAATGATAAAATTCGAAAAATCTCTCGGTGAAACGTTTTTAATTTTGAATGTCTTTAAAGTGCCTAATTTCATTTAAATATTACCATCCAGTTACAAGATATGAAATATGGCTATTACACCATGTTATCCTTAACAAATCAAAATAATTTGAACAATCTTGGTAGAGGGTCACACAAGGACCATTTGTGTAAAATTATTTTAAAATCGGGCCAGCAGTTTTACATAAGAAGATTTTTAAAGTTTCCACTCTATACATATAGGGAAAAGTGACCACGCCCTCTGGTGGCCATGTTTTTTGACAAATCAAAATAATTTGAACAATCTTGGTAGAGGGTCACACAAGGACCATTTGTGTAAAATTATTCTAAAATCGGTCCAGCAGTTTCACACAAGAAGATTTTTTAAGTTTCCACTACATACATATAGGGAAAAGTGGTCACGTCCTCTGGCGACAATGTTTTTTAATGAATCAAAATAATTTGAACAATCTTGGTAGAGGGGCACACAAGGACCATTTGTGTAAAATTATTCTAAAATTGGGCCAGCAGTTTCACACAAGAAGACTTTTAAAGTTTCCACTATATACATATAGGGAAAAGTGGTCACGTCCTCTGGCGACAATGTTTTTTGACGAATCAAAATAATTTGAACAATCTAGGTAGAGGGTCACACAAGGACCATTTGTGTAAAATTATTCTAAAATCGGGCAATCAATTTCATACAAGAAGATTTTTAAAGTTTCCACTATATACATGTCGTATTCTAAACTGGAATCTGCCTAGACCAAACTAGAATCCAGTTTGGACTACGACATACATTTAGGGAAAAGTGACCATGCCCTCTAGCGCCATATTTTTTGACGAATCAGTATAATTTGAGCAATCTTGGTAGAGGGTGACATAAGGACCATTTGTGTAAAATTATTTCAAAATCGGACCATCGGATTAGGAGAAGATCTTGTTTGAAGTTTTTTCTACATTTAGCTCTGGCAGCCCCTATGTGCAACCAAGCGGAACTGTTTGAACAACTTTGGTAGAGGACCATCCAAGGAACATCATGGCCAAGTTTCATCAAAATCGATTCAGTGGTTTTGAAGGAGATGTTGTTTAAACACAAATGTTGATGAAAGAACAACTTGACGCACGACGGACACAGCGTGATCACAATACCTCACCTTGGGCACTTTGTGCTCAGGTGAGCTAAAAACAGTGTTCTTGGATTCTGCACCTGTTCTCCGCAAGTAATTGTCAACTTGCATACATGAATAAGAGGTGGAGGATGAATGATTTCAGACAGTGTCTTATCAAATCTTCACCACATATGAAACTAATATGAGACCTTTCATATGCTAATCACAGGAAATGCCGGATATGATAAGCATATGATAGCAGTTTCATACGAGTATCATATGAAAACATTTATATGAAAGATTACATATGATTGTATAATGATATAATAATCATAAGAAATTCATATGAATTTCCTATGGTAATAATTTCATGAGAATCCTATGTGACGAAATTGGCTATGTAGATCTATGTAGAAAGTCATCAGTTAATATTAAACAACATAAAACTGTTAGTATTTGTTTCAGAAATATTGTGCTTTATTTTGTTAAACAAGTATTGAATAAATACATGATCAGTTAGATAGAAAGCAAAAAAGCACTACAATAAAGTAGTTGTAAAACCTCAATCATAGACTAGAGATTCCACAAAGCACATCTAATTCTTATATTATTATAAATACAATGGCAAAATCTGTTGTGAATACCTTAAATATAAACTTATCTGGAAAATATTATCCATTTTACACCGGTCAGAGTACTTTATGTACCTAAAATATATGGTCATATTATTTAAAGTACATTTTTAGACATAAGACATAGCACAGACAAAAATAATAATTTCTTTCAAGCAAAGTCTACATTAGCCTGTGAGATACATAGAACTGACAGAACTCTTTTGGACTGCTATTTGCTACAGCTTTGTTTCTGTATGTAATCCAATCTTATTGGTATTCATTAAAAGTTGTCCCAATAAACTGTTCAATCACCACTTTACTGCTACAGTAAGAGGAAAAAATTGAAAAAGGACAGTTAATTGTTAACAGGAAAGGATCAGTAAGAACTGTTTAGTAGTTAAACTACTAATTTTATTTCTCTGTATAACTGCTACCCGGGCACAGAAATACACTGTGACACACTAGCACTAACGAAATATTTGCACTTCATCTATAACACTTATGTACAATATTTCTACATTATTTACTGGATTAAACACATAACAACAAATTATCTAAACATCATTATATCACCTTGAAAGTCAAAAACTGGACTGCAGTACTCATCATTTTTTCTCTTAAAGTTACCAGCATTAATACTAGAGTTAGAGCTTTTATATCTAGATTACACACTTTAACACAAAATCATTAAAAAAAGTACATGAAACTGTTAAAGTCTGAACAACAGGAATATTTTGACACTTTGAGGTAATAGCGTGACATAGAAAAGAAAAACAAACAAGCCAGTTTCTTGCTTCATGTTTGGACACATTTTATCCTAGGCTTGTGATGATGAAAATGAAAATATTGTAACACTGCTCTTTTTTAATTTCAGTTTGAAGCCTCTTTTTTCACAAGTCTTCACTCTATGTTCACTTCACAGTGATAATAAGTTCCTTAAATAGTGTGTATTAAAATCTTCAGATGTGTTGTTTTGTTCATATAACACAAGCACAATAAAACACATAATCTTAAAGTCTTCAATATGTAAGTTGTTCAATAGGACCGAATCGCTGGTGGTACCATAGGGCAGTCTTTCTGATCAAGGGTTTCATCAATCACAGGTCGGTATTCAAGGGTAGTCTGGAAAAATAAAGAAATAATATATTAAGTTTTTTTTTTTTGTTTCATTGTAAGATCACTGGAAATATTCATTCTGTTGTTGACAAGTGAAAGAAATTTTTGTCTCATATATAAAACAAACCAATTCTCTTTTTATTCCGTGTCTTTTCAATGCTATAAACTTCTTACATTAATTCTTTCTAAAGGTTTCATCCTGTAAAATAAACTGGACTCTTTGATTACAATGAAATTTAAAGATACTCTCTGTTATATTTCAATAATTCCCTGAAAAACCTTTAAACAAATGGTTACAGCTTAGCATTCCTAGTATAGCATTTATTATTGCCCTTGTGTTTCCTACGAAAACATAGCTGGAACATAAATTATCGGACAAAAGGTAATTGTAATCCGTATTACATTTTTTTCAGGCAAAAGAATATAAAAGAATACTTTGGGAGATTTACATTACATGTAATCATAATCAAGCTCTTACTATGTATTACATCTACAGTTGAACTTCGTTAACTCGAACTCAAAGGAACCAGCAAAATTTGTTCAAGTGATCGGCTGTTCCAGTTATCAAACAAAATTCATTATACAGCGATTTTTCCGGGACCTGAATACGAGTTCCAGAGAAGGGTGGCGTAAGAATTATCCGAGTTCGAGTTAACGAAGTCTGACTATTTTAAACTTTCTTCCAAAATCTTAAAGGTGGTCAATCACATTTAAACAACATTTAATGACATTTTTTACTTTTTGTATAATCTGGTAGAGAATTATTTAAGGAACAAAAAGACCAATTACTTAGAGTTAGATTCCTATTTGAAATGTACATTTTATTATTTTTTATAATTGTAATTACTCCCCTTTAATATGAAAGTATATAAAAAGCTGGGTATTTCTTTTTATTTCGATACTATGTCTAGTTTTACATTTGCATTTGATAGACATATCAACTATTGAACAATCTGAACCAAAATGCAAGTTTAAAAGCTGTGTGTAGCTTCTGAATTCATTTATTTCCAATCTATCTTGGTTGCGTAACCAAGATAGGCAAAGGGAGGTAGTAATAATTTTTCGAACTTGCATTTCTAATGAATTCCATCTAAATACATAATTTTTAATGCAAATATTTTACAAATATATTACAATATGTCTAATATTTATACGTTTCCTTAGGCAAAGTATGTTTATAAAATTTATACTTATGATAAAATAACTCTATCTTGGTTGGGCAACCAGGATAGGAAAATGAAATTTTAAAAATACCTCCAGTGAAAATCTAATTTGTATTAAGTGTTAAGTGAACATAAATGAGTGTAAATGATCAGATGCTAAAGTTTCGAAGAAATCCGTTACATGGCCAAAATCTGATTATCCACCTTTAAAAGGTTTGATGTAAGTACTTTGTTAACTCTGATTAATTTTAATTTCAATAATTTTAATTAGAACTTCACATAAAGAGTTGTATGTTTTAAGTGACAACTTCATAAATAGAAATGTAGACAGATTATAATCAGGTACCACCGAATATCTTAAATACACAACCAATGCAGGCAAAGGAGATCATACTGATTTTGCAAATCTGCATTTCTGAGAAATTTTGGGTCAGTGGAAATCTTTGGCAAATATATATTAATATATATAATATATATATAGAGTTTATAAATATTGATCTCCCACTGCTAAGTACAAATGTAACTACTTCATCAGAATAAAGCTACCTTCAAAAGCTATCAATCATGACAATATATGGATGAGCAAGACTGCCAACAGTTAATGATGAAATGATATCCTGAGGGGCACCTGGGATCTTTCTCAACCATTTAAACAGAAAGTGGGCATATGGTTTAAAATATTTTGTTATTACAACAAAACAAACTTGAAGGTTCAGGTAGAGGTCTGTCCCACTAAATGTTAACTATCATAATGCTCTAATCTACTCACCTTTCCAGAAGCATCAGTATATGAAAGAGTATGTTTCCTCCAATGTTTTTCTAAAGGTAAAGCTGTCTGTCCCTCTAAAGGTTTACTATAGTCATATTCATCAATACGATTCTGAAATGAACAAAGAAACCATCAAAATACAATCTAGTAAAGTACACACTGTAACTTTCACTTACTGCAGTCTTTGTGAAAAATATGTTTGAAAAAAAAAGCAGATCTAATATAATATCATCTTAGTTGCACTTCTTTTAAAACCTGCAAATTATTTGTCAATGTGACTTAATATGCCAAATTTTTCCATTTTTTTTACTTATTAATGTTGATTAGGAGGAGGATGACCACAAAAATTTAAAACAGTGTTATTTCAAGAGCGACGCAGTGGGGCGCCCCACCCTGCTCTTTTTAACTACCGCCAAGCTGCCCTTAAAATGTGCCCTCCTGTCTTTGATCTTCTGCTTAATCCTGCCCTTTATCCTGAAGACATGCAGATTTTTTTATCAGCAAATTACGTCAAGGCGAGTGCACAAAGGTAATGAGAATCAATGAAGTGTTAAAATAAATTGATAAAAGAGTATTGATCCTCGGTAATGTCAAAAAGGCATCAAGATAAATTGTCCGTAAGCGGCCAGCTGATTACAAAGCGTGTGAAAAAGTGCCCTGCAAGATTTCTTCATGCAAGCTTTAAATTAGACTATTGTTTAGTATAATAATAAGTATACATCAATGCAGTCTGATTCTACTGTAATTTCAACTAGAAAATGTACAAATTTTAATGAATTCTGAAAGCAAAAATGAGTTTAGAATGTCCATTCAAGATTCTGATTAGACTTGATGTCATATGCAATTTTTCCAGAATTCCTGCAAAAATGCTGAGAGCTGTTCCAGGAAAAAAGGCCTGGGGGGCAGGAATGATCTCTAATTTTTAGGGGACCACCTATAGAATTTTAATTGTTTTTGGGGGACCACCAACAGAATTTTTATTGCTTTGATACCCCTTACCAACAGAATTTTAATTACTGGATCTGTGTGAATTTTGAAGTCAAGATGATTTCATTTGTATTTTTTACATGTCAATAACTATGTAAACTAGAAAATGCTTTTGTAAAACAGCGCATGTCTCCCCCAATGCAAAGTCCTATAGGCAAGAAGTCAATAGGGGTCAGGAGCAAAAGTCAAAGAGACACTGATGGTTGGCTGCAATAGGGATCATCTACTTGGCATGTCCAATCATCCCGCTAAATTTCAACACTCTTGGCCTAGTGGTTCTCAAGTCACTGTTCAGGCTTCTGTGACCTTGACCTTTGATCAAGTGACCTCAAAATAAATAGGGGTCATCTACTCTGCAAGTCCAATCATCCTATTAAGTTTCAACATTGTAGGTAAAGTGGTTCTCAAGTTATTTCCAAAAAATGATTTTACATGAACAGGCCACTGTGGCCTTGACCTTTAGTAGACTGACCCCAAAATCAATAGGGGTCATCTACTCTGCATGTTCAATCATCCTATGAAGTTTCAACATTCTGGGTCAAGTGGTTCTCAAGTTATTGATCGGAACTGGTTATCAATGTTCAGGCCCCTGTGACCTTGACCTTTAACGGAGTGACCCCAAAAACAATAGGGGTCATCTACTCTGCATGTTCAATCATCCTATGAAGTTTCAACATTCTGGGTCGAGAGGTTCTCAAGTTATTGATCCGGAACTGGCTGTCAATGTTCAGGCCCCTGTGACCTTGACCTTTAACAGAGTGACCCCAAAATCATTAGGGGTCATTTACTCTGCATGAACAATCATCATATGAAGTTTCAACATTCTGGGTCGAGAGGTTCTCAAGTTATTGATCCGAAATGGTTTTCCATGTTCAGGCCCCTGTGGCCTTGACCTTTAACAGAGTGACCCTAAAATCATTAGGGGTCATCTACTCTGTATGACCAATCATCCTATGAAATTTCATCATTCTGGGTCAAGTGGTTCTCAAGTTACTGACAGGAAATGGTTTTCAATGTTCAGGCCCCTGTGACCTTGACCTTTGAAAGAGTGACCCCAAAATCGTTAGGAGTCATCTACTCTGCATGACCAATCATCCTATTAAGTTTCAACATTCTGGGTCAAGTGGTTCTCAAGTTACTGACCGGAAATGGTTTTCAATGTTCAGGCCCATGTGACCTAGACCTTTAATGGAGTGACCCCAAAATCGATAGGGGTCATCTACTCTGCATGACCAATCATCCTATTAAGTTTCAACATTCTGGGTCAAGTGGTTCTCAAGTTACTGACCGGAAATGGTTTTCCATGTTCAGGCCCCTGTGACCTTGACCTTTGACAGAGTGACCCCAAAATCGTTAGGGGTCATCTACTCTGCATGTACAATCATCCTATGAAGTTTCAACATTCTGGGTCAAGTGGTTCTCTAGTTATTGATCGGAAATGGTTTTCCATGTTCAGGCCCCTGTGACCTTGACCTTTGACAGAGTGACCCCAAAATCAATAGGGATCATGTACTCTTCATGACCAATCATCCTATGAAGTTTCAACATTCTGGGTCAAGTGGTTCTCTAGTTATTGATCGGAAATGGTTTTCCATGTTCAGGCCCCTGTGACCTTGACCTTTGACAGAGTGACCCCAAAATCAATAGGGGTCATCTACTCTTCATGACCAATCATCCTATGAAGTTTCAACATTCTGGGTCAAGTGGTTCTCAAGTTACTGACTGGAAATGGTTTTCAATGTTCGGGCCCCTGTGACCTTGACCTTTAATGGAGTGACCCCAAAATCGATAGGGGTCATCTACTTTGCATGTACAATCATCCTATGAAGTTTCAACATTCTGGGTCAAGTGGTTCTCTAGTTATTGATCGGAAATGGTTTTCAATGTTCGAGCCCCTGTGACCTTGACCTTTGATGGAGTGACCCCAAAAACAATAGGGGTCGTCTACTCCAGCAGCCCTACAACCCTATGAAGTTTGAAGGTTCTAGGTCAAACGGTTCTCAAGTTATTGCTCGGAAATGAAGTGTGACGTACGGACGGACGGACAGGGCAAAAACAGTATGTCTCCCGGGGGAGACATAATAAATTCATTTTATGAATATAACGTCAATAAAAGATATCAAACATAATTTCTTGACTTGTATGACAAAGTAATTGCATTGATGTGTTGTTGAATTCAACCTACTTATTTCACCATTAGGTGCATTTTGCCATTATTTATATTCTAAAACAGTATTCTGACACCTACAACATGGTGATATATCACAACTGGGGTTCTAAGGACGTCCTAGAATGAAAATGAGACTTTCTTTAGGGGAAAATTAACCCATTTTTAGTGGGAAATATTAGCTTTTTTTGGCAAGGGGAAACAGCTTCTGATCAGCTGCAAAAATACAAAAAAATAATTCTCTGTGATAGGAACATTATTGTTAATATTTATAAATGATTTTTTTATTGTTCAACATGCATGATGTACACAATATGATAATTAGAAATTACCTAGTATAAGAGTAAGGGATAGAAGCAGATTGCTACAGAGAGGCTATCACCACAACAGTTACTGTACCGTTTCGTGTACCGTATACCAACATTTTCCCCTGAGCGATAGAAAATGTCGATCAAATTAATAAATATCGAATTCGCATTATTGTCCGTGATAAAAATATACTCGCATAGAAAATCTCAAGAAACATTTTTATATGTTTTAGTGTGCAAAATACCCCCTACCAACAGAATTAAAATACCAATTACACCCCCAACCAATGAAATTTAATTACCAAAAATACCCCCCACCTAGAGAAAACAAGAGGACCATGATGGTCCTGAATCGCTCACCTCTTCCCACATGACCCAGTTTTGAGTATGACATCGTTTTTTCTATTATTTGACATAGTGACCTAGTTTTTGAGCTGTGACCCAGTTTGACTTGACTGATTATCAAGTAAAATTCTGACATTCATGAGACTTGAAAAATGTCTCTAGAGAGGTCCAGGTTTTATTTGATATGACTATTTCGAAGGTCTGACCGTTTGAACTTTACAATATCATCAAGGTGAACACTCACTAATTTTCATGAAGGTCTCCATTGAAAAATATGGTCCTCTAGAGAGGTCACAAGGTTTTTCTATTTTTGTACCTATTGACCTAGTTTTTGAGTCGTGACCCTGTTTCTGAACTTGACCTAGATATCATCAAGGTGAACATCTCATCAATTTTCATGAAGGATCTCATGTAAAAATATGGCCTCTAGAGAGGTCACAAGGTTTTTCAATATTTTAATGACCTACTGGCCTAGTTTTTGACGCACGTGACCCAGTTTCGAAACTGACCTAGATATCATCAAGGTGAACATTCAGATCAATTTTCATGAAGATCCATTGTAAAATATGGCCTCTAGAGAGGTCAAAAGGTTTTATATAATTTAAGACCTACTGACCTAGTTTTTGACCGGCAGTTGACCCAGTTTCAAGTTGACCTAGATATCATCAAGTGAACATTCGACCAACTTTTATACAGATCCATGAAAAGTATGGCCTCTAGAGAGGTCACAAGGTTCTTTTATTATTTGACCTACTGACCTAGTTTTTTAAGCACATGACCCAGTTTCAAACTTGACCTAGATATCATCAAGGTGAACATTCTGACCAATTTTATGGAGATCCATATAATATGGCCTCGAGAGAGGTCACAAGGTTTTTCTATTATTTAGACCTACTACCTAGTTTTTGACCGCATCACCCTTTTCGAACTTGACCTAATATCATCAAGATGAACATTCAGACCAATTTTCATACAGAATCCCATGAAAAATATGGCCTTTAGAGAGGTCACAAGTTTTTCTATTATTTGACCTACTTACCTAGTTTTGAAGGCATGATGACCCACTTTCGAACTTGACCTACATATCATCAAGTGAACATTCATGACCAACTTTCATACAGAACCATGAAATATATGGCCTCTACAGAGGTCACAAGGTTTTTCTATTATTTGAACTACTGACCTATTTTTGAACGCACATGACCCACTTTCGAACTTGACCTAGATATCATCAAGTGAACATTCAGCAATTTTCATGAAGATCTCATGAAATATATGGCCTCTAGAGAGGTCACAAGGTTTTTCTATTTTTTGATCTACTGACCTAATTTTTGACGCACATGACCCAGTTTCGAACTTGACCTAGATATCATCAAGGATGAACATTCAGACCAATTTCATGACAGATCCCTGAAAAATATGGCCTTTAGAGAGGTCACAAGGTTTTTCTATTATTTGACCTACTGACCTAGTTTTTGACGGCACGTGACCAGTTTCGAACTTGACCTAGATATCATCAAGGTGAACATTCTGACCAATTTTTATGAAGATCTTGTGAAATATATGGCCTTAGAGAGGTCATAAGGTTTTTTCTATTTTTAGACCTACTGACCTAGTTTTTGATGGCACGTGACTCAGTTTCGAACTTGACCTAGATATCATCAAGGTGAACATTCTGACCAATTTTCATGAAGATCTTTTAAAATATATGGCCTCTAGAGTGGTCACAAGGTTTTTCTATTTTTAGACTATGACTGTTTTGATGCGTGACCAGTTTCGAACTGACCTGATTATCAAATGACATTCTGACCACTTTCATAAGTCCACGAAATGTGACCTAGATGGTCACAGAAAGTTGGACGGCCTGCGTGATCACAAGTCACTTATAGTGAAGGTGAGCTAAAAATAGGTACTGGTTCTTCCTACCGCCCCCCCCCCAGGCCTTTTTTCCTGGAACAGCCCTATCAAAGTAAACTGAGCGAAAAACCACTTTCAGACAACATTTTGAAAGTGTATCAGTATCCAGATAGTACATTTTGGATATATTTTTTTAAAGACCGTTATAGCACTACTGTTCTTAATGAAATACTGACGAAAGACCATATCAATATAACATGAATTTTAATAAATATAAGTTTACAATGTGACCTGAAAACAGACCTTTTTATTATATTGTAACATGATCTTGGTTTCAAGCTTAAACATATAAAGACCCTCCACTATTTCATATAAATAAGTTGACATCCTTGGTGACATTTCTTGACAAGGCTTGAATGATTGGACCAGAAAAAACAAAGTAATGTAAAAACCCTTTGTAAACTCTTTTACTGGTTTTGGGAAGATATCATTTACCACTTTATTCTGTGATAAGTGCATGATAATCATAAATGTAATGAATACATAACTATAAACATGTAGAAACGCAACTACTGCTGCAGTAACTTTCCTGTTTAAAACAGCACCCTGCCCTTTCTTGGCAGCACCCTACCCCTTTTAGGCAGCACCCTGCCCTTTTTGAGCTCTTGGAATAACACTATGGAATATCCTCAAACTTGACTTGCAGGGAGAAATGCAATCTTTGTTGAAAATTGGGTAGAATTTAACATAAACAAAAGAAGTAACTTACATGAAAATCTTCTCTGGCATGAGCACCTCGACTTTCTTTACGTGCAGCAGCTGACTCGATAGTTTGTAGCGCATTTACCATAAGATTTTGTAATTCTAAACTTTCTACAAGATCTGTATTCCAAATCATTCCACGATCAAATAACTGTAATAGAAAACAAAATAGCGATATAATTAGTATGAATTTAACTCCTGTTAATTTGTTCCACTTATTGAAATGGCTGGCTTAAACATTTACTGCATATAACCCATGATAAAAAAGATCCTCCTCGACATATATCAGACTGAGATGGTACCTCTACTACAGAAAAAAAAACAAACAATAAAGTACAATTAATGACAAGATGAATTTTTCTATTCAAGCATGTGTAAGTCAATCTAACAGTTTGGACTGAAAGATTTTCCTGATAGCCAAATACAGTCGAATACCGTTACCTCAATATTCAAGGGACTGTAAAAATTGCATTGACGTATCCAAAGTTCGACGTAACAATATCGACTATCTGGGACTATTTTATACTTGTGTCGGACGTCTATATTGTCATAATATCCAATGCATTTTCAAAGGGTTTGAAAGGGGAAAGAAATAATATAAAACGTAAATAAGATTTTAATTTTATTGACAAATAAAACACCCTATTTAAATAGTACATACACACATACAACTTTTTAATTTTTCAAAAAAATATGTGTAGACATTCGCATTTTTATTCCTTCCCTAAACAAATCTGAATGTAGCAGTAATGTTCCTAGATGAGTAGTCATTTTGACTGTGCTTCGATAACGAAAATTTGCCAGTTAAATACGCATATTATTACTCAACCCTAAATGGCAGATTTTTTTAGTTGTTATATTGGAAAACAGCTTGCACGCTGTTTTATAAGACTAATTATTGGGAATTAAATGCAAACTTCCTGACATTTAAATTGAATTTAAAGATTAAATAAAAACACACAATCTAACTTGATTATGATTAATACATCGCCAGGCAACAATAGGTTGATTTTCACACCTTACACATAAGATGGATATTTCTGATATCCAGGTAAGTTGACGGGACTAAAAATCTCATCGAGCTAAACAAAATATCTGCTAATCATATCGAGGTAATGATAAAAAATTACATTGAAATATATAGGGGAAAATAGGGACCGACTAAGACACATCGTGCTAACCGGAGTATCGAGCTAACCAATATCGAGGTAACAATATTCAACTGTATATGTAATTAAAATAATCACAAACAGTCAACAGACAAGACAAACAACGTATTTTACCTTAAGATCATTCAGTTCTTTATTAAGGTCTCGCATTTTTTGAACACCTTCGTTCAAGGTGGGACCATCACGGAACACAGCAGCGTGGTTCTGCATAGTTTTCTGCATCTTGAGCCGAAGTTCAGCTGTGGGAACACTACCGTTAGCAAATCTCACTCGGTCAATATTTGCCACTGAAGCCTCTCCAGCATTCTAAGAAAAAAAAAACTTTCACAAATATGTGTAAAAATTTAAATGTTCACACATTTAACCTTTACCTTTCTAAATTGGACTAGTCCATCATTCAATTTTTTCAGTACCATTTATTATACAAAGAGGTGTTCACTGAAAAGTTATGGACTGATTAGCTAACAGTGCAGCCCATGATTGACCTGCATGGACGTGAAGGCTGATCTTGGGCTGCACTGGTCGCAAAGGCTGAATGTCTTGCCAGCAGCAGGCTGAAGGTTAACTTTATTTTTTTTACGGTTGTTAATTTCAAGGATTGGTATTTCATTTTGACTGATATGGCGTCTGGAACATTTAAGACATGTAACAGCTATCAAATCAACACACAAAATATCCATCTTACAGCTGAATCTAGCTAGTGGCATTTTGATCATAGTCCTGTACTCCATCAAACTAACAAGAATGGCTCGTCATTCTAAATGGACAGATTATTCTGTGCTAGAAATGCTATGCAGGGAAATGCATCAAGCAGTTCCTCTATTTTAATCCTTTCAAATACTAATGAAGAGATCTGGTTTTATGAGACTTTTATATATTCACTGTTCATAAAATCAAATATATTTTCAGGTGCAATGTTTGCATGTAAGTTACAACTTCATGGCTAACTACTGTAATAATCACCTGGGTCCAAGGTTGAAGACCAGTCCCAAAACTCAAGTATCTGATATATAGATTCTGAGCTTGCTTTTGACTATGTCGGACACAGTCCAATGGGAAAGTTGCCCTATTGCGAATAGTCTTCAAACTCATTTCTATAACTTCAAGCCCTGATTTAAGATAAGTAAGTATAGAACATGGCC
Organism: Mercenaria mercenaria; assembly: GCF_021730395.1. Classification (NCBI taxonomy): domain Eukaryota; kingdom Metazoa; phylum Mollusca; class Bivalvia; order Venerida; family Veneridae; genus Mercenaria; species Mercenaria mercenaria. The sequence goes on along the minus strand of NC_069376.1, from coordinate 65,860,301 downwards.
TTAGACTAACCAATGGCTCCGATACAGGACAGGACGGCAGTGGCTTATACCTTTCTGCTTTAGAAGTAGGATTAAATGTGCTAACTTGAGGTATGTTTGGCACACATGGACCAGTTTATTAAAACAAAATTAATGAAGTACTGCCGTGCAATCTAGAGTCCCCTGCTAGAAAGGGACTAAATATCTAACTGCTACAAATGTTTGGGCTTGAACTTACATTTATGAAACTCTGAAACTGTAAATTGCTATTAAATATCTATAAATATATATCATTATATTTCATTCTTAAATGGGTGGTAAAATATGGTATACAAGAGGTCCTTGTCAAAACAGCTAATCCATATCAATTTGTACTATCTATTTAAACTGATTTTCAACGTTTTCACCTGCATATTCCATATAGGAATGTATCAAGGTTTGAGATGCATATCAAAGGCAAATTGGCAAATTAAATACATACATACATGCTTTTAAGTATTTGCACAAGTAATTGATTTTTTTTTTACTATAGGCAAACTGCATGTAGGAGAAAAGTCAGTGGAAAACTTTTTAATGGACAGTTTAATCACACTGACAGATATATGTTGTGGAAGATAGAATTCATCATGCTAAATTTATGCAACTGTACTGAACATCATGTTTTGGAAAATATGGATGCATTTCAGGCAATGCATACATAATAACATGGTTTGCAATTATATGTATCATTTCAATATTCTGTGTGAATGAAAACCTTGTAAAATGGATTCATACTGTTCATACTTGAGCTAGTAAATTGGATTCCTTTTTAATAAATGAGCTAAAGCAAGTAAGAACAACGTACACATCATTCAAAATGTGGTAACAGTGTTAAAAAGTTTGTTTTTCAGCTTATTTATAGTTGCCACTGGTAACCCAAATGGGCGACTCTTCCAGAAGGCTTTAAGGGAGGAGAGTGCAAGATATAGAATACATGAATTTCAGAAGCTAAGCTGGTTCCTCAGCATGGCAGGTGTTAAGCTCCCATACAAGGTTAACCTGTATCAAAACTGCAACATTTATGTTCCTGCAGAGTAAATGTATCTTTACTGATATTAGGTTTTCAAATAAATATAAGCAGAAAGGTCGTTTATCATAAAAAATGCTGTTTTCATCTTAATACTGAAGACTATTTGTCCTGACAGGGCACACAGACTGACACTGACTGAGACATCCTATAATGTATTTTTGTATCATGACTTCATGTAGACATGATTTACGTTGTAACATACCTCTCCTGGAGGTCTAATGTACAACGCAGGTGAACCTACCGGTGATATATCTCCAATTCTCTCTCCTGGCTTGTTCTCTTCAATAATTGTATTTGCACATGCTCGGCCAAACACCACTAAATCTAGAAGTGAATTAGCACCCAATCGGTTAGCTCCATGTACAGATGCACAGGCAGCTTCTCCTGCTGCATAAAGACCTGGGATCACTCTATCACTTTTCCCATCAAATGTAATTGCCTGCAAAAGGAAATATTACCATGTTTTCTGTGAGAAAAAGCTCTCACATTTTACAAGCTAAATTTCTTTATCTTACAGTATTTAACTCCATTATCCTTATACAACAAAAGCTGCTTACTTTATCTGGTCAGTAGGTCATCTATTATGTACACAGAAGCATTTCATTTTCGTGCATATGTGTAACACTAGTGAAAATCAGGCTTTTTTTTTCAGCCATTTATTTACAGATAAATATTTATAAATCTAGATAATTATTTTACAAAACAGAAATAAAGAATAGTTGTTTGATTCTGCCTGAGATCTGAATTTCTTTCACCAAGAAAACAAAATGCTGTATTTTCATGACTTTCACAGCTACAAATGTAAATTTATGTGAAATGGAAATCTAGTGTTCATGAGTAAAAGGTATTTCAGCTTGCATGTAGAACAAATACAATTTCTTTTTATTTTATGACAGCAATACAGGGTTTTTTCTGGCTAATTTGGGAACATAGCCTATACCCCTAAAATTGGGAATTTTGACGTGTAAATGTTTCAAATTGGGAAATGTACATGTTTAGTCCCACAGGATATAGTAAGGATGTCTTTAAGCACTTTCTCATACACTTGTTTCACATTGTAGAACCTCTTCAACATACTTCCATTACAAAATTGTCCATAATTTGGTCATTTTTTGTGCAGATGGAAATTTTTTTCAGAATGTAGATTAGGAATTTTTGCACTCATTTTGGGAAAAATACATACTTTTTGGCATTGGGAATATAGCCGAATAACGGCTATAAAAACGGCCGAAAAAAACCCTGCAATAACAACTACTTTCACTAATAAATTTAATACTGACTAGAAGGACTTGTATTTGGCACCAGAATGTTATTATGCATATATATGTATATTCATATAAAACTATTTAAACATAAGCACATATATGTAAATTGAATAATGACACACAAAATCATATATGAGTTAGTGGATTTAACGATCCTGATGTTTCAAATTTTTCTCTAGGTGCTACCACAGAGAAAACATGGAAAATCCAAGTGGCAGTTCCCTAGCCGATTAACAACTTTTAATAGCGCATCACTGTACAAATATTTTTCTCCCATGTTACAGGATTTTTATCTTAGCAGCACCCCAGGGACTAGGTAATTATAATAGCGCGTAAATGCCTAATATGTAAATCATCATCCCAAGCACCCCAAATGAAACAAATTACAGGAAGCGTGGTAAAAACCTAGCCTATTTTCGCTCTTAGGGTTTAACCCAAACGCCTGATATGCTATCAGTAATTTTGAATTTCAGAGATGGTGATTTGCCACCACGCGACTGAACCTACCCAACTAGGTGATACCACAGACAAGGGAGGTAATTGTGGGTGTTTTATCTAAAATTGGTCCTGCTAGGTGTCACCATAGACCGGACTCTAAAATTTTCTTTTGAAGTAGGACCAGGGTCCTAATTTTTGTTCAGCAGTAAGATCTGTCTTTATTTTAACCAGAAATGGAAAAGTCTTTGTTGGCTCACAAGATGATATTGGCCACATGATCCGAAACAAAATGGCCGCTTATCGTACTTTAGTACCTGAATATTTTCGCCCCCATGTTTTGCAGCAAAAATAAATTCAATTATGCTGAATACATAATTGTGCTTATTTCATGTTCTTCAATGATTTTGATCAAAGTTGGTATAACTACTGGTTTTCACTTTAAACTCTGAGATGTTTTTCACCTAATATTTCATTACATTAATCAAAAATACAGGGTTCGAATTTAGCCAGATTTTCTACTTGCATTTTTTCGCAAGTGGTATTTTTTTTAACTTGCTAAATGAAAAAAACAACTTGCATTTTCGGCGACTTGTCACTTTATTACAACATTAACACAAACATCCACGTGACGAGTCAAGCCAATCGTATCTGCGTATGTAAATAGTAACTTAATTATAGATTACCAAAAAACCCACCGGATGCGGTAAACGTCATCAAAATTAGCGCAGGTACTTGTCAGCAGTTGAAAAGACATGCGCACGGGACGTATCGAGTGTAAACTTCCGTTTACGACGGAAGATGAAAGAGTGCTCCGAAATTCGTTCTGCAAATGACAATGCGCTGCAATTCAGCGAGTTGTTAAAGAAAGAACAGTGTAAGATCGAGACGACCATTGGAAATGCACATTATTCGGCCAAAAATTTTCACTCGCAAAAAAATGCTGGTGTCTGAAATCTCACCTCGCAGTTTGAAATTTGCACTCGCATTTCGCGAGTATGCGAGCTTAAATTCGAACCCTGAAATATGTCAACACATGTTTAAAATATTACAGAATTCATGCTTCACTTATTTTCTTACCTGTCCCTTATAGTTTGTTGGAACTCCACCCATATTGTAATGTACAGTTGGAAGCACAGGTACAGGATCACGTGTGACATCAACTCCAGCGAAAATCATGGCCGTCTCTGAGATACCTGGCAACCGTGTCTTCAAAACCTCAGCTGGTAAATGTGACAGTTGGAGATAAACATGGTCCTTCTCTGGTCCACATCCCCTGAGGCAAACAAACAATAAATCAGTGAAACAGGAACAAGATCCCAAAAGAAGATTAAAAGCCAAAATGTATGTTCCCCCCCACCTTGCAGTAGTTCACATGATCCTTAGTTTTACTGTAACTGTCTACAATACTTTAAATGCAGGCGAGATATTTACAAGAACTCAAATATGCTGCTTCCTATCATATGTTTCTACAACACTTTCAGTACAGGAATTAGCACTTTCAATAAAAGTATTGCTTGTTCAATAAACAGTTATGACACATAATCCAACAGTTTAACTGAAAACTATTGTAATGCAGGGCTCCAGGTAAGATGCATATTAGCGTAAATTACGCTTTGAAATAATGCATTTACGCATGTGTGATAATTTTTAAGCGTATAAAAACGTATATGAAATTACAGAAACGTATGCAATGACTTTTTACTAGTGTAAATAAAATCTGAATCGTCTACAGAGCACGATCGGCATTAATTCTCCCACACTGAACGTACACATGCATTGAATGGTGCTCTATAAACCTAGGTTTAACTATTTTTTACACTCAATGCCTGCGTATATCAAATAGTTGGGAATTAATACTGATGGTACGGTAGTGTATTTTAAAGCGGTGTTGATTTAAAATGTCAACTTCCAGTGCGGATTAAACAACAAAAATGTCTCTTTCTAAGAATGTAAATGTGAACAATTACTCTACGCAATCTTTAAACCAACAAAAATGATCCCCCAAACATAGCTAAAGGTATATTGAATATTCTATTGGATTCGGTAGCGAATGTGAAGCTAAGGGAGAAAAAAGAAGTAAAAACTTAAATGTTGAATTGAAACTGAGCTGCAAACAAATGCATGGGTGCATATGTTACACCCAATACACTGACTTCTGTTGTTTTTTCACATTTACAAACTTTCAGTAGTAAAATTACTCCTAGTCATATTCAGATTTTACCATTTTACTCATTCACAAAAAATACGAGGAGTTAATACTCACAAGCCAAAAAAATTATCTGGGGCCCTGGTAATGTGTCCTTTGAATAAAGTGAGCCCTCCCAACATTCCTTTCAACTAAACGCAAAAAAATGACTATTCATACCACATAAAACTGTTTCTGAAATATTAATTTCTTAATTGAAACAGTTCTACTCAGTCCACAAATGTATGCAAAAATAAAACCAGTGCAGAACATTTCCAATTTTACAGTGCAGATTCAGATTTTAAGAGTTCCGGCAAGTCCCCTAAGACTCTTGTAACAGTCACTGTTTGATATGTACCTTCCTTCCCTGATTTCAATGGTGGACGATCTTGAGACAACGTCTCTTGATGCGAGATCCTTAGCAGTGGGTGCATAACGCTCCATATATCTCTCACCTTTAGAGTTAAGTAAGATACCTCCTTCACCACGGCAGCCTTCTGTGATCAAACAACCCGCTCCATATATACCTGGACAAGAGAAAAATATACATTATTAAAATCATTTCACTTTGGCTAATAAAGTTTCATGGTTTTGACCAAAAACGCTTTTTCCTATAGATAAATGTTTGTGGTTTTCTGCTTAAGAAAATAAAAGATAATATAACTTATGATACAGACCTGTCGGGTGAAACTGTACAAACTCCATGTCCTCATTGGGAAGTCCTGCACGTGCTGTCATAGCTGTACCATCACCCGTACATGTGTGAGCTGATGTGCACGAGAAATATGCTCTACCATAACCACTAGTGTTCAAATAGAAAAGAAAATATAGAATTCAAGCAGTCAGTGTTTAACAGATAACTACTTTTAATGTTATTTTCTCATAGTTATGAAGAGCTCTCAAGTTTCCAATTTCCCAAAATATGGAACTTTCATGGGATTGAAAAGTGACAATAAAACAGTAAATTTCTTTCGTAAAACATTCTTTCCCAAAAGTTCTATTCATATAATTGTGCTTTTTGGAATTCAAATTGCTCTAACATAGTTTAGCTCATATGGAAACTTTCCAGCTTTGGTTTTTATTATCAAACCTTTCGTGCATTGAAAAGCGGCAATAAAACAGTGAATTTCTTTCAAATAACTTTCTTTCCACAGAGTTATATTCATGTAATAGCACTATGGAAGAATTTAAGACACCCTAAAATAGTTCAAGTCATATGGCAACTTCAAGCCTTAACGGTTTGGAAGACTCCAGGATCAGGTCCAGGTGGAGGACAGCTGTCGAAACACAGACTTTCTATTAGCTAGTTGGAATGCTTCATCGCATGAAAAAAAAACAGAACAAATATCTTTAATTAGCCTATGTAATTTATATTTAAGTCTTACCCTGTAGCTAAAATTGTATTCTTTGACTTAAATCTGTGAATTGTGCCATCTTCAAGACTAAGAGCAGTAACTCCTCTACATTCCCCATCTTCCATGATCAGATCAAGGGCAAGATATTCTATGAAGTAATGTGTGTCATATTTCAAGGACTGAAAACAAAAGAACAAAAGTTTTAACCTGTAATTCTCTTCAAACACAAGTAAAGGTCAGTACAAATTGACAATACTGTCAAACACCAGGGGTTGCTGGTTCAATCCATGGGCTAGCAGGATCTTTCCTTTTCCTTGCAGAAACCAAGCAGTACTAGTACGAAATCCAAGAAAACTGCCTAGTTAATTGACTGCTATAACTTATAAAACAATACTTAACAATATTAATTAATCAAATAAAAAAAACACGAGAAATCAACAGTTTTCCAATACAACAAAATGCATGACAGAACACAATAAACAAGAGAACAATTCAGAACAAAATGTATCTCACTGATACTTTTCAAAGTTTAATAGTATTTTGATGCCCTAACAAGTTGAAACTATTGCTTTATACAGACTATTTATTTACGTGTATATCTGTTTTTCTACATGTTTGAGATACAGATGCAAAAGGAATTTTTTCCTCAGATACCAGTACACATTGTGACACCAACTTCTGGACTTGAGAAGAGATTTTATTACTATGTAATAAAATTATCAACCAACATGAATACCCCATCTACTGGCGAGGTGTAAATGAGAGGAATTTTGTTTGTTTAGAAATATTATAAGTGACACTTTCCGCTTAAGTCATATGGCAGCTTTTAAACTATTGTGTTGGAAGGAAGACTACAGGCACCCTTCTGGGTATTATTTCACTCATGCATGGATGTGCCCCTAGGAAGAACAATACATCTATATCTTCAGTATAAGTATTCAGTCTTGGGACCAGCTCAAACCCACACAACTGAAGGGTCAAGTGCTTTGATATCAGTTAGACAACCTACCCTTCCATAAAGTGTATGAAGCAGTGAGTGTCCAGTTCTGTCGGCAACAGCAGCACATCTGTGTGCCTGTCCTCCCTTACCATACTTCAAACTCTGACCACCAAAGGCTCTCTGGTAAATCTTTCCATTCTCCAGACGGCTAAATGGCATACCATAGTTCTCAAGCTGAAATGATAAATCATAGTTCTCTAGCTAAAATGATTCACCCTTATTCATAAGCTAAAACAAAGTATACTTTTTATGTGTAAATGATAGATCATAAATTCTAGGCTCCTTAGTTTAAATGATAAACCATACCTTGTGAAAAATCGCGCTTCCTCAGCTAAAAAGTACTAAGCATTCAATTGCTCCAAAGTTTAACTGTTTAATCAAAGTTACTAAGCTTAAATAATCGTAAGCTAAAACATACTTAATAAATCATAGCACATAAGCTAAAAGTAAAATGAAAACATACAGAGTTCCTGTGCTAAAATAACAAATCACGGAACCATTGTTCTAACATATGCATAAATGGACTCCATACAATTATTACTAATCATTAAACATCATGCAATAAAAACTAACAGGTATAAATAACGTTGTATGAAAGTCCAATGTATTCAAAACGTTTGGTTTAAATGAGCTAAAAAGTTATGGTGAAAAGGTCTATATTTTGTCACAATGGAGGCCCTAAATAGGCACACAGTTAACTGAACATACCTCAATGACAGCTTTTGGGGCCTCTTCACACATGTAATGTATAGCATCTTGATCTCCGAGCCAATCAGAACCTTTCACTGTATCATAGAAATGGTACCTCCAATCATCCTCCTCCATGTTGCCAAGTGCTGCATTTATACCACCCTGACAGAACAGCAGTAAAGATTCAACAAACTAAATCAAAATACCATTCTCTGAATAAAGGTCATTTCTATACAATCTGGTTACCCAGGCTACTATTTTCTCTTGCAGTTTAACCATATATAGCAGAAATCTACCTGTGTTGAGAGACCCCCTTTTAAAACAAGAGCTGTCACACTACTATTTCTATGCTGGATAGTGAAACTGGGCACATATGAGGAAACTAGAGCTGTCACTGGAGTGTTTAATGACTCCAATTGTGGATGAAGATATTGCACAATAGCTGGAGTCTATGTCAAAAATATCAACTTAAAGTAATAAGAGAGGTAAAGATAAAATGTATCAAAACACTAAATAAGTATATCCTAAGCAAAAAGGGGCATAATTCATTAAATATTGGAGCCAGAGTTATGCACCTTGTGTCATATGGTGTGGGTGATGATGTTGAACAACTATTTTAAGTTTGAATCAAATCCATTCAGTAATAACAGAGACAGAGTGAAAGTGCATCAAAACTTTAACCTAAAATTCTAAGTAAAAAGAGGGAATAATTAATGAAAAACTGGTGCCAGAGTTATGCACCTTGCATCATATGGTGTGGGTGATGATGTTGAACAACTATTTTAAGTTTAGATAAAAAAATCAGTAATAACAGAGACAGAGTGAAAGTGCATCAAAACTTTAACCTAAAATTCTAAGTAAAAAGGGGAAATAATTCATGAAAAATTGGTCCCAGAGTTATGCACCTTGTGTCATATGATAAGGGTAATGATGTTGAACAATTGTTTAAGTTTGAATCAGATCCATTCAGTAATAACAGAGACAGAGTGAAAGTGCATAAAACTTTAACCTGGAATTCTAAGTAAAAAGGGGAATAATTCATGAAAAATTGTGCCAGAGTTATGCATCTTGTGTCATATGATGTGGGTGATGATGCTGAACAACTATTTTAAGTTTGAATCAAATCCATTCAGTAATAAGAGAGGTAGAGTGAAAGTGCACCAAAACTTTAACCTGAAATTCTAAAGTAAAAAGGGGAAATAATTCATGAAAAAATGGTGCCAGAGTTATGCACCTTGTGTCATATGATGTGGGTGATGATGTTGAACAACCATTTTAAGTTTGAATCAAATTCATTCAGTAATAACAGAGATAGAGTGAAAGTGCATCAAAACTTTAACCTGAAAATCTAAGTGAAAAGGGGGGATAATTCATGAAATATTGCCAGGTCAGTATTCAACTCATATAATGAAGAGGTCACCAGCAGCATATCAAAAATATATCTAGAGCCTCACCAGTACACCATTATGTAACAAAATTCATTATACAAATTTATTGACTAACAACATTTGTTAACATATTTTTTTCTTCTTTAGATAAGAAAGTAGGAATAGTAGGAGTTTTTTCTAAAAAAGTAAGAAAAAAATTGGAACAGACCTAAAAAGTAGGAAAAGTAGGACTACTTGAAAGCCTGTGTTCATGAACATCTTAATATACATGTAGTTACTAAGTATACCTAGGTGCAGTATATAGCATGTACATTAGCATTTTCTTTCTGGTCTGGTGCCAGTGACCTACACTACATAGGAAATGATATCAAACAATTTACCTGTGCTGCCACAGTGTGGGAACGTGTGGGGAAAAGTTTTGTGATACATGCTGTCTTAAAGCCCTCGTTGGCAAGACCGAAAGCAGCTCTAAGGCCTGCGCCACCTGCTCCAACAACTACCGCATCATACGTATGATCAATAACAGGGTAGTCTCGTGACAGCTGAAACAATACAACACTGTTTAATAGTTTGTCAAAAGAACTGATTATCAATTTATCATTTGACAGCTGAAACAATGACACGCATTAATAGTTTATGACTTGACATCTGTGATCAAACGTTTACCAAAAGGGAGAGCAGTGGTCTAGTGGATAAGGTGTCGGCAGCTTAATCCAGGGGTCATGGGTTCGAGCACTTGGGTCACGACCATGACTTCGCACGACACCAGTACTGGTTTTTTCAGGAAGCGGACTCGAGAGTGGTTCCTATAAGCTTGAAGCTTTCATCACAATCGAGCTAAAACAAATTAGCATAAACTAATCGTTTACCACGCTAAAATAATGAAACACAGAGCTACAGTCTATTACATGACATCTGTGATCAACAGTTTATCACGCAACAGCTGAAAAAAATGACACATATCAATTTTTCTATCACATAACATCTGTGATAAACTGTTTATCACATGACAGCCATGATCAACAATTTATCACATGGCAACCGAAACGATAAAACACTGATTATTAGCTCAATCATAACACAGTTAAATCATAAATCATTACAAGAGCACCACCTCCATGTGCCATCGCTTGTCTGCAATGCTGGAAAATATGTAAGAAAAGAGTTGTAGTTCAGATTTTCTATGTACAATAATTATGACAAAATGCAGGTTAGAGTTATGGTTCTTAGCTTACATTGTCCCCTAATGATGATAAACAAGTGTTTAAAGTTTCAAAGCTGTAGCTGTTATAGTTTTTGAGAAAAGGTGACCTAAACAAAACTTTTAACCAATAAACTCAAATTTTTTAAGTACAAAACGGGCCATAATTCTGACAAAATGCAGGTTAGAGTTAAGGTTCTCGGTATACATTGTCCCCCAATGATGATAAACAAGTGTGCAAAGTTTCAAAGCTATAGCTCTTTTTTAAGAAAATTTTAACCAATAAACTCAAATTTTCTAAGTACAAAAAGAGCAATAATCATGACAAAATGCAAAACAGAGTTATGGTTCTTTGCCTATGTTACGTAGTCCCCTAATGATGGTAAACAAGTGTGCAAAGTTTCAAAGCTGTAGCTCTTACAGTGTTTGAGTAAAGGTGGTGAACGTAAACAAAAATTTTAACTAATGCCGATGATCAAGTGACAACAATACCTCGTAGATTTTTTTCAAAAAACAGACGAGCTAAAACGGCACTAGACAATTTTTGGGGACAGGTACCCATACCCTCAGGAAGGGGAATTTTTCGAGATTTTAAGACGAAAAGGGGAAGTTTTAGCCATGTATATGTAACTACTTTTCACACTTACTAATACTGTTTTCAATCATTTCTAACTGATGTGACTATATTGCAACAGTAATCTTCCTTAGAGGCACTATATAATTTTAAAAGAAAGAGTTAATATCTATTTGTGACAAACAATCTATCATCAGGATTTATTTTTCAAGAAACGGTGACAAAAAAATATTATTTAGGAGGAATGGACCAAATTAAGGCCCAAAAATGGCAAACAGAATGCCAGTAAAAATGCTAATTTCTTCAAGGTCAAGGTCACTAGGCAGCCAGGAATCACAATGGGGGTGTAAAATTAGTTTCTAAATCATCCAACAAAGTTTAAAAGAAATATATGTAATGGTTGAGTTATTCCCAATTGTTGATGCCGTTGCCGCTGAAATCTGGATCATTTAGTCTCGCTTCTTCCACTTAAAGTGGGCGAGACACAAATGGACAAACTTTGTAAAAAAGCAAAACAGAGTTGAGGATCCTACAATTTACAAACTGCATGCAATATCATCACAGTGAACAAGTTTGTTAAGTACAATTCATCAGTTATAGAAATACAATTTCACAAATAAAACATAACCAAATCAGTTCATTGGTGATGGCAATAGCTCAAACTTTAGTCAAGCTAAAATACGATGAGAGATGGTGGCTGGCAAACTTTAACAGACGAGAGTAGGAATATGTTAACTCAAGTTACCTGTTCGCCTGTCTTTGCTGATTTGTTTGTGTGATTCTGTCCAAAAACCCTGAAGTGGAAATTCTTACTTCCAACAGCAGCTGGTTTAGCCTGTATAGATGTAAAAGAAAATTTAATCACAAAATGGTTAAACTCAAAAAAACTTTATACTTCATGAACTTTATAACTAAAAGACCTTTCATTTCCTAATGCTTTATAAATAGCTGTGTTACTTAGGCAGTATTTTTTTCTGCATTCTGGACATCCAATGTGCATAAAACAAGTGTAAAGAAGATTTTCTCTCCTGCAATTTTTGGCAGCTGTCAAAATTCATGCTTCAATGTGGCTTTATGAATATGACAGCTCAGGGCTACTAAAAATTGAATTTCCTGGAAGTCTGTTGGGCATCCACTGGAAGAATTTAGTAACTGCCAGAATTTCTGGGTAGCAACCCCGCCACCCCATCTGGTTTCCAGACATGGGAATTCTGGGCCAAATTCTGAAACCCTGTAGTGTTCATTAAAAAAATAGGTCACCAAGGCAATTTCATGCTTTATTATCGACATAAATTCATTACCATATATAATATCATTACAAATTTATACTTTCTACAAATACTAGACTATGTTCCCAATAGATTTAATTGGGGATTTCTTGGACAATTCGACCCCAAAGACATTTCGACCCCAAGACATTTCGACCCCTCAGAAATAGTTGTATGTTTTCATTTTATATTTCTTCCATTTTGCATATTTTAGAAAATATGAATATATAGATCTATATAAATATTCTATTTTTAAATGAATCATACACACAATACATGTCAGTGAATAAACGCTCTGACCGGAAAGGATCGGCCGTATGTTTATTATTGGAACTAATTGAATTATTTCTTCATGTTTAATTTGATAATTTAAGAAGAAAATATATTTTGAAAAATCACTTTTTAGAAGAATTATATCATGTTTATATATGAATATAAGAACGTTTACTGCATTTATTACCAAAGCACAATTAATGTCCTTTGAATATATGCGGCGTAACAAACACGTGCCTCTGATTAGTCCTGATAGAGTTCGATTGGATTATCACACCTATTGATTATATCAATTAATCAGTATATTTGTAAGCACACACAAGTGACATGTGACAAATAATGTCTAACAAGATAAGTGCAGTTAAATATGATAAGCTTTTATTTAATTTAAAAGCTAACAAAATTATGGCGATTGTGATTATCCACGAGTGCGCAAATTTCCCGTGCGCTCAACAAATTTTCAACTTCGTATAAAAACGTTTTGCGCATTTTATTTTCCTTTTGTAAATTAATTATTTATTTGAGATATGATTGAATTCTATCATAAATACCTGTGTACATTAGAGAATTTTAGGACATGGAAATTCCGAATGCACAAATTTCCAGTGCTCACGCCGATTTTCAAATATGTACAAGAAGTAACGCGAGAAAGTATTTTAATTTCACTTTGAAAAATAATAATTTATGATCTATATGTTTGAATTAAATCATAAATCACTTCAAAAATACCATTTGTTGAAGAAATACGGGTGTATTTCGGTTATGGCAATTTCCCGCGTGGTCGCCGAATTTCAGTCGCTTATAAAATCGTTTTGCGTTAAAGAATTTTATTTATCCTTCTGAAACTTATTATTTATATTATACACGAATGATTTCTGCAATAAACCCTACAAAAATACCAATTATTAATAAAATAAGGGTGTATTTCGGTAATGGAAATTTCCCATGCGGTCGCCGAATTTCAGTCTCGTATAAAGTCATTTTGCGTGAACGTATTTTATTTTCCTTTCGTATTTTATTCATTTATGATATATATGATTGAATTATTTCAAAAAACCTTCAAAAATACCTTTAACTTACAAAATACAGGTGTATTCCGGTTATGGAGAATTTATTCCGGTATATCCCGGTTTTTAGGTGGATTCCGGTTTAATGTGTGACCGAAATCGCTTGAAGTTGTTACAATCGTACTTTTAAAATAATGCGTTAAATCACGTGTATTTGCTAAAATATTTAATATAGAAAAAGTAATACGGCTGCCACATTTTCCTTACAGATATGAAATATGATAATAATTCTCCCCCCGTTTTTAACAGAACAGTACTCACATATTCTTGTATTTTGCAGTAACGGGGATTTCGTGTTTGATATTTTACAATAATGTTGACACATGTTTATAAATATCCGATGTCACCACAATCGCTTAATTGATTGTTAATTGCAATGCGCACTGCAGATAAATATACACGTGCTGTATATCACCAAACAATTAATTTAATCAAGGTGTGATGATCCAATCAAAAGATCACGTTTTTCTGATTATGATTTTAAATATCAATATAATGAAGATTTTTATTATTATTATTGAAATGTGAATCTCATGTTTATGTTACATTATGTACATACTGAGAATTTAATAATAAAACTTGGAAGATGGTGACATCTTTAACTTCTTTGAGTTACATTATAGTTATTTATATTTGGTTGAATCCCATAGAAATGAGATGCATATATCTTTCACACACACACACACACACAAAAGTCAAATAAAAATAAATTAATAAAGAGGTATTAAAGACGCGACTTTATTAAAGTTATTTTCATAATTAAAATCAACGAAATCGGCCCATGATTTAAAAATCTATTTTTTTTTTTTTTTTTTTTTATTTTTTTAATATAACCGTGTACTAAAATAGTCTTTAAGATTATTTGAAAATATAAATAAACACCAAGTATGAAAAAATGTTATATGACGGTTATTTTAAGATAGATAATCTGAAAGATTTGTTCATAAATTATTTACGTAATAAACGCGGCTGATACATAAATCCCGTTATTTTCATTAATAAAAAAATAATTTATAAATGATGATTATTTCGTTGTTGTGAGATAAAAATCACTCATTTTTCATATGAAGGCATGTACTAATATAGTCTTTAAGATTATTTGTTTTTAAAAAAGAAGAATTTTAGAAAATAAAGAAATTTAGACCAATATGGCTCATTTTCGTAAAAAAATCTTATTTTCACGAAAATAACCGTATTTTAACATTTTAATCGGTAATTAAGCGTTGTTACATTTTGAAATTGCTCAAATATCTATAGATTAAAGCTTAATTATTATAATGACGGCATTCTTAGATGTTTTCAGGCATATCATTGAATGGGGTCGAAATGTCCAAGGAGTTGGGGTTGAAATGTCTTGGGGTCGAATTGTCTCTTGGGGTTGAAATGTCTTGGGGTCGAAATGTCTTGCTAGCCAATTTGTACCTTTAAAACCACATTTACTTTAATGCGAAATAGTCTTAAAACACAAAGTGCCTGTTTCTTACCATCAAAAGAAGCGTGATCATACGGTGATAATTAATTTACCGACAAATAATTGCTTTCACATACA